>NW_027362767.1:184788551-185439865 GCF_046119375.1 Phyllobates terribilis | reverse complement strand
ATATTATACACTGTAGGGGCTTTGTGGAGACATCATACTGTTTGAGGGGCTATGTAGAGATATTATACTCTGTAGGGGCTTTGTGGAGAAATTATACTGTTTGAGGGGCTATGGAGAGATATTATACTCTGTAGGGGCTTTGTGGAGACATCATACTGTTTGAGGGGCTATGTAGAGATATTATACTCTGTAGGGGCTTTGTGGAGACATCATACTGTTTGAGGGGCTATGTAGAGATATTATACTCTGTAGGGGCTTTGTGATGACATCATACTGTTTGAGGGGCTATGTAGAGATATTATACACTGTAGGGGCTTTGTGATGACATCATACTGTTTGAGGGGCTATGTAGAGATATTATACACTGTAGGGGCTTTGTGGAGACATCATACATGTTTGAGGGGCTATGGAGAGATATTATACACTGTAGGGGCTTTGTGATGACATCATACTGTTTGAGGGGCTATGTAGAGATATTATACACTGTAGGGGCTTTGTGGAGACATCATACTGTTTGAGGGGCTATGGAGAGATATTATACACTGTAGGGGCTTTGTGGAGACATCATACTGTTTGAGGGGCTATGGAGAGATATTATACTCTGTAGGGGCTTTGTGGAGACATCATACTGTTTGAGGGGCTATGTAGAGATATTATACACTGTAGGGGCTTTGTGGAGACATCATACTGTTTGAGGGGCTATGTAGAGATATTATACACTGTAGGGGCTTTGTGATGACATCATACTGTTTGAGGGGCTATGTAGAGATATTATACTCTGTAGGGGCTTTGTGATGACATCATACTGTTTGAGGGGCTATGTAGAGATATTATACACTGTAGGGGCTTTGTGGAGACATCATACTGTTTGAGGGTCTATGTAGAGATATTATACTCTGTAGGGGCTTTGTGATGACATCATACTGTTTGAGGGGCTATGTAGAGATATTATACACTGTAGGGGCTTTGTGATGACATCATACTGTTTGAGGGGCTATGTAGAGATATTGTACTCTGTAGGGGCTTTGTGATGACATCATACTGTTTGAGGGGCTATGTAGAGATATTATACTCTGTAGGGGCTTTGTGATGACATCATACTGTTTGAGGGGCTATGTAGAGATATTATACACTGTAGGGCTTTGTGGAGACATCATACTGTTTGAGGGTCTATGTAGAGATATTATACTCTGTAGGGGCTTTGTGGAGACATCATACTGTTTGAGGGGCTATGTAGAGATATTATACACTGTAGGGGCTTTGTGGAGACATCATACTGTTTGAGGGGCTATGTAGAGATATTATACACTGTAGGGGCTTTGTGGAGACATCATACTGTTTGAGGGGCTATGTAGAGATATTATACTCTGTAGGGGCTTTGTGGATGACATCATACTGTTTGAGGGGCTATGTAGAGATATTATACACTGTAGGGGCTTTGTGGAGACATCATACTGTTTGAGGGTCTATGTAGAGATATTATACTCTGTAGGGGCTTTGTGGAGACATCATACTGTTTGAGGGGCTATGTAGAGATATTATACACTGTAGGGGCTTTGTGGAGACATCATACTGTTTGAGGGGCTATGTAGAGATATTATACTCTGTAGGGGCTTTGTGATGACATCATACTGTTTGAGGGGCTATGTAGAAATATTATACTCTGTAGGGGCTTTGTGGAGACATCAAACTGTTTGAGGGGCTATGGAGAGATATTATACTCTGTAGGGGCTTTGTGGAGACATCATACTGTTTGAGGGGCTATGTAGAGTTATTATACTCTGTAGGGGCTTTGTGGAGACATCATACTGTTTGAGGGTCTATGTAGAGATATTATACACTGTAGGGGCTTTGTGATGACATCATACTGTTTGAGGGGCTATGTAGAAATATTATACTCTGTAGGGGCTTTGTGGAGACATCAAACTGTTTGAGGGGCTATGGAGAGATATTATACTCTGTAGGGGCTTTGTGGAGACATCATACTGTTTGAGGGGCTATGTAGAGTTATACTCTGTAGGGGCTTTGTGGAGACATCATACTGTTTGAGGGTCTATGTAGAGATATTATACTCTGTAGGGGCTTTGTGATGACATCATACTGTTTGAGGGGCTATGTAGAGATATTATACTCTGTAGGGGCTTTGTGGAGACATCATACTGTTTGAGGGGCTATGTAGAGATATTATACACTGTAGGGGCTTTGTGGAGACATCATACTGTTTGAGGGTCTATGTAGAGATATTATACACTGTAGGGGCTTTGTGGAGACATCATACTGTTTGAGGGGCTATGTAGAGATATTATACACTGTAGGGGCTTTGTGGAGACATCATACTGTTTGAGGGGCTATGGAGAGATATTATACTCTGTAGGGGCTTTGTGGAGACATCATACTGTTTGAGGGGCTATGTAGAAATATTATACTCTGTAGGGGCTTTGTGGAGACATCATACTGTTTGAGGGGCTATGTAGAGATATTATACTCTGTAGGGGCTTTGTGGAGACATCAAACTGTTTGAGGGGCTTTGGAGAGATATTATACTCTGTAGGGGCTTTGTGGAGACATCATACTGTTTGAGGGGCTATGTAGAGTTATTATACTCTGTAGGGGCTTTGTGGAGACATCATACTGTTTGAGGGGCTATGTAGAGATATTATACTCTGTAGGGGCTTTGTGGAGACGTCATACTGTTTGAGGGGCTATGGAGAGATATTATACTCTGTAGGGGCTTTGTGGAGACATCATACTGTTTGAGGGGCTATGTAGAGATATTATACTCTGTAGGGGCTTTGTGATGACATCATACTGTTTGAGGGGCTATGTAGAGATATTATACTCTGTAGGGGCTTTGTGGAGACATCATACTGTTTGAGGGGCTATGTAGAGATATTATACTCTGTAGGGGCTTTGTGATGACATCATACTGTTTGAGGGGCTATGTAGAGATATTATACTCTGTAGGGGCTTTGTGATGACATCATACTGTTTGAGGGGCTATGTAGAGATATTATACACTGTAGGGGCTTTGTGGAGACATCATACTGTTTGAGGGGCTATGTAGAGATATTATACTCTGTAGGGGCTTTGTGGAGAAATTATACTGTTTGAGGGGCTATGGAGAGATATTATACTCTGTAGGGGCTTTGTGGAGACATCATACTGTTTGAGGGGCTATGGAGAGATATTATACTCTGTAGGGGCTTTGTGGAGACATCATACTGTTTGAGGGGCTATGTAGAGATATTATACACTGTAGGGGCTTTGTGGAGACATCATACTGTTTGAGGGGCTATGTAGAGATATTATACTCTGTAGGGGCTTTGTGGAGACATCATACTGTTTGAGGGGCTATGGAGAGATATTATACACTGTAGGGGCTTTGTGATGACATCATACTGTTTGAGGGGCTATGTAGAGATATTATAGACTGTAGGGGCTTTGTGGAGACATCATACTGTTTGAGGGGCTATGTAGAGATATTATACTCTGTAGGGGCTTTGTGGAGACATCATACTGTTTGAGGGGCTATGTAGAGATATTATACACTGTAGGGGCTTTGTGATGACATCATACTGTTTGAGGGGCTATGTAGAGATATTATAGACTGTAGGGGCTTTGTGGAGACATCATACTGTTTGAGGGGCTATGTAGAGATATTATACTCTGTAGGGGCTTTGTGGAGACATCATACTGTTTGAGGGGCTATGTAGAGATATTATACACTGTAGGGGCTTTGTGATGACATACTGTTTGAGGGGCTATGTAGAGATATTATACACTGTAGGGGCTTTGTGATGACATCATACTGTTTGAGGGGCTATGTAGAGATATTATACTCTGTAGGGGCTTTGTGATGACATCATACTGTTTGAGGGGCTATGTAGAGATATTATACACTGTAGGGGCTTTGTGGAGACATCATACTGTTTGAGGGTCTATGTAGAGAAATTATACTCTGTAGGGGCTTTGTGGAGGCATCATACTGTTTGAGGGGCTATGGAGAGATATTATACTCTGTAGGGGCTTTGTGGAGACATCATACTGTTTGAGGGGCTATGGAGAGATATTATACTCTGTAGGGGCTTTGTGATGACATCATACTGTTTGAGGGGCTATGTAGAGATATTATACTCTGTAGGGGCTTTGTGATGACATCATACTGTTTGAGGGGCTATGTAGAGATATTATACACTGTAGGGGCTTTGTGGAGACATCATACTGTTTGAGGGTCTATGTAGAGAAATTATACTCTGTAGGGGCTTTGTGGAGGCATCATACTGTTTGAGGGGCTATGGAGAGATATTATACTCTGTAGGGGCTTTGTGGAGACATCATACTGTTTGAGGGGCTATGGAGAGATATTATACTCTGTAGGGGCTTTGTGGAGACATCATACTGTTTGAGGGGCTATGTAGAGATATTATACACTGTAGGGGCTTTGTGATGACATCATACTGTTTGAGGGGCTATGTAGAGATATTATACTCTGTAGGGGCTTTGTGGAGACATCATACTGTTTGAGGGGCTATGTAGAGATATTATACTCTGTAGGGGCTTTGTGATGACATCATACTGTTTGAGGGGCTATGTAGAGATATTATACACTGTAGGGGCTTTGTGGAGACATCATACTGTTTGAGGGGCTATGTAGAGATATTATACACTGTAGGGGCTTTGTGGAGACATCATACTGTTTGAGGGCTATGTAGAGATATTATACACTGTAGGGGCTTTGTGATGACATCATACTGTTTGAGGGGCTATGTAGAGATATTATACACTGTAGGGGCTTTGTGGAGACATCATACTGTTTGAGGGGCTATGTAGAGATATTATACTCTGTAGGGGCTTTGTGGAGACATCATACTGTTTGAGGGGCTATGTAGAGATATTATACTCTGTAGGGGCTTTGTGATGACATCATACTGTTTGTGGGGCTATGTAGAGATATTATACTCTGTAGGGGCTTTGTGGAGACATCATACTGTTTGAGGGGCTATGTAGAGATATTATACTCTGTAGGGGCTTTGTGGAGACATCATACTGTTTGAGGGGCTATGTAGAGATATTATACACTGTAGGGGCTTTGTGATGACATCATACTGTTTGTGGGGCTATGTAGAGATATTATACTCTGTAGGGGCTTTGTGGAGACATCATACTGTTTGAGGGGCTATGTAGAGATATTATACTCTGTAGGGGCTTTGTGGAGACATCATACTGTTTGATGGGCTATGTAGAGATATTATACTCTGTAGGGGCTTTGTGGAGACATCATACTGTTTGAGGGGCTATGTAGAGATATTATACTCTGTAGGGGCTTTGTGGAGACATCATACTGTTTGAGGGGCTATGTAGAGATATTATACACTGTAGGGGCTTTGTGGAGACATCATACTGTTTGAGGGGCTATGTAGAGATATTATACTCTGTAGGGGCTTTGTGGAGACATCATACTGTTTGAGGGGCTACGTAGAGATATTATACACTGTAGGGGCTTTGTGGAGACATCATACTGTTTGAGGGCTATGTAGAGATATTATACTCTGTAAGGGCTTTGTGGAGACATCATACTGTTTGAGGGGCTATGGAGAGATATTATACACTGTAGGGGCTTTGTGGAGACATCATACTGTTTGAGGGGCTATGGAGAGATATTATACACTGTAGGGGCTTTGTGGAGACATCATACTGTTTGAGGGGCTATGTAGAGTTATTATACTCTGTAGGGGCTTTGTGGAGACATCATACTGTTTGAGGGGCTATGTAGAGATATTATACTCTGTAGGGGCTTTGTGGAGACATCATACTGTTTGAGGGGCTATGGAGAGATATTATACTCTGTAGGGGCTTTGTGGAGACATCATACTGTTTGAGGGGCTATGTAGAGATATTATACTCTGTAGGGGCTTTGTGATGACATCATACTGTTTGAGGGGCTATGTAGAGATATTATACTCTGTAGGGGCTTTGTGGAGACATCATACTGTTTGAGGGGCTATGTAGAGATATTATACTCTGTAGGGGCTTTGTGGAGACATCATACTGTTTGAGGGGCTATGTAGAGATATTATACTCTGTAGGGGCTTTGTGGAGACATCATACTGTTTGAGGGGCTATGTAGAGATATTATACTCTGTAGGGGCTTTGTGGAGACATCATACTGTTTGAGGGGCTATGTAGAGATATTATACTCTGTAGGGGCTTTGTGGAGACATCATACTGTTTGAGGGGCTATGTAGAGATATTATACTCTGTAGGGGCTTTGTGGAGACATCATACTGTTTGAGGGGCTATGTAGAGATATTATACTCTGTAGGGGCTTTGTGGAGACATCATACTGTTTGAGGGGCTATGGAGAGATATTATACTCTGTAGGGGCTTTGTGATGACATCATACTGTTTGAGGGGCTATGTAGAGATATTATACTCTGTAGGGGCTTTGTGGAGACATCATACTGTTTGAGGGGCTATGTAGAGATATTATATTCTGTAGGGGCTTTTTGGAGACATCATACTGTTTGAGGGGCTATGTAGAGATATTATACTCTGTAGGGGCTTTGTGGAGACATCATACTGTTTGAGGGGCTATGTAGAGATATTATACACTGTAGGGGCTTTGTGGAGACATCATACTGTTTGAGGGGCTATGTAGAGATATTATACTCTGTAGGGGCTTTGTGGAGACATCATACTGTTTGAGGGGCTATGGAGAGATATTATACTCTGTAGGGGCTTTGTGGAGACATCATACTGTTTGAGGGGCTATGTAGAGATATTATACACTGTAGGGGCTTTGTGGAGACATCATTCTGTTTGAGGGGCTATGTAGAGATATTATACACTGTGGGGGCTTTGTGGAGACATCATACTGTTTGAGGGGCTATGGAGAGATATTATACTCTGTAGGGGCTTTGTGGAGACATCATACTGTTTGAGGGGCTATGGAGAGATATTATACTCTGTAGGGGCTTTGTGGAGACATCATACTGTTTGAGGGGCTATGTAGAGATATTATACTCTGTAGGGGCTTTGTGATGACATCATACTGTTTGAGGGGCTATGGAGAGATATTATACTCTGTAGGGGCTTTGTGATGACATCATACTGTTTGAGGGGCTATGTAGAGATATTATACTCTGTAGGGGCTTTGTGATGACATCATACTGTTTGAGGGGCTATGTAGAGATATTATACACTGTAGGGGCTTTGTGGAGACATCATACTGTTTGAGGGGCTATGTAGAGATATTATATACTGCAGGGGCTTTGTGATGACATCATACTGTTTGAGGGGCTATGTTGAGATATTATACTCTGTAGGGGCTTTGTGGAGACATCATACTGTTTGAGGGGCTATGGAGAGATATTATACACTGTAGGGGCTTTATGATGACATCATACTGTTTGAGGGGCTATGTAGAGATATTATACTCTGTAGGGGCTTTGTGATGACATCATACTGTTTGAGGGGCTATGTAGAGATATTATACTCTGTAGGGGCTTTGTGGAGACATCATACTGTTTGAGGGGCTATGTAGAGATATTATACTCTGTAGGGGCTTTGTGGAGACATCATACCGTTTGAGGGGCTATGTAGAGATATTATACTCTGTAGGGGCTTTGTGATGACATCATACTGTTTGAGGGGCTAAGTAGAGATATTATACACTGTAGGGGCTTTGTGGAGACATCATACTGTTTGAGGGGCTATGTAGAGATATTATACTCTGTAGGGGCTTTGTGATGACATCATACTGTTTGAGGGGCTATGTAGAGATATTATACTCAGTAGGGGCTTTGTGGAGACATCATACTGTTTGAGGGGCTATGTAGAGATATTATACTCTGTAGGGGCTTTGTGATGACATCATACTGTTTGAGGGGCTATGTAGAGATATTATACTCAGTAGGGGCTTTGTGATGACATCATACTGTTTGAGGGGCTATGTAGAGATATTATACTCTGTAGGGGCTTTGTGGAGACATCATACTGTTTGAGGGGCTATGTAGAGATATTATACTCTGTAGGGGCTTTGTGGAGACATCATACGGTTTGAGGGCCTATGTAGTGATATTATACTCTGTAGGGGCTTTGTGGAGACATCATACGGTTTGAGGGGCTATGTAGAGATATTATACACTGTAGGGGCTTTGTGGAGACATCATACTGTTTGAGGGGCTATGTAGAGATATTATACTCTGTAGGGGCTTTGTGGAGACATCATACGGTTTGAGGGGCTTTGTAGAGATATTATACACTGTAGGGGCTTTGTGGAGACATCATACTGTTTGAGGGGCTATGTAGAGATATTATACTCTGTAGGGGCTTTGTGGAGACATCATACTGTTTGAGGGGCTATGTAGAGATATTATACTCTGTAGGGGCTTTGTGATGACATCATACTGTTTGAGGGGCTAAGTAGAGATATTATACACTGTAGGGGCTTTGTGGAGACATCATACTGTTTGAGGGGCTATGGAGAGATATTATACTCTGTAGGGGCTTTGTGGAGACATCATACTGTTTGAGGGGCTATGTAGAGATATTATACTCTGTAGGGGCTTTGTGATGACATCATACTGTTTGAGGGGCTATGTAGAGATATTATACTCAGTAGGGGCTTTGTGGAGACATCATACTGTTTGAGGGGCTATGTAGAGATATTATACTCTGTAGGGGCTTTGTGATGACATCATACTGTTTGAGGGGCTATGTAGAGATATTATACTCAGTAGGGGCTTTGTGATGACATCATACTGTTTGAGGGGCTATGTAGAGATATTATACTCTGTAGGGGCTTTGTGATGACATCATACTGTTTGAGGGGCTATGTAGAGATATTATACTCTGTAGGGGCTTTGTGGAGACATCATACTGTTTGAGGGGCTATGTAGAGATATTATACTCTGTAGGGGCTTTGTGGAGACATCATACGGTTTGAGGGCCTATGTAGAGATATTATACTCTGTAGGGGCTTTGTGGAGACATCATACGGTTTGAGGGGCTATGTAGAGATATTATACACTGTAGGGGCTTTGTGGAGACATCATACTGTTTGAGGGGCTATGTAGAGATATTATACACTGTAGGGGCTTTGTGGAGACATCATACTGTTTGAGGGGCTATGTAGAGATATTATACACTGTAGGGGCTTTGTGGAGACATCATACTGTTTGAGGGGCTATGTAGAGATATTATACTCTGTAGGGGCTTTGTGGAGAAATTATACTGTTTGAGGGGCTATGGAGAGATATTATACTCTGTAGGGGCTTTGTGGAGACATCATACTGTTTGAGGGGCTATGTAGAGATATTATACTCTGTAGGGGCTTTGTGGAGACATCATACTGTTTGAGGGGCTATGTAGAGATATTATACTCTGTAGGGGCTTTGTGATGACATCATACTGTTTGAGGGGCTATGTAGAGATATTATACACTGTAGGGGCTTTGTGATGACATCATACTGTTTGAGGGGCTATGTAGAGATATTATACACTGTAGGGGCTTTGTGGAGACATCATACTGTTTGAGGGGCTATGGAGAGATATTATACACTGTAGGGGCTTTGTGATGACATCATACTGTTTGAGGGGCTATGTAGAGATATTATACACTGTAGGGGCTTTGTGGAGACATCATACTGTTTGAGGGGCTATGGAGAGATATTATACACTGTAGGGGCTTTGTGGAGACATCATACTGTTTGAGGGGCTATGGAGAGATATTATACTCTGTAGGGGCTTTGTGGAGACATCATACTGTTTGAGGGGCTATGTAGAGATATTATACACTGTAGGGGCTTTGTGGAGACATCATACTGTTTGAGGGGCTATGTAGAGATATTATACACTGTAGGGGCTTTGTGATGACATCATACTGTTTGAGGGGCTATGTAGAGATATTATACTCTGTAGGGGCTTTGTGATGACATCATACTGTTTGAGGGGCTATGTAGAGATATTATACACTGTAGGGGCTTTGTGGAGACATCATACTGTTTGAGGGTCTATGTAGAGATATTATACTCTGTAGGGGCTTTGTGATGACATCATACTGTTTGAGGGGCTATGTAGAGATATTATACACTGTAGGGGCTTTGTGATGACATCATACTGTTTGAGGGGCTATGTAGAGATATTGTACTCTGTAGGGGCTTTGTGATGACATCATACTGTTTGAGGGGCTATGTAGAGATATTATACTCTGTAGGGGCTTTGTGATGACATCATACTGTTTGAGGGGCTATGTAGAGATATTATACACTGTAGGGGCTTTGTGGAGACATCATACTGTTTGAGGGTCTATGTAGAGATATTATACTCTGTAGGGGCTTTGTGGAGACATCATACTGTTTGAGGGGCTATGTAGAGATATTATACACTGTAGGGGCTTTGTGGAGACATCATACTGTTTGAGGGGCTATGTAGAGATATTATACACTGTAGGGGCTTTGTGGAGACATCATACTGTTTGAGGGTCTATGTAGAGATATTATACTCTGTAGGGGCTTTGTGGAGACATCATACTGTTTGAGGGGCTATGTAGAGATATTATACACTGTAGGGGCTTTGTGGAGACATCATACTGTTTGAGGGTCTATGTAGAGATATTATACTCTGTAGGGGCTTTGTGGAGACATCATACTGTTTGAGGGGCTATGGAGAGATATTATACACTGTAGGGGCTTTGTGGAGACATCATACTGTTTGAGGGGCTATGTAGAGATATTATACTCTGTAGGGGCTTTGTGATGACATCATACTGTTTGAGGGGCTATGTAGAAATATTATACTCTGTAGGGGCTTTGTGGAGACATCAAACTGTTTGAGGGGCTATGGAGAGATATTATACTCTGTAGGGGCTTTGTGGAGACATCATACTGTTTGAGGGGCTATGTAGAGTTATTATACTCTGTAGGGGCTTTGTGGAGACATCATACTGTTTGAGGGTCTATGTAGAGATATTATACACTGTAGGGGCTTTGTGATGACATCATACTGTTTGAGGGGCTATGTAGAAATATTATACTCTGTAGGGGCTTTGTGGAGACATCAAACTGTTTGAGGGGCTATGGAGAGATATTATACTCTGTAGGGGCTTTGTGGAGACATCATACTGTTTGAGGGGCTATGTAGAGTTATACTCTGTAGGGGCTTTGTGGAGACATCATACTGTTTGAGGGTCTATGTAGAGATATTATACTCTGTAGGGGCTTTGTGATGACATCATACTGTTTGAGGGGCTATGTAGAGATATTATACTCTGTAGGGGCTTTGTGGAGACATCATACTGTTTGAGGGGCTATGTAGAGATATTATACACTGTAGGGGCTTTGTGGAGACATCATACTGTTTGAGGGTCTATGTAGAGATATTATACACTGTAGGGGCTTTGTGGAGACATCATACTGTTTGAGGGGCTATGTAGAGATATTATACACTGTAGGGGCTTTGTGGAGACATCATACTGTTTGAGGGGCTATGGAGAGATATTATACTCTGTAGGGGCTTTGTGGAGACATCATACTGTTTGAGGGCTATGTAGAAATATTATACTCTGTAGGGGCTTTGTGGAGACATCATACTGTTTGAGGGGCTATGTAGAGATATTATACTCTGTAGGGGCTTTGTGGAGACATCAAACTGTTTGAGGGGCTTTGGAGAGATATTATACTCTGTAGGGGCTTTGTGGAGACATCATACTGTTTGAGGGGCTATGTAGAGTTATTATACTCTGTAGGGGCTTTGTGGAGACATCATACTGTTTGAGGGGCTATGTAGAGATATTATACTCTGTAGGGGCTTTGTGGAGACATCATACTGTTTGAGGGGCTATGGAGAGATATTATACTCTGTAGGGGCTTTGTGGAGACATCATACTGTTTGAGGGGCTATGTAGAGATATTATACTCTGTAGGGGCTTTGTGATGACATCATACTGTTTGAGGGGCTATGTAGAGATATTATACTCTGTAGGGGCTTTGTGGAGACATCATACTGTTTGAGGGGCTATGTAGAGATATTATACTCTGTAGGGGCTTTGTGATGACATCATACTGTTTGAGGGGCTATGTAGAGATATTATACTCTGTAGGGGCTTTGTGATGACATCATACTGTTTGAGGGGCTATGTAGAGATATTATACACTGTAGGGGCTTTGTGGAGACATCATACTGTTTGAGGGGCTATGTAGAGATATTATACTCTGTAGGGGCTTTGTGGAGAAATTATACTGTTTGAGGGGCTATGGAGAGATATTATACTCTGTAGGGGCTTTGTGGAGACATCATACTGTTTGAGGGGCTATGGAGAGATATTATACTCTGTAGGGGCTTTGTGGAGACATCATACTGTTTGAGGGGCTATGTAGAGATATTATACACTGTAGGGGCTTTGTGGAGACATCATACTGTTTGAGGGGCTATGTAGAGATATTATACTCTGTAGGGGCTTTGTGGAGACATCATACTGTTTGAGGGGCTATGGAGAGATATTATACACTGTAGGGGCTTTGTGATGACATCATACTGTTTGAGGGGCTATGTAGAGATATTATAGACTGTAGGGGCTTTGTGGAGACATCATACTGTTTGAGGGGCTATGTAGAGATATTATACTCTGTAGGGGCTTTGTGGAGACATCATACTGTTTGAGGGGCTATGTAGAGATATTATACACTGTAGGGGCTTTGTGATGACATCATACTGTTTGAGGGGCTATGTAGAGATATTATAGACTGTAGGGGCTTTGTGGAGACATCATACTGTTTGAGGGGCTATGTAGAGATATTATACTCTGTAGGGGCTTTGTGGAGACATCATACTGTTTGAGGGGCTATGTAGAGATATTATACACTGTAGGGGCTTTGTGATGACATACTGTTTGAGGGGCTATGTAGAGATATTATACACTGTAGGGGCTTTGTGATGACATCATACTGTTTGAGGGGCTATGTAGAGATATTATACTCTGTAGGGGCTTTGTGATGACATCATACTGTTTGAGGGGCTATGTAGAGATATTATACACTGTAGGGGCTTTGTGGAGACATCATACTGTTTGAGGGTCTATGTAGAGAAATTATACTCTGTAGGGGCTTTGTGGAGGCATCATACTGTTTGAGGGGCTATGGAGAGATATTATACTCTGTAGGGGCTTTGTGGAGACATCATACTGTTTGAGGGGCTATGGAGAGATATTATACTCTGTAGGGGCTTTGTGATGACATCATACTGTTTGAGGGGCTATGTAGAGATATTATACTCTGTAGGGGCTTTGTGATGACATCATACTGTTTGAGGGGCTATGTAGAGATATTATACACTGTAGGGGCTTTGTGGAGACATCATACTGTTTGAGGGTCTATGTAGAGAAATTATACTCTGTAGGGGCTTTGTGGAGGCATCATACTGTTTGAGGGGCTATGGAGAGATATTATACTCTGTAGGGGCTTTGTGGAGACATCATACTGTTTGAGGGGCTATGGAGAGATATTATACTCTGTAGGGGCTTTGTGGAGACATCATACTGTTTGAGGGGCTATGTAGAGATATTATACACTGTAGGGGCTTTGTGATGACATCATACTGTTTGAGGGGCTATGTAGAGATATTATACTCTGTAGGGGCTTTGTGGAGACATCATACTGTTTGAGGGGCTATGTAGAGATATTATACTCTGTAGGGGCTTTGTGATGACATCATACTGTTTGAGGGGCTATGTAGAGATATTATACACTGTAGGGGCTTTGTGGAGACATCATACTGTTTGAGGGGCTATGTAGAGATATTATACACTGTAGGGGCTTTGTGGAGACATCATACTGTTTGAGGGCTATGTAGAGATATTATACACTGTAGGGGCTTTGTGATGACATCATACTGTTTGAGGGGCTATGTAGAGATATTATACACTGTAGGGGCTTTGTGGAGACATCATACTGTTTGAGGGGCTATGTAGAGATATTATACTCTGTAGGGGCTTTGTGGAGACATCATACTGTTTGAGGGGCTATGTAGAGATATTATACTCTGTAGGGGCTTTGTGATGACATCATACTGTTTGTGGGGCTATGTAGAGATATTATACTCTGTAGGGGCTTTGTGGAGACATCATACTGTTTGAGGGGCTATGTAGAGATATTATACTCTGTAGGGGCTTTGTGGAGACATCATACTGTTTGAGGGGCTATGTAGAGATATTATACTCTGTAGGGGCTTTGTGGAGACATCATACTGTTTGATGGGCTATGTAGAGATATTATACTCTGTAGGGGCTTTGTGGAGACATCATACTGTTTGAGGGGCTATGTAGAGATATTATACTCTGTAGGGGCTTTGTGGAGACATCATACTGTTTGAGGGGCTATGTAGAGATATTATACTCTGTAGGGGCTTTGTGATGACATCATACTGTTTGAGGGGCTATGTAGAGATATTATACACTGTAGGGGCTTTGTGGAGACATCATACTGTTTGAGGGGCTATGTAGAGATACTATACACTGTAGGGGCTTTGTGGAGACATCATACTGTTTGAGGGGCTATGTAGAGATATTATACTCTGTAGGGGCTTTGTGATGACATCATACTGTTTGAGGGGCTATGTAGAGATATTATACACTGTAGGGGCTTTGTGATGACATCATACTGTTTGAGGGGCTATGTAGAGATATTATACACTGTAGGGGTTTGTGGAGACATCATACTGTTTGAGGGGCTATGTAGAGATATTATACTCTGTAGGGGCTTTGTGGAGACATCATACTGTTTGAGGGGCTATGTAGAGATATTATACTCTGTAGGGGCTTTGTGGAGACATCATACTGTTTGAGGGGCTATGTAGAGATATTATACTCTGTAGGGGCTTTGTGATGACATCATACTGTTTGAGGGGCTATGTAGAGATATTATACTCTGTAGGGGCTTTGTGGAGACATCATACTGTTTGAGGGGCTATGTAGAGATATTATACTCTGTAGGGGCTTTGTGGAGACATTATACTGTTTGAGGGGCTATGTAGAGATATTATACTCTGTAGGGGCTTTGTGGAGACAACATACTGTTTGAGGGGCTATGTAGAGATATTATACACTGTAGGGGCTTTGTGGAGACATCATACTGTTTGAGGGGCTATGTAGAGATATTATACACTGTAGGGGCTTTGTGGAGACATCATACTGTTTGAGGGGCTATGTAGAGATATTATACACTGTAGGGGCTTTGTGGAGACATCATACTGTTTGAGGGGCTATGTAGAGATATTATACTCTGTAGGGGCTTTGTGGAGACATCATACTGTTTGAGGGGCTATGTAGAGATATTATACTCTGTAGGGGCTTTGTGGAGACATCATACTGTTTGAGGGGCTATGTAGCGATATTATACACTGTAGGGGCTTTGTGGAGACATCATACTGTTTGAGGGGCTATGTAGAGATATTATACTCTGTAGGGGCTTTGTGATGACATCATACTGTTTGAGGGGCTATGGAGAGATATTATACTCTGTAGGGGCTTTGTGGAGACATTATACTGTTTGAGGGGCTATGTAGAGATATTATACTCTGTAGGGGCTTTGTGATGACATCATACTGTTTGAGGGGCTATGTAGAGATATTATAGACTGTAGGGGCTTTGTGGAGACATCATACTGTTTGAGGGGCTATGTAGAGATATTATAGACTGTAGGGGCTTTGTGGAGACATCATACTGTTTGAGGGGCTATGTAGAGATATTATACTCTGTAGGGGCTTTGTGATGACATCATACTGTTTGAGGGGCTATGTAGAGATATTATACACTGTAGGGGCTTTGTGGAGACATCATACTGTTTGAGGGGCTATGTAGAGATATTATACTCTGTAGGGGCTTTGTGGAGACATCATACTGTTTGAGGGGCTATGTAGAGATATTATACACTGTAGGGGCTTTGTGATGACATCATACTGTTTGAGGGGCTATGTAGAGATATTATACTCTGTAGGGGCTTTGTGATGACATCATACTGTTTGAGGGGCTATGTAGAGATATTATACTCTGTAGGGGCTTTGTGGAGACATCATACTGTTTGAGGGGCTATGTAGAGATATTATACTCTGTAGGGGCTTTGTGGAGACATCATACTGTTTGAGGGGCTATGTAGAGATATTATACTCTGTAGGGGCTTTGTGGAGACATCATACTGTTTGAGGGGCTATGTAGAGATATTATACACTGTAGGGGCTTTGTGGAGACATCATACTGTTTGAGGGGCTATGTAGAGATATTATACTCTGTAGGGGCTTTGTGGAGACATCATACTGTTTGAGGGGCTATGTAGAGATATTATACTCTGTAGGGGCTTTGTGGAGACATCATACTGTTTGAGGGGCTATGGAGAGATATTATACTCTGTAGGGGCTTTGTGGAGACATCATACTGTTTGAGGGGCTATGGAGAGATATTATACTCTGTAGGGGCTTTGTGGAGACATCATACTGTTTGAGGGGCTATGGAGAGATATTATACACTGTAGGGGCTTTGTGATGACATCATACTGTTTGAGGGGCTATGTAGAGATATTATACACTGTAGGGGCTTTGTGGAGACATCATACTGTTTGAGGGGCTATGGAGAGATATTATACACTGTAGGGGCTTTGTGATGACATCATACTGTTTGAGGGGCTATGTAGAGATATTATACACTGTAGGGGCTTTGTGGAGACATCATACTGTTTGAGGGGCTATGGAGAGATATTATACACTGTAGGGGCTTTGTGATGACATCATACTGTTTGAGGGGCTATGTAGAGATATTATACTCTGTAGGGGCTTTGTGGAGACATCATACTGTTTGAGGGGCTATGTAGAGATATTATACACTGTAGGGGCTTTGTGGAGACATTATACTGTTTGAGGGGCTATGTAGAGATATTATACTCTGTAGGGGCTTTGTGGAGACATCATACTGTTTGAGGGGCTATGGAGAGATATTATACTCTGTAGGGGCTTTGTGGAGACATCATACTGTTTGAGGGGCTATGTAGAGATATTATACTCTGTAGGGGCTTTGTGGAGACATCATACTGTTTGAGGGGCTATGTAGAGATATTATACTCTGTAGGGGCTTTGTGATGACATCATACTGTTTGAGGGGCTATGTAGAGATATTATACTCTGTAGGGGCTTTGTGGAGACATCATACTGTTTGAGGGGCTATGTAGAGATATTATACTCTGTAGGGGCTTTGTGGAGATATCATACTGTTTGAGGGGCTATGTAGAGATATTATACTGTGCAGGGGCTTTGTGGAGACATCATACTGTTTGAGGGGCTATGTAGAGATATTATACTCTGTAGGGGCTTTGTGATGACATCATACTGTTTGAGGGGCTATGTAGAGATATTATACTCTGTAGGGGCTTTGTGGAGATATCATACTGTTTGAGGGGCTATGGAGAGATATTATACTCTGTAGGGGCTTTGTGATGACATCATACTGTTTGAGGGGCTATGTAGAGATATTATACTCTGTAGGGGCTTTGTGGAGACATCATACTGTTTGAGGGGCTATGTAGAGATATTATACTCTGTAGGGGCTTTGTGGAGACATCATACTGTTTGAGGGGCTATGTAGAGATATTATACTCTGTAGGGGCTTTATGGAGACATCATACTGTTTGAGGGGCTATGTAGAGATATTATACTCTGTAGGGGCTTTGTGATGACATCATACTGTTTGAGGGGCTATGTAGAGATATTATACACTGTAGGGGCTTTGTGGAGACATCATACTGTTTGAGGGGCTATGGAGAGATATTATACTCTGTAGGGGCTTTGTGGAGACATCATACTGTTTGAGGGGCTATGTAGAGATATTATACTCTGTAGGGGCTTTGTGATGACATCATACTGTTTGAGGGGCTATGTAGAGATTTTATACTCAGTAGGGGCTTTGTGGAGACATCATACTGTTTGAGGGGCTATGTAGAGATATTATACTCTGCAGGGGCTTTGTGGAGACATCATACTGTTTGAGGGGCTATGTAGAGATATTATACTCTGTAGGGGCTTTGTGGAGACATCATACTGTTTGAGGGGCTATGTAGAGATATTATACTCTGTAGGGGCTTTGTGGAGACATCATACTGTTTGAGGGGCTAAGTAGAGATATTATACACTGTAGGGGCTTTGTGGAGACATCATACTGTTTGAGGGGCTATGTAGAGATATTATACTCTGTAGGGGCTTTGTGGAGACATCATACTGTTTGAGGGGCTAAGTAGAGATATTATACACTGTAGGGGCTTTGTGGAGACATCATACTGTTTGAGGGGCTATGGAGAGATATTATACACTGTAGGGGCTTTGTGATGACATCATACTGTTTGAGGGGCTATGTAGAGATATTATACTCTGTAGGGGCTTTGTGGAGACATCATACTGTTTGAGGGGCTAAGTAGAGATATTATACACTGTAGGGGCTTTGTGGAGACATCATACTGTTTGAGGGGCTATGTAGAGATATTATACTCTGTAGGGGCTTTGTGGAGACATCATCCTGTTTGAGGGGCTATGTAGAGATATTATACACTGTAGGGGCTTTTGTGATGACATCATACTGTTTGAGGGGCTATGTAGAGATATTATACTCTGTAGGGGCTTTGTGGAGACATCATACTGTTTGAGGGGCTATGGAGAGATATTATACACTGTAGGGGCTTTGTGATGACATCATACTGTTTGAGGGGCTATGTAGAGATATTATACTCTGTAGGGGCTTTGTGATGACATCATACTGTTTGAGGGGCTATGTAAAGATATTATACTCTGTAGGGGCTTTGTGGAGATATCATACTGTTTGAGGGGCTATGTAGAGATATTATACTGTGTAGGGGCTTTGTGGAGACATCATACTGTTTGAGGGGCTATGTAGAGATATTATACTCTGTAGGGGCTTTATGGAGACATCATACTGTTTGAGGGGCTATGTAGAGATATTATACTCTGTAGGGGCTTTGTGATGACATCATACTGTTTGAGGGGCTATGTAGAGATATTATACACTGTAGGGGCTTTGTGGAGACATCATACTGTTTGAGGGGCTATGGAGAGATATTATACTCTGTAGGGGCTTTGTGGAGACATCATACTGTTTGAGGGGCTATGTAGAGATATTATACTCTGTAGGGGCTTTGTGGAGACATCATACTGTTTGAGGGGCTATGTAGAGATATTATACTCTGTAGGGGCTTTGTGGAGACATCATACTGTTTGAGGGGCTATGTAGAGATATTATACACTGTAGGGGCTTTGTGGAGACATCATACTGTTTGAGGGGCTATGGAGAGATATTATACTCTGTAGGGGCTTTGTGGAGACATCATACTGTTTGAGGGGCTATGGAGAGATATTATACACTGTAGGGGCTTTGTGGAGACATCATACTGTTTGAGGGGCTATGTAGAGATATTATACTCTGCAGGGGCTTTGTGGAGACATCATACTGTTTGAGGGGCTATGTAGAGATATTATACTCTGTAGGGGCTTTGTGGAGACATCATACTGTTTGAGGGGCTATGTAGAGATATTATACTCTGTAGGGGCTTTGTGGAGACATCATACTGTTTGAGGGGCTATGTAGAGATATTATACTCTGTAGGGGCTTTGTGATGACATCATACTGTTTGAGGGGCTATGTAGAGATATTATACACTGTAGGGGCTTTGTGGAGACATCATACTGTTTGAGGGGCTATGTAGAGTTATTATACTCTGTAGGGGCTTTGTGGAGAAATTATACTGTTTGAGGGGCTATGGAGAGATATTATACTCTGTAGGGGCTTTGTGGAGAAATTATACTGTTTGAGGGGCTATGGAGAGATATTATACTCTGTAGGGGCTTTGTGGAGACATCATACTGTTTGAGGGGCTATGGAGAGATATTATACTCTGTAGGGGCTTTGTGGAGACATCATACTGTTTGAGGGCTATGTAGAGATATTATACTCTGTAGGGGCTTTGTGGAGACATCATACTGTTTGAGGGGCTATGGAGAGATATTATACACTGTAGGGGCTTTGTGATGACATCATACTGTTTGAGGGGCTATGTAGAGATATTATACTCTGTAGGGGCTTTGTGGAGACATCATACTGTTTGAGGGGCTATGGAGAGATATTATACACTGTAGGGGCTTTGTGATGACATCATACTGTTTGAGGGGCTATGTAGAGATATTATACACTGTAGGGGCTTTGTGGAGACATCATACTGTTTGAGGGGCTATGGAGAGATATTATACTCTGTAGGGGCTTTGTGGAGACATCATACTGTTTGAGGGGCTATGTAGAGATATTATACTCTGTAGGGGCTTTGTGGAGACATCATACTGTTTGAGGGGCTATGTAGAGATATTATACACTGTAAGGGCTTTGTGGAGACATCATACTGTTTGAGGGGCTATGGAGAGATATTATACACTGTAGGGGCTTTGTGATGACATCATACTGTTTGAGGGGCTATGTAGAGATATTATACTCTGTAGGGGCTTTGTGGAGACATCATACTGTTTGAGGGGCTATGTAGAGATATTATACACTGTAGGGGCTTTGTGGAGACATCATACTGTTTGAGGGGCTATGTAGAGATATTATACTCTGTAGGGGCTTTGTGGAGACATCATACTGTTTGAGGGGCGATGTAGAGATATTATACTCTGTAGGGGCTTTGTGATGACATCATACTGTTTGAGGGGCTATGTAGAGATATTATACACTGTAGGGGCTTTGTGGAGACATCATACTGTTTGACGGGCTATGTAGAGATATTATACTCTGTAGGGGCTTTGTGATGACATCATACTGTTTGAGGGGCTATGTAGAGATATTATACTCTGTAGGGGCTTTGTGATGACATCATACTGCTTGAGGGGCTATGTAGAGATATTATACACTGTAGGGGCTTTGTGATGACATCATACTGTTTGAGGGGCTATGTAGAGATATTATACACTGTAGGGGCTTTGTGGAGACATCATACTGTTTGAGGGGCTATGTAGAGATATTATACACTGTAGGGGCTTTGTGATGACATCATACTGTTTGAGGGGCTATGTAGAGATATTATACTCTGTAGGGGCTTTGTGATGACATCATACTGTTTGAGGGGCTATGTAGAGATATTATACTCTGTAGGGGCTTTGTGATGACATCATACTGTTTGAGGGGCTATGTAGAGATATTATACTCTGTAGGGGCTTTGTGATGACATCATACTGTTTGAGGGGCTATGTAGAGATATTATACTCTGTAGGGGCTTTGTGATGACATCATACTGTTTGAGGGGCTATGTAGAGATATTATACTCTGTAGGGGCTTTGTGGAGACATCATACTGTTTGAGGGGCTATGTAGAGATATTATAGACTGTAGGGGCTTTGTGGAGACATCATACTGTTTGAGGGGCTATGTAGAGATATTATAGACTGTAGGGGCTTTGTGGAGACATCATACTGTTTGAGGGGCTATGTAGAGATATTATACACTGTAGGGGCTTTGTGATGACATCATACTGTTTGAGGGGCTATGTAGAGATATTATACACTGTAGGGGCTTTGTGGAGACATCATACTGTTTGAGGGGCTATGGAGAGATTTTATACTCTGTAGGGGCTTTGTGGAGACATCATACTGTTTGAGGGGCTATGTAGAGATATTATACTCTGTAGGGGCTTTGTGGAGACATCATACTGTTTGAGGGGCTATGTAGAGATATTATACACTGTAGGGGCTTTGTGGAGACATCATACTGTTTGAGGGGCTATGGAGAGATATTATACTCTGTAGGGGCTTTGTGGAGACATCATACTGTTTGAGGGGCTATGTAGAGATATTATACTCTGTAGGGGCTTTGTGGAGACATCATACTGTTTGAGGGGCTATGTAGAGATATTATACACTGTAGGGGCTTTGTGGAGACATCATACTGTTTGAGGGGCTATGGAGAGATATTATACTCTGTAGGGGCTTTGTGGAGACATCAAACTGTTTGAGGGGCTATGTAGAGATATTATACTCTGTAGGGGCTTTGTGGAGACATCATACTGTTTGAGGGGCTATGTAGAGATATTATACACTGTAGGGGCTTTGTGATGACATCATACTGTTTGAGGGGCTATGTAGAGATATTATACTCTGTAGGGGCTTTGTGGAGACATCATACTGTTTGAGGGGCTATGGAGAGATATTATACTCTGTAGGGGCTTTGTGGAGACATCATACTGTTTGAGGGGCTATGTAGAGATATTATACACTGTAGGGGCTTTGTGATGATATCATACTGTTTGAGGGGCTATGTAGAGATATTATACTCTGTAGGGGCTTTGTGATGACATCATACTGTTTGAGGGGCTATGTAGAGATATTATACACTGTAGGGGCTTTGTGATGACATCATACTGTTTGAGGGGCTATGTAGAGATATTATACACTGTAGGGGCTGTGTGGAGACATCATACTGTTTGAGGGGCTATGTAGAGATATTATACTCTGTAGGGGCTTTGTGATGACATCATACTGTTTGATTGGCTATGTAGAGATATTATACTCTGTAGGGGCTTTGTAGAGACATCATACTGTTTGAGGGGCTATGGAGAGATATTATACTCTGTAGGGGCTTTGTGGAGACATTATACTGTTTGAGGGGCTATGGAGAGATATTATACTCTGTAGGGGCTTTGTGGAGACATCATACTGTTTGAGGGGCTATGTAGAGATATTATACTCTGTAGGGGCTTTGTAGAGACATCATACTGTTTGAGGGGCTATGTAGAGATATTATACTCTGTAGGGGCTTTGTGGAGACATCATACTGTTTGAGGGGCTATGGAGAGATATTATACTCTGTAGGGGCTTTGTGGAGACATTATACTGTTTGAGGGGCTATGTAGAGATATTATACACTGTAGGGGCTTTGTGGAGACATCATACTGTTTGAGGGGCTATGGAGAGATATTATACTCTGTAGGGGCTTTGTGATGACATCATACTGTTTGAGGGGCTATGTAGAGATATTATACTCTGTAGGGGCTTTGTGGAGACATCATACTGTTTGATTGGCTATGTAGAGATATTATACTCTGTAGGGGCTTTGTGGAGACATCATACTGTTTGAGGGGCTATGGAGAGATATTATACATTGTAGGGGCTTTGTGGAGACATCATACTGTTTGAGGGGCTATGTAGAGATATTATACTCTGTAGGGGCTTTGTGGAGACATCATACTGTTTGATTGGCTATGTAGAGATATTATACTCTGTAGGGGCTTTGTGGAGACATCATACTGTTTGAGGGGCTATGGAGAGATATTATACATTGTAGGGGCTTTGTGGAGACATCATAATGTTTGAGGGGCTATGGAGAGATATTATACTCTGTAGGGGCTTTGTGATGACATCATACTGTTTGATTGGCTATGTAGAGATATTATACTCTGTAGGGGCTTTGTGGAGACATTATACTGTTTGAGGGGCTATGGAGAGATATTATACATTGTAGGGGCTTTGTGGAGACATCATACTGTTTGAGGGGCTATGGAGAGATATTATACTCTGTAGGGGCTTTGTGATGACATCATACTGTTTGATTGGCTATGGAGAGATATTATACTCTGTAGGGGCTTTGTGGAGACATCATACTGTTTGAGGGGCTATGTAGAGATATTATACTCTGTAGGGGCTTTGTGGAGACATCATACTGTTTGAGGGGCTATGGAGAGATATTATACTCTGTAGGGGCTTTGTGGAGACATTATACTGTTTGAGGGGCTATGTAGAGATATTATACACTGTAGGGGCTTTGTGGAGACATCATTCTGTTTGAGGGGCTATGGAGAGATATTATACTCTGTAGGGGCTTTGTGATGACATCATACTGTTTGAGGGGCTATGTAGAGATATTATACACTGTAGGGGCTTTGTGGAGACATCATACTGTTTGATTGGCTATGTAGAGATATTATACTCTGTAGGGGCTTTGTGGAGACATCATACTGTTTGAGGGGCTATGGAGAGATATTATACATTGTAGGGGCTTTGTGGAGACATCATACTGTTTGAGGGGCTATGGAGAGATATTATACTCTGTAGGGGCTTTGTGGAGACATCATACTGTTTGATTGGCTATGTAGAGATATTATACTCTGTAGGGGCTTTGTGGAGACATCATACTGTTTGAGGGGCTATGGAGAGATATTATACTCTGTAGGGGCTTTGTGATGACATCATACTGTTTGATTGGCTATGGAGAGATATTATACTCTGTAGGGGCTTTGTGGAGACATCATACTGTTTGAGGGGCTATGGAGAGATATTATACTCTGTAGGGGCTTTGTGGAGACATCATACTGTTTGAGGGGCTATGTAGAGATATTATAGACTGTAGGGGCTTTGTGGAGACATCATACTGTTTGAGGGGCTATGTAGAGATATTATAGACTGTAGGGGCTTTGTGGAGACATCATACTGTTTGAGGGGCTATGTAGAGATATTATACTCTGTAGGGGCTTTGTGATGACATCATACTGTTTGAGGGGCTATGTAGAGATATTATAGACTGTAGGGGCTTTGTGGAGACATCATACTGTTTGAGGGGCTATGTAGAGATATTATAGACTGTAGGGGCTTTGTGGAGACATCATACTGTTTGAGGGGCTATGTAGAGATATTATACTCTGTAGGGGCTTTGTGATGACATCATACTGTTTGAGGGGCTATGTAGAGATATTATACACTGTAGGGGCTTTGTAGAGACATCATACTGTTTGAGGGGCTATGTAGAGATATTATACTCTGTAGGGGCTTTGTGATGACATCATACTGTTTGAGGGGCTATGTACAGATATTATACTCTGTAGGGGCTTTGTGGAGACATCATACTGTTTGAGGGGCTATGTAGAGATATTATACTCTGTAGGGGCTTTGTGGAGACATCATACTGTTTGAGGGGCTATGTAGAGATATTATACTCTGTAGGGGCTTTGTGGAGACATCATACTGTTTGAGGGGCTATGGAGAGATATTATACACTGTAGGGGCTTTGTGATGACATCATACTGTTTGAGGGGCTAAGTAGAGATATTATACACTGTAGGGGCTTTGTGGAGACATCATACTGTTTGAGGGGCTATGTAGAGATATTATACACTGTAGGGGCTTTGTGATGACATCATACTGTTTGAGGGGCTATGTAGAGATATTATACTCTGTAGGGGCTTTGTGGAGACATCATACTGTTTGAGGGGCTATGTAGAGATATTATACTCTGTAGGGGCTTTGTGGAGACATCATACTGTTTGAGGGGCTATGGAGAGATATTATACACTGTAGGGGCTTTGTGGAGACATCATACTGTTTGAGGGGCTATGTAGAGATATTATACTCTGTAGGGGCTTTGTGGAGACATCATACTGTTTGAGGGGCTATGGAGAGATATTATACACTGTAGGGGCTTTGTGGAGACATCATACTGTTTGAGGGGCTATGTAGAGATATTATACTCTGTAGGGGCTTTGTGGAGACATCATACTGTTTGAGGGGCTATGGAGAGATATTATACTCTGTAGGGGCTTTTGTGATGACATCATACTGTTTGAGGGGCTATGTAGAGATATTATACTCTGTAGGGGCTTTGTGATGACATCATACTGTTTGAGGGGCTATGTAGAGATATTATACTCTGTAGGGGCTTTGTGATGACATCATACTGTTTGAGGGGCTATGTAGAGATATTATACTCTGTAGGGGCTTTGTGATGACATCATACTGTTTGAGGGGCTATGTAGAGATATTATACACTGTAGGGGCTTTGTGGAGACATCATACTGTTTGAGGGGCTATGTAGAGATATTATACACTGTAGGGG
Organism: Phyllobates terribilis; assembly: GCF_046119375.1. Taxonomy (NCBI): domain Eukaryota; kingdom Metazoa; phylum Chordata; class Amphibia; order Anura; family Dendrobatidae; genus Phyllobates; species Phyllobates terribilis. The sequence continues at coordinate 185,413,960 of NW_027362767.1, read as the reverse complement.
CTTTGTGGAGACATCATACTGTTTGAGGGGCTATGGAGAGATATTATACTCTGTAGGGGCTTTGTGGAGACATCATACTGTTTGAGGGGCTATGGAGAGATATTATACTCTGTAGGGGCTTTGTGGAGACATCATACTGTTTGAGGGGCTATGGAGAGATATTATACTCTGTAGGGGCTTTGTGGAGACATCATACTGTTTGAGGGGCTATGTAGAGATATTATACACTGTAGGGGCTTTGTGGAGACATCATACTGTTTGAGGGGCTATGGAGAGATATTATACTCTGTAGGGGCTTTGTGGAGACATCATACTGTTTGAGGGGCTATGTAGAGATATTATACTCTGTAGGGGCTTTGTGGAGACATCATACTGTTTGAGGGGCTATGTAGAGATATCATACTCTGTAGGGGCTTTGTGGAGACATCATACTGTTTGAGGGGCTATGTAGAGATATTATACTCTGTAGGGGCTTTGTGGAGACATCATACTGTTTGAGGGGCTATGGAGAGATATTATACTCTGTAGGGGCTTTGTGGAGACATCATACTGTTTGAGGGGCTATGTAGAGATATTATACTCTGTAGGGGCTTTGTGATGACATCATACTGTTTGAGGGGCTATGTAGAGATATTATACACTGTAGGGGCTTTGTGGAGACATCATACTGTTTGAGGGGCTATGGAGAGATATTATACTCTGTAGGGGCTTTGTGGAGACATCATACTGTTTGAGGGGCTATGTAGAGATATCATACTCTGTAGGGGCTTTGTGGAGACATCATACTGTTTGAGGGGCTATGTAGAGATATTATACTCTGTAGGGGCTTTGTGGAGACATCATACTGTTTGAGGGGCTATGTAGAGATATTATACACTGTAGGGGCTTTGTGGAGACATCATACTGTTTGAGGGGCTATGTAGAGATATTATACTCTGTAGGGGCTTTGTGGAGACAACATACTGTTTGAGGGGCTATGGAGAGATATTATACTCTGTAGGGGCTTTGTGGAGACATCATACTGTTTGAGGGGCTATGTAGAGATATTATACACTGTAGGGGCTTTGTGGAGACATCATACTGTTTGAGGGGCTATGGAGAGATATTATACTCTGTAGGGGCTTTGTGGAGACATCATACTGTTTGAGGGGCTATGGAGAGATATTATACACTGTAGGGGCGTTGTGATGACATCATACTGTTTGAGGGGCTATAGAGAGATATTATACACTGTAGGGGCTTTGTGATGACATCATACTGTTTGAGGGGCTATGTAGAGATATTATACACTGTAGGGGCTTTGTGGAGACATCATACTGTTTGAGGGGCTATGTAGAGATATTATACTCTGTAGGGGCTTTGTGGAGACATCATACTGTTTGAGGGGCTATGTAGAGATATTATACTCTGTAGGGGCTTTGTGGAGACATCATACTGTTTGAGGGGCTATGTAGAGATATTATACACTGTAGGGGCTGTGTGGAGACATCATACTGTTTGAGGGGCTATGGAGAGATATTATACTCTGTAGGGGCTTTGTGATGACATCATACTGTTTGAGGGGCTATGTAGAGATACTATACTCTGTAGGGGCTTTGTGGAGACATCATACTGTTTGAGGGGCTATGGAGAGATATTATACACTGTAGGGGCTTTGTGATGACATCATACTGTTTGAGGGGCTATAGAGAGATATTATACACTGTAGGGGCTTTGTGATGACATCATACTGTTTGAGGGGCTATGTAGAGATATTATACACTGTAGGGGCTTTGTGATGACATCATACTGTTTGAGGGGCTATGTAGAGATATTATACTCTGTAGGGTCTTTGTGATGACATCATACTGTTTGAGGGGCTATGTAGAGATATTATACACTGTAGGGGCTTTGTGGAGACATCATACTGTTTGAGGGGCTATGGAGAGATATTATACATTGTAGGGGCTTTGTGGAGACATCATACTGTTTGAGGGGCTATGGAGAGATATTATACTCTGTAGGGGCTTTGTGGAGACATCATACTGTTTGAGGGGCTATGTAGAGATATTATAAACTGTAGGGGCTTTGTGGAGACATCATACTGATGAGGGGCTATGTAGAGATATTATACTCTGTAGGGGCTTTGTGGAGACATCATACTGTTTGAGGGGCTATGGAGAGATATTATACACTGTAGGGGCTTTGTGGAGACATCATACTGTTTGAGGGGCTATGGAGAGATATTATACTCTGTAGGGGCTTTGTGGAGACATTATACTGTTTGAGGGGCTATGTAGAGATATTATACTCTGTAGGGGCTTTGTGATGACATCATACTGTTTGAGGGGCTATGTAGAGATATTATAGACTGTAGGGGCTTTGTGGAGACATCATACTGTTTGAGGGGCTATGTAGAGATATTATAGACTGTAGGGGCTTTGTGGAGACATCATACTGTTTGAGGGGCTATGGAGAGATATTATACTCTGTAGGGGGTTTGTGGAGACATTATACTGTTTGAGGGGCTATGGAGAGATATTATACACTGTAGGGGCTTTGTGGAGACATCATACTGTTTGAGGGGCTATGGAGAGATATTATACTCTGTAGGGGCTTTGTGGAGACATTATACTGTTTGAGGGGCTATGTAGAGATATTATACTCTGTAGGGGCTTTGTGATGACATCATACTGTTTGAGGGGCTATGTAGAGATATTATACACTGTAGGGGCTTTGTGGAGACATCATACTGTTTGAGGGGCTATGTAGAGATATTATACTCTGTAGGGGCTTTGTGATGACATCATACTGTTTGAGGGGCTATGTAGAGATATTATACACTGTAGGGGCTTTGTGATGACATCATACTGTTTGAGGGGCTATGTAGAGATATTATACTCTGTAGGGGCTTTGTGATGACATCATACTGTTTGAGGGGCTATGTAGAGATATTATACTCTGTAGGGGCTTTGTGGAGACATCATACTGTTTGAGGGGCTATGTAGAGATATTATACTCTGTAGGGGCTTTGTGATGACATCATACTGTTTGAGGGGCTATGTAGAGATATTATACACTGTAGGGGCTTTGTGGAGACATCATACTGTTTGAGGGGCTAAGTAGAGATATTATACACTGTAGGGGCTTTGTGGAGACATCATACTGTTTGAGGGGCTATGGAGAGATATTATACACTGTAGGGGCTTTGTGATGACATCATACTGTTTGAGGGGCTATGTAGAGATATTATACTCTGTAGGGGCTTTGTGGAGACATCATACTGTTTGAGGGACTATGGAGAGATATTATACTCTGTAGGGGCTTTGTGGAGACATCATACTGTTTGAGGGGCTATGTAGAGATATTATACTCTGTAGGGGCTTTGTGATGACATCATACTGTTTGAGGGGCTATGTAGAGATATTATACACTGTAGGGGCTTTGTGGAGACATCATACTGTTTGAGGGGCTATGTAGAGATATTATACTCTGTAGGGGCTTTGTGGAGACATCATACTGTTTGAGGGGCTATGTAGAGATATTATACTCTGTAGGGGCTTTGTGGAGACATCATACTGTTTGAGGGGCTATGTAGAGATATTATACACTGTAGGGGCTTTGTGGAGACATCATACTGTTTGAGGGGCTATGGAGAGATATTATACTCTGTAGGGGCTTTGTGGAGACATCATACTGTTTGAGGGGCTATGTAGAGATATTATACTCTGTAGGGGCTTTGTGGAGACATCATACTGTTTGAGGGGCTATGTAGAGATATTATACTCTGTAGGGGCTTTGTGGAGACATCATACTGTTTGAGGGGCTATGTAGAGATATTATACTCTGCAGGGGCTTTGTGGAGACATCATACTGTTTGAGGGGCTATGTAGAGATATTATACTCTGTAGGGGCTTTGTGATGACATCATACTGTTTGAGGGGCTATGTAGAGATATTATACTCTGTAGGGGCTTTGTGGAGACATCATACTGTTTGAGGGGCTATGTAGAGATATTATACTCTGTAGGGGCTTTGTGGAGACATCATACTGTTTGAGGGGCTATGTAGAGATATTATACACTGTAGGGGCTTTGTGGAGACATCATACTGTTTGAGGGGCTATGGAGAGATATTATACTCTGTAGGGGCTTTGTGGAGACATCATACTGTTTGAGGGGCTATGTAGAGATATTATACTCTGTAGGGGCTTTGTGGAGACATCATACTGTTTGAGGGGCTATGTAGAGATATTATACTCTGTAGGGGCTTTGTGGAGACATCATACTGTTTGAGGGGCTATGTAGAGATATTATACTCTGTAGGGGCTTTGTGGAGAAATCATTCTGTTTGAGGGGCTATGTAGAGATATTATACTCTGTAGGGGCTTTGTGGAGACATCATACTGTTTGAGGGGCTATGTAGAGATATTATACTCTGTAGGGGCTTTGTGGAGACATCATACTGTTTGAGGGGCTAAGTAGAGATATTATACACTGTAGGGGCTTTGTGGAGACATCATACTGTTTGAGGGGCTATGGAGAGATATTATACACTGTAGGGGCTTTGTGATGACATCATACTGTTTGAGGGGCTATGTAGAGATATTATACTCTGTAGGGGCTTTGTGGAGACATCATACTGTTTGAGGGGCTATGGAGAGATATTATACTCTGTAGGGGCTTTGTGATGACATCATACTGTTTGAGGGGCTATGTAGAGATATTATACACTGTAGGGGCTTTGTGGAGACATCATACTGTTTGAGGGGCTATGTAGAGATATTATACTCTGTAGGGGCTTTGTGATGACATCATACTGTTTGAGGGGCTATGTAGAGATATTATACTCTGTAGGGGCTTTGTGATGACATCATACTGTTTGAGGGGCTATGTAGAGATATTATACTCTGTAGGGGCTTTGTGATGACATCATACTGTTTGAGGGGCTATGTAGAGATATTATACTCTGTAGGGGCTTTGTGGAGACATCATACTGTTTGAGGGGCTATGTAGAGATATTATACTCTGTAGGGGCTTTGTGGAGACATCATACTGTTTGAGGGGCTATGTAGAGATATTATACTCTGTAGGGGCTTTGTGGAGACATCATACTGTTTGAGGGGCTATGTAGAGATATTATACTCTGTAGGGGCTTTGTGGAGACATCATACTGTTTGAGGGGCTATGTAGAGATATTATACACTGTAGGGGCTTTGTGGAGACATCATACTGTTTGAGGGGCTATGGAGAGATATTATACTCTGTAGGGGCTTTGTGGAGACATCATACTGTTTGAGGGGCTATGTAGAGATATTATACACTGTAGGGGCTTTGTGGAGACATCATACTGTTTGAGGGGCTATGTAGAGATATTATACACTGTAGGGGCTTTGTGGAGACATCATACTGTTTGAGGGGCTATGTAGAGATATTATAGACTGTAGGGGCTTTGTGGAGACATTATACTGTTTGAGGGGCTATGGAGAGATATTATACTCTGTAGGGGCTTTGTGGAGACATCATACTGTTTGAGGGGCTATGTAGAGATATTATACTCTGTAGGGGCTTTGTGGAGACATCATACTGTTTGAGGGGCTATGGAGAGATATTATACACTGTAGGGGCTTTGTGATGACATCATACTGTTTGAGGGGCTATAGAGAGATATTATACTCTGTAGGGGCTTTGTGGAGACATCATACTGTTTGAGGGGCTATGTAGAGATATTATACTCTGTAGGGGCTTTGTGGAGACATCATACTGTTTGAGGGGCTATGTAGAGATATTATACTCTGTAGGGGCTTTGTGGAGACATCATACTGTTTGAGGGGCTAAGTAGAGATATTATACACTGTAGGGGCTTTGTGGAGACATCATACTGTTTGAGGGGCTATGTAGAGATATTATACTCTGTAGGGGCTTTGTGGAGACATCATACTGTTTGAGGGGCTATGGAGAGATATTATACTCTGTAGGGGCTTTGTGGAGACATTATACTGTTTGAGGGGCTATGTAGAGATATTATACTCTGTAGGGGCTTTGTGATGACATCATACTGTTTGAGGGGCTATGTAGAGATATTATACACTGTAGGGGCTTTGTGGAGACATCATACTGTTTGAGGGGCTATGTAGAGATATTATACTCTGTAGGGGCTTTGTGATGACATCATACTGTTTGAGGGGCTATGTAGAGATATTATACACTGTAGGGGCTTTGTGATGACATCATACTGTTTGAGGGGCTATGTAGAGATATTATACTCTGTAGGGGCTTTGTGATGACATCATACTGTTTGAGGGGCTATGTAGAGATATTATACTCTGTAGGGGCTTTGTGGAGACATCATACTGTTTGAGGGGCTATGTAGAGATATTATACTCTGTAGGGGCTTTGTGATGACATCATACTGTTTGAGGGGCTATGTAGAGATATTATACACTGTAGGGGCTTTGTGGAGACATCATACTGTTTGAGGGGCTAAGTAGAGATATTATACACTGTAGGGGCTTTGTGGAGACATCATACTGTTTGAGGGGCTATGGAGAGATATTATACACTGTAGGGGCTTTGTGATGACATCATACTGTTTGAGGGGCTATGTAGAGATATTATACTCTGTAGGGGCTTTGTGGAGACATCATACTGTTTGAGGGACTATGGAGAGATATTATACTCTGTAGGGGCTTTGTGGAGACATCATACTGTTTGAGGGGCTATGTAGAGATATTATACTCTGTAGGGGCTTTGTGATGACATCATACTGTTTGAGGGGCTATGTAGAGATATTATACACTGTAGGGGCTTTGTGGAGACATCATACTGTTTGAGGGGCTATGTAGAGATATTATACTCTGTAGGGGCTTTGTGGAGACATCATACTGTTTGAGGGGCTATGTAGAGATATTATACTCTGTAGGGGCTTTGTGGAGACATCATACTGTTTGAGGGGCTATGTAGAGATATTATACACTGTAGGGGCTTTGTGGAGACATCATACTGTTTGAGGGGCTATGGAGAGATATTATACTCTGTAGGGGCTTTGTGGAGACATCATACTGTTTGAGGGGCTATGTAGAGATATTATACTCTGTAGGGGCTTTGTGGAGACATCATACTGTTTGAGGGGCTATGTAGAGATATTATACTCTGTAGGGGCTTTGTGGAGACATCATACTGTTTGAGGGGCTATGTAGAGATATTATACTCTGCAGGGGCTTTGTGGAGACATCATACTGTTTGAGGGGCTATGTAGAGATATTATACTCTGTAGGGGCTTTGTGATGACATCATACTGTTTGAGGGGCTATGTAGAGATATTATACTCTGTAGGGGCTTTGTGGAGACATCATACTGTTTGAGGGGCTATGTAGAGATATTATACTCTGTAGGGGCTTTGTGGAGACATCATACTGTTTGAGGGGCTATGTAGAGATATTATACACTGTAGGGGCTTTGTGGAGACATCATACTGTTTGAGGGGCTATGGAGAGATATTATACTCTGTAGGGGCTTTGTGGAGACATCATACTGTTTGAGGGGCTATGTAGAGATATTATACTCTGTAGGGGCTTTGTGGAGACATCATACTGTTTGAGGGGCTATGTAGAGATATTATACTCTGTAGGGGCTTTGTGGAGACATCATACTGTTTGAGGGGCTATGTAGAGATATTATACTCTGTAGGGGCTTTGTGGAGAAATCATTCTGTTTGAGGGGCTATGTAGAGATATTATACTCTGTAGGGGCTTTGTGGAGACATCATACTGTTTGAGGGGCTATGTAGAGATATTATACTCTGTAGGGGCTTTGTGGAGACATCATACTGTTTGAGGGGCTAAGTAGAGATATTATACACTGTAGGGGCTTTGTGGAGACATCATACTGTTTGAGGGGCTATGGAGAGATATTATACACTGTAGGGGCTTTGTGATGACATCATACTGTTTGAGGGGCTATGTAGAGATATTATACTCTGTAGGGGCTTTGTGGAGACATCATACTGTTTGAGGGGCTATGGAGAGATATTATACTCTGTAGGGGCTTTGTGATGACATCATACTGTTTGAGGGGCTATGTAGAGATATTATACACTGTAGGGGCTTTGTGGAGACATCATACTGTTTGAGGGGCTATGTAGAGATATTATACTCTGTAGGGGCTTTGTGATGACATCATACTGTTTGAGGGGCTATGTAGAGATATTATACTCTGTAGGGGCTTTGTGATGACATCATACTGTTTGAGGGGCTATGTAGAGATATTATACTCTGTAGGGGCTTTGTGATGACATCATACTGTTTGAGGGGCTATGTAGAGATATTATACTCTGTAGGGGCTTTGTGGAGACATCATACTGTTTGAGGGGCTATGTAGAGATATTATACTCTGTAGGGGCTTTGTGGAGACATCATACTGTTTGAGGGGCTATGTAGAGATATTATACTCTGTAGGGGCTTTGTGGAGACATCATACTGTTTGAGGGGCTATGTAGAGATATTATACTCTGTAGGGGCTTTGTGGAGACATCATACTGTTTGAGGGGCTATGTAGAGATATTATACACTGTAGGGGCTTTGTGGAGACATCATACTGTTTGAGGGGCTATGGAGAGATATTATACTCTGTAGGGGCTTTGTGGAGACATCATACTGTTTGAGGGGCTATGTAGAGATATTATACACTGTAGGGGCTTTGTGGAGACATCATACTGTTTGAGGGGCTATGTAGAGATATTATACACTGTAGGGGCTTTGTGGAGACATCATACTGTTTGAGGGGCTATGTAGAGATATTATAGACTGTAGGGGCTTTGTGGAGACATTATACTGTTTGAGGGGCTATGGAGAGATATTATACTCTGTAGGGGCTTTGTGGAGACATCATACTGTTTGAGGGGCTATGTAGAGATATTATAGACTGTAGGGGCTTTGTGGAGACATCATACTGTTTGAGGGGCTATGTAGAGATATTATACTCTGTAGGGGCTTTGTGGAGACATCATACTGTTTGAGGGGCTATGTAGAGATATTATACTCTGTAGGGGCTTTGTGGAGACATCATACTGTTTGAGGGGCTATGGAGAGATATTATACACTGTAGGGGCTTTGTGATGACATCATACTGTTTGAGGGGCTATAGAGAGATATTATACTCTGTAGGGGCTTTGTGGAGACATCATACTGTTTGAGGGGCTATGTAGAGATATTATACTCTGTAGGGGCTTTGTGGAGACATCATACTGTTTGAGGGGCTATGGAGAGATATTATACTCTGTAGGGGCTTTGTGGAGACATCATACTGTTTGAGGGGCTATGTAGAGATATTATACACTGTAGGGGCTTTGTGGAGACATCATACTGTTTGAGGGGCTATGGAGAGATATTATACTCTGTAGGGGCTTTGTGGAGACATCATACTGTTTGAGGGGCTATGTAGAGATATTATACACTGTAGGGGCTTTGTGGAGACATCATACTGTTTGAGGGGCTATGTAGAGATATTATACACTGTAGGGGCTTTGTGGAGACATCATACTGTTTGAGGGGCTATGTAGAGATATTATAGACTGTAGGGGCTTTGTGGAGACATTATACTGTTTGAGGGGCTATGGAGAGATATTATACTCTGTAGGGGCTTTGTGGAGACATCATACTGTTTGAGGGGCTATGTAGAGATATTATAGACTGTAGGGGCTTTGTGGAGACATCATACTGTTTGAGGGGCTATGTAGAGATATTATACTCTGTAGGGGCTTTGTGGAGACATCATACTGTTTGAGGGGCTATGTAGAGATATTATACTCTGTAGGGGCTTTGTGGAGACATCATACTGTTTGAGGGGCTATGGAGAGATATTATACACTGTAGGGGCTTTGTGATGACATCATACTGTTTGAGGGGCTATAGAGAGATATTATACACTGTAGGGGCTTTGTGGAGACATCATACTGTTTGAGGGGCTATGTAGAGATATTATACTCTGTAGGGGCTTTGTGGAGACATCATACTGTTTGAGGGGCTATGTAGAGATATTATACTCTGTAGGGGCTTTGTGGAGACATCATACTGTTTGTGTGGATATCATACAGTTTTAGAGGCTGTGTGGGGACATCATACTATATGGGAGGATTATGGGGGTGTCATGATATAGTGCTGGGAGTTGTTGATCAAGGTACAAGGACTAAATAACAGGAGCAGTATAATTTAGTGTTTTGTTTGTTTTTTTATTTTTTTTTTAATTAAAAATAGTAAAATATATAGTTTTACTGCTACAGGTAAGAATACATATTACAATAAGCCCTATTATGCAGTAGCAGCTAGTCAACAGACTTAATCCTGTTCAATATTAAGTGATAAAAATGAATATAAAACAATAATAATAATGAGAAGAATTAAGTTTGGCCTGTTGGTTCGTCTGTCTACAAGAATGACAGTATGTCAAGTGGCCCTTTGGGAAGATTAATTGCCCACAAATGGTCCACAGCAGAGTTTCCCAAACTCCTGTCCTCAAGGTCTTCCAACACATCGTGTTTTCAGCATTTCATTAGTATGGCGCAGGTGAGATAACCTGCAGCAATTTCTAATGTTTTGATAATAATTCCATCACTTGTGCAATACTATGGAAATCCTGAAGACATGACCTGTTGGGGCCGTGATGACTGGAGGTTGGGAAACACTTGTCTCGAGGAACTAAATGCACATAAATTATAACAGTTAACATAGTGCCATCTACTGTCTGCTCAATATATTCCCCCAAAATAAGCTGCTGCAGCTTTTGCTGTTACTCTAACACAATTGCTGCACTTATACCTAAGATACCGTGTCAGTGACTCCTATTTCTCACCCTGATTAACAATTTCTTGTAACTAAATCTATCCTTTCTCTTCTCACAAGTGGTGCAACCACAACTGGTCCTAGAGCAGAGATGGGCAAAGTGTGGCCGAGACAGCTAAAGTGCTGAAAACAGTGGCCCACGGGCTGCACCATGCCATCACCCACTGTCCGTCCGCCACCGCCCGCTTCCAGATATATTGATGCAGATAGCGGTGAATACGTTGGTGGAGGACTGAGCCACCAGCTCCTTCTTCTGCCAATTAGTTTGTGAGACAGCAGACGCCATGATGTCATTACATCGCGTCTGCTGTGCGGAGATTCAGTGCATCGGAGACAGGAGCATAGCACTGGGGGAACGGGAGAGAGGTAAGTATGTGTTTGTTTTTTGTTGTTTTTCATATGTGTATGGGATGTTTGCATGTATATAGAAGTGTATGTAGGGGTCATACTGTATATAGGAGGCTATGTGGTGGCTCATACTGTATATAGGAGGCTATGTGGTGGCTCATACTGTATATAGGAGGCTATGTGGTGGCTCATACTGTATATAGGAGGCTATATGGTGGCTCATACTGTATATAGGAGGCTATGTGGTGGCTCATACTGTATATAGGAGGCTATGTGGGGGCTCATACTGTATATAGGAGGCTATGTGGGGGCTCACTTGTAATACAGGAGACTATGAGGGGGTATATACTGTGTATAAGAGGCTATGTGGGAGCTCACACTGTATATATAAGGCTATGTGAGGTATCATACTCTATACAGGAGGCTATGTGTGGCTCATACTGCATATAGGTGGCTATGTGAGGGCTCATACTGTATACAGGAGACTATGTGGGGCTCATACTATATATAGGAGGTTATTTGAGGGCTCACATTGTATATAGAAGGCTATGTGAGGGATCATACTGTATATAGGAGGCTATGTGTAGGCTGCTACTGTATATAGGAGGCTATTTTGAGGCTAATACCGTACTGTATATAGGGTGGCTATGTGGGGTTTCACACTGTATATAGAAGGCTATGTGTAGGCTCATACTGCATATAGGAGGCTAAGTGGGGGCTCATACTGTACATAAGAGGCTATGTGTGGCTCATATTGTATATAGGAGGCTATGTGGGGGCTCATACATTATATAGAAGGTTATGTGTGGGCTCATACTATATATACGGGGCTCATACTGTATATAGGGAGCTATGTGTAGGCTCATACTTTATATACGAGGCTATATGGGGCTCATAAAGTATATAGGGGGCTATGTGGGGTCACACGTTATATACACTGCTCAAAAAATAAAGGGAACACTCAAATAACACATCCTTGATCTGAATGAATGAAATCTTCTCATTGAATACTTTGTTCTGTGCAAAGTTGAATGTGCTGACAACAAAATCACACAAAAATCATCAATGGAAATCACATTTATTAACCAATGGAGGCCTGGATTTGGAGTCACCCCCAGAATTAAAGTGGAAAATCACACTACAGGCTGATCCAACTTTAATGTAATGTCCTTAAAACAAGTCAAAGTGAGGCTCAGTATTGTGTGTGGCCTCCACGTGCCTGTATGACCTCCCTACAATGCCTGGGCATGCTCCTGATGAGGCTGAGTATTGTGTGTGGCCTCCACGTGCCTGTATGACCTCCCTACAAGGCCTGGGCATTGACTAGCGGCGCCGCTGAACTCCATGCGACTACCGTCGGGAGATCAGTGGCTAGGGCCGCTGATCTCCCGACGGCAAATGTGAAGGGAGGACCGGGGAGCGGCGCCGCCGGTCGGGATGCTTCTGCTGCGAGCAGCCGCTCATCTCCCGGCTGCTCGCAGTGGAAGTACCCACACAAGCAGCGCCGCTCCCCGGTCCTCACTAATACGATTCGGCGCTAGGCGGTCATCTCCCGGCTGCTCGCAGCACAAGTACCCCGACCGGCGGCATCGCTGACCTCCATGCGGCTACTGTCGGGAGTTGTGAAGGGAGGACTGGGGAGCGGCTCCGCCAGTCGGGATACTTCGAGAGCGAGCAGCCAGTCATCTCCCGGCTGCTCACAGCGGAAGTACCCGCACAGGCAGCACCGCTCCCCACTAATACGATTCGCTGATTGGTCGCGGCCGCCGGGGGGGGGGGCTCATACTGTTTATAGAGGAGCTATGTGGGGGCTCATACTATATGTAGGGGTTGTGTGGGGGTTCATACTGTATATAGGGGCTATGTGGGGGCTCATACTGTACGTAGGGGTTGTGTGGGGGCTCATACTGTATATAGGGGGCTGTGTGTGGGCTCATACGGTATAGAGGGGGATGTAAGCATATTCATTTCTGCTCAATATTAAGTGATAATATTAATATAAAATAAGAAGTAATATGTTAATATTAATATTGAGCAAAATTAATTTCAGCCTATTGATTCGGCCTCCACAACAGTCACGGGGTCTCATGTGGCCCCTCGGTAAAATTGATTGTGAACCCCTGATCTGGAGCATTACTGACCTTTGAGATCAGTCTGTAGATTTTTGATTTTTCCTCTAGACTTTGCTATAATTCTGTTACCAGGTATCTCTCCCTATCCAGGACTGGTTATGAATAGCATCTAAAATATAACCGGGGATGCGTCTCTATCTGAAGCCTTTATAGACTGCGCATGCGCGACGCGCAGTCTGGCTCCAGGCAGAAGCAGGCATCCAACCGTTACAGGTAAGAGGAGGTGTATGGCGCCGGAGATCGTGGTATGCGTAGGCACTGAATGCTTACCGCGATCTCTGGCGCCATACTTACATACTTACCTGACCGGGAGGAGCGTTGCCCAGGCGCCTCTCTTCGCCGGAGATGGGGCAGGAGTGAGGCGTCGGATCGGCGCATGCGCATAGCGCTATCAGGTGCCATTTTACTGACGACACATTTGCTGTGTGTCTTCAGCAAAATGGCGTCGGACAGTGCGGTGCTCCGGCGCCGCACTCCTCCCCCGGACTCCGGCAGAACAGGACACTGAAGCGCTGGAGCACAGGGAAGAAAGGTGAGTATACAGTACAGACCAAAAGTTTGGACACACCTTCTCATTTAAAGATTTTTCTGTATTTTCATGACTATGAAAATTGTACATTCACACTGAAGGCATCAAAACTATGAATTAACACATGTGGAATTATATACTTAACAAAAAAGTGTGAAACAACTGACAATATGTCTTATATTCTAGGTTCTTCAAAGTAGCCACCTTTTGCTTTGATGACTGCTTTACACACTCTTGGCATTCTCTTGATGAGCTTCAAGAGGTAGTCACCGGAAATGGTTTTCACTTCACAGGTGTGCCCTGTTAGGTTTAATAAGTGGGATTTCTTGCCTCATAAATGGGGTTGGGACCATCAGTTGTGTTGTGCAAAAGTCTGGTGGATATGACGCGCCCCCTGGGCCTAGTGTGGACGTGTGTGGGTTACCCGGAGCCAGGTCTCTGGGGGGTTGTAGTCTCCGTGGCGGTGACCCGGTCCCGTGGCTCAGGGTGGTCAGACCGATGGCAGTCTTTTATGGGGGGTTTTAGGTTAATTGTCCGACTACGCCACCCGGGGATTGCGGTCAGTGCGGACCGCCGCTGCAAGGCAGACCGCTGGGGCTAATGGTGTATGCAGCTGAGGTAGTGTGACTCCCCACGGGAAGAGTGTAGCCCCAGGGCAGTGTAGTTGATGGTGGGTGTAATAGTGCACGGGAGTCCCAGCACTAGTAGTGCTGGTGCGGCGATGAGCAGGAACGACTCAGAGTCTTTGCAGTGCAGTTCAGGGTCTTTACTGGTGATATGAAGGCAGACCTTCCCGGGAGTACTGGCTAGCATAAGGGGCCTGGTCAGTCTGTGAGCAAACAGGAGTTCCCCTGGCCAGGTGGAGTTGTAGGCCTCCCCGTCTATCTGCACTCTTTCTGGCTACCTTGCTGTAAGCGGGTAGAAGTAGCCCACGTCCCTGAGTATACCGTGTGGTGCTCACCCGTATGGCTGGTGACTTGGGGCCTTCTGTTAGCCTTCGCTCCTAGATGGCGATGCTGGTCCCTTCTTTGTGACTGAGCCTCCGGGCTTCTATGGCCAGAGGACCTGGAATCCCCTGCCGGCTGGTTTCTGTTGCTGGGTGGATATCAGTCCCCACAACCTCGGACTCCGGTGTCCGGTTATCAGATTCTTCTGCCAGGGTGAGCTATATCTCTGCTTAGCTTCCAACCCCTGGTCTTCTGCTCCTAGCTCCTACAGAGCTCCTGCTGTAACTTTCCCTCTCCAGGCTCTGACTCTACTAATCCCGCCCCAGACCCAGTTTATAAGGGCAGATTCCTCCCCTCCCAGGTCTGGGCAGGAAGGTGTTGCATGCTTAAGGGCTCCTGACCCGGAAACCTCCCACTTGCTCTCAGACGTAATATTTCTATTACTGTGGTAACCAGAGCCCTGGGGTGCCACAGATACACAGCTGATAGTCCTACTAAATAGACTGTTAGAATTTATATTATGGTAAGAAAAAAGCAGCTAAGTAAAGAAAAATGAGTGGCCATCATTACTTTAAGAAATGAAGGTCAGACAGTCCGAGAAATTGGGCAAACTTTGAAAGTGTCCCCAAGTGCAGTTGCAAAAACCATCAAGCGCTACAAAGAAACTGGCTCAATTGAGGACCGCCCCAGGAAAGGAAGACCAAGAGTCACCTCTACTTCTGAGGACAAGTTTATCCGAGTCACCAGCCTCAGAAATCGCAGGTTAATAGCAGCTCAGATTAGAGACCAGGTCAATGCCACACAGAGTTCTAGCAGCAGACACATCTCTACAACAACTGTTAAGAGGAGACTTTGTGCAGCAGGCCTTCATGGTAAAATAGCTGCTAGGAAACCACTGCTAAGGACAAGCAACAAGCAGAAGAGACTTGTTTGGGCTAAAGAACACAAGGAATGGACATTAGACCAGTGGAAATCTGTGCTTTGGTCTGATGAGTCTAAATTTGAGATCTTTGGTTCCAACCACCGTGTCTTTGTGCGACGCAGAAAAGGTGAACAGATGGACTCTACATGCCTGGTTCCCACCGTCAAGCATGGAAAAGGAGGTGTGATGGTGTGGGGGTGGTTTGCTGGTGACACTGTTGGGGATTTATTCAAAATTGAAGGCATACTGAACCAGCATGGCTACCACAGCATCTTGCAGCGGCATGCTATTCCATCCGGTTTGCGTTTAGTTGGACCATCATTTATTTTTCAACAGGACAATGACCCCAAACACACCTTCAGGCTGTGTAAGGGCTATTTGACCAAAAAGGAGAGTGATGGGGTGCTACGCCAGATGACCTGGCCTCCACAGTCACCATACCTGAACCCAATCGAGATTGTTTGGGGTGAGCTGGACCTCAGAGTGAAGGCAAAAGGGCCAACAAGTGCTAAGCATCTCTGGGAACTCCTTCAAGATTGTTGGAAGACCATTTCCGGTGACTACCTCTTGAAGCTCATCAAGAGAATGCCAAGAGTGTGCAAAGCAGTCATCAAAGCAAAAGGTGGCTACTTTGAAGAACCTAGAATATAAGACATATTTTCAGTTGTTTCACACTTTTTTGTTAAGTATATAATTCCACATGTGGTAATTCATAGTTTTGATGCCTTCAGTGTGAATGTACAATTTTCATAGTCATGAAAATACAGAAAAACCTTTAAATGAGAAGGTGTGTCCAAACTTTTGGTCTGTACTGTAAGTGTTTATTTTTTTGCATGTGTGTACAACGTGAAAGGGATGAGGGGTGCCATACATACCAGGATTGGGGGATGAGGGGTACCATGCATACCAGAATTGGGGGGTGAGGGGTGCCATGCATACCAGGATTGGGGGATGAGGGGACCATGCATACCAGGATAGGTATCTGGGGGGACCATGCATACAATGATGAGTGGTACAATGCATACCAGGATTGGGGGGTGAGGGGACCATGCATACCAGGATTTGGGCGTGAGGAGACCATGCATACCAGGATTGGGCGGTGAGAGGACCACGCATACCAGGATTGGGGGATGAGGGATGCCATGCATACCAGGATTGGGGGTGAGGGGACCATGCATACCAGGATTGGGGGTTGAGGGGTGCCATGCATACCAGGACTGGGGGATGAGGGGACCATGCATTCCAGGATTAAGGGGTGAGGGGACCATGCATACCAGGATTGGGGGGTGAGGGATGCCATTCATACCAGGATTGGAGGGTGAGGGGTACCATGCATACCGGGATAGGGCATGAGGGAGCCATGCATACCGGGATTGGGAATGAGGGGTGCCATGCATACCGGGATTGGGGATGAAGGGTGCCATGCATACCAGGATGGGGATGAGGGGTGCCATGCATACCAGGATAGGATGGTGGGGACAGGATGGGGGCAGCACAAATACTAGGAGGGGGCAGCACATACCAGCATGGGAGACCATATACCAATAAAAATGCCCGCCACCCGGGCGTAGAACAGGTTCAATAGCTAGTTTCCATATAGTGCTGTAAGATATAGAAACAATATGTCTGCTCACAGTGCTGTTAGGCATGTATGCGGACTGTGGCAATCACCCTCAGGTAGACACTGTGCTGTGCATCTGTGCATCCACTGCTGCGACTAAGACAGTTGAACAGTCGAAACGCGTCAAGTTTCTACCTACCCACCATGTGATAATTTAACATGAAGATGGAACAATATAAGGTTTTTTTTTCCTTAGCCACTTGTGTCATTTTCTTTCCTTTTTTTCTCAACTGTTTCTCGCCGGAGTTGGCGAGTTGACTGCGGCTTTCTACATATGCGATGGTCCATGTCATATATCCATTTAAGCAAGTTCTCCATCTCAAACTACTATTGACTCTAAAAGGTGCACGTACCATATATAGTTCCGTTTTTATATGGTGACTTTACATTTCCGTCTTTGTTTTTTTAAGTCAATGAAAGAATGTTTTTTTGCATTAAATGTTGTCAGGAAATGTCTTCACATGTGAAGTATGCAGGGTCCTCCCATCTCTCGGGCAGGATTTCCTGACGCATTCCATAGGTTAAGACTAAATCTTGAAGTCACTTCATGCTATGGATATGATGATGTTCAGCAAACCATATAACAATCACAAGCTGGTCACCGGAATTCATTACGCATGCAGGAAGTAAGGCTGCGACATCAGGGAGAAAGTCTAGGAAATAATGGTTGACAGCTCCTGGCAGAGTAAAATACCATCAAAGGCATGCAATATACGTGAAATACAAGCAACACTTTCATGTTTGTGCGCTATCTTGCCTGAGTTGTTTCAACATAACGTGGCTAAAAGCATGGATAAAAAAGTCTTCTCCTAAAGGTTTTGACTGAAGTAAACCAAAAAGATTCATAGGACCCTAGTAGGCTGTGGTCGCCGGAAAAAAGCATAGCAAATTTATTACTGTCTTCGGCACCCAGTATCCCCAACTCTTCTTCTGATTAGTAAGCCCATGTGACGTGATGCGTGTGGCATAATATTAAGTTCACAGTGCTTGGACTACCAACGTAGCCGCTGGACCAGGGTCCTTGCAAATGTTTTTGCTCAACTCTAGTTTTCACTAGATTTTAAATTTGCACTTATTAAATAATAAATACTTGGATTAATAGGAATACTTTGTATGTTTCAGAACTGCATGATCCTGTGTCAAGCCTTGACAAAGCCCTTGGCTTGAAACATGTTGCCTGAAAGAGCAGCGGATATTTCTTTTCTTTTTGTGCTGTTGAGTTCAACTGTGTTTTGTGCCTTTTATACTACTGGATCAATAAAGCAATTCTTTTATGAAGGTGTGAGTAACGGCTATCGTTTGCACTGTTGCTATTACTGGAATAGTTTGCCATGCAACCGGACAGGTGAGCTGATTGCTCGTTTTCCAAATACCACTTAAAGAATTGGTCATGTCTTCTAACTACATGTACCTCCACCAGAAATGTCACTCCAGACAGGGGACTAGAGTACATCTCTGACGAAAGTTACGCTACTAAAGTGGAGCAAATTTTTATGAATTAAACAGTTGGGCTTAGCCACGCCCCATCATGCTTATGCTCCACCCATTTCAACAAAACTGGAATAGAAATGCCAAAAGTCGCAGCATTTTTGCAGAAAAAAAACCATCATCCAGGTCAATAATCTGTGACCACCAGAAAGACGGCCTACAAATCTCTTTACTACCCGGCATTTCTGGTTCTTTTTTTGATTAGCTAGGCTGGCACGATGTTATGTGTGAGTCACTCCAAAATAATGTTGTGCCAGCTAATCAAAGAAGAGCTGGGAATGCCGAGAGGTAAAAAGATTTGCAGGAACCATATACAGTGGTCACAGATTACTGACCTGGACGATGGGCCGGAGTCCTGCAAGTCGATTCCTCCATCTCTAGTCATAACTTTTTTATTTCACTGTTGACAGACATATGAGGGCTTGTTTTTTGTGGGATGACTGTTAGTTCTTAGGCCCGTAGTAAAAAAAAAAATAGTCCTGGATAACCCCTTTAATTACCTTTTCTGGGTATTTATATTCTGTTTAATTGGTGGCCCCACTGGTGTCATCCTCTCTGTATCTTTAATTTTTTTCCTTGCGGCCCAGACCTCTTTGGCTACTTCTCTCGATAACTCCAAGTATTGCTTATGCACATCTGTAGCCAAACACAACCTCTATATTTGCTCAATATGCTATCCTTTAAGGCTATGTTCATACGTTGCATTTTTGCAGTGTTTTTTTTTTCAGCAGCCAAAACCTGATCTCTTGGCAGTAAAAACGCTGCATTCAAAATGCCTGCTTTTCAGCGTTTTTGAGGCTTTTTTTTGGGGGGGGGTGTAGATTACTTGTGTGATTTATCTACAGTACCTGTTTAAAAAAGTTAGTTTATTCACCAAAAAACACTCCAAAAACCTTTTGTGGCGTTTCAGCGGGATTTTTACAGCGTTTTTTTCATTTTTTCATTACTTTCTATGGGTGCAAACACGCTGCAAAAATGCTGCAAAATCGCTGAAAGAATTGAAATCCTGCAGATTTAAAAAACGCGGCAGTTTTCCCATTGAGTCAAGAAAAAAAACGTGTGTGTGTGAGGTTTCTAAATTCTCATAACTTTTGCTGATAGTGTAAAAAGCAGCTTTTAATTTCCATAAAAAAAGCTGCAACATATGCATCAAAAACGCAACATGTGAACATAGCCTAATACTGCCCTTGTGGTTTTACCACAAATTCTGTGCCTACTGCTGAGCAGAGTGCCGCGCAATTCTCTAAAAATATTATACTTTGACAATGAAAATATTATTTTGATGCAATTAAAGATGAAAATGGAGGCTTAACTAGAAAAAGGTCTTCCTCTAATTTGAATTAATTCAGTTCATAGACTCAACCTCAAAATCAATGTAGAAGTGCAGACCAGACAATTTAAATGGAATCTGTCAGTAGATGAAAGACGCAAGTATAATTGTTCGCTGGGAGCCGCGCGCCAAAGCTTCTCTAATCCGTTCCGTCAGCTTGAGAGCCGGCTCAGAGAACGACCGACTCACAGTCGGGGGGACGGCAGAATGCAGCCGCGGGGAGACACCTCAGCCCAACGGCGCCCCCCTGCTAGCAATGCCCGGGGTAGATGCCCTGCGTGCCCTCCCAAGTAACGCCTCTGACTAATAACATTTTAAGATCTGCCATCAGTTTTTCACTGATAATAACGCCTCATTTTGACATCCGTGGATCACAGACAAGTTCTTTCTATGTTTTTCATGGCCCATTATATTGTATGGTGCTATCCACATGTCCATGTTTTTATTGCAGACAAAAAAACAGTAAGTGTACGTGCCCGCGATCAGGAGCCGCTGCGTGTTATGCAACGTCAAACCCGCAGAGTCCAGATGTTACAGCAATGGATGGATTTCTAGAAATCCCATGCCCAATATGCGTCTCCGGGCTCCTGCGGATCACCCGCGGACACGGCCATGCAGTGCGTCTTTCAGACCCGCAGCGTGTCAATTTCTTTTGCAGGTCCGCATACGGGCTTTTCCCATAGACTAACAACTATGAGGAAAGTCTGCATATGAAAAAAAAAATATGGCACCGCTCATTTGCATGAAGAGCGGAAGCCGCGCGGCTATCCCGCAGTATCGAGCCCGCAGGCGGCTCCGCATCGTATGCACATACCCTTAGACATATCCGTCCGTTTTTGTTTTGAGTCACAGATCAAAATTACCCATAGAAATGTATGGATCTGTGAAAATCACAAACAGCTCATAGTTGGCATCAGCTGTCCGTGTGCTGTCCATGAGCTGTCGGTATACTGTCCGTGTGCTGTCTGTATACTATCCATGAGCTGTCCATGTGCTGTCCGTATGCTGTCCGTATACTGTCCATGAGCTGTCCATGTGCTGTCTGTGTGATGTTCATGTGCTGTCCATGTGCTGTCCGTATATTGTCCATGAGCTGCCCATGTGCTGTCGTGTGCTGTCCGTATACTGTCCATGAGCTGGCTGTCCATGTGCTGCCCACAGGGCCGGCGTCAGCACCCGGCGCACCCGGGCAAGTGCCGGGGCCCTGAGCAGGCGGGGGACCCACTTGCCGTCGGGCACCCCGCCACGCTATGGGACCCGTGAGAGGAGGAGAGCGGTGTCAGCGCCCGCTACCCCCCGCTTGCTCAGGGCCCCGGCAGCAGGCGCAATACTTCACTCTCCCGGTGCCTCTGCAGCAGGTCCTGCATCCTCCGCGGCTGCTGCACAGTGATGTCTTAGGTCAGAGGGTGCGGTGACGTGAGGAGTCCGGAGCAGCGACAGCAGGTGAGAAGTGAGGTGAGTATTTGATTTTTTTTTTATTGTATGGAGGCATGGGGCATTATATGGTGGGGTGGGGTTTGACATCCTGCATGGGGCATTATAAGTGAGGGGGGGGTTGACATCCTGCATGGGGCATTATATGGTGGGGTAGAGGTGTGTGACATCCTGCATGGGGCATTATAAGGGAGGGGGGGGGTGTGTGACATCCTGCATGGGACATTATAAGGGAGGGGATGTGTGTGACATCCTGCATGGGGCATTAAAAGGGGGAGGGGTGACATCCTGCATGGGGCATTATAAGGGGGGGGTGACATCCTGCATGGGGTATTATAAGGGGGGGGTGACATCCTACATGGGGCATTATAAGGGGGGGTGACATCCTGCATAGGGCATTATAAGAGAATGGATGTGTATGACATTCTGCATGGGGCATAATAAGGGAGGGTGGGGTGTGACATCCTGCATGGGGCATTATAAGGGAGGGGTGTGTGTGACATCCTGCATGGGGCATTATAAGGGAGGGGTGTGTGTGACATCCTGCATGAGGCATTATAAGGGAGGGTGTGTGTGTGACATCTTGCATGGGGCATTATATGGTGGGGTGGGGGGGTAACATCCTGCATGGGACATTATAAGGGAGGGGGGGGTGTGACATCCAGCATGGGGCATTATAAGGGAGGGGGGGTGACATCCTGCATGGGGCATTATAAGGGAGGGGGGGTGATATCCTGCATGGGGCATTATAAGGGAGGGGGGGTGTGACATCCTGCATGGGGCATTATAAGAGAGGGGATGTGTATGACATCCTGCATGGGGCATTATAAGGGAGAGTGGGGTGTAACATCCTGCATGGGGCATTATAAGGGAGGGGTGTGTGTTACATCCTGCATGGGGCATTATAAGGGAGTGTGGGGTGTGACATCCTGCATGGGGCATTATAAGGGAGGGGATGTGTATGACATCCGGCATGGGGCATTATAAGGGGGGGGTGACATCCTACATGGGGCATTATAAGGGGGGGGTGACATCCTGCATAGGGCATTATAAGAGAGGGGATGTGTATGACATCCTGCATGGGGCATTATAAGGGAGGGTGGGGTGTGACATCCTGCATGGGGCATTGTAAGGGAGGGGTGTGTGTGACATTCTGCATGGGGCATTATAAGGGGGGGTGTGTGTGACATCCTGCATGGGGCATTATAAGGGAGGGGTGTGTGTGACATCCTGCATGAGGCATTATAAGGGAGGGTTTGTGTGTGACATCCTGCATGGGGCATTATATGGTGGGGTGGGGGGGGTAACATCCTGCATGGGACATTATAAGGGAGGGGGTGTGTGACATCCAGCATGGGGCATTATAAGGGAGGGGGGTGACATCCTGCATGGTGCATTATAAGGGAGGGGGGGTGATATCCTGCATGGGGCATTATAAGGGAGGGGGGGTGACATCCTGCATGGGGCATTATATGGTCGGGTGGGGGTTTGTAACATCCTGCATGGGGAATTATAAGGGAGGGGGGGTGACATCCTGCATGGGGCATTATAAGGCAGGGGGTGACATCGTGCATGCGGCATTATAAGGGAGGGGGGGTGACATCCTGCATGGGGCATTATATGGTGGGGTGGGTGACATCCTGCATGGGGCATTATAAGGGAGGAGGGTGTGTGACATCCTGCATGGGGCATTATAAGGGAGGGGGGGTGACATCCTGCATGGGGAATTATAAAGTAGGGGGGTGTGACATCCTGCATGGGGCATTATAAGTGAGGGGGGGTGACATCCTGCATGGGGCATTATATGGTGGGGTGGGGGTGTGTGACATCCTGCATGGGGCATTATAAGGGAGGGGGTTTAACATCCTGCATGGGGCATTATAAGGGAGGGGGGTGATATCCTGCATGGGGCATTATAAAAAAGGGGTGTGTGACATCCTGCATGGGGCATTATAAGCGAGGGGGGGTGTGACATCCTGCATTTGGAACTATATGGTGGGGTGGGGGGGTGACATCCTGCATGGGGCATTATAAGGGAGGGGGGGTGACATCCTGCATGGGGCATTATAAGGGAGGGGGGGTGACATCCTGAATGGGGCATTATAAGGGAGGGGGGTGTGGGATCCTGCATGGGGCATTATAAGGGAGGGGGGTGACATCTTGCATGGGGCATTATAAGGGAGGGGGGTGACATCCTGCACGAGGCATTATAAGGGAGGGGGGGTGTGACATCCTGCATGGAGCATTATAAGGGAGGGGGGATGTGACATCCTGCATGGGGCATTATAAGGGAGGGGGTGTGTGACATCCTGCATGGGGCATTATAAAGGAGGGGTGTGTGACATCATACATGGGGCATTATGAGGGAGGGGGTGTGTGACATCCAGCACGGGGCATTATAAGTGAGGAGGTGTGTGTGACATCCTGCATGGAGCATTATAAGGGAGGGGGGTGTGTGACATCCTGCATGGGGCATTATAAGGGAGGGGGGTGTTACATCCTGCATGGGACATTATAAGGGGGGTGTGACATCCTGCATGGGGCATTATAAGGGAGGGGGTGACATCCTGCATGGGGCATTATAAGGGAGGGGGGTGACATCCTGCATGGAGCATTATAAGGGAGGGGGTGTGTGACATCCTGCATGGGGCATTATAAGGGAGGGGGTGTGTGACATCCTGCATGGGGCATTATAAGGGAGGGTGTGTGTGACATCCTGCATGGGGCATTAAAGGGGGGTGACATCCTGCATGGGGCATTATAATGGAGGGGGGTGACATCCTGCATGGAGCATTATAAGGGAGGGGGTGTGACATCCTGCATGGGGCATTATAAGGGAGGGGGGTGACATCCTGCATGGGGCATTATAAGGGAGGGGTGTGTGACATCATACATGGGGCATTATGAGGGAGGGGGTGTGTGACATCCAGCACGGGGCATTATAAGTGAGGAGGTGTGTGTGACATCCTGCATGGAGCATTATAAGGGAGGGGGTGTGTGACATCCTGCATGGGGCATTATAAGGGAGGGGGTGTTACATCCTGCATGGTACATTATAAGGGGGGTGTGACATTCTGCATGGGGCATTATAAGGGAGGGGGGTGACATCCTGCATGGGGCATTATAAGGGAGGGGGGGTGACATCCTGCATGGAGCATTATAAGGGAGGGGGTGTGTGACATCCTGCATGGGGCATTATAAGGGAGGGGGTGTGTGACATCCTGCATGGGGCATTATAAGGGAGGGGGTGTGTGACATCCTGCATGGGGCATTAAAAGGGAGGGGGAGTGTGACATCCTGCATGGGGCATTAAAGGGGGGGTGACATCTTGCATGGGGCATTATAATGGAGGGGGGTGACATCCTGCATGGAGCAATATAAGGGAGGGGGTGTGACATCCTGCATGGGGCATTATAAGGGGGGTGACATCCTGCAGGGGGCATTATAAGTGAGGGTGTGTGTGTGACATACCGCATGGAGCATTATAAGGGGGGGGTGACATCCTGCATGGGGCATTATAAGGGAGGGGGTGACATCCTGCATGGAGCATTATAAGTGAGGGGGGGTGACATCCTGCATGGGGCATTATATGGTGGGGTGGGTGTGTGTGACATCCTGCATGGGGCATTATAAGGGCGGGGGTGTGTGACATCCTGCATGGGGCATTATAAGGGAGGGGGTGTGTGTGAAATCCTGCATGGGGCATTATAAGGGAGGGGGGTGTATGACATCCTGCATGGGGCATTATAAGGGAGGGGTGTGAGTGACATCCTGCATGGGGAATTATAAGTGAGGGGGGGATGTGACATCCTGCATGGGGCATTATAAGGGAGGGGATCTGTGTGAAATCTTGCATGGTACATTATAAGGAGGGGTGACATTCTACATGGGGCATTAAAGGGGGGATGAAATCCTGCATGGGGCATTTTAAGGGTGGGGGGTGACATCCTGCATGGGGCATTATAAGGGAGGGGGGCTGTGACATCCTGCATGGGGCATTATAAGTGAGGTGGGTGTGTGACATCCTGCATGGGGCATTATATGGTGGGGTGGGGGGGTGACATCCTGCATGGGGCATTCTAAGGGAGGGGGGGTGACATCCTGCATGGGGCATTATAAGCTAGGGGGGGTGACATCCTGCATGGGGCATTATAAAGGAGGGCGGCGTGACATCCTGCATGGGGCATTATAAGGGAGGGGTGTGTGAAATCCTGCATGGGTCATTATAAGTGAGGGGGTGTGTGTGACATCCTGCATGGAGCATTAAAAGGGAGGAGGTTGTGACATCCTGCATGGGGCATTATAAGGGAGGGGGGGTGACATCCTACATGGAGCATTATAAGTGAGGGGGGGTGACATCCTGCATGGGGCATTATAGTGTGGGGTGGGGGGTGTGACATCCTGCATGGGGCATTATAAGGGAGGGGGGGGTGACTTTCTGAATGGGGCATTATAAGGGAGGGGGGGTGACATCCTGCATGGGGCATTATAAGGGAGGGGGAGTGTGACATCCTGCATGGAGAATTATAAGGGAGGGTGGGTGACATCCTGCATGGGGCATTATAAGGGAGGGGTGGTGTGACATCCTGCATGGGGCATTATATGGTGGAGTGGGGGGGTGACATCCTGCATGGGGCAATATAAGGGAGGGGGGTGTGTGACATCCTGCATGGGGCATTATAAGGGGGGGTGACATCCTGCATGGGGCATTATAAGGGAGGGGGGTTACATCCTGCATTATGCATTATAAGTGAGGGGGGGTGACATCCTGCATGGGGCATTATAGTGTGGGGTGGGGGGTGTGACATCCTGCATGGGGCATTATAAGGGAGGGGGGTGTGACTTCCTGCATGGGGCATTATAAGGGAGGGGGGGTGACATCCTGCATGGGGCATTATAAGGGAGGGGGAGTGTGACATCCTGCATGGAGAATTATAAGGGGGGGGGTGATATCCTGCATGGGGCATTATAAGGGAGGGGGGGTGACATCCTGCATGGGGCATTATATGGTCGGGTGGGGGTTTGTAACATCCTGCATGGGGAATTATAAGGGAGGGGGGGTGACATCCTGCATGGGGCATTATAAGGCAGGGGGTGACATCGTGCATGCGGCATTATAAGGGAGGGGGGGTGACATCCTGCATGGGGCATTATATGGTGGGGTGGGTGACATCCTGCATGGGGCATTATAAGGGAGGAGGGTGTGTGACATCCTGCATGGGGCATTATAAGGGAGGGGGGGTGACATCCTGCATGGGGAATTATAAAGGAGGGGGGTGTGACATCCTGCATGGGGCATTATAAGTGAGGGGGGGTGACATCCTGCATGGGGCATTATATGGTGGGGTGGGGGTGTGTGACATCCTGCATGGGGCATTATAAGGGAGGGGGTTTAACATCCTGCATGGGGCATTATAAGGGAGGGGGGTGATATCCTGCATGGGGCATTATAAAAAAGGGGTGTGTGACATCCTGCATGGGGCATTATAAGCGAGGGGGGGTGTGACATCCTGCATTCGGAACTATATGGTGGGGTGGGGGGTGACATCCTGCATGGGGCATTATAAGGGAGGGGGGGTGACATCCTGCATTGGGCATTATAAGGGAGGGGGGGTGACATCCTGAATGGGGCATTATAAGGGAGGGGGGTGTGGGATCCTGCATGGGGCATTATAAGGGAGGGGGGTGACATCTTGCATGGGGCATTATAAGGGAGGGGGGTGACATCCTGCACGAGGCATTATAAGGGAGGGGGGGTGTGACATCCTGCATGGAGCATTATAAGGGAGGGGGGATGTGACATCCTGCATGGGGTATTATAAGGGAGGGGGTGTGTGACATCCTGCATGGGGCATTATAAAGGAGGGGTGTGTGACATCATACATGGGGCATTATGAGGGAGGGGGTGTGTGACATCCAGCACGAGGCATTATAAGTGAGGAGGTGTGTGTGACATCCTGCATGGAGCATTATAAGGGAGGGGGGTGTGTGACATCCTGCATGGGGCATTATAAGGGAGGGGGGTGTTACATCCTGCATGGGACATTATAAGGGGGGTGTGACATCCTGCATGGGGCATTATAAGGGAGGGGGTGACATCCTGCATGGGGCATTATAAGGGAGGGGGGTGACATCCTGCATGGAGCATTATAAGGGAGGGGGTGTGTGACATCCTGCATGGGGCATTATAAGGGAGGGGGTGTGTGACATCCTGCATGGGGCATTATAAGGGAGGGTGTGTGTGACATCCTGCATGGGGCATTAAAGGGGGGTGACATCCTGCATGGGGCATTATAATGGAGGGGGGTGACATCCTGCATGGAGCATTATAAGGGAGGGGGTGTGACATCCTGCATGGGGCATTATAAGGGAGGGGGGTGACATCCTGCATGGGGCATTATAAGGGAGGGGTGTGTGACATCATACATGGGGCATTATGAGGGAGGGGGTGTGTGACATCCAGCACGGGGCATTATAAGTGAGGAGGTGTGTGTGACATCCTGCATGGAGCATTATAAGGGAGGGGGTGTGTGACATCCTGCATGGGGCATTATAAGGGAGGGGGTGTTACATCCTGCATGGTACATTATAAGGGGGGTGTGACATTCTGCATGGGGCATTATAAGGGAGGGGGGTGACATCCTGCATGGGGCATTATAAGGGAGGGGGGGTGACATCCTGCATGGAGCATTATAAGGGAGGGGGTGTGTGACATCCTGCATGGGGCATTATAAGGGAGGGGGTGTGTGACATCCTGCATGGGGCATTATAAGGGAGGGGGTGTGTGACATCCTGCATGGGGCATTAAAAGGGAGGGGGAGTGTGACATCCTGCATGGGGCATTAAAGGGGGGGTGACATCTTGCATGGGGCATTATAATGGAGGGGGGTGACATCCTGCATGGAGCAATATAAGGGAGGGGGTGTGACATCCTGCATGGGGCATTATAAGGGGGGGTGACATCCTGCAGGGGGCATTATAAGTGAGGGTGTGTGTGTGACATACCGCATGGAGCATTATAAGGGGGGGGTGACATCCTGCATGGGGCATTATAAGGGAGGGGGTGACATCCTGCATGGAGCATTATAAGTGAGGGGGGGTGACATCCTGCATGGGGCATTATATGGTGGGGTGGGTGTGTGTGACATCCTGCATGGGGCATTATAAGGGCGGGGGTGTGTGACATCCTGCATGGGGCATTATAAGGGAGGGGGTGTGTGTGAAATCCTGCATGGGGCATTATAAGGGAGGGGGGTGTATGACATCCTGCATGGGGCATTATAAGGGAGGGGTGTGAGTGACATCCTGCATGGGGAATTATAAGTGAGGGGGGGATGTGACATCCTGCATGGGGCATTATAAGGGAGGGGATCTGTGTGAAATCTTGCATGGTACATTATAAGGAGGGGTGACATTCTGCATGGGGCATTAAAGGGGGGATGAAATCCTGCATGGGGCATTTTAAGGGTGGGGGGTGACATCCTGCATGGGGCATTATAAGGGAGGGGGGCTGTGACATCCTGCATGGGGCATTATAAGTGAGGTGGGTGTGTGACATCCTGCATGGGGCATTATATGGTGGGGTGGGGGGGTGACATCCTGCATGGGGCATTCTAAGGGAGGGGGGGTGACATCCTGCATGGGGCATTATAAGCTAGGGGGGGTGACATCCTGCATGGGGCATTATAAAGGAGGGCGGCGTGACATCCTGCATGGGGCATTATAAGGGAGGGGGGTGTGAAATCCTGCATGGGTCATTATAAGTGAGGGGGTGTGTGTGACATCCTGCATGGAGCATTAAAAGGGAGGAGGTTGTGACATCCTGCATGGGGCATTATAAGGGAGGGGGGGTGACATCCTACATGGAGCATTATAAGTGAGGGGGGGTGACATCCTGCATGGGGCATTATAGTGTGGGGTGGGGGGTGTGACATCCTGCATGGGGCATTATAAGGGAGGGGGGTGTGACTTTCTGAATGGGGCATTATAAGGGAGGGGGGGTGACATCCTGCATGGGGCATTATAAGGGAGGGGGAGTGTGACATCCTGCATGGAGAATTATAAGGGAGGGTGGGTGACATCCTGCATGGGGCATTATAAGGGAGGGGTGGTGTGACATCCTGCATGGGGCATTATATGGTGGAGTGGGGGGGTGACATCCTGCATGGGGCAATATAAGGGAGGGGGGTGTGTGACATCCTGCATGGGGCATTATAAGGGGGGGTGACATCCTGCATGGGGCATTATAAGGGAGGGGGGTTACATCCTGCATTATGCATTATAAGTGAGGGGGGGTGACATCCTGCATGGGGCATTATAGTGTGGGGTGGGGGGTGTGACATCCTGCATGGGGCATTATAAGGGAGGGGGGTGTGACTTCCTGCATGGGGCATTATAAGGGAGGGGGGGTGACATCCTGCATGGGGCATTATAAGGGAGGGGGAGTGTGACATCCTGCATGGAGAATTATAAGGGGGGGGTGACATCCTGCATGGGGCATTATAAGGGAGGGGTGGTGTGATATCCTGCATGGGGCATTATATGGTGGAGTGGGGGGGTGACATCCTGCATGGGTCAATATAAGGGAGGGGGGTGTGTGACATCCTGCCTGGGGCATTATAAGGGGGGTGTGACATCCTGCATGGGGCATTATAAGGGAGGGGGGGTGACATCCTGCATGATGCATTATAAGTGAGGGGGGTGACATCCTGCATGGGGCATTATATGGTGGAGTGGGGGTGTTTGACATCCTGCCTAGGGCATTATAAGGGAGGGGGGTGTGACATCCTGCATGGGGAATTATAAAGGAGGGCAGCGTGACATCCTGCATGGGGCATTATAAAGGAGGGCGGCGTGACATCCTGCATGGGGCATTATAAGGGAGGGGGGTGTGACATCCTGCATGGGGCATTATAAGGGAGGGGGGTGACATCCTGCATGATGCATTATAAGTGAGGGGGGTGACATCCTGCATGGGGCATTATATGGTGGAGTGGGGGTGTTTGACATCCTGCCTAGGGCTTTATAAGGGAGGGGGGTGTGACATCCTGCATGGGGCATTATATGGTGGGGTGGGGGGGTGACATGCTGCATGGGGCATTATAAGGGAGGGGGATGTGTGACATCCTGCATGCGGCATTATAAGGGAGGGGGGGTGACATCCTGCATGGAGCATTATAAGAGAGGTGGGGTGTGACATCCTGCATGGGGCATTATAAGTGAGGGGGGTGTGACATCCTGCATTGGTCATTATATGGTGGGGTGGGGGTGTGTGACATCCTGCATGGGGCATTATAAGGGAGGGGGGTGACATCCTACATGGGGCATTATAAGGGAGGGGGAGGTGACATCCTGCATGGGGCATTATAAGGGAGTGGGGTTGTGTGACATTCTGCTTGGTGCATTATAAGGGAGGGGGGTGTGTGTGACATCCTGCATGGGGCATTATAAGGGAGGGAGGGTGTGTGACAACCTGCATGGGGCATTATAAGGGGGGTTGACATCCTGCATGGGGCATTATAAGGGGGGTGACATCCTGCATGGGGCATTATAAGGGAGGGGGGGTGTGACATCCTGCATGGAGCATTATAAGGGAGGGGGTGTGTGTCATCCTGCATGGGGCATTATAAGGGAGGGGGGGGTGTGACATCCTACATGGGGCATTAGAAGGGAGGGGGGTGTGACATCCTGCTAGGCATTATAAGGGGTGGTGACATCCTGTGTGGGGCATTATAAGGGAAGGGGGTGTGTGACATCCTGCATGGGGCATTATAAGGGAGGGGGGTGACATCCTTCATGGGGCATTATAAGAGAGGAGGGGTGTGACATCCTGCATGGGGCATTATAAGGGGGGGGTGACATCCTGCGTGGGGCATTATAAGGGAGGGGGTGGGTGACAACCTGCATGGGTCATTATAAGGGTGGAGGGTGACATCCTGCATTGTGCATTATAAGGGAGGGGGGCTGTGACATCCTGCATGGGGCATTATAAGTGAGGTGTGTGTGTGACATCCTGCATGGGGCATTACAAGGTGGGGTGGGGGGTGACATCCTGCATGGGGCACTATAAGGGAGGGGGGGTGACATCCTGCATGGGGCATTATTAGGTAGGGGGGGTGACATTCTGCATGGGGCATTATAAAGGAGGGCGGCGTGACATCCTGCATGGGGCATTATAAGGGAGGGGGTGTGACATCCTGCGTGGGGCATTATAAGTGAGGAGGTGTGTGTGAAATCCTGCATGGAGCATTAAAAGGGAGGGGGGTGTGACATCCTGCATGGGGCATTATAAGGGAGGGGGGTGTGACATCCTGCATGGAGCATTATAAGTGGGGGGGGTGACATCCTGCATGGGGCATTATAGTGTGGGGTGGGGGTGTGTGACATCCTGCATGTGGCATTATAAGGGAGGGGGGGTGTGACTTCCTGCATGGGGCATTATAAGGGAGGGGGGTGTGACATCCTGCATGGGGCGTTATAAGGGAGGGGGGGTGTCACATCCTGCATGGAGCATTATAAGGGTGGAGGGGTGACATCCTGCATGGGGCATTATAAGGGGGGGTGACATCCTGCATGGGGCTTTATAAGGGAGGGGTGGTGTGACATCCTGCATGGGGCATTATATGGTGGAGTGGGGGGGTGACATCCTGCATGGGGCAATATAAGGGAGGGGGGTGTGTGACATCCTGCATGGGGCATTAGAAGGGGGGTGTGACATCCTGCATGGGACATTATAAGGGAGGGGGGTGACATCCTGCATGATGCATTATAAGTGAGGGGGGGTGACATCCTGCATGGGGCATTTTATGGTAGAGTGGGGGTGTTTGACATCCTGCCTAGGGCATTATAAGGGAGGAGGGTGTGTGACATCCTGCATTGGGCATTATATGGTGGGGTGGGGGGGTGACATGCTTCATGGGGCATTATAAAGGAGGGGGGTGTGTGTGACATCCTGCATGGGGCATTATAAGGGAGGGAGATGTGTGACATCCTGCATGGGGCATTATAAGGGAGGGGGGTGACATCCTGCATGGAGCATTATAAGGGAGGGGGGTTGTGACATCCTGCATGGGGCATTATAACTAAGAGGGGTGTGACATCCTGCATTGGGCATTATATGGTGCAGTGGGGGTGTGTGACATCCTGCATGGGGCATTATAAGGGAGGGGGGTGTGTGACATCCTGCATGGGGCATTATATGTTGGGGTGGGGGGGTGACATCCTGCATGAGGCATTATAAGCAAGGGGGGTGACATCCTGCATGGGGCATTATATGGTGGGGTAGGGGTGTGTGACATCCTGCATTGGGTATTATAAGGGAGGGGGGTGTGACATCCTGCATGGGGCATTATAAGGGAGGGGGAGGTGACATCCTGCATGGGGCATTATAAGGGAGTGGGGTTTTGTGACATCCTGCTTGGTGCATTATAAGGGAGGGGGTGTGTGTGACATCCTGCATGGGGCATTATAAGGGGGGGTGACATCCTGCATGGGGCATTATAAGGGGGGGTGACATCCTGCATGGGGCATTATAAGGGAGGGGGGGTGTGACATCCTGCATGGAGCATTATAATGGAGGGAGTGTGTGACATCCTGTATGGGGCATTATAAGGGAGGGGGTGTGTGACATCCTGCATGGGGCATTATAAGGGAGGGGGGTGACATCCTGCATGGGGCATTATAAGAGAGGAGGCGTGTGACATCCTGCGTGGGCATTATAAGAGGGGTGACATCCTGCGTGGGGCATTATAAGGGAGGGGGGTCTGTGACATCCTGCATGGGGCATTATAAGGGAGGGGGTGACATCCTTCATGGGGCATTATAAGAGAGGAGGGGTGTGACATCCTGCGTGGGGCATTATAAGGGGGGGTGACATCCTGCGTGGGGCATTATAAGGGAGGGGGTGGGTCACATCCTGCATGGGGCATTATAAGGGAGGGGGGTGTGTGACATCCTGCATGGGGCATTATAAGGGAGGGGGTTGACATCCTTCATGGGGCATTATAAGAGACGAGGGGTGTGACATCCTGCGTGGGCATTATAAGGGGGGGTGACATCCTGCGTGGGGCATTATAAGGGAGGGGGGTGTGTGACATCCTGCATGGGGCATTATATGGGAGGGGGGTGACATCCTTCATGGGGCATTATAAGAGAGGAGGGGTGTGACATCCTGCGTGGGGCATTATAAGGGGGGTGACATCCTGCGTGGGGCATTATAAAGGAGGGGGGTGACATCCTGCATGGGGCATTATATGGTGGGGTGGGGGGTGATATCCTGCATGGGGCATTATATGGTGGGGTGGGGGGTGATATCCTGCATGGGGCATTATATGGTGGGGGGGTGACATCCTGCATGGGGCATTATAAGCAAGGGAGGTGTGACATCCTGCATGGGGCATTATATGGTGGGGTGGGGGTTTGTGACAACCTGCATGGGGCATTATAAGGGAGGGGTGGGGGGTGACATGCTGCATGGGGCATTATAAAGGAGGGGTGTGTGTGTGACATCCTGCATGGGGCATTATAAGGGAGGGGGATGTGTGCCATCCTGCATGGGGCATTATAAGGGAGGGGGGTGACATCCTGCATGGAGCATTATAAGGGAGGGGGGGTGTGACATCCTGCATGGGGCATTATAAGTGACGGGGGTGTGACATCCTGCATTGGGCATTATATGGTGGGGTGGGGGTGTGTGACATCCTGCATGGGGCATTATAAGGGAGGGGGGGGTGTGACATCCCGCATGGGGCATTATATGTTGGGGTGGGGGGTGACATCCTGCATGAGGCATTATAAGCAAGGGGGGTGACATCCTGCATGGGGCATTATATGGTGGGGTGGGGGTGTGTGACATCCTGCATGGGGCATTATAAGGGAGGGGGGTGTGACATCCTGCATGGGGCATTATAAGGGAGGGGGAGGTGACATCCTGCATGGGGCATTGTAAGGGAGTTTGGTTGTGTGACATCCTGCTTGTTGCATTATAAGGGAGGGGGGTGTATGTGACATCCTGCATAAGGCATTATAAGGGAGGGAGGGTGTGTGACATCCTGCATGGGGCATTATAAGGGGGGGGTGACATCCTGCATGGGGCATTATAAGCAAGGGGGGTGACATCCTGCATGGGGCATTATAAGGGAGGGGGGGTGTGACATTCTGCATGGAGCATTATAAGGGAGGGGGTGTGTGATATCCTGCATGGGGCATTATAAGGGAGGGGGTGTGTGACATCCTGCATGGGGCATTATAAGGGAGGGGGGGTGACATCCTGCATGGGACATTATAAAAGAGGAGGGGTGTGACCTCCTGCGTGGGCATTATAAGGGGGGTGACATCCTGCATGGGGCATTATAAGGGAGGGGGTGTGTGACATCCTGCATGGGGCATTATAAGGGAGGGGGATAACATCCTTCATGGGGCATTATAAGAGAGGAGGGGTGTGACATCCTGCGTGGGGCATTATAAGGGAGGGGGGTGTGTGACATGCTGCATGGGGCATTATATGGTGGGGTGGGGGGGTGACATCCTGCATGGGGCATTATAAGCAAAGGGGGTGACATCTTGCATGGGGCATTATATGGTGGGGTGGGGGGGCATCCTGCATGGGGCATTATAAGCAAGGGGGGTGTGACATCCTGCATGGGGCATTATATGGTGGGGTGGGGGTTTGTGACATCCTGTATGGGGCATTATAAGTGAGGGGATGTGTGACATCCTGCATGGGGCATTATAAGGGAGGGGGGTGACATCCTGCATGGGGCATTTTAAGGGGGGTATGTGACATTCTGCATGGG
Organism: Phyllobates terribilis; assembly: GCF_046119375.1. Taxonomy (NCBI): domain Eukaryota; kingdom Metazoa; phylum Chordata; class Amphibia; order Anura; family Dendrobatidae; genus Phyllobates; species Phyllobates terribilis. Next base: position 185,378,601 of record NW_027362767.1, on the reverse strand, counting down.
GCATTATAAAGGAGGGGATGTGTGTGACATTCTGCATGGAGCATTATATGGGAGGGGGTGTGTGACATCCTCCATGGGGCATTATAAGGGAGGGGGGTGTGTGACATCCTGCATGGGGCATTATAAGGGGGGGGTGACATCCTGCATGGGGCATTATAAGCGAGGGGGGGTGACATTCTGCATTGAGCATTATAAGGCGGGAGACGGGGTGTAACATCCTGCATTGGGCATTATAAAGGAGGGAGGTGTGTGACATCCTGCTTGGAGCATTATAAGGGAGGGGGGGTGTAGCATTCTGCATGGGGCATTATAAGGGGTGTGTGTGACATCCTGCATGGGGCATTATAAGGGAGGGGGGTGTGTGACATCCTGCATGGGGCATTATAATGGAGGGGGAGTGTGTGACATCCTGCAAGGAGCATTAAAAGGGAGGAGGGGTGTGACATCCTGCTTGGGGCATTATAAGGTAGGGGGGTGAGTGACATCCTGCATGGGGCATTATAAGCAACGGGGGGTGTGACATTCTGCATGGGGCATTATAAGGCAGGTGGCGGGGTGTGACATCCTGCATGGGGCATTATAAGGGAAGGCGGGGTGTGTGACATCCTGCATGGGGAATTATAAGAGAGGGGGGGTGACATACTGCATGGGGCATTATAGGGGGGGGTGTGACATCCTGCATGGGGCATTATAAGAGAGGGGGTGTTGTGACTACCTGCATGGGGCATTATAAGGGAGGGGTTGTGTGACATCCTGCTTGGGGCATTATAAGGGGGGGTGGTAACATCCTGCATGGGGCATTATAAGGGAGGGGTGACATCCTGCATGGGGCATTTTTAGGGAGGGGGTGTGTGATATCCTGCATGGGGCATTATAAGGGAGGGGGGGGTGATATCTTGCATGGGGCATTATAAGGGGGGGTGACATCCTGCATGGGGCATTATAAGGGAGGGGGATGTGACATCCTGCATGGGCATTAAAAGGGGCGGAAGTGACATCCTGTATGGGGCATTATATGGGAGCAGTGACAACCTGCATGGGGCATTATAAGGAAGGGGCGGTGACATCCTGCATGGGGCATTATAAGGGAAGAGGGGGTGTGTGACATCCTGCGTGGGGCATTATAAGGGAGGGTGTGTGTGTGACATACTGCATGCGGCATTATAAGGGGGGGGTGACATCCTGCATGGGGCATTATAAGTGAGGGGGTGTGTGACATCCTGCTTTGGGCATTATAAGGGGGGGGAAACATGCTGCATGGGGCATTATAAGGGAGGGGTGACATCCTGCATGGGGCATTTTTAGGGAGGGGGGGATGACATCTTGCATGGGGCATTATAAGGGGGGGTGACATCCTGCATGGGGCATTATAAGGGAGGGGGTGTGATATCCTGCATGGGGCATTAAAAGTGGGAGAAGTGAGTTCCTGCTTGGGGCATTATATGGGGGCAGTGACAACCTGCATGGGGCATTATAAGGGAGGATGTGTGTAAAATCCTGCATGGGGCATTATAAGGGGGTGACATCCTGCATGGGGCATTATTAGGTTGGTGACATAATGCATGGGGCATTATAAGGGGGTGACATAATGCATGGGGCATTATAAGGGGGGGGTGTTAGTCTGCATGGGGCATTATGCGGAGGGAACAGCCTGCATGGGGCAATATGTGGGGGGAACAGACTGCATGGGGCATTATGTGGGGGGAACAACCTGCATGGAGCATTATGTGGGTGCACAGCCCTCATGGAGCGTTATATGGGGACCAGTATTCTGTATGGAGTGTTATATGGGGGCCAGTATCCTGTATGGAGTGTTATATGGGGGTCAGTATCCTGTATGGGGCCTTATATGGGGGCCAGTATTCTGTGTGGAGCGATTCGCTGGTTTCTGAGCTATTGTGGAATTTACAATAGATATCACTCATGTAATGTAAGATGTGAAATCTTTGGCATTGTACTATATATATATTTCTCTGCGGTATCTGTGCATCATGAATCGTGGTATGTGATAAAGGGGCCCGCTGAGACTCTTTCACCCAGGGCCCACAAAAACCTGGAGCCAATATGCTGTCCGTGTGATGCTCATGTGCTGTCTGTGTGATGCTCATGTGCTGTCCTTGAGCTGTCCGTGTGCTGTCCGTATACTGTCCATGTGCTGTCTGTGTGCTGTCCATGTGCTGTCAGTATATTGTTCATCATGAGCTGTCCATGTGCTGCCCATGTGCTGTCTGTGTGATGCTCATGTGCTGTCCATGAGCTGTCTGTGTGCTGTCCGTATACTGTCCATGAGCTGTCCATGTGCTGTCCATATACTGTCCATGTGCTGTCTGTGTGATGTCCACGTGATGTCCATCTGCTGTCCGTGTGCTGTCTGTGTGATGTTCATGTGTTGTCTATGTGCTGTCTGCGAGATGTTCATGTGCTGTCCTTGTGCTGTCCATGTGCTGTCCGTGTGCTGTCCATGTGCTGTCCGTGTGCTGTCCATGTGCTGTCTGTGTGATGTCCATGTGCTGTTTGTGTGATGTTCATGTGCTGTCTGTGTGATGCTCATGTGCTGTCCATGTGCTATCCGTGTGCTGTCCGTGTGCTGTCCGTGTGCTGTCTGTGTGCTGTCTGTGTGATGTTCATGTGCTGTTCTTGTGCTGTCCATGTGCTGTCTGTGTGCTGTCCATGTGCTGTCTGTGTGCTGTCCATGTGCTGTCCATGTGCTGTCTGTGTGCTGTCCATGTGCTGTCCATGTGTTGTCCTTGTGCTGTACAGGTGCTGTCCGTGTGCTGTCCGTGTGCTGTCCGTGTGCTGTCCGTGTGCTGTCCATGTGCTGTCCATGTGCTGTCTGTGTGATGTCCATGTGCTGTCCATGTGCTGTCTGTGTGATGTTCATGTGCTGTCTGTGTGATGTTCATGTGCTGTCTGTGTGATGTTCATGTGCTGTCTGTGTGATGTTCATGTGCTGTCTGTGTGATGTCCATGTGCTGTCCATGTGCTGTCTGTGTGATGTTCATGTGCTGTCTGTGTGATGTTCATGTGCTGTCTGTGTGATGTCCATGTGCTGTCCATGTGCTGTCTGTGTGATGTTCATGTGCTGTCTGTGTGATGTTCATGTGCTGTCTGTGTGATGTTCATGTGCTGTCCGTGTGCTGTCCATGTGCTGTCTGTGTGCTGTCCATGTGATGTCTGTGTGATGTTCATTTGCTGTCCATGTGCTGTCCGTGTGCTGTCCGTGTGCTGTCCATGTGCTGTCCATGTGCTGTCCGTGTGATATCCATGTGCTGTCCATGTGCTGTCTGTGCGATGTTCATGTGCTGTCCTTGTGCTGTCTGTGTGATGTCCATGTGCTGTCCGTTTGCTGTCCGTGTGCTGCCCGTGTGATGTTCATGTGTTGTCCATGTGCTGTCTGTGTGATGCTCATGTGCTGTCCATGTGCTGTCCGTGTGATGTTCATGTGTTGTCCTTGTGCTGTCTGTGTGATGTCCATGTGCTGTCCATGTGCTGTCCAAGTGCTGTCTGTGTGTTGTCCATATACTGTCCGTGTGCTGTCCATGTGATGTCTGTGTGATGTTCATGTGCTGTCCATGTGCTGTCTGTGTGATGTTCATGTGCTGTCCATGTGCTGTCCATGTGCTGTCTGTGTGTTGTCCATATACTGTCCGTGTGCTGTCCATGTGATGTCTGTGTGATGTTCATGTGTTGTCCATGTGCTGTCCATGTGCTGTCCATGAGCTGTCCATGTGCTGTCCATGTGATGTCCATGTGCTGTCTGTGTGATGTCCATGTGCTGTCTGTGTGATGTTCATGTGATGTCCATGTGCTGTCTGTGTGATGTTCATGTGATGTCCATGTGCTGTCTGTGTGATGTTCATGTGATGTTCATGTGTTGTCCATGTGCTGTCTGTGTGATGTTCATGTGATGTCCATGTGCTGTCTGTGTGATGTTCATGTGATGTTCATGTGTTGTCCATGTGCTGTCTGTGTGATGTTCATGTGATGTCCATGTGCTGTCTGTGTGATGTTCATGTGATGTTCATGTGTTGTCCATGTGCTGTCTGTGTGATGTTCATGTGATGTCCATGTGCTGTCTGTGTGATGTCCATGTGCTGTCTGTGTGATGTTCATGTGATGTCCATGTGCTGTCTGTGTGATGTTCATGCGATGTCCATGTGCTGTCTGTGTGATGTCCATGTGCTGTCTGTGTGATGTTCATGTGATGTCCATGTGCTGTCTGTGTGATGTCCATGTGCTGTCTGTGTGATGTTCATGTGATGTCCATGTGCTGTCTGTGTGATGTCCATGCGCTGTCTGTGTGATGTTCATGTGCTGTCCATGTGCTGTCTGTGTGATGTTCATGCGATGTCCATGTGCTGTCTGTGTGATGTCCATGTGCTGTCTGTGTGATGTCCATGTGCTGTTCATGTGATGTCTGTGTGATGTCCATGTGCTGTCTGTGTGATGTCCATGTGCTGTCCATGTGATGTCTGTGTGATGTCCATGTGCTGTCTGTGTGATGTTCATGTGCTGTCTGTGTGATGTTCATGTGCTGTCTGTGTGATGTTCATGTGATGTCCATGTGCTGTCTGTGTGATGTCTGTGTGTTGTTCATGTGCTGTCCGTGTGCTGTCTGTGTGCTGTCTGTGTGATGTCCATGTGCTGTCCATGTGATGTTCATGTGTTGTTCATGTGCTGTCCATGTGCTGTCTGTGTGATGTTCATGTGCTGTCCATGTGCTGTCTGTGTGCTGTCTGTGTGATGTCCATGTGCTGTCCATGTGATGTTCATGTGTTGTTCATGTGATGTTCATGTGCTGTCTGTGTGTTGTCCGTGTGTTGTCCATGTGATGTTCATGTGCTGTCCATGTGATGTTCATGTGCTGTCCATGTGCTGTTCATGTGTTGTCCATGTGCTGTCTGTGTGTTGTCCATGTGTTGTCCATGTGTTGTCTGTGTGATGTTCATGTACTGTCTGTGTGATGTCCATGTGCTGTCCGTGTGTTGTCCATGTGCTGTCCGTGTGTTGTCCATGTGCTGTCTGTGTGATGTCCATGTGCTGTCTGTGTGATGTCCATGTGCTGTCTGTGTGATGTCCATATACTGTCCGTGTGCTGTCCATGTGCTGTCTGTGTGATGTTCATGTGTTGTCCATGTGCTGTCTGTGTGATGTTCATGTGCTGTCCATGTGCTGTCTGTGTGATGCTCATGTGCTTTCTGTGTGATGTCCATGTGCTGTCTGTGTGATGTTCATGTGCTGTCCATGTGCTGTCTGTGTGATGTTCATGAGCTGTCCATGTGCTGTCTGTGTGATGTCCATGTGATGTTCATGTGCTGTCCGTGTGCTGTCCATGTGCTGTCCATGTGCTGTCTGTGTGATGTCCTTGTGCTGTCCTTGTGCTGTCTGTGTGATGTCCATGTGCTGTCTGTGTGATGTTCATGTGCTGTCCATGTGCTGTCTGTGTGATGTTCATGAGCTGTCCATGTGCTGTCTGTGTGATGTCCATGTGATGTTCATGTGCTGTCCGTGTGCTGTCCATGTGCTGTCCATGTGCTGTCTGTGTGATGTCCTTGTGCTGTTCATGTGCTGTCTGTGTGCTGTTCATGTGCTGTCTGTGTGATGTTCATGTGATGTCCATGTGCTGTCTGTGTGATGTTCATGTGTTGTCCATGTGCTGTCTGTGTGATGTTCATGTGCTGTCCGTGTGCTGTCCGTGTGCTGTCCATGTGCTGTCCATGTGCTGTCCGTGTGCTGTCTGTGTGATGTTCATGTGTTGTCCATGTGCTGTCCGTGTGTTGTCCATGTGCTGTCTGTGTGATGTCCATGTGTTGTCCATGTGCTGTCTGTGTGATGTCCATGTGCTGTTCATGTGCTGTCCATGTGCTGTCTGTGTGATGTCCATGTGCTGTCTGTGTGATGTTCATGTGTTGTTCATGTGCTGTCTGTGTGATGTCCATGTGCTGTCTGTGTGCTGTCTGTGTGATGTCCATGTGCTGTTCATGTGCTGTCTGTGTGATGTCCATGTGCTGTCCATGTGCTGTTCATGTGCTGTCTGTGTGATGTTCATGTGTTGTCCATGTGCTGTTCATGTGCTGTCTGTGTGATGTTCATGTGTTGTCCATGTGCTGTCTGTGTGATGTTCATGTGTTGTCCATGTGCTGTCTGTGTGATGTTCATGCGATGTCTATGTGCTGTCTGTGTGATGTTCATGTGCTGTCCATGTGCTGTCCATGTGCTGTCCATGTGCTGTCTGTGTGTTGTCCATGTGTTGTCCATGTGCTGTCTGTGTGATGTCCATGTGCTGTCCATGTGCTGTCTGTGTGTTGTCCATGTGCTGTCTGTGTGATGTTCATGTGCTGTCCATGTGCTGTCCGTGTGCTGTCTGTGAGATGTTCATGTGCTGTCCATGTGCTGTCTGTGTGATGTTCATGCGATGTCCATGTGCTGTGTGATGTTCATGTGCTGTCCATGTGCTGTCTGTGTGATGTTCATGTGCTGTCCATGTGCTGTCTGTGTGATGTCCATGTGCTGTCTGTGTGATGTTCATGTGCTGTCCATGTGCTGTCCATGTGCTGTCTGTGTGTTGTCCATGTGATGTCCATGTGCTGTCTGTGTGATGTTCATGTGCTGTCCATGTGCTGTCTGTGTGTTGTCCATGTGTTGTCCATGTGCTGTCTGTGTGATGTTCATGTGCTGTCCATGTGATGTCCATGGGCTGTCTGTGTGTTGTCCATGTGTTGTCCATGTGCTGTCTGTGTGATGTTCATGTGCTGTCTGTGTGATGTTCATGTGTTGTCCATGTGCTGTTCATGTGCTGTCTGTGTGATGTTCATGTGTTGTCCATGTGCTGTTCATGTGCTGTCTGTGTGATGTTCATGTGTTGTCCATGTGCTGTCTGTGTGATGTTCATGTGTTGTCCATGTGCTGTCTGTGTGATGTTCATGCGATGTCCATGTGCTGTGTGATGTTCATGTGCTGTCCATGTGCTGTCTGTGTGATGTTCATGTGCTGTCCATGTGCTGTCTGTGTGATGTCCATGTGCTGTCTGTGTGATGTTCATGTGCTGTCCATGTGCTGTCCATGTGCTGTCTGTGTGTTGTCCATGTGTTGTCCATGTGCTGTCTGTGTGATGTTCATGTGCTGTCTGTGTGTTGTCCATGTGCTGTCCATGTGCTGTCTGTGTGATGTTCATGTGCTGTCTGTGTGTTGTCCATGTGTTGTCCATGTGCTGTCCATGTGCTGTCTGTGTGATGTTCATGTGCTGTCCATGTGCTGTCTGTGTGATGTTCATGTGCTGTCCATGTGCTGTCTGTGTGATGTTCATGTGCTGTCCATGTGCTGTCTGTGTGATGTCCATGTGCTGTCCGTGTGCTGTCTGTGTGATGTTCATGTGCTGTCCATGTGCTGTCTGTGTGATTTTCATGTGCTGTCTGTGTGATTTTCATGTGCTGTCCATGTGCTGTCTGTGTGATGTTCATGTGCTGTCCATGTGCTGTCCGTGTGCTGTCCGTGTGCTGTCTGTGTGCTGTCCGTGTGCTGTCCGTGTGCTGTCCGTGTGCTGTCCGTGTGCTGTCCGTGTGCTGTCCGTGTGCTGTCCATGTGCTGTCTGTGTGATGTTCATGTGCTGTCCATGTGCTGTCTGTGTGCTGTCCGTATACTGTCCATGTGCTGTCTGTGTGATGTCCATGTGCTGTCTGTGTGATGCTCATGTGCTGTCCATGTGCTGTCTGTGTGATGTCCATGTGCTGTCTGTGTGATGTTCATGTGCTGTCCATGTGCTGTCTGTGTGCTGTTCATGTGCTGTCTGTGTGCTGTCTGTGTGCTGTCCATGTGCTGTCTGTGTGATGTTCATGTGCTGTTCATGTGCTGTCTGTGTGCTGTTCATGTGCTGTCCATGTGCTGTCTGTGTGCTGTCCATGTGCTGTCTGTGTGATGTTCATGTGCTGTTCATGTGCTGTCTGTGTGCTGTTCATGTGCTGTCCATGTGCTGTCTGTGTGCTGTTCATGTGCTGTCCATGTGCTGTCTGTGTGATGTTCATGTGCTGTCCGTGTGCTGTCTGTGTGATGTCCATGTGCTGTCCGTGTGCTGTCTGTGTGCTGTCCATGTGCTGTCTGTGTGATGTTCATGTGCTGTCCATGTGCTGTCTGTGTGATGTTCATGTGCTGTCCATGTGCTGTCTGTGTGATGTCCATGTGCTGTCCATGTGCTGTCTGTGTGATGTTCATGTGCTGTCCATGTGCTGTCTGTGTGATGTTCATGTGCTGTCCATGTGCTGTCTGTGTGATGTTCATGTGCTGTCCATGTGCTGTCTGTGTGATGTTCATGTGCTGTCCATGTGCTGTTCATGTGCTGTCTGTGTGATGTCCATGTGCTGTCTGTGTGATGTCCATGTGCTGTCCATGTGCTGTCTGTGTGATGTTCATGTGCTGTCCATGTGCTGTCTGTGTGCTGTCCATGTGCTGTCTGTGTGATGTCCATGTGCTGTCCGTGTGCTGTCTGTGTGATGTTCATGTGCTGTCTGTGTGCTGTCCATGTGCTGTCTGTGTGCTGTTCATGTGCTGTCCATGTGCTGTCTGTGTGATGTTCATGTGCTGTCCATGTGCTGTTCATGTGCTGTTCATGTGCTGTCCATGTGCTGTCTGTGTGATGTTCATGTGCTGTCCATGTGCTGTTCATGTGCTGTCCATGTGCTGTCTGTGTGATGTTCATGTGCTGTCCATGTGCTGTCTGTGTGATGTCCATGTGCTGTCCATGTGCTGTCTGTGTGATGTTCATGTGCTGTCTGTGTGATGTTCATGTGCTGTCCGTGTGCTGTCTGTGTGATGTTCATGTGCTGTCCATGTGCTGTCTGTGTGCTGTTCATGTGCTGTCTGTGTGCTGTTCATGTGCTGTCTGTGTGATGTTCATGTGCTGTCTGTGTGCTGTTCATGTGCTGTCTGTGTGATGTTCATGTGTTGTCCATGTGCTGTCTGTGTGCTGTTCATGTGCTGTCTGTGTGCTGTCTGTGTGATGTCCATGAGCTTTCTGTGTGATGTCTGTGTGCTGTCTGTGTGCTGTCTGTGTGATGTCCATGAGCTTTCTGTGTGATGTCTGTGTGCTGTCTGTGTGCTGTCTGTGTGCTGTCCATGTGCTGTCCGTGTGCTGTCCATGTGCTGTCTGTGTGATGTTCATGTGCTGTCCATGTGCTGTCTGTGTGATTTTCATGTGCTGTCCATGTGCTGTCTGTGTGATGTTCATGTGCTGTCCATGTGCTGTCTGTGTGCTGTCCGTGTGCTGTCCGTGTGCTGTCTGTGTGATGTCCATGTGCTGTCTGTGTGATGTTCATGTGCTGTCTGTGTGATGTTCATGTGTTGTCCATGTGCTGTCCATGTGCTGTCTGTGTGCTGTCCGTATACTGTCCATGTGCTGTCTGTGTGCTGTCCATGTGCTGTCTGTGTGATGTTCATGTGCTGTCCATGTGCTGTCTGTGTGCTGTCCATGTGCTGTCCGTGTGCTGTCTGTGTGCTGTCCGTGTGCTGTCCGTGTGCTGTCCGTGTGCTGTCTGTGTGTTGTCCATGTGTTGTCCATGTGCTGTCTGTGTGATGTTCATGTGCTGTCCATGTGCTGTCTGTGTGATGTTCATGTGCTGTCCATGTGCTGTCTGTGTGATGTTCATGTGCTGTCCATGTGCTGTCCGTGTGATGTTCATGTGCTGTCCATGTGCTGTCTGTGTGCTGTTCATGTGCTGTCCATGTGCTGTCTGTGTGATGTCCATGTGCTGTCTGTGTGATGTTCATCTGCTGTCTCTGTGATGTTCATGTGCTGTCCATGTGCTGTCTGTGTGATGTTCATGTGCTGTCCATGTGCTGTCCATGTGCTGTCTGTGTGTTGTCCATGTGCTGTCTGTGTGATGTTCATGTGATGTCCATGTGCTGTCTGTGTGATGTTCATGTGCTGTCCATGTGCTGTCCATGTGCTGTCCATGTGCTGTCTGTGTGATGTTCATGTGATGTCCATGTGCTGTCTGTGTGATGTTCATGTGCTGTCTGTGTGATGTCCATGTGCTGTCTGTGTGATGTTCATGAGCTGTCTGTGTGATGTTCATGAGCTGTTCATGTGCTGTCTGTGTGATGTTCATGTGCTGTCTGTGTGATGTTCATGTGCTGTCTGTGTGATGTCCATGTGCTGTCCATGTGCTGTCTGTGTGATGTCCATGTGCTGTCTGTGTGATGTCCATGTGCTGTCCATGTGCTGTCTGTGTGATGTTCATGAGCTGTTCATGTGCTGTCTGTGTGATGTCCATGTGCTGTCCATGTGCTGTCTGTGTGATGTCCATGTGCTGTCTGTGTGATGTTCATGTGCTGTCTGTGTGATGTTCATGTGCTGTCTGTGTGATGTCCATGTGCTGTCCATGTGCTGTCTGTGTGATGTCCATGTGCTGTCTGTGTGATGTTCATGTGCTGTCTGTGTGATGTTCATGTGCTGTCCATGTGCTGTCTGTGTGATGTCCATGTGCTGTCCGTGTGCTGTCTGTGTGATGTCCATGTGCTGTCTGTGTGATGTTCATGTGCTGTCTGTGTGATGTTCATGTGCTGTCCATGTGCTGTCTGTGTGATGTTCATGAGCTGTTCATGTGCTGTCTGTGTGATGTTCATGTGCTGTCTGTGTGATGTTCATGAGCTGTTCATGTGCTGTCTGTGTGATGTTCATGTGCTGTCTGTGTGATGTTCATGTGCTGTCTGTGTGATGTCCATGTGCTGTCTGTGTGATGTCCGTGTGCTGTCCATGTGCTGTCTGTGTGATGTTCATGAGCTGTTCATGTGCTGTCTGTGTGATGTTCATGTGCTGTCTGTGTGATGTTCATGTGCTGTCCATGTGCTGTCTGTGTGATGTCCATGTGCTGTCCATGTGCTGTCTGTGTGATGTTCATGTGCTGTCTGTGTGATGTCCATGTGCTGTCTGTGTGATGTTCATGTGCTGTTCATGTGCTGTCTGTGTGCTGTTCATGTGCTGTCCATGTGCTGTCCGTGTGATGTCCATGTGCTGTCCATGTGCTGTCCATGTGCTGTCCATGTGCTGTCTGTGTGATGTTCATGAGCTGTTCATGTGCTGTCTGTGTGATGTCCATGTGCTGTCTGTGTGATGTCCATGTGCTGTCTGTGTGATGTTCATGTGCTGTCCATGTGCTGTCTGTGTGATGTTCATGAGCTGTTCATGTGCTGTCCATGTGCTGTCTGTGTGATGTTCATGAGCTGTTCATGTGCTGTCTGTGTGATGTCCATGTGCTGTCTGTGTGATGTCCATGTGCTGTCTGTGTGATGTTCATGTGCTGTCCATGTGCTGTCCATGTGCTGTCTGTGTGATGTCCATGTGCTGTCTATGTGCTGTCTGTGTGATGTTCATGTGCTGTCTGTGTGCTGTCCATGTGCTGTCTGTGTGATGTTTATGTGCTGTCCATGTGCTGTCCATGTGCTGTCTGTGTGATGTTCATGTGCTGTCTGTGTGATGTTCATGTGCTGTCCATGTGCTGTCCATGTGCTGTCTGTGTGATGTTCATGTGCTGTCTGTGTGATGTTTATGTGCTGTCCATGTGCTGTCTGTGTGCTGTCCATGTGCTGTCTGTGTGATGTTCATGTGCTGTCCATGTGCTGTCCATGTGCTGTCTGTGTGATGTTCATGTGCTGTCTGTGTGATGTTCATGTGCTGTCCATGTGCTGTCCATGTGCTGTCTGTGTGCTGTCCATGTGCTGTCTGTGTGATGTTTATGTGCTGTCCATGTGCTGTCTGTGTGATGTTCATGTGCTGTCCATGTGCTGTCCATGTGCTGTCTGTGTGCTGTCCATGTGCTGTCTGTGTGATGTTCATGTGCTGTCTGTGTGCTGTCCATGTGTTGTCTGTGTGATGCTCATGTGATGTCCATGTGCTGTCCATGTGCTGTCTGTGTGATGTCCATGTGCTGTCCATGTGCTGTCTGTGTGATGTTCATGTGCTGTCCATGTGCTGTCTGTGTGATGTCCATGTGATGTCCATGTGCTGTCTGTGTGATGTCCATGTGCTGTCTGTGTGATGTTCATGAGCTGTTCATGTGCTGTCTGTGTGATGTTCATGTGCTGTCCATGTGCTGTCCATGTGCTGTCTGTGTGATGTCCATGTGCTGTCCATGTGCTGTCCATGTGCTGTCTGTGTGATGTTCATGAGCTGTTCATGTGCTGTCTGTGTGATGTTCATGTGCTGTCTGTGTGATGTTCATGTGCTGTTTGTGTGCTGTCCATGTGCTGTCCATGTGCTGTCTGTGTGATGTTCATGAGCTGTTCATGTGCTGTCTGTGTGATGTTCATGTGCTGTCTGTGTGATGTTCATGTGCTGTCTGTGTGATGTTCATGTGCTGTCTGTGTGATGTCCATGTGCTGTCTGTGTGATGTTCATGAGCTGTTCATGTGCTGTCCATGTGCTGTCTGTGTGCTGTCTGTGTGCTGTCCGTGTGCTGTCCGTGTGCTGTCTGTGTGCTGTCTGTGTGATGTCCATGTGCTGTCTGTGTGATGTTCATGTGCTGTCCATGTGCTGTCTGTGTGATGTTCATGTGCTGTCCATGTGCTGTCTGTGTGCTGTTCATGTGCTGTCTGTGTGATGTCCATGTGCTGTCTGTGTGATGTTCATGAGCTGTTCATGTGCTGTCTGTGTGCTGTCCATGTGCTGTCCATGTGCTGTCTGTGTGATGTCCATGTGCTGTCTGTGTGATGTTCATGAGCTGTTCATGTGCTGTCTGTGTGATGTTCATCTGCTGTCCATGTGCTGTCCATGTGCTGTCTGTGTGATGTTCATGTGCTGTCCATGTGTTGTCTATGTGTTGTCCATGTGATGTCCATATGCTGTCTGTGTGATGTCCATGTGCTGTCTGTGTGATGTCCATGTGCTGTCTGTGTGATGTCCATGTGCTGTCTGTGTGATGTCCATGTGCTGTCTGTGTGATGTTCATGTGCTGTCCATGTGCTGTCTGTGTGCTGTCCATGTGCTGTCCATGTGCTGTCCATGTGTTGTCCATGTGTTGTCCATGTGCTGTCTGTGTGATGTTCATGAGCTGTTCATGTGCTGTCTGTGTGATGTTCATGTGCTGTCTGTGTGATGTTCATGTGCTGTCCATGTGCTGTCTGTGTGATGTCCATGTGCTGTCCATGTGCTGTCTGTGTGATGTCCATGTGCTGTCTGTGTGCTGTCTGTGTGATGTCCATGTGCTGTCTGTGTGATGTCCATGTGCTGTCCATGTGCTGTCTGTGTGATGTCCATGTGCTGTCCATGTGCTGTCTGTGTGATGTCCATGTGCTGTCTGTGTGCTGTCTGTGTGATGTTCATGTGCTGTCTGTGTGATGTCCATGTGCTGTCTGTGTGCTGTCTGTGTGATGTTCATGTGCTGTCTGTGTGATGTTCATGTGCTGTCCATGTGCTGTCTGTGTGCTGTTCATGTGCTGTCTGTGTGATGTTCATGTGCTGTCCATGTGCTGTCTGTGTGATGTCCATGTGCTGTCCATGTGCTGTCTGTGTGATGTCCATGTGCTGTCCATGTGCTGTCTGTGTGATGTCCATGTGCTGTCTGTGTGCTGTCTGTGTGATGTCCATGTGCTGTCTGTGTGATGTCCATGTGCTGTCTGTGTGCTGTCTGTGTGATGTTCATGTGCTGTCTGTGTGATGTTCATGTGCTGTCCATGTGCTGTCTGTGTGCTGTTCATGTGCTGTCTGTGTGATGTTCATGTGCTGTCCATGTGCTGTCTGTGTGATGTCCATGTGCTGTCTGTGTGATGTTCATGTGCTGTCTGTGTGATGTCCATGTGCTGTCTGTGTGATGTCCGTGTGCTGTCCATGTGCTGTCTGTGTGATGTCCATGTGCTGTCTGTGTGATGTTCATGTGCTGTCTGTGTGATGTTCATGTGCTGTCTGTGTGATGTCCGTGTGCTGTCTGTGTGATGTTCATGTGCTGTCTGTGTGCTGTTCATGTGCTGTCCATGTGCTGTCCATGTGCTGTCTGTGTGATGTTCATGTGCTGTCCATGTGCTGTCTGTGTGATGTTCATGTGCTGTCTGTGTGATGTTCATGAGCTGTTCATGTGCTGTCTGTGTGATGTTCATGTGCTGTCCATGTGCTGTCTGTGTGATGTTCATGTGCTGTCTGTGTGCTGTTCATGTGCTGTCCATGTACTGTCTGTGTGATGTTCATGTGATGTCCATGTGCTGTCTGTGTGATGTTCATGTGCTGTCTGTGTGATGTTCATGTGCTGTCCGTGTGCTGTCTGTGTGATGTTCATGTGCTGTCTGTGTGATGTTCATGTGCTGTCTGTGTGATGTTCATGTGCTGTCTGTGTGATGTTCATGTGCTGTCCGTGTGCTGTCTGTGTGATGTTCATGTGCTGTCTGTGTGATGTTCATGTGCTGTCTGTGTGCTGTCCATGTGCTGTCTGTGTGATGTCCATGTGCTGTCTGTGTGATGTTCATGTGCTGTCTGTGTGCTGTCCATGTGCTGTCTGTGTGATGTCCATGTGCTGTCTGTGTGATGTTCATGTGCTGTCTGTGTGCTGTTCATGTGATGTCCATGTGCTGTCTGTGTGCTGTTCATGTGCTGTTCATGTGCTGTCTGTGTGATGTCCATGTGCTGTCTGTGTGATGTTCATGTGCTGTCTGTGTGCTGTTCATGTGATGTCCATGTGCTGTCTGTGTGATGTTCATGTGCTCTCCATGTGCTGTCTGTGTGATGTCCATGTGCTGTCTGTGTGATGTTCATGTGCTGTCTGTGTGCTGTTCATGTGATGTCCATGTGCTGTCTGTGTGATGTTCATGAGCTGTTCATGTGCTGTCTGTGTGATGTTCATGTGCTCTCCATGTGCTGTCTGTGTGATGTTCATGTGCTGTCTGTGTGCTGTTCATGTGCTGTCCATGTACTGTCTGTGTGATGTTCATGTGATGTCCATGTGCTGTCTGTGTGATGTTCATGTGATGGCCATGTGCTGTCTGTGTGATGTTCATGTGCTGTCTGTGTGATGTTCATGTGCTGTCCGTGTGCTGTCTGTGTGATGTTCATGTGCTGTCTGTGTGATGTTCATGTGCTGTCTGTGTGATGTTCATGAGCTGTCCATGTGCTGTCTGTGTGATGTTCATGTGCTGTCTGTGTGATGTTCATGTGCTGTCCGTGTGCTGTCTGTGTGATGTTCATGTGCTGTCTGTGTGATGTTCATGTGCTGTCTGTGTGATGTTCATGTGCTGTCCATGTGCTGTCTGTGTGATGTCCATGTGCTGTCCATGTGCTGTCTGTGTGATGTCCATGTGCTGTCCATGTGCTGTCTGTGTGATGTTCATGTGCTGTCTGTGTGATGTTCATGTGCTGTCTGTGTGATGTCCATGTGCTGTCCATGTGCTGTCTGTGTGTTGTCCATGTGCTGTCTGTGTGATGTTCATGTGCTGTCCGTGTGCTGTCTGTGTGATGTCCATGTGCTGTCCATGTGCTGTCTGTTTGATGTTCATGTGCTGTCCGTGTGCTGTCTGTGTGATGTTCATGTGCTGTCTGTGTGATGTTCATGTGCTGTCTGTGTGATGTCCATGTGCTGTCCATGTGCTGTCTGTGTGTTGTCCATGTGCTGTCTGTGTGATGTTCATGTGCTGTCTGTGTGATGTCCATGTGATGTCCATGTGCTGTCTGTGTGTTGTCCATGTGCTGTCTGTGTGATGTTCATGAGCTGTTCATGTGCTGTCTGTGTGATGTTCATGTGCTGTCTGTGTGATGTTCATGTGCTGTCCATGTGCTGTCTGTGTGATGTTCATGAGCTGTTCATGTGCTGTCTGTGTGATGTTCATGTGCTGTCTGTGTGATGTTCATGTGCTGTCCATGTGCTGTCTGTGTGATGTTCATGAGCTGTCTGTGTGATGTTCATGTGATGTCCATGTGCTGTCTGTGTGATGTTCATGTGATGGCCATGTGCTGTCTGTGTGATGTTCATGTGTTGTCTGTGTGATGTTCATGTGCTGTCTGTGTGCTGTCTGTGTGCTGTCCATGTGCTGTCTGTGTGATGTTCATGAGCTGTTCATGTGCTGTCCTTGTGATGTTCATGTGCTGTCTGTGTGCTGTCTGTGTGCTGTCCATGTGCTGTCTGTGTGATGTCCATGTGCTGTCCATGTGCTGTCTGTGTGATGTCCATGTGATGTCTGTGTGATGTTCATGTGATGTCTGTGTGATGTTCATGTGCTGTCTGTGTGATGTCCATGTGCTGTCTGTGTGATGTCCATGTGCTGTCTGTGTGATGTCCATGTGCTGTCCATGTGCTGTCCATGTGCTGTCTGTGTGCTGTCTGTGTGATGTCCATGTGATGTCCGTGTGATGTCCATGTGCTGTCCATGTGCTGTCTGTGTGCTGTCTGTGTGATGTTCATGTGCTGTCTGTGTGATGCTCATGTGCTGTCCATGTGCTGTCTGTGTGATGTTCATGTGCTGTCCATGTGCTGTCTGTGTGATGTTCATGTGCTGTCCATGTGCTGTCTGTGTGCTGTCCATGTGTTGTCTGTGTGATGTGCATGTGCTGTCCATGT
The DNA here is from genome assembly GCF_046119375.1 of Phyllobates terribilis. NCBI lineage: Eukaryota > Metazoa > Chordata > Amphibia > Anura > Dendrobatidae > Phyllobates > Phyllobates terribilis. Next base: position 185,362,075 of record NW_027362767.1, on the reverse strand, counting down.
GCTGTCTGTGTGATGTCCATGTGCTGTCTGTGTGATGTTCATGTGTTGTCCATGTGCTGTCTGTGTGATGTTCATGTGCTGTCCATGTGCTGTCTGTGTGATGTTCATGTGCTGTCCATGTGCTGTCTGTGTGATGTCCATGTGCTGTCTGTGTGATGTTCATGTGTTGTCCATGTGCTGTCTGTGTGATGTTCATGTGCTGTCCATGTGCTGTCTGTGTGATGTTCATGTGCTGTCCATGTGCTGTCTGTGTGATGTTCATGTGTTGTTCATGTGCTGTCCATGTGCTGTCTGTGTGTTGTCTGTGTGATGTTCATGTGCTGTCCATGTGCTGTCTGTGTGCTGTCCATGTGTTGTCTGTGTGATGTTCATGTGTTGTCCATGTGCTGTCTGTGTGATGTCCATGTGCTGTCTGTGTGATGTTCATGTGATGTCCATGTGCTTTCTGTGTGATGTCCATGTGCTGTCCGTGTGCTGTCTGTGTGATGTCCATGTGCTGTCTGTGTGATGTCCATGTGCTGTCTGTGTGATGTCCATGTGCTGTCTGTGTGATGTTCATGTGCTGTCCATGTGCTGTCTGTGTGATGTTCATGTGATGTCCATGTGCTGTCTGTGTGATGTCCATGTGCTGTCTGTGTGATGTTCATGTGCTGTTCATGTGCTGTCTGTGTGATGTCCATGTGCTGTCTGTGTGATGTTCATGTGATGTCCATGTGCTGTCTGTGTGTTGTCCATGTGCTGTCTGTGTGATGTTCATGTGCTGTTCATGTGCTGTCTGTGTGATGTTCATGTGCTGTCCATGTGCTGTCCGTGTGCTGTCCATGTGCTGTCTGTGTTATGTCCATGTGCTTTCTGTGTGATGTCCATGTGCTGTCTGTGTGATGTCCATGTGCTGTCCATGTGCTGTCCGTATACTGTCCATGTGCTGTCTGTGTGATGTTCATGTGCTGTCCATGTGCTGTCTGTGTGATGTTCATGTGCTGTCCATGTGCTGTCTGTGTGATGTTCATGTGTTGTCCATGTGCTGTCTGTGTGATGTTCATGTGCTGTCCATGTGCTGTCTGTGTGATGTTCATGTGATGTCCATGTGCTGTCTGTGTGATGTTCATGTGCTGTCCATGTGCTGTCTGTGTGATGTTCATGTGCTGTCTGTGTGTTGTCCATGTGCTGTCTGTGTGATGTTCATGTGCTGTCCATGTGCTGTCTGTGTGATGTTCATGTGCTGTCTGTGTGTTGTCCATGTGCTGTCTGTGTGATGTTCATGTGATGTCCATGTGTTGTCTGTGTGATGTTCATGTGCTGTCCGTGTGCTGTCTGTGTGATGTTCATGTGTTGTCCATGTGTTGTCTGTGTGATGTTCATGTGCTGTCCGTGTGCTGTCTGTGTGATGTCCGTGTGCTGTCCATGTGCTGTCTGTGTGCTGTCCATGTGCTGTCCGTGTGCTGTTCATGTGTTGTCCATGTGCTGTCTGTGTGCTGTCCATGTGCTGTCCATGTGCTGTCTGTGTGATGTCCATGTGCTGTCCATGTGCTGTCTGTGTGATGTTCATGTGTTGTCCATGTGTTGTCTGTGTGATGTTCATGTGCTGTCCGTGTGCTGTCTGTGTGATGTTCATGTGCTGTCCGTGTGCTGTCTGTGTGCTGTTCATGTGTTGTCCATGTGCTGTCTGTGTGCTGTCCATGTGCTGTCCATGTGCTGTCTGTGTGATGTCCATGTGCTGTCTGTGTGATGTTCATGTGCTGTCTGTGTGATGTCCATGTGCTGTCTGTGTGATGTTCATGTGCTGTCCGTGTGCTGTCTGTGTGATGTCCATGTGCTGTCCATGTGCTGTCTGTGTGATGTTCATGTGCTGTCCATGTGCTGTCTGTGTGATGTTCATGTGCTGTCTGTGTGATGTCCATGTGCTGTCTGTGTGATGTTCATGTGCTGTCCGTGTGCTGTCTGTGTGATGTCCATGTGCTGTCCATGTGCTGTCTGTGTGATGTTCATGTGTTGTCCATGTGCTGTCTGTGTGATGTCCATGTGCTGTCTGTGTGATGTTCATGTGCTGTCTGTGTGATGTCCATGTGCTGTCTGTGTGATGTTCATGTGCTGTCTGTGTGATGTTCATGTGCTGTCTGTGTGATGTCCATGTGCTGTCTGTGTGATGTTCATGTGCTGTCTGTGTGATGTTCATGTGCTGTCTGTGTGATGTCCATATGCTGTCTGTGTGATGTCCATGTGCTGTCTTTGTGATGTTCATGTGCTGTCCGTGTGCTGTCTGTGTGATGTCCATGTGCTGTCTGTGTGATGTTCATGTGCTGTGTGTGTGATGTCCGTGTGCTGTCCATGTGCTGTCTGTGTGCTGTCCATGTGCTGTCCGTGTGCTGTCCGTGTGCTGTCTGTGTGATGTCCGTGTGCTGTCCATGTGCTGTCTGTGTGCTGTCCATGTGCTGTCCGTGTGCTGTCCGTGTGCTGTCCGTGTGCTGTCTGTGTGATGTCCATGTGCTGTCCGTGTGCTGTCCGTGTGCTGTCTGTGTGCTGTCCGTGTGCTGTCCTTGTGATGTTCATGTGCTTTCTGTGTGATGTCCATGTGCTGTCCGTGTGCTGTCTGTGTGCTGTCCGTGTGCTGTCCTTGTGATGTTCATGTGCTGTCTGTGTGATGTTCATGTGCTGTCTGTGTGATGTTCATGTGCTGTCCATGTGCTGTCCATGTGCTGTCCATGTGCTGTCCATGTGCTGTCTGTGTGATGTTCATGTGCTGTCCGTGTGCTGTCTGTGTGATGTCCATGTGCTGTCCATGTGCTGTCCATGTGCTGTCCATGTGCTGTCTGTGTGATGCTCATGTGCTGTCTGTGTGCTGTCCATGTGCTGTCTGTGTGATGTCCATGTGCTGTCTGTGTGATGTCCATGTGCTGTCTGTGTGATGTTCATGTGCTGTCTGTGTGCTGTCCGTGTGCTGTCCATGTGCTGTCTGTGTGCTGTCCATGTGCTGTCTGTGTGATGTCCATGTGCTGTCTGTGTGCTGTCCATGTGCTGTCTGTGTGATGTCCATGTGCTGTCTGTGTGATGCTCATGTGCTGTCTGTGTGATGTCCATGTGCTGTCTGTGTGATGTCCATGTGCTGTCTGTGTGATGTCCATGTGCTGTCTGTGTGATGTCCATGTGCTGTCTGTGTGCTGTCCATGTGCTGTCTGTGTGATGCTCATGTGCTGTCTGTGTACTGTCTGTGTGCTGTCTGTGTGATGTTCATGTGATGTCCATGTGCTGTCCGTGTGCTGTCCATGTGCTGTCTGTGTGATGTCCATGTGCTGTCCGTGTGCTGTCCATGTGCTGTCTGTGTGATGTCCATGTGCTGTCTGTGTGATGCTCATGTGCTGTCTGTGTGATGTCCATGTGCTGTCTGTGTGATGCTCATGTGCTGTCTGTGTGATGTCCATGTGCTGTCTGTGTGATGTTCATGTGATGTCCATGTGCTGTCCGTGTGCTGTCCATGTGCTGTCTGTGTGATGTCCATGTGCTGTCCGTGTGCTGTCCATGTGCTGTCTGTGTGATGTCCATGTGCTGTCCGTGTGCTGTCCATGTGCTGTCTGTGTGATGTCCATGTGCTGTCTGTGTTATGTTCATGTGCTGTCTGTGTGATGTCCATGTGCTGTCTGTGTGATGCTCATGTGCTGTCTGTGTGATGTCCGTGTCCTGTCCATGTGCTGTCTGTGTGATGTTCATGTGCTGTCTGTGTGCTGTCTGTGTGATGTTCATGTGATGTCCATGTGCTGTCCATGTGCTGTCCGTGTGCTGTCCATGTGCTGTCTGTGTGATGCTCATGTGCTGTCTGTGTGCTGTCTGTGTGATGTTCATGTGCTGTCCATGTGCTGTCCGTGTGCTGTCCATGTGCTGTCTGTGTGATGTTCATGTGCTGTCCGTGTGCTGTCTGTGTGATGTCCATGTGCTGTCTGTGTGATGTTCATGTGCTGTCCGTGTGCTGTCTGTGTGATGTCCATGTGCTGTCCATGTGCTGTCTGTGTGATGTTCATGTGCTGTCTGTGTGATGTTCATGCGATGTCCATGTGCTGTCCGTGTGCTGTCCGTGTGCTGTCCATGTGCTGTCTGTGTGCTGTCCATGTGCTGTCCGTGTGCTGTCCGTGTGCTGTCCGTGTGCTGTCCGTGTGCTGTCTGTGTGCTGTCCGTGTGATGTCCATGTGCTGTCTGTGTGCTGTCCGTGTGCTGTCCGTGTGCTGTCCGTGTGCTGTCCGTGTGATGTCCATGTGCTGTCCATGTGCTGTCCGTGTGCTGTCCGTGTGCTGTCTGTGTGCTGTCCGTGTGCTGTCCTTGTGATGTCCATGTGCTGTCCGTGTGCTGGCTGTGTGCTGTCCGTGTGCTGTCTGTGTGCTGGCTGTGTGCTGTCCGTGTGTTGTCTGTGTGATGTTCATTTGCTGTCCATGTGCTGTTCATGTGCTGTCCGTGTGCTGTCCTTGTGATGTTCATGTGCTGTCTGTGTGCTGTCTGTGTGATGTTCATGTGCTGTCTGTGTGTTGTCCATGTGCTGTCTGTGTGATGTTCATGTGCTGTCCATGTGCTGTCTGTGTGATGTCCATGTGCTGTCTGTGTGATGTTCATGAGCTGTTCATGTGCTGTCTGTGTGATGTCCATGTGCTGTCTGTGTGCTGTCCATGTGCTGTCCATGTGCTGTCTGTGTGATGTTCATGAGCTGTTCATGTGCTGTCTGTGTGATGTTCATCTGCTGTCCATGTGCTGTCCATGTGCTGTCTGTGTGATGTTCATGTGCTGTTCATGTGCTGTCTGTGTGATGTTCATGTGCTGTCCATGTGTTGTCTATGTGCTGTCCATGTGCTGTCTGTGTGATGTTCATGTGATGTCCATGTGCTGTCTGTGTGATGTTCATGTGCTGTCCATGTGCTGTCCATGTGCTGTCCATGTGCTGTCCATGTGCTGTCCATGTGCTGTCCATGTGCTGTCTGTGTGATGTTCATGAGCTGTTCATGTGCTGTCTGTGTGATGTTCATGTGCTGTCTGTGTGATGTCCATGTGCTGTCTGTGTGATGTTCATGTGCTGTCCATGTGCTGTCTGTGTGATGTCCATGTGCTGTCCATGTGCTGTCTGTGTGCTGTCTGTGTGATGTCCATGTGCTGTCTGTGTGATGTTCATGTGCTGTCTGTGTGATGTTCATGTGCTGTCCATGTGCTGTCTGTGTGCTGTTCATGTGCTGTCTGTGTGATGTTCATGTGCTGTCCATGTGCTGTCTGTGTGATGTCCATGTGCTGTCTGTGTGATGTTCATGTGCTGTCTGTGTGATGTCCATGTGCTGTCTGTGTGATGTCCATGTGCTGTCTGTGTGATGTCCATGTGCTGTCTGTGTGATGTTCATGTGCTGTCTGTGTGATGTTCATGTGCTGTTCATGTGCTGTCCATGTGCTGTCTGTGTGCTGTCCATGTGCTGTCTGTGTGATGTCCATGTGCTGTCTGTGTGATGTTCATGTGCTGTCTGTGTGATGTCCATGTGCTGTCTGTGTGATGTTCATGTGCTGTCTGTGTGCTGTTCATGTGCTGTCCATGTGCTGTCTGTGTGATGTTCATGTGCTGTCCATGTGCTGTCCATGTGCTGTTCATGTGCTGTCTGTGTGATGTTCATGTGATGGCCATGTGCTGTCTGTGTGCTGTTCATGTGCTGTCCATGTGCTGTCCATGTGCTGTCTGTGTGATGTTCATGTGATGGCCATGTGCTGTCTGTGTGCTGTTCATGTGCTGTCTGTGTGATGTTCATGTGCTGTCCGTGTGATGTTCATGTGATGGCCATGTGCTGTCTGTGTGATGTTCATGTGCTGTCTGTGTGTTGTCCATGTGCTGTCTGTGTGATGTTCATGTGATGGCCATGTGCTGTCTGTGTGCTGTTCATGTGCTGTCTGTGTGATGTTCATGAGCTGTTCATGTGCTGTCCATGTGCTGTTCATGTGCTGTCTGTGTGATGTTCATGTGATGGCCATGTGCTGTCTGTGTGCTGTTCATGTGCTGTCCATGTGCTGTCCATGTGCTGTCTGTGTGATGTTCATGTGATGGCCATGTGCTGTCTGTGTGCTGTTCATGTGCTGTCTGTGTGATGTTCATGTGCTGTCCGTGTGATGTTCATGTGATGGCCATGTGCTGTCTGTGTGCTGTTCATGTGCTGTCTGTGTGATGTTCATGTGCTGTCCGTGTGATGTTCATGTGCTGTCCATGTGCTGTCTGTGTGCTGTTCATGTGCTGTCCATGTGCTGTCCATGTGCTGTCTGTGTGATGTTCATGTGCTGTCTGTGTGATGTTCATGTGCTGTCTGTGTGATGTTCATGTGCTGTCTGTGTGATGTTCATGTGCTGTCCATGTGCTGTCTGTGTGATGTTCATGAGCTGTTCATGTGCTGTCTGTGTGATGTTCATGTGCTGTCCATGTGCTGTCTGTGTGATGTTCATGTGCTGTCCATGTGCTGTCTGTGTGATGTTCATGTGCTGTCTGTGTGATGTTCATGTGCTGTCCATGTGCTGTCCATGTGCTGTCTGTGTGATGTTCATGTGCTGTCTGTGTGATGTTCATGTGCTGTCTGTGTGATGTTCATGTGATGTTCATGTGCTGTCTGTGTGATGTTCATGTGCTGTCCATGTGCTGTCTGTGTGATGTTCATGAGCTGTCCATGTGCTGTCTGTGTGATGTTCATGTGCTGTCCATGTGCTGTCTGTGTGATGTTCATGTGCTGTCTGTGTGATGTTCATGTGATGTCCATGTGCTGTCTGTGTGATGTTCATGTGCTGTCCATGTGCTGTCTGTGTGATGTTCATGTGCTGTCTGTGTGATGTTCATGAGCTGTCCATGTGCTGTCTGTGTGATGTCCATGTGCTGTCTGTGTGATGTTCATGAGCTGTCTGTGTGATGTTCATGTGCTGTCTGTGTGATGTTCATGAGCTGTCTGTGTGATGTTCATGTGCTGTCTGTGTGATGTCCATGTGCTGTCCATGTGCTGTCTGTGTGATGTTCATGTGCTGTCCATGTGCTGTCTGTGTGATGTTCATGTGCTGTCTGTGTGATGTTCATGTGCTGTCCATGTGCTGTCTGTGTGATGTTCATGTGCTGTCTGTGTGATGTTCATGAGCTGTCTGTGTGATGTTCATGAGCTGTCTGTGTGCTGTCTGTGTGCTGTCCATGTGCTGTCTGTGTGATGTTCATGTGCTGTCTGTGTGATGTCCATGTGATGTCCATGTGCTGTCTGTGTGATGTCCATGTGATGTCTGTGTGATGTTCATGTGATGTCTGTGTGATGTTCATGTGCTGTCTGTGTGATGTCCATGTGCTGTCCATGTGCTGTCTGTGTGATGTCCATGTGATGTCTGTGTGATGTTCATGTGATGTCTGTGTGTTGTCCATGTGCTGTCTGTGTGATGTTCATGTGCTGTCCATGTGCTGTCTGTGTGCTGTCCATGTGCTGTCTGTGTGATGTCCATGTGCTGTCCATGTGCTGTCTGTGTGCTGTCTGTGTGATGTCCATGTGATGTCTGTGTGATGTCCATGTGCTGTCCATGTGCTGTCTGTGTGATGCTCATGTGCTGTCCATGTGCTGTCCTTGTGATGTTCATGTGCTGTCTGTGTGCTGTCCGTGTCCTGTCCATGTGATGTCTGTGTGATGTCCATGTGCTGTCTGTGTGATGTCCATGTGCTGTCCATGTGATGTCTGTGTGATGTCCATGTGCTGTCCATGTGATGTCTGTGTGATGTCCATGTGATGTCCATGTGCTGTATGTGTGTTGTCCATGTGCTGTCTGTGTGATGTCCATGTGATGTCCATGTGCTGTCTGTGTGATGTCCATGTGATGTCCATGTGCTGTCTGTGTGATGTCCATGTGATGTCCATGTGCTGTCTGTGTGATGTCCATGTGATGTCCATGTGTTGTATGTGTGTTGTCCATGTGCTGTCTGTGTGATGTCCATGTGCTGTCCATGTGCTGTCCATGTGCTGTCTGTGTGATGTCCATGTGCTGTCTGTGTGATGTCCCTGTGCTGTCCATGTGCTGTCTGTGTGATGTCCATGTGATGTCCATGTGCTGTCTGTGTGATGTTCATGAGCTGTCCATGTGATGTCCATGTGCTGTCTGTGTGATGTCCATGTGATGTCCATGTGCTGTCTGTGTGATGTCCATGTGCTGTCTGTGTGATGTCTGTGTGATATCCATGTGATGTCCATGTGCTGTCTGTGTGATGTCCATGTGCTGTCTGTGTGATGTCCATGTGCTGTCTGTGTGATGTCCATGTGATGTCCATGTGATGTCCATGTGCTGTCTGTGTGTTGTCCATGTGCTGTCTGTGTGATGCTCATGTGCTGTCCGTGTGATGTCCATGTGCTGTCTGTGTAATGCTCATGTGCTGTCTGTGTGATGTTCATGTGCTGTCCGTGTGCTGTCCATGTGCTGTCCATGTGCTGTCTGTGTGATGCTCATGTGCTGTCTGTGTGCTGTCCATGTGCTGTCTGTGTGATGCTCATGTGCTGTCTGTGTGATGTTCATGTGCTGTCCGTGTGCTGTCCATGTGCTGTCTGTGTGATGCTCATGTGCTGTCTGTGTGATGTTCATGTGCTGTCTGTGTGATGTCCATGTGCTGTCCATGTGCTGTCTGTGTGATGCTCATGTGCTGTCTGTGTGATGTTCATGTGCTGTCTGTGTGATGTCCATGTGCTGTCTGTGTGATGCTCATGTGCTGTCTGTGTGATGTTCATGTGCTGTCTGTGTGATGTCCATGTGCTGTCTATGTGATGTTCATGTGCTGTCTGTGTGATGCTCATGTGCTGTCCATGTGCTGTCTGTGTGATGCTCATGTGCTGTCCATGTGCTGTCTGTGTGATGTCCATGTGCTGTCTATGTGATGTCCATGTGCTGTCTGTGTGATGCTCATGTGCTGTCCATGTGCTGTCTGTGTGATGTTCATGTGATGTCCATGTGCTGTCTGTGTGATGTTCATGTGCTGTCCATGTGCTTTCTGTGTGATGTTCATGTGCTGTCCGTGTCCTGTCCGTGTGCTGTCCGTGTCCTGTCCATGTGCTGTCTGTGTGATGTTCATGTGCTGTCTGTGTGATGTCCATGTGCTGTCCATGTGCTGTCTGTGTGATGTCCATGTGCTGTCTGTGTGATGTCCATGTGCTGTCTGTGTGATGTCCATGTGCTGTCTGTGTGATGTTCATGTGCTGTCTGTGTGATGTCCATGTGCTGTCTGTGTGATGTCCATGTGCTGTCTGTGTGATGTCCATGTGCTGTCTGTGTGATGTTCATGTGCTGTCCGTGTCCTGTCCGTGTGCTGTCCGTGTCCTGTCCATGTGCTGTCTGTGTGCTGTCCATGTGCTGTCTGTGTGATGTCCATGTGCTGTCCATGTGCTGTCTGTGTGATGTCCGTGTCCTGTCCATGTGCTGTCTGTGTGATGTCCATGTGCTGTCCATGTGCTGTCTGTGTGATGTTCATGTGTTGTCCATGTGCTGTCTGTGTGATGTTCATGTGCTGTCCTTGTGATGTTCATGTGCTGTCCGTGTACTGTCTGTGTGATGTCCATGTGCTGTCCATGTGCTGTCCATGTGATGTCCATGTGCTGTCCATGTGATGTTCATGTGCTGTCCATGTGCTGTCCATGTGCTGTTTGTGTGATGTCCGTGTGCTGTCCATGTGCTGTCTGTGTGATGTCCATGTGCTGTCCATGTGATGTTCATGTGCTGTCCATGTGATGTCCTTGTGCTGTCTGTGTGATGTTCATGTGCTGTTCATGTGCTGTCTGTGTGATGTTCATGTGCTGTCCATGTGCTGTCTGTGTGATGTTCATGCGATGTCCATGTGCTGTCCGTGTGATGTCCGTGTGCTGTCTGTGTGATGTTCATGTCCTGTCTGTGTGATGTTCATGTGCTGTCCATGTGCTGTCTGTGTGATGTTCATGCGATGTCCATGTGCTGTCCGTGTGCTGTCCATGTGCTGTCTGTGTGATGTCCATGTGCTGTCTGTGTGCTGTCCGTGTGCTGTCTGTGTGATGTCCATGTGATGTCCATGTGCTGTCTGTGTGATGTTCATGTGCTGTCCATGTGCTGTCTGTGTGATGTCCATGTGCTGTCCATGTGCTGTCTGTGTGATGTTCATGTGCTGTCCATGTGCTGTCTGTGTGATGTTCATGTGCTGTCTGTGTGATGTTCACGTGTTGTCCATGTGCTGTCTGTGTGCTGTCCGTGTGCTGTCCGTGTGCTGTCCGTGTGCTGTCTGTGTGCTGTCCGTGTGTTGTCTGTGTTATGTCCATGTGATGTCTATGTGCTGTCTGTGTGATGTTCATGTGCTGTCCATGTGCTGTCTGTGTGATGTCCATGTGCTGTCCATGTGCTGTCTGTGTGATGTTCATGTGCTGTCCATGTGCTGTCTGTGTGATGTCCATGTGCTGTCTGTGTGATGTTCATGTGCTGTCTGTGTGATGTTCACGTGTTGTCCATGTGCTGTCTGTGTGCTGTCCGTGTGCTGTCTGTGTGATGTCCATGTGATGTCCATATGCTGTCTGTGTGATGTCCATGTGATGTCCGTGTGCTGTCTGTGTGATGTCCATGTGATGTCCATGTGCTGTCTGTGTGATGTCCATGTGCTGTCCATGTGCTGTCTGTGTGATGTTCATGTGCTGTTCATGTGCTGTCTGTGTGATGTCCATGTGCTGTCTGTGTGATGTTCACGTGTTGTCCATGTGCTGTCTGTGTGCTGTCCGTGTGCTGTCCGTGTGCTGTCTGTGTGATGTCTGTGTGATGTTCATGAGCTGTCCGTGTGCTGTCTGTGTGATGTCCATGTGCTGTCTGTGTGATGTTCACGTGTTGTCCATGTGCTGTCTGTGTGCTGTCCGTGTGCTGTCCGTGTGCTGTCTGTGTGATGTCCATGTGATGTCCATGTGCTGTCTGTGTGATGTTCATGTGATGTCCTTGTGCTGTCTGTGTGATGTTCATGTGCTCTCCATGTGCTGTCTGTGTGCTGTCCGTGTGCTGTCCATGTGCTGTCTGTGTGATGTTCATGAGCTGTCCGTGTGCTGTCTGTGTGATGTCCATGTGCTGTCTGTGTGATGTTCACGTGTTGTCCATGTGCTGTCTGTGTGCTGTCTGTGTGATGTCCATGTGATGTCCATGTGCTGTCTGTGTGATGTTCATGTGATGTCCTTGTGCTGTCTGTGTGATGTTCATGTGCTCTCCATGTGCTGTCTGTGTGATGTCTGTGTGATGTCCATGTGATGTCTGTGTGCTGTCCGTGTGCTGTCCGTGTGCTGTCTGTGTGATGTCCATGTGATGTCCATGTGATGTCTGTGTGATGTTCATGTGCTGTCCGTGTGCTGTCTGTGTGATGTTCATGTGCTGTCCGTGTGCTGTCTGTGTGATGTCCATGTGATGTCCATGTTCTGTCCATGTGCTGTCTGTGTGATGTCCATGTGCTGTCTGTGTGATGTCCATGTGATGTCCATGTGCTGTCTGTGTGATGTCCATGTGCTGTCTGTGTGATGTCCATGTGATGTCCATGTGCTGTCTGTGTGATGTCCATGTGCTGTCTGTGTGATGTTCATGTGCTGTCTGTGTGATGTCCATGTGCTGTCTGTGTGATGTCCATGTGCTGTCTGTGTGATGTCCATGTGCTGTCTGTGTGATGTTCATGTGCTGTCCGTGTGCTGTCTGTGTGATGTTCATGTGCTGTCCGTGTGCTGTCTGTGTGATGTCCATGTGCTGTCCATGTGCTGTCCTTGTGCTGTCCATGTGTTGTCTGTGTGATGTTCATGTGCTGTCTGTGTGATGTCCATGTGCTGTCTGTGTGGTGTTCATGTGCTGTCCGTGTGCTGTCTGTGTGATGTTCATGTGCTGTCTGTGTGATGTCCATGTGCTGTCTGTGTGATGTCCATGTGCTGTCTGTGTGTTGTCCATGTGCTGTCTGTGTGATGTTCATGTGCTGTCCGTGTGCTGTCTGTGTGATGTCCATGTGATGTCCATGTGCTGTCTGTGTGATGTCCATGTGCTGTCTGTGTGATGTCCATGTGCTGTCTATGTGATGTTCATGTGCTGTCCATGTGCTGTCTGTGTGATGCTCATGTGCTGTCCATGTGCTGTCTGTGTGATGTTCATGTGATGTTCATGTGCTGTCTGTGTGATGTTCATGTGCTGTCCATGTGCTTTCTGTGTGATGTTCATGTGCTGTCCGTGTCCTGTCCGTGTGCTGTCCGTGTCCTGTCCATGTGCTGTCTGTGTGATGTTCATGTGCTGTCTGTGTGATGTCCATGTGCTGTCCATGTGCTGTCTGTGTGATGTCCATGTGCTGTCTGTGTGATGTCCATGTGCTGTCTGTGTGATGTCCATGTGCTGTCTGTGTGATGTCCATGTGCTGTCTGTGTGATGTCCATGTGCTGTCTGTGTGTTGTCCATGTGCTGTCTGTGTGATGTTCATGTGCTGTCCGTGTGCTGTCTGTGTGATGTCCATGTGATGTCCATGTGCTGTCTGTGTGATGTCCATGTGCTGTCTGTGTGATGTCCATGTGCTGTCTATGTGATGTTCATGTGCTGTCCATGTGCTGTCTGTGTGATGCTCATGTGCTGTCCATGTGCTGTCTGTGTGATGTTCATGTGATGTTCATGTGCTGTCTGTGTGATGTTCATGTGCTGTCCATGTGCTTTCTGTGTGATGTTCATGTGCTGTCCGTGTCCTGTCCGTGTGCTGTCCGTGTCCTGTCCATGTGCTGTCTGTGTGATGTTCATGTGCTGTCTGTGTGATGTCCATGTGCTGTCCATGTGCTGTCTGTGTGATGTCCATGTGCTGTCTGTGTGATGTCCATGTGCTGTCTGTGTGATGTTCATGTGCTGTCTGTGTGATGTCCATGTGCTGTCCATGTGCTGTCTGTGTGATGTCCGTGTCCTGTCCATGTGCTGTCTGTGTGATGTCCATGTGCTGTCCATGTGCTGTCTGTGTGATGTTCATGTGTTGTCCATGTGCTGTCTGTGTGATGTTCATGTGCTGTCCTTGTGATGTTCATGTGCTGTCCGTGTACTGTCTGTGTGATGTCCATGTGCTGTCCATGTGCTGTCTGTGTGATGTCCATGTGCTGTCCATGTGATGTTCATGTGCTGTCCATGTGCTGTCCATGTGCTGTTTGTGTGATGTCCGTGTGCTGTCCATGTGCTGTCTGTGTGATGTCCATGTGCTGTCCATGTGATGTTCATGTGCTGTCCATGTGATGTCCTTGTGCTGTCTGTGTGATGTTCATGTGCTGTTCATGTGCTGTCTGTGTGATGTTCATGTGCTGTCCATGTGCTGTCTGTGTGATGTCCATGTGCTGTCTGTGTGATGTCCATGAGCTGTCTGTGTGATGTTCATGTGGTGTCCATGTGCTGTCCATGTCCTGTCTGTGTGATGTTCATGCGATGTCCATGTGCTGTCCGTGTGCTGTTCATGTGCTGTCTGTGTGATGTTCATGTCCTGTCTGTGTGATGTTCATGTGCTGTCCATGTGCTGTCTGTGTGATGTTCATGCGATGTCCATGTGCTGTCCGTGTGCTGTCTGTGTGATGTCCATGTGCTGTCTGTGTGCTGTCCGTGTGCTGTCTGTGTGATGTCCATGTGATGTCCATGTGCTGTCTGTGTGATGTTCATGTGCTGTCCATGTGCTGTCTGTGTGATGTCCATGTGCTGTCCATGTGCTGTCTGTGTGATGTTCATGTGCTGTCCATGTGCTGTCTGTGTGATGTCCATGTGCTGTCTGTGTGATGTCCATGTGCTGTCTGTGTGATGTTCACGTGTTGTCCATGTGCTGTCCGTGTGCTGTCCGTGTGCTGTCCGTGTGCTGTCTGTGTGCTGTCCGTGTGTTGTCTGTGTTATGTCCATGTGATGTCTATGTGCTGTCTGTGTGATGTCCATGTGCTGTCCATGTGCTGTCTGTGTGATGTCCATGTGCTGTCCATGTGCTGTCTGTGTGATGTTCATGTGCTGTCCATGTGCTGTCTGTGTGATGTCCATGTGCTGTCTGTGTGATGTTCATGTGCTGTCTGTGTGCTGTCCGTGTGCTGTCTGTGTGATGTCCATGTGATGTCCATATGCTGTCTGTGTGATGTCCATGTGATGTCCGTGTGCTGTCTGTGTGATGTCCATGTGATGTCCATGTGCTGTCTGTGTGATGTCCATGTGCTGTCCATGTGCTGTCTGTGTGATGTTCATGTGCTGTTCATGTGCTGTCTGTGTGATGTCCATGTGCTGTCTGTGTGATGTTCACGTGTTGTCCATGTGCTGTCTGTGTGCTGTCCGTGTGCTGTCCGTGTGCTGTCTGTGTGATGTCTGTGTGATGTTCATGAGCTGTCCGTGTGCTGTCTGTGTGATGTCCATGTGCTGTCTGTGTGATGTTCACGTGTTGTCCATGTGCTGTCTGTGTGCTGTCCGTGTGCTGTCCGTGTGCTGTCTGTGTGATGTCCATGTGATGTCCATGTGCTGTCTGTGTGATGTTCATGTGATGTCCTTGTGCTGTCTGTGTGATGTTCATGTGATGTCCTTGTGCTGTCTGTGTGATGTTCATGTGCTCTCCATGTGCTGTCTGTGTGCTGTCCATGTGCTGTCCATGTGCTGTCTGTGTGATGTTCATGAGCTGTCCGTGTGCTGTCTGTGTGATGTCCATGTGCTGTCTGTGTGATGTTCACGTGTTGTCCATGTGCTGTCTGTGTGATGTTCACGTGTTGTCCATGTGCTGTCTGTGTGATGTCCATGTGATGTCCATGTGCTGTCTGTGTGATGTCCATGTGATGTCCATGTGCTGTCTGTGTGATGTTCATGTGATGTCCTTGTGCTGTCTGTGTGATGTTCATGTGCTGTCCATGTGCTGTCTGTGTGATGTCCATGTGATGTCCATGTGCTGTCTGTGTGATGTTCATGTGATGTCCTTGTGCTGTCTGTGTGATGTTCATGTGCTCTCCATGTGCTCTCCATGTGCTGTCTGTGTGCTGTCCGTGTGCTGTCTGTGTGATGTCCATGTGATGTCCATGTGATGTCTGTGTGATGTTCATGTGTTGTCCATGTGCTGTCTGTGTGATGTTCATGTGCTGTCCGTGTGCTGTCTGTGTGATGTCCATGTGATGTCCATGTTCTGTCCATGTGCTGTCTGTGTGATGTCCATGTGCTGTCTGTGTGATGTCCGTGTGATGTCCATGTGCTGTCTGTGTGATGTCCATGTGATGTCCATGTGCTGTCTGTGTGATGTCCATGTGCTGTCTGTGTGATGTTCATGTGCTGTCTGTGTGATGTCCATGTGCTGTCTGTGTGGTGTTCATGTGCTGTCCGTGTGCTGTCTGTGTGATGTTCATGTGCTGTCCTTGTGCTGTCTATGTGCTGTCTGTGTGATGTCCATGTGCTGTCTGTGTGATGTCCATGTGCTGTCTGTGTGTTGTCCATGTGCTGTCTGTGTGATGTTCATGTGCTGTCCGTATGCTGTCTGTGTGATGTCCATGTGATGTCCATGTGCTGTCTGTGTGATGTCCATGTGCTGTCTGTGTGATGTCCATGTGCTGTCGGTGTGATGTTCATGTGCTGTCCGTGTGCTGTCTGTGTGATGTCCATGTGATGTCCATGTGCTGTCTGTGTGATGTTCATGTGCTCTCCATGTGCTGTCTGTGTGATGTCCATGTGCTGTCTGTGTGATGTCCATGTGCTGTCCATGTGCTGTCCATGTGCTGTCCATGTGCTGTCCATGTGCTGTCTGTGTGATGTCCATGTGCTGTCCATGTGCTGTCTGTGTGATGTCCATGTGCTGTCCATGTGCTGTCTGTGTGCTGTCTGTGTGATGTTCATGTGCTGTCTGTGTGATGTCCATGTGCTGTCTGTGTGATGTTCATGTGCTGTCCGTGTGCTGTCTGTGTGATGTCCATGTGTTGTCCATGTGATGTCCATGTGATGTCCATGTGCTGTCTGTGTGATGTTCATGTGTTGTCTGTGTGATGTTCATGTGCTGTCCATGTGCTGTCTGTGTGATGTCCATGTGTTGTCCATGTGATGTCCATGTGATGTCCATGTGCTGTCTGTGTGATGTTCATGTGCTGTTTTTGTGCTGTCCATGTGCTGTCTGTGTGATGTCCATGTGCTGTCTGTGTGATGTTCATGTGATGTCCATGTGCTGTCCATGTGCTGTCTGTGTGATGCTCATGTGCTGTCCATGTGCTGTCCTTGTGATGTTCATGTGCTGTCCGTGTACTGTCTGTGTGCTGTCCGTGTCCTGTCCATGTGATGTCTGTGTGATGTCCATGTGCTGTCTGTGTGATGTCCATGTGCTGTCCATGTGATGTCTGTGTGATGTCCATGTGCTGTCCATGTGATGTCTGTGTGATGTCCATGTGATGTCCATGTGCTGTCTGTGTGATGTCCATGTGATGTCCATGTGCTGTCTGTGTGATGTCCATGTGATGTCCATGTGCTGTCTGTGTGATGTCCATGTGATGTCCATGTGCTGTCTGTGTGATGTCCATGTGCTGTCCATGTGCTGTCCATGTGCTGTCTGTGTGATGTCCATGTGCTGTCTGTGTGATGTTCAAGTGCTGTCTGTGTGATGTCCATGTGCTGTCCATGTGCTGTCTGTGTGATGTCCATGTGCTGTCTGTGTGATGTCCATGTGCTGTCCATGTGCTGTCTGTGTGATGTCCATGTGCTGTCCATGTGCTGTCTGTGTGATGTTCATGAGCTGTCCATGTGCTGTCTGTGTGATGTCCATGTGATGTCCATGTGATGTCCATGTGCTGTCTGTGTGATGTTCATGTGCTGTCCATGTGCTGTCTGTGTGATGTCCATGTGATGTCCATGTGCTGTCTGTGTGATGTCCATGTGCTGTCTGTGTGATGTCTGTGTGATATCCATGTGATGTCTGTGTGATGTCCATGTGATGTCCATGTGCTGTCTGTGTGTTGTCCATGTGATGTCTGTGTGCTGTCTGTGTGATGTCCATGTGATGTCCATGCGATGTCCATGTGCTGTCTGTGTGATGTCCATGTGCTGTCTGTGTGATGTCTGTGTGATATCCATGTGATGTCTGTGTGATGTCCATGTGATGTCCATGTGCTGTCTGTGTGTTGTCCATGTGATGTCCATGCGAAGTCCATGTGATGTCCATGTGATGTCCATGTGCTGTCTGTGTGTTGTCTGTGTGATGTCCATGTGATGTCCATGCGAAGTCCATGTGATGTCCATGTGATGTCCATGTGCTGTCTGTGTGTTGTCTGTGTGATGTCCATGTGCTGTCTGTGTGTTGTCCATGTGATGTTCATGTGATGTCCATGTGCTGTCCATGTGCTGTCTGTGTGATGTCCATGTGCTGTTTGTGTGATGTCCATGTCCTGTCCATGTGTTGTCCGTGTGATGTCCATGTGCTGTCTGTGTGATGTCCATGTGCTGTCTGTGTAATGCTCATGTGCTGTCTGTGTGATGTTCATGTGCTGTCCGTGTGCTGTCTGTGTGATGCTCATGTGCTGTCTGTGTGATGTTCATGTGCTGTCCATGTGCTGTCTGTGTGATGCTCATGTGCTGTCTGTGTGATGTTCATGTGCTGTCCATGTGCTGTCTGTGTGATGCTCATGTGCTGTCTGTGTGATGTCCATGTGCTGTCCATGTGCTGTCTGTGTGATGTCCATGTGCTGTCTGTGTGATGCTCATGTGCTGTCTGTGTGATGTTCATGTGCTGTCTGTGTGATGTCCATGTGCTGTCCATGTGCTGTCTGTGTGATGCTCATGTGCTGTCTGTGTGATGTCCATGTGCTGTCCATGTGCTGTCTGTGTAATGCTCATGTGCTGTCTGTGTGATGTTCATGTGCTGTCCGTGTGCTGTCCATGTGCTGTCTGTGTGATGCTCATGTGCTGTCTGTGTGATGTTCATGTGCTGTCTGTGTGATGTCCATGTGCTGTCCATGTGCTGTCTGTGTGATGCTCATGTGCTGTCTTTGTGATGTTCATGTGCTGTCTGTGTGATGTCCATGTGTTGTCCATGTGCTGTCTGTGTGATGTCCATGTGCTGTCCATGTGCTGTCTGTGTGATGTCCATGTGCTGACTGTGTGATGTTCATGTGCTGTCTGTGTGATGTTCATGTGCTGTCCATGTGCTGTCTGTGTGATGCTCATGTGCTGTCTGTGTGATGTCCATGTGCTGTCTGTGTGATGTTCATGTGATGTCCATGTGCTGTCTGTGTGATGTTCATGTGATGTCCATGTGCTGTCTGTGTGATGTCCATGTGCTGTCTGTGTGATGTTCATGTGATGTCCATGTGCTGTCTGTGTGATGTTCATGTGATGTCCATGTGCTGTCTGTGTGATGTTCATGTGCTGTCTGTGTGATGTCCATGTGCTGTCCATGTGCTGTCTGTGTGATGCTCATGTGCTGTCTGTGTGATGTCCATGTGCTGTCCATGTGCTGTCTGTGTGCTGTCCATGTGCTGTCTGTGTGATGTCCATGTGCTGTCTGTGTGATGTTCATGTGCTGTCTGTGTGATGTTCATGTGCTGTCCATGTGCTGTCTGTGTGATGCTCATGTGCTGTCCATGTGCTGTCTGTGTGATGTTCATGTGATGTCCATGTGCTTTCTGTGTGATGTTCATGTGCTGTCCGTGTCCTGTCCATGTGCTGTCTGTGTGATGTTCATGTGCTGTCCATGTGCTGTCTGTGTGATGTCCATGTGATGTCCATGTGCTGTCTGTGTGATGTCCATGTGCTGTCTGTGTGATGTCTGTGTGATATCCATGTGATGTCTGTGTGATGTCCATGTGATGTCCATGTGATGTCCATGTGCTGTCTGTGTGATGTCTGTGTGATATCCATGTGATGTCTGTGTGATGTCCATGTGTTGTCCATGTGCTGTCTGTGTGATGTCTGTGTGATATCCATGTGATGTCTGTGTGATGTCCATGTGATGTCCATGCGATGTCCATGTGCTGTCTGTGTGATGTCCATGTGCTGTCTGTGTGATGTCTGTGTGATATCCATGTGATGTCTGTGTGATGTCCATGTGATGTCCATGTGCTGTCTGTGTGTTGTCCATGTGATGTCTGTGTGCTGTCTGTGTGATGTCCATGTGCTGTCTGTGTGTTGTCCATGTGCTGTCTGTGTGATGTCTGTGTGTTGTCCATGTGATGTTCATGTGATGTCCATGTGCTCTCCATGTGCTGTCTGTGTGATGTCCATGTGCTGTCTGTGTGATGTCCATGTGCTGTCCATGTGCTGTCTGTGTGATGTTCATGTGCTGTCCTTGTGATGTTCATGTGCTGTCCGTGTACTGTCTGTGTGATGTCCATGTGCTGTCTGTGTGATGTCCATGTGCTGTCTGTGTGATGTTCATGTGCTGTCTGTGTGATGTCCATGTGCTGTCCATGTGATGTTCATGTGCTGTCCATGTGCTGTCTGTGTGCTGTCTGTGTGATGTCCATGTGCTGTTTGTGTGATGTCCGTGTGCTGTCCATGTGCTGTCCGTGTGATGTCCATGTGCTGTCCATGTGATGTTCATGTGATGTCCATGTGCTGTCTGTGTGATGTTCATGTGATGTCCATGTGCTGTCTGTGTGATGTCCATGTGCTGTCCATGTGATGTTCATGTGCTGTCCATGTGCTGTCCATGTGCTGTTTGTGTGATGTCCGTGTGCTGTCCATGTGCTGTCTGTGTGATGTCCATGTGCTGTCTGTGTGATGTTCATGTGATGTCCATGTGTTGTCTGTGTGATGTTCATGTGCTGTCCATGTGTTGTCTGTGTGATGTCCATGTGCTGTCCATGTGCTGTTTGTGTGATGCTCATGTGATGTCCATGTGCTGTCTGTGTGATGTCCATGTGCTGTCCATGTGATGTTCATGTGCTGTCCATGTGATGTCCTTGTGCTGTCTGTGTGATGTTCATGTGCTGTTCATGTGCTGTCTGTGTGATGTTCATGTGCTGTCCATGTGCTGTCTGTGTGATGTCCATGTGCTGTCTGTGTGATGTCCATATACTGTCCGTGTGCTGTCTGTGTGATGTCCATGTGCTGTCTGTGTGATGTCCATGTGCTGTCTGTGTGATGTTCATGTGATGTCCATGTGTTGTCTGTGTGATGTTCATGTGCTGTCCATGTATTGTCTGTGTGATGTCCATGTGCTGTCCATGTGCTGTTTGTGTGATGCTCATGTGATGTCCATGTGCTGTCTGTGTGATGTCCATGTGCTGTCTGTGTGATGTTCATGTGATGTTCATGTGCTGTCCATGTGCTGTCTGTGTGATGTCCATGTGCTGTCCATGTGCTGTCTGTGTGATGTCCATGTGCTGTCTGTGTGCTGTCTGTGTGATGTCCATGTGCTGTCTGTGTGATGTTCATGTGTTGTCCATGTGATGTCTGTGTGATGTCCATGTGCTGTCTGTGTGATGTTCATGTGTTGTCCATGTGATGTCTGTGTGATGTCCATGTGCTGTCCATGTGCTGTCTGTGTGATGTCCATGTGCTGTCTGTGTGATGTCCATGTGCTGTCTGTGTGATGTTCATGTGTTGTCCATGTGATGTCTGTGTGATGTCCATGTGCTGTCCATGTGCTGTTTGTGTGATGTTCATGTGCTGTCCATGTGCTGTCTGTGTGATGTTCATGTGCTGTCTGTGTGATGTCCATGTGCTGTCCATGTGCTGTCTGTGTGATGTCCATGTGTTGTCCATGTGCTCTCTGTGTGATGTTCATGTGCTGTCCATGTGCTGTCTGTGTGATGTCCGTGTCCTGTCCATGTGCTGTCTGTGTGATGTCCATGTGCTGTCCATGTGCTGTCTGTGTGATGTTCATGTGTTGTCCATGTGCTGTCTGTGTGATGTTCATGTGCTGTCCGTGTAGTGTCTGTGTGATGTCCATATGCTGTCTGTGTGATGTCCATGTGCTGTCTGTGTGATGTCCATGTGCTGTCTGTGTGATGTCCATGTGATGTCTGTGTGATGTCCATGTGCTGTCCATGTGCTGTTTGTGTGATGTTCATGTGCTGTCCATGTGATGTCTGTGTGATGTCCATGTGCTGTCCATGTGCTGTCTGTGTGATGTCCATGTGCTGTCCATGTGATGTCTGTGTGATGTCCATGTGCTGTCCATGTGATGTCTGTGTGATGTTCATGTGCTGTCCATGTGCTGTCTGTGTGATGTTCATGTGCTGTCCATGTGCTGTCTGTGTGATGTCCATGTGCTGTCTGTGTGATGTCCATATACTGTCCGTGTGCTGTCCATGTGCTGTCCTTGTGATGTTCATGTGTTGTCCGTGTGCTGTCCGTGTGCTGTCCTTGTGATGTTCATGTGCTGTCCGTGTGCTGTCCGTGTGCTGTCCGTGTGCTGTCCTTGTGATGTTCATGTGCTGTCCGTGTGCTGTCCGTGTGCTGTCTGTGTGATGTTCATGTGCTGTCCGTGTGCTGTCCTTGTGATGTTCATGTGCTGTCCGTGTGCTGTCCTTGTGATGTTCATGTGCTGTCCATGTGCTGTCCGTGTGCTGTCCTTGTGATGTTCATGTGTTGTCCGTGTGCTGTCCGTGTGCTGTCCTTGTGATGTTCATGTGCTGTCCATGTGCTGTCCGTGTGCTGTCCTAGTGATGTTCATGTGCTGTCCGTGTGATGTCCTTGTGATGTTCATGTGCTGTCCGTGTGCTGTCCGTGTGCTGTCCTTGTGATGTTCATGTGCTGTCCGTGTCCTGTCCATGTGCTGTCCGTGTGCTGTCCGTGTGCTGTCCGTGTGCTGTCCGTGTGCTGTCCGTCATTAACATTGTAATGAATAGAAGAAGCTTTGCCATTTTTTTTCAATTAGTCAAAAATTACTGATGACAAAAACTGACATCCTACCAAGCATTGATGAGCAATGGTCCATGTTTTTACGTCCGTGAGAAATCACTGTCGTCTGAATGAAGCCTTATACTGGGATTCCTGTATCCTTCTGCTGAAAGCTCCACATGAATTCCATTGTCAGCCATTCTCTCCAATGTAAGCAGACAAATAGTTTCCATTCTTTGCCCTTTGTAACTTTTCTTACTATGCTGCTACAGATCTCCACCGAACATTAAGCAGATCCCCACACGGGTATTGTAGCCCACACTAATTCTATATAAAGCACAGCTTTGTATTTGTAGCCAAGAAGGTCCAAAAAGTGCTGTAAAGGTCACCACTGATTGTGTCCTATTTATAGCTATAAATCTGCATAACATGAAATACTTATTTAGCGGAATCTACCTGGAGAAAGGGTAATAGCAGGATTTATTCATGCATTTATAAGCATGTGTGGTAGATCGCTCACTCGGCTGCACATGGAGGTAGACACAGGGAAGCTGTCTCTTTAAAACTTCTGGTTGGTTTATTAAAATGCAGCATAAACCAACAATGAGTCCATAAAAGAAAACACGGCCCTTTGGGCAAAACAGGGAAAACAAAGCAAAATTGTAACACATAAGCACAGTCTTTGCGGTAGCATGGATTCGCCTGCTCAGAGTTCAACAACTCCACGTGGTTCAGGATAGCTCCACCCAAACAAATCTGGAGTTCCTCTCTCCAGACCTACCGAATGCCTCAGCAGGCCGGGTATTTAAACCCAGACCACTGTGGTGGAGATATGGTGAATGACCTCCCACCCGCACTATGGTCGTTCACTCAAACTAGCCCATTTAAATATGGCTGATTAACCCTCTCAGCACATACCATGCAGGAGAAGATTTCCAGCTTCACATCACCGAAGCTAATAGCCTCAGTGAAACATATCTCCCCTCTGACACTCTGCCAGTGACTTTGTCACATGTGCGCCCCTCTGCCCAAAGCCGGCGGTTTTGGCACCTTCACTTGCTAAGCAGGGAAGTCTGGACAGGGCATCTGCATTACTATGTATTTTCCCAGGGCTGTGTTCCACATGAAAATTAAAGTCCTGGAGCGCTTGAAACCACCTAGTCACCCGGGCATTCTTCCCCTTCCTTTCCCTCATCCATCTCAGGGGCACATGATCAGATACTAGCCTGAACTTTTTTTGCCTAACAGGTAGTATCTTAGTGTCTCAATTGCTCACTTGATGACCAAGCACTCTTTTTCTACGATGGCGTAGTTCTTCTCACAGGCAGAGTTTCCTGCTTTGATACAAGATGGAATGTTCCTCCCCGTTCATTTATTGGGACAACACGGCTCCCAATCCGACCTCTGAGACGTCTGTCTGGACCACAAACTCCTTACTGAAGTCAGGAGCAATCAAGACCAGCTGCTTACACAGGGCGAGCTTTAGTTCCTGGAACGTTCCTCCATTTTAGCTGACCATTTGGCCATCATCGCCTTTGTCCCTTTAAGCAGGTCAGTCAGGGGTGCGGCTATCATGGCAAAATTTGGGATAAATCGACAATAGTACCCCACAATTCTGAGAAACGCCCGAACCTGTTTTTTGAAGGCTGGTTGCGGCCAATTTTGCATAGCCTCTACCTTATTCACTTGCGGCTTGATTTCGCCTCTTCCCAAGAATTTTGCCTCTTCTTTTCTCATGGCACACATCTTTGGGTTTATTGTAAATCCAGCCTTCCTCGGAGCATCAAGTACCGCCTGGACCTTCGCAGGTGACTTCCCCAATCCGGGCTGAAGATCAGAATGTCATCCAGGTAAGCTGGGCATACTTTTTGTGAGAGGCTAGGATCCGGTCCATGGCCCTCTGGAAGGTAGCTCGGGCTCCCTGCAGACCGAACAACATCCTGGTGTACTGAAAGCACCCATCAGGAGTAGAGAAAGCCGTCTTCTCCTTGGCACTTGGGCACAGGAGAATTTGCCAGTGCGGCATCGGATACGCGTCGTACTTTGACGCCTTATTCAGCTTTCTGTAGTCATTACAGAATCGCCATTCTCCATCTGGTTTCGGCACAAGGACAATGGGGCTGGACCAGCCGCTTTTTGACTCCTTGATGACACCCAGGCTCAACATTCTCCTCACCTCCTTGAAGGTCACCTCACAGCAGGCTTCAGGAATCTGATACAGCCTCTGATTCAACCTCCCATGTGGCTCCGTTAAGATTGCATGCTCGACCAACTGAGTATAACCTGGCAGTTCCGAAAACATGTCTCGTTTCTGCTGAAGCAGCTCACGGCACTGTAACTTCTGAGCCGGTGACAGTGCTTCTGCCACTATGACATCCTCGACTATGCTTCGGGATGGGCCCCCAGGCACGTAGCTTCCAGCAGTTCTCTGTCTCGCCAAGGTTTGTACAGGTTAATGTAATATAGTAACATAGTTTTTAAGGTTGAAGGAAGACTAAATCCATCTAGTTCACCCCATAGCCTAACATGCTGATCCAGAGGAAGGCAAAAAAAACCATGTGGCAAACACTAAGCACATCGGGGAAAAAAATTCCTTCCCGACTCCATACGGCAATCAGACTAGTTCCCTGGATCAACGCCCTATCAAGGAATCTAGTATATATAACCTGTAATATTATAGTTTTCAGGAAAGGCATCCAGGCCCTTCTTAAATGTTAGTAGTGAATCCCTCATTACAACATCATGCGGCAGAGAGCTCCATAGTCTCACTGCTCTTACAGTAAAGAATCCGTGTCTGTTATGATTAAACCTTCTTTCCTCCAGACGTAGAAGATGCCCCCTTGTCCCCGTCTCAGGCCTCGGAGTAAAAAGATCAGTAGAAAGGTCTTTGTACTGTCCCCTCATATACTTATACATAGTAATAAGATCACACCTAAGCCTTCGTTTTTCCAAACTAAATAACCCCAAGTGTAATAACCTGTCTTGGCATTGCAGACCCCCCAGTCCTCTAATAACCTGTCTTGGTATTGCAGACCCCCCAGTCCTCTAATAACCTGTCTTGGTATTGCAGACCCCCCCCCCCCCCGTCCTCTAATAACCTGTTTTGGTATTGCAGACCCCCCAGTCCTCTAATAACCTGTCTTGGTATTGCAGACCCCCCAGTCCTCTAATAACCTGTCTTGGTATTGCAGACCCCCCAGTCCTCTAATAACCTGTCTTGGTATTGCAGACCCCCCCAGTCCTCTAATAACCTGTCTTGGTATTGCAGACCCCCCAGTCCTCTAATAACCTGACTTGGTATTGCAGACCCCCCCGTCCTCTAATAACCTTGGTCGCTCTTCTCTGCACCCGCTCTAGTTCAGCTATGTCTTTCTTATACACCAGAGACCAGAACTGTACACAGTATTCTAAGTGTGGTCGCACTAGTGACTTGTATAGAGGTAAAATTATCTTCTCCTCATGAGCATCTATGCCTCTTTTAATGCATCCCATTATTTTATTTGCCTTTGCAGCAGCTGCCTGACACTGGTCACCAAACGTGAGCTTGTCGTTCACCAATACATCCAGGTCTGATTTGCCATTTATCAGCCCAAGCTTCTATTTGACATAGATCCTCCTGTAATATAAAATTGTCCTCCTCTGTATTGATTGCCCTGCAGAGTTTAGTGTTATCTGCAAATATTGAAATATTACTCTGTATGCCCCCTACAAGGTCATTAATAAATATGTTAAAAAGAAGCGGGCCCAATACTGACCCCTGTGGTACCCCACTGTTAACTGAGACCCAGTCTGAGTGTGTTCCATTATTAACAACCCTTTGTTTCCTATCACTGAGCAAGTTCTTAACCCACTTACATATATTTTCCTCTATCCCCATTGTTCTCATTTTATGTATCTGTGGCGCCCAGCTGCGCTTGGTACCACAGATCCTAGAAGGGTGCATGAATGGATTCCTCCACAAGAGGCCCCCATAAACATTCACACATCTCCACCTTCCACCTCAGACCAGCAGAGGGAGCCCGTTAGGGATATAAATAGGGAAGGTGGAGCTAGGCAGAGAGAGTCTGGAGTGCACAGTGAGTGAAGAGCTGTGTGTGAGGAGAAGCATGCAGGTTGCTGTGCGAGGCAAGTTAGGCCTCCAGCGGTCATGAAGCCCAGTCCAGACTCAAGGAGCTCAGGTTAGAGCCCAAGGTGTGCCGACACCGTAAGAGCGGTGAAGTGCGGCAAGCTGCCGTGAGTGTGAGTAGCCTAGTGAGGGCCCGAGCGTGGCCGAAGGCGAGTGGAAAGTGAGTAGCAGTGGGGGTAGAGGAGCTTAACCAGCTCACCCCGAAGAATTTACCGGACACCGGGTCCGAGCTTACCGGGATCTCTATGACCCAGTAGGACATAACCGGAATCCCTGGAGAACTACAGGTCACAGGATCACCAGAGAGCTGTTATGTAACAGAGCCAGGAGACCCATAGGCCCCGTAAGCTGGGATCGTGCACTCCAAGAGAAGGCCCTACCACAAAGTCAGCCGGTGCAGAACGGAGACAAAGTTAGGCCTAGCTTCAGGCAGGTCAGGAGCTTATTACGCAGAGGGAAGAATCAGGAGGCCCTATACCCGCTCCCTGTGGAGAATCCTGAAATGCACCCTTCACCCTACAGTGCTCCGGGATGTGCCTGAATTACCATCAGTAAAAGGTACAGAAGAGAACTGTGTGTGGTTGCCTGTCTTTCCGTAGTCCCTGCTGGGTCTCTTCCGTCCTGCATTCCCCCTCTCCATACGCTGCCCTGAGGCCCAGCTCCACCTGTGGGGAGCTATACCATCAAGCTGCCTTATCACCGGCCTCAGCGGACTGCCGCAGCGCTGGTGATTCTCACCAGATACCACAGGTGGAGTCACAAACTCATATAATTATCCATCAAGCCCCTTTTAAAGAGAGGCCCAGGGTACGGGCCCGGGAGCCGGCCACCGCGACATCCCCCAAGGTCAGGCCACAACAAGGCCCGGGCACCGAGTCCTCCCCATCCCCTAGGTGTGACATATCAACCTTTTGTGTGGAACCGTATCAAAAGCTTTTGAAAAGTCCATATACACAACATCCACTACATTTCCTTGGTCCAGTCCGGAACTTGCCTCCTCATAAAAGCTGATCAGATTAGTCTGACAGGAACGGTCCCTCATAAACCCATGTTGATATTGGGTCATGAGGTTATTCTTCTTCAGATACTCTAGTATAGCATCTCTTAGAAAACCCTCCAGGATTTTACCCACAGTAGAGGTTAAGCTTAGTGGCCTAGAATTTCCAAGTTCAGCTTTTGTCCCCTTTTTGAATATTGGCACCACATTTGCTATTCGCCAGTCCTGGGGTACAGACCCTGTTATTATGGAATCTTTAAAGATTAAAAATAATGGTCTATGTATGACGTTACTTAATTCCTGCAGCACTCGCGGGTGTATCTCATCCGGACCCAGGGATTTGTCAACTTTAGTGATTTTTAGACGCCGCCGTGCTTCCTGCTGGGTCAAGCAAGTGACATTTAACAGAGAATATTTGTTATCACTGATCATGTTTTCTGTCATGCGATTTTCTTGTGTAAATACTGTTGAAAAAAAATCATTTAGCATATTGACTTTTTCCTCATCCTCATCCACCATTTCACCCAGACTATTTTTAAGGGGGCCAACACTATCATTTTTTAGTTTTTTACTATTTATGTAGTTAAAGAATATTCTGGGATTATTTTTACTTTCTCTGGCAATTAGTCTCTCTGTCTCAATCTTTGCTACCATGATTTGGCTTTTACAGAATGTATTTAATTTTCTATATTTATTTAATGTCTCATCACTACCTACTTGCTTTAGTTCTCTAAATGCTTTCTTTTTGTCACTTATTGCGCCCCTTACAGCTCTATTTAGCCATAGTGGTTTCCTCCTATTTCTAGCATGTTCATTCCCATAGGGTATATATTGTGCACAGGTCCTATTCAGGATGCTAATAAATGTCTCCCATTTGCTCTGTGTAGTTTTATGTCTCAGGATATCGTCCCAGTTTATTGCACTAAGATCATCTCTCAACCGTTGGAAATTTGCCTTCCTGAGGTTTAGTGTCCTTGTAACCTCTCTACTACACATCTTATTAAAGGATACATGAAAGCTTATTATTTTGTGATCACTAATACCCAAGTGACATACAACTCGCATATTTCATATTTGGTCTGGCCTGTTGGTTAATATTAGGTCTAGCAGTGCCCCCCTTCTTGTTGGGTCCTGAATCAGTTGTGAAAGGTAATTGTCTCTCATAGTTGTCAAAAACCTATTACCTTTGCTTGAACTACAGGTTTCTGTTCCCCAATGTATTTTAGGGTAGTTGAAGTCCCCCATAAAAATGACTTCTCCTTGAGTCGCTGCTTCATCTATTTGCTTTATGAGGATATTCTCCGCTGCTTCCATTGTTTTTGGAGACTTATAACAAACCCCTATCAGTAATTTATTATTTTTTCCCCCTCCCCTTATCTCCACCCACAGGGACTCTACATTTTCATTAGATTCACATATATTCTCACGCAAGATGGGTTTTAAGGATGATTTTACATATAAACACACACCCCCTTGCTTGTTTGTACGGTCATTTCTGAACAGACTATAGCCCTGTAAATTAACTGCTCAGTCATGGCTCTCATCCAGCCATGTCTCAGATATCCCCACCATGTCATAATTGTTTTCTAACAAAATTAATTCTAATTCCTCCACTTTGCTGGTGAGGCTTCTGGCATTAGTGTACATGCATTTTATGTATCTCTCTGTACCTCTATTCCTTCTTACTTTATTGACTGTTCTAACCCCACCCCCAATTTCTTTATTTGTGCCCAGGTCACTATCTGCACTATCTTCCCCACCTATAAAATGAATACCCTCCCCCCAATCCCTAGTTTAAACATTCCTCCAACCTTCTAGCCATTTGCTCCCCCAGCACAGCTGCACCCTTCCCATTGAGGTGCAGCCCGTCCCTAGCGTAAAACCTGTAGCCAACTGAGAAGTCGGCCCAGTTCTCCATGAACCCAAACCCCTCCTATATCAATTCCTGAGCCCCTTATTTATCTCCCTAATCTCCCGTTGCCTCTCAGGCATGGCATGTGGTACAGGCAGTATTTCAGAGAATACTACCTTGGAGGTCCTTGCTTTCAGCTTGCAGCCTAATTCCCTGAAATCATCTTTAAGGACCTTTCACCTACCTCTAACTTTGTCATTTGTGCCAGTGTGCACCATGACCGCTGGATCCTCACCAGCCCTTCCCAGTAATCTGTCAACCCGATCAGAGATGTGCTGGACTCGAGCGCCAGGTAGGCAGCACACTGTTCGACGATCCCTTTCTTTGTGACAGATTTCCGTATCTGTTACCCTAATAATTGAGACCCCCACTATCAGCACCTGCCTGGCCTGCCCTGCTCTCCTATTTCCCACTGAATGGAGCTGACACTCCTCTGGCTTTCAGAGGTCATGCCTTGCTGCAGCAGTGCTACCCTTGTACTGACACATCCCTTATCTGCCAACTTTGCAAACTTATTGGGGTGTGCCAGATCAGGACTAGCCTCCCTGGCACTCTTCCCTCTACTCCCCCCCTTCTAACTGTCACCCAGCTAGCTGCCACACTGTCCTGCGGCTCCATACTACCACCCTCTCCCACATCTATCCCAGTGAGAAGCTGATCAGTGAGCAGCAGACTCCTTTCCATATTGTCTATGGATCTCAGTGTTGCCAACTGCTCATTTAGATCCAGTACCTGGGCTTCCAAACGCACAACGTGCAGACATCTCGCACAGCAGTATGCACCCACAACCGGCTGTTCAAGGACTGTATACATGTGGCAAGATGTATACTGGACAGCATTGTCAATAATGGAGCTCATTTCCTAATGAGGATTGCACTAGACAGAAATGTTAAGCAAAAAGAAATGTAAAGAATTAATAAAATATAGACAGCAATTCAGTCCAAATTCCTACCTTCCAAAGTCACTGAATCACAAGTCACACACTTACTTCTGTTTGCATTTACGCTCCAGTCACACTCAGCTCGTTCACACTCGCTAAGGAAGAACATTTAAAGAGGTTTTTTTTGTTGTTTTTTTTCCCTTTAGCAGCAATCCAACCTACAGCTCAATGCCCTTCCAAAGGACTGTAAACCCAAACCAGCTGGCACGTATAAACCCTTAATTATGACCCCTCACCCTTAATTAACCCCTTGTCAGTATAGCTACACCTCAGGATTTAAGTGCAATGTAGTTAACCCTTAAACCCACAGGTAGTAAAATAAGAGACTGTAAAACTGTAAAGAGAAAATAGGTTTCAAAAAGCCCAATAAAATTAAACAAGTAGAAAAGCAATCAGCAGTTCACAATTCAGCATCTCGCAGCAATTCACACAGGTATTTGGTGCAGGATTCACAAATACCTCTTCACTGAATCACAAGTCACCCACTTACTTCGGTTTGCACTTACGCTTCGATCACACTCAGCTCGTTCACACTCACTAAGGAAGAAGATTTAAAGAGGGTTTTTTTCACCCTTCAGCAGCCATCCAACCTACAGCTCAATGCACTTCCAAAGGACTCAATGTGGTACACCTGATACGGCTTTCTTCGCCCTGTTTGGTGGACGTCACTCAACTTCTCGACTACCTCATATGGCCCTTGCCACTTGGCTAGGAATTTGCTCCCACCGTGGGGATCAACACTAGCACCCGATCTCTAGAGCTAAATTGTCTCTGTCTCGCCGACCGATTGTAGACCCTTGCCTGGGCCTCTTGAAGGAGGCTTTCCCTTACAATCAGCATCACCCTCATGATCCGGTCTTGCATCTTGGCCACATGTTCGATGACGATCCGGTGGGGTGTTACCTCGACTTCCCAGGTCCCCTTCGCAATGTCCAACAGTCCCCGAGGGTGCCGTCAATAAAAAAAACTCGAAGGGTGTGAACCCCATAGAGGCCTGGGGAACTTCCCTAATGGAAAATAGCAGGTAGGAAAGTAAGCAATCCCAGTCTCGGTCATTCTTCTCCACAACCTTTTTAAGCATGTACTTTAGGGTCTTGTTGAACCTCTCCTCCAGGCCATCCATCTCCGGATGGTACACTGACGTCCTGAGTTGTGTAATCTGGAGAGCCTTACACAACTCCCTCATCACTTTCGACATGAAATGAGTTCCCTGGTCAGTCAGGATCTCCTTTGGCAGGCCCGTCTGGGAGAAGATATGTTCCAGCTCCCGGGCTATGCTCCTGGCAGAGAAGTTTCTCAATGGTACTGCCTCTAGGTACTGTGCTGCATAGTCCAGCACAACCAGTATGTATTAGTGACCCCTGGCAGACATAACTAAGGACCCTACAAGGTCCATGGCAAATTGGTCAAACGGGACCTCTATAATGGGTAACGGGACCAGTGGACTCCAGAAGTGGGACACGGGAGCAGTTAGCTGACAAGTAGGGCAAGACCGGCAGAAGTTAATAATGTCTCGGTGACACCCAAGCCAGTAGAACATCCGCAGGACCCGCTCTTGGGTTTTGTCTTCTCCCAGATGCCCACCGTAGACATGAGAATGGGCCAAATCTAATACCCTATGTCTATAAGGACCCGGCACCAACAACTGCTCTATCACTTCCCCTCTTGGTTTAGTGACCCGATAAAGTAGCTCCTCATTTAGTATGAAATATGGGAACCTGCTGTCAGACCCCGGCTCTTGAGCAACCCCATTTATCACAGTCACATTGTCAAATTCACCTTTCAATGTAAGATCCTGCATTTGCGTGGTACCAAAATTCCCCCCAGAAACCCCCAGTTCAGGAATTTCATCCTCATGGTTCTTTGTTTCTTCCTCGTCACCAGCAAGGACACACAGGGGGAACTCCTCTGCCTCTGACTGTAATGGGGATTTTTCATGGACAAACCGGCTCCGGTCAGAGCTAGTGGGCACTGCCGCCTTCCCCCACAAGTCCCAGGATAGCCTGAAGACCCACCCAATTATAAATGGGTTCGACAAGTCTCTGACCACCCCGGCCTCATGGGACTCAGTTTTTAAAGTCACTTGGGTGACAGGGTAGTCCTTGGTGTCCCCATGGATACAGCGGATGCCCACGTGTTTCCTGTTTCCCAGGGATCAATTGGTGGGGGAGTGTAGCCCATACCAGAGTCACCAAACTCCCCGAGTCCAAAAGTCCAGACACCAGTACCCAATTTATGGTCACGGGACAGGACTGATAGTTCACACTGCAGGCAGGGTATGCATAATACGAACAGCAACTTCCAACGCTGCAGTCCATCTTCTTGGAGGACATAGGACAAAGGGCAACTATGTGTCCAGGACTGTGACATCTCCAGCAGATCATGTCTTTCCAGCAGCCTTTGGCAACCCTTCAGCAACCCCTTGCATCCTTGGACTCCCCCAGTTGTGGCTCTACTCCCCCTCTTTTGGGACTCTGGCTCCCTCTGAGTACCCCAGTATGGGGACACATCACAACCCGGCTTCCTTAGGGACCTCTCGACTACCTGATATCAGTCTGCGAGGGCAACCAGGTCATCTGCATTCCGGGGGTCTCCCTGGGCAACCCAGGTCTCCACCAGCCTATGAAGGGAGTGCACAAATATGTCAATGACAACCCGCTCAACCATCTGGGCTGTAGTGGAGGACTCCGGCTGCAGCCACTTCTGTACAAGATGCAGAAGGTCGAACATCTGGGAGAAAGGGAGTAATCACCATAATACGCCCAGTGGTGAACCCTTTGGGCTCTCACTGACATAGTCACTCCAGCACGTGCCAGTATCTCAGTTTTTGATTTAACATATTCTTGGGCATCTTGCAAGGCCAGGTCGTAATAAGCCTTCTGGGGCTCACCAGTCAGATTGGTGCTGCTGCTGTTGGTGGATCTGTTGCAATAGCATCTTGCTTGTCTCCTGCTGGGCTAGCATCAGGTAGTTGATCAAATCCTCCATACAGTATGTCTTTGTTTCCTGGCTTATGGCCTACCCATGACATGCGGTTTGTCCTCCGCTGCTACACGTGGCTCCTGGGGATATTGACCGCACTTCTACCGCCACCCGTGGTAGATTGCTCACTCAGCTGCACACAGAGGTAGACACAGGTACGCTGTCTCTTTAAAACTTCTGGTTGGTTTATTAAAATGCAGCATAAACCAACATAAAAGAAAACATGGCCCTTTGGGCAAAACAGGGAGAACAAAGCAAAATGGTAACACAAAAGCACAGTCTTTGTGGTAGCAGGGATCCGCCTGCTCAGAGTTCAGCAACTCCACGTGGTCCAGGATAGCTCCACACAAACAGATCTGGAGTCCCTCTCTCCAGACCTACTGAACACTGAATGCCTCAGCAGGCCTAGTATTTAAACCCCAGACCACACCCTGTGGTGGAGATATGGTGAACGACCTTCAACCCACACTATGGTCGTTCACTCAAACTGGTCCATATAAATATGGCTGATTAACCCTCTCAGCACATACCGTGCAGGAGAAGACTTCCAGTTTCACATCACTGAAGCTAATAGCCTCAGTGAAACATATCTCCCCTCCGACACTCTGACAGTGACTTTGTTACACATGATAATAAAAGAAAATGTCATATATAAGTGAGGCTCACCATTCAACACAAAGATAAATCTGCTGTACAACTACAGCACTGGACATGATAAGTGTGACATGCAGAAGTAGTGCTGTTGCTTCCAAAGCATCCAGCAACTGTTACAAATAACACAAGAACAGGAGACAGGAAGTGTTGTGCTTCAGAAGCATCCAGCAACTAGAGGGGTTAACACAGTCACAGGAGACAGGGAGTGTTTTAGCAGAGCCCCAGGGGGATTGTGGGGAACTTGCTATTGTTGTCTGGCTGAAGCCAAAGAGAAAGGCGGTGTGTTATCTGTATCTCACAAAAGTGCAGGAGTTAATTCAAGTTAAGGGTGAAGCTCAACGTAGGTCAGATACCCTGCCCTGTTAGTTCAGGAAGTCTATCATCGGGCAGGAAGATAAAGACTGGAAGGAATTGTGTCACAGGGATCATCTCGCACATCAAACCCTCCCCCCCTCCATCTCCATGCAGGATAAAGAATGCTGTGTACTATTGTGTCCTTGTGAAGGAAAAGACTGTAGCTGTGTATGGATAGAAGTGTGCTGCTAAGAGATCTAATCTATGCTGAATTATGCTACTGAAGAGACTGTAAAACTGTGCCTTGTGTAGAAACTACTGTATTGTTACTGGAGCCGGTTGCTCAAGGATCTCAGACTGTATTGTAATGAAGATTGTTGCTGCAGCCTATGGTTGCCCTGAGCAACGGTTCCCCCAGGATTCCAAAGAATTCATGAAACCCGTCTCGCCCTGTGTGAACATAGCGGTGTGCGTGTAACATAAGTTTAGTAGTTTGTGAATAATATAAAGATTCACATAATTGAGGGAGATGCATGTGCTCCGTGTATATACTGTACACGTGTGTATGTTGTGACAAAGTCACTGGTAGTGTGTCGGAAGGGAGGTATGTGTTGCTGAGACTGTTAGCCTCAGTGATGTGAAACCATGTGAGTTCTCCTGCACAGCAGATGTAGAGAGAGTTAATAGAACCACATTTACAAGGGAATGTTTTCAGTGGATAACGAAGTGCAGGGAGGGAAGTTATCCACCATACCTCAAATCAGGGGAGTGTCTCGGCTTTAAATAGCCAGCCCTGACACTCAGGTGGTGTTTAGTACCTGAAGGCCAGGTCCAGAAAGAGGAACTCGTGTTTGTTGTGCTAAGCTGAACCGTGTGGGTTTCTTTTGCTGATCCTGAGTGGCCGAACCCCGGCCGATGCAAGGACTTTGCTGGACACTTTCTTAGTTTATTTTGTCATTATGCCAGATGGGCTATGTTTATGTTTCATGGACTTTGCATTGGTTTATGCTGCTAAATAAACCAACTGAAAATTTAAAAGAGACAGTGTTACTTGTTTACCTTCGCATACAGCCAAGCAAGGCGCTTTACCACAAGTGATGAAGAATGCGGGCAAAACTCCCAGCGAACAGGTGCTGCATGTCCTGGGTGAAGTCGGCCGTAAGCCGGCACGTGACACCGGACAAAATGGAGGACCTGCTTAATCATCTGTTGCATGCCCAGCAGGCGCAGAAAAAGTAGTACCAGCAGCAGCTACAGCAACAGCAGGCGCATCTGCAGAGCCAGCAGAACATGCAGCAGCAGCATCGGGGGCAGCTACAGCAGCGAGAGCAGCAGCAGGAGACAAACTCCTGATGCAGCAAATCCAAAAGCAGCAAAGAATGATGGAACTCATAGCAGAGCAGATCCGTGATAGGACAACCGCCCCACCCCCAAATCCAGGTGATGATTCACACGTCAGGAAGACAATAAAAAGAGCATTACAAAAGATGACCCCAGGGGATGACATTGAGGCGTTCCTGACTGTGTTTGAAAGGGTGGCAGAGCGGGAGAGATTGACTCCGGAGCAGTGGGCGGATGTTCTGGCGGCATATTTAACAGGAGAGCCACAGAAGGCCTATTATGTCTGGCGTTGCAAGACACGAAAGAGTATGCAAAATTAAAAACTGAAATTTTGGCACGCTTGTTGGTAATGATGTCTGTCAGGGCACAGCGTGTCCACCATTGGGTGTATCACTGCGAGAAACCCCCTCGCTTCGAAATGTTTGATTTACTGCACCTGGTTCAAAAATGGATGCAACCTGAGTCCTCTACACCTGTGCAGACGGTAGAGCGAGTGGTTATGGACCGGTTCGTACATTCCCTGCCAAAGCCAATACAGGCTTGGGTAAGCCAGTGTGATCCCCGGGACGCTGATGAGCTGGTCAGACTGTTTGAGAGGTACCAGGGGGCTGAGGGTTCCTTGGGAAGGCAGCCCACTCCAGACTGTGGAACTCACCAGGGGGCGGAGGCCCAAAAAGGGGCGGGGTGTCCAAGGTCCAAAGGGGCAGGGAGGTGGTGCCCAAGGTCCCTGCAGTAGAGATTATTTGTTGGAGGTGTCACGGCCCCGGCCATGTAGCTGCCCACTGCCCTCTGAACACATGGACTGTAGCCTGGGCTGTCGCTGTCCCACCTGCAGTGTGGACTATCAGCCCGGTGAGGGGCCACAGTCGTGTCCTGTGACTGTTAATGGGATACTGGTGGCAGGACTCCTGGACTCATGGAGTTTAGTGACTCTGATAAGGGCCACACTACCCCACCAGTTGATCCCCGGGAAAAATGTGGGCGTCCGCTGTGTTCATGGGGACGCCAAAGACTACCCTGTTGCCAGAGTGACTATAAAAACTGACTGCGGCACCGAGTCCCATGAGGTGGAAGTAGTTAAGGACCTGTTACACCCAGTGATAATAGTGTGTTCTGGGAATTTTGTCAGAAGCAGGCGTATCACGTAACTCAGGAATGAGCCAGTCCCACTACGCAGTCTGAGACGGATGAATTCCCCTTGTGAGTCCTTGCTGGTGACGAGAACGAGACGGTGACCCATGAGGCCAAGATTCCTGATTTTGTGGTTTCTGGGGGGTAATTTTGGTACTGCTCAGATGCAGGACCCCACATTGAAAAATGCATTTGATAATGTGTCTGTGATAAATAGGATTGTTCAAGAGCCGGGGGCTGACACCAGGGTCCCATATTTCACACTAAATGAGGAACTACTCTATTGGGTAACTAAACCGAGAGGGGAAGTGGTAGAGCAGTTGGTGGTGCCGGGTCCCTATAGGCATAGAGTGTTAGACCTGGTCCATTCTCATATCTTGGGTGGACATCTGGGAGTAGAAAAAACCCAAGAGCGGGTCCTGCAGAGGTTCTACTGGCCTGGATGTCACATCCAGAGAGATTGTTAATTACTGCCCCACCTGTCAGATAACTGCTTCCGTATCCCACTTCCGAAGCCCTCTAGTGCCATTGCCTATTATAGAGGTCCCATTTGACCAGATTGCCATAGACCTTGTCGGCCCCTGGTCAAGTCCGCCAGGGGGCACAAATACATCCTGGTAGTGTTGGACTATGCAACTTAGCGGTAC
This sequence comes from Phyllobates terribilis, assembly GCF_046119375.1. NCBI lineage: Eukaryota > Metazoa > Chordata > Amphibia > Anura > Dendrobatidae > Phyllobates > Phyllobates terribilis. The sequence continues at coordinate 185,325,304 of NW_027362767.1, read as the reverse complement.
CACTGAGAAACTCCTCCACCAGGAGTATTGCCAGAGAGCTTGTGCATATTTTCTCCATGACGGGCCTGCCAAAGGAGATCCTGACGGACCAGGGAACTCCTTTTATGTCGAAGGTGATGAGGGATTTGTGTAAGGCTCGCCAGATTACACAACTCCGGACGTTTGTATATCATCCGCAGAAGGATGGACTGGTGGAGAGATTCAGCAAGACCTTGAAGTCAAAGTTGGATGGACGAGACAGGGATTGCCTACTGCCGTACCTACTGTTCTTCGTTAGGGAAGTTCCCCACAGCTCTACGGGGTTCTCGCCGTTCGAGCTGCTATACGGACGACACCCTCGGGGATTTCTGGACATAGCGAAGGAGACTTGGGAAATAGAGGTTAAATCCCACCAGAGCATCATCGAGCATGTTGCCCAGATGCAGGACCGAATAGGGAGGGTGATCCCCATTGTGAATGAGAGCCTTCTACAGGCTCAAGAAGCCCAAGCGAGGATCTACAATTGGACCGCAAGGCTGACACAATTCAGCCCTGGAGATTGGGAGTTGGTGTTGGTGCCCACGGTCGAGAGTAAGTTGCTGGCTAAGTGGCAAGGACCATACGAAGTGGTTGAGAAGCTGAGTGAAGTCAACTACAAAGTCTACCTGCCGGGTAGAAGGAAGCCATACCAAAGCTACGACATCAACTTAATAAGCCGTGGCAAGACAGGGAACCGGTGGAAGCTTCATCTCTAGGGGCAAATCTTGAAGCTAGGGTCGAGGACGTCACAGTGGCAGAGTCATTGTCACCAGCCCAAAAACAACAGTGCCGAGAACTCTTGCAGAGAAACAGAGACCTGTTCTCAGAGTTGACTGGATGTACGCAAGTTGTGGAGCATGAGATCCTGACGGAACCGCACGTACGGGTAAACCAAAGGCTATATCGAATTCCCGAAGCCCGCCGCGAGGTGATCTCCAAGGAGGTGAGGAAAATGTTGAGCCTGGGCATTAGAGTCTAAGAGCGGCTGATCTAGCCTGATTGTTCTTGTGCCCAAGCCAGACGCAGAATGGCGTTTCTGTAACAATTACAGGAAGCTAAACGACGTGTCCAAGTTTGACGCACACCCAATGCCCTTAGTCGATGAGCTTATTGAGAGGCTGGGGCTTGTTTTGCCATTATGCCAGATTGACTATGTTTCATGAACTTTGCATTGGTTTATGCAGCTAAATAAACCAACTGAAAATATAAAGAGACAGTGTTACTTGTTTACCTTTGCATACAGCCAAGGCGCTTTACCACAATGTGCTCTGTGCATACATGTGTGTATGAATGTTCTCTGTGTACACATATGTGAGCTTTGTGTATACATATGTGTGTATGTGCTCTTTGTATATACATGTCTGTATGTGCTCTGTTATGTGTATGTGCTTTGTGCATACATACAGGTGCATCTCACTAAATTAGAATATCATCAAAACTTAATTTATTTCAGTTCTCCAATTCAAAAAGTGAAACTCATTATATAGAGTCATTACACACAGAGGGATCTATTATATAGAGTCATTACACACAGAGGGATCTATTAAATAGAGTCATTACACACAGAGGGATCTATTATATAGAGTCATTACACACAGAGGGATCTATTATATAGAGTCATTACACACAGAGGGATCTATTATATAGTCATTACACACAGAGGGATCTATTATATAGAGTCATTACACACAGAGGGATCTATTATATAGAGTCATTACACACAGAGGGATCTATTATATAGAGTCATTACACACAGAGCGATCTATCATTTAGAGTCATTACACACAGAGGGATCTATTATATAGAGTCATTACACACAGAGGGATCTATTATATAGAGTCATTACACAAAGAGGGATCTATTATATAGAGTCATTACACGCAGAGGGATCTATTATATAGAGTTATTACACACAGAGGGATCTATTAAATAGAGTCATTACACACAGAGGGATCTATTATACAGAGTCATTACACACAGAGGGATCTATTATATAGAGTCATTACACACAGATTGATCTATTATATAGTCATTACACACAGAGGGATCTATTATATAGAGTCATTATACACAGAGGGATCTATTATATAGAGTCATTACACACAGAGCGATCTATTATATTGAGTCATTTAACACAGAGCGATCTATTATATAGAGTCATTTAACACAGAGCGATCTATTATATAGAGTCATTACACACAGAGGGATCTATTATATAGAGTCATTACACACAGAGGGATCTATTATATAGAGTCATTACACACAGAGGGATCTATTATATAGAGTCATTACACGCAGAGGGATCTATTATATAGAGTCATTACACGCAGAGGGATCTATTATATAGAGTCATTACACGCAGAGGGATCTATTATATAGAGTCATTACACGCAGAGGGATCTATTATATGGAGTCATTACATGCAGAGGGATCTATTATATGGAGTCATTACACGCAGAGGGATCTATTATATAGAGTCATTACATGCAGAGGGATCTATTATATAGAGTCATTACACACAGAGCGATCTATTATATAGAGTCATTACACGCAGAGGGATCTATTATATAGAGTCATTACACGCAGAGGGATCTATTATATAGAGTCATTACACACAGAGGGATCTATTATATAGAGTCATTACACACAGAGCGATCTATTATATAGAGTCATTACACACAGAGGGATCTATTATATAGAGTCATTACACACAGAGGGATCTATTATATAGAGTCATTACACACAGAGGGATCTATTATATAGAGTCATTACACGCAGAGGGATCTATTATATAGAGTCATTACACGCAGAGGGATCTATTATATAGAGTCATTACACGCAGAGGGATCTATTATATAGAGTCATTACACGCAGAGGGATCTATTATATAGAGTCATTACATGTAGAGGGATCTATTATATGGAGTCATTACATGCAGAGGGATCTATTATATGGAGTCATTACACGCAGAGGGATCTATTATATAGAGTCATTACACACAGAGGGATCTATTATATAGAGTCATTACACACAGAGGGATCTATTATATAGAGTCATTACACACAGAGGGATCTATTATATAGAGTCATTACACACAGAGGGATCTATTATATAGAGTCATTACACACAGAGGGATCTATTATATAGAGTCATTACACACAGAGGGATCTATTATATAGAGTCATTACACACAGAGGGATCTATTATATAGAGTCATTACACACAGAGGGATCTATTATAGAGTCATTACACACAGAGGGATTTATTATATAGAGTCATTACATACAGAGTGATCCAAGTGTTTATTTCTTTTAATGTTGATGATTATGGCTTACAGCCAATGAAAACACAAAACTCATTATCTTAGTGTCATGAAAACAACACCCACTCTTGGGTCAGACCTTGCAGCTCTCTGGCGCCCCCTTATCCTGCTGGTCAAACACGGTATTGACAGAGGATAAGCACGGGTGCAGCTGCTCTAGTTTATGTCGACTATTGCGGCACGTGATGTGACAGGACGTATATATACCACCAGTTCCTTCCAGGAACGTATATATACCTCCGACCAGCCACCCTCAAACCACAATATCACATAAATACTGGTATACTGCCACCACCGATCGCTTAACAGGTGGATCGGGTACCTGGTAGGTAACGTGAATTAGCGAGTGAGGAACGTGTTTGCTCGACATAGGACAAGAAGAAAGAAACTGGTAAATAATTAATGATTTACTCCCAAAAGGTGGGCAGTGTTTACAAAATATATACAAGATATTATAAAGGAGACAATTTACATGTATGCATAAACAGTTATTAAAATAAAAGGGATAAGTAATAGCAAAACCTGCTTCACAAGGTGATGGTCTCAGATTCTGTGGGGGGGACGGCTCCCCGGAAATTAGACTTGATTCCTTCACGCAGCGTGTAGTGCATGCGTCTGCGTCCCTGGTTGGAATGGCTTGAAAAATGGCCGATCTGGTTTTTAGCAAGCAGCCAAAACTCTGGGGAACACCCCTTATTTACCTTACAAGGGGGCTCGGCTTTGCGAGCCCACCCAGCTGCAGAAGACCTAAAAAATCCTTCAGATTCCATATCTTGGTGTGGGGGGGTCCCACATCCAAGATGGAGACATCATCTTGACCGTCACCAATATTCATGAAGATAGATATTAAATATGAAACCTCTATGACGCTCAGAATCTCAGAATCCATTATCTCAGTTCCCGGTCATTCCTCAGTTATGCAAGTTATACTATTGTAATGGGAAAAAGGTGAGCATTCAAAACACGTGGTTCCGATGTTTCTGTCAGACCTGTGCGTGATTAAAATTGGCATAAAACGTTTGTACAATTAAACAATGGGATTTTTTTGGAGGGATTTTCCGGTTTGTACCAGCGCTTGCCCTGGACTGAGGTTTTATGGCGGGTCATAAAAATTCCTGGTTTGGGGAAAAGCAAAAGTGAGTTCTATGTCTTCACTTACAAACAGATTGGGGGTGGGTTTTTTTTTCCTTTTTTAAAACATCTCTCAATTTTAAAAACTCGGGCAAAAATAACTTTTGCCTGACACCTCCCCCTTTTTGACTGCGCTATGGAGGTAGGACCTTCTGGTACTCCTCCAAGCGTATGTCTGGAGGCTCCCCTCGCCGGGACAACCCATCGGCATTGCCATGCTCGCTGCCCTTGCGGTGTTGAACGGTAAAGTCGTACTGCTGGTGGGTGAGGCTCCAGCGTAACAACCTTCCGTTGGCACCTGACATGGTGTGCAGCCAACTCAGGGGGTTGTGGTCAGTCACGACAGTGAAGGGGCGCCCGTACAAGTAAGGCTGTAAGCGGTTGAGGGCCCATACAATGGCCAGGCACTCCTTCTCTATGGTGGAATAGGCCACTTCCCTCGGCAGCAGTTTCCGGCTTAGGTACAACACGGGGTGTTCTTGGTTCCCCGAGTCGACCTGGCTGAGTACAGCACCGAGGCCAAACTCACTGGCGTCGGTCTGTACTAAGAGTGGCCGTGTGCCGTCGACCACCTTTAGTACAGGAAAGCTGCTCAGGGCAGTCTTCAAAGCCCTAAAGGCCACCTCGCATTCATCCGTCCATTTGACGGAATGGGGTAGGCTCTTCCTGGTGAGGTCTGTCAAGGGCTTCGCAAGGCTACTATAGTCCTGCACAAAGCGTCTATAGCACCCTGCGGTGCCCAAGAAGGACTGCACCTGCTTCTTGGTCCTGGGGGTGGGCCAGGACACGATAGCGTCCACCTTCCCAGGCTCTGGCTTCAGAGTACCCCCACCTACCCGGTGCCCCAGGTAGTGGACCTCGTTCATGCCCATCTGGCACTTCCCCAGCTTGATGGTCAAGCCCGCCTGGTGAATGCGCTCGAGCACCTGCTGCAGATGCTCGAGGTGATCCTCCCAGGTGGGACTGAAGATGGCAATGTCATCCAGGTACGCTACTGCGTACCTCTCCAGTCCCTGGAGCAGGTGGTTGACCATTCGCTGGAACGTGGCAGGGGCATTTTTCATGCCGAACGGCATGACCGTGGATTCATACAATCCGAAGGGGGTGATAAAGGCGGACTTCTCCTGGGCCCCGGGGCTCAAGGGAATCTGCCAATATCCCCGACTCAAATCCATAATGGAGAGATAGCTCGCGCTGGCTAACCGCTCCAGCAGCTCCTCAATGCGTGGCATTGGTTGTGCGTCAGAGGCGGTGATAGCGTTGAGCCCCCTGTAGTCCACACATAACCGGTCGTCCAGTCCTTCTTAGGCACCAGGACTACAGGTGAGGCCCACGCGCTCTTGGACCGCTTAATCACCCCCAACTGCAGCATCTCCTCGACCTCCTGGCGCATGACATGCTGCACCTCGTCGGAGATTCGATAGGCTGTCCGCCGGAGTGGGGCATGATTCCCGGTGTCCACTTCATGGACCGCCACTTCAGTCCTGCCAGGCAGGTTGGTGAACACTGCTTGGAAGGGTTTCAGCACTGCTTGCATCTGAGACCTCTGGTCTGCGGATAGCAAGTCGCTTAGCTCTACATCCTCTAGGGACCCGCTGGCCTTCGCTTGGGCGAGCATGTTGAAGAGGGGGTCATCCTCCCCATCCTCGGGCAGGTTGCAGACCGGTAGGACGCAGGTTCCACGTTCTTGATGAGCCTTCATCATATTAACGTGAAACGCCTTCCGCCTACCCCGCTCGTGGTCAAGTGTGATCACGTAGGTGACCGGGTTGAGCTGTTGGTGAATGACGTACGGGCCTTCCCAGGCCGCCTGAAGCTTGTCCTTTGGTACGGGGACCAGCACCCACACCTTCTGACCCACCTGGTAGGTCCGTTCTCGGGCATTCTGGTCGTACCAATGCTTCTGGTCAGCCTGGGCTTGCGCCATGTTGTCATGCACCAACTGCGTCAAGGTCTGCATCTTGTCACGGAAGCCCATGACATACTCCACGATGGACACTCCTGGGGAGCTCGGCTCTTCTTCCCAGAATTCCCTTATCAACCCAAGGGGTCCTCGGACACGCCTGCCATACAGGAGCTCAAAGGGGGAAAACCCCGTCGAGGCCTGTGGAACCTCTCTGTAAGCAAATAGCAGGTGTGGGAGGTAACGCTCCCAGTCGCGACCCTGGGTCTCAACCAGCATTTTTAACATCTGTTTGAGGGTACCGTTGAATCGCTCACACAAACCATTGGTCTGTGGGTGATACGCACTCGATACCAGATGCTGCACCTGCATTTTCTTACATAGGGCCTCCATTAAGCGTGACATGAACTGAGTCCCCTGGTCGGTAAGCATCTCCCTGGGAAATCCTACTCGCGAAAAGATGGCCAAGAAGGCGTCCGCCACCTTATCCGCCCTAATTGAGGACAGGGCTGCTGCCTCCGGATACCGGGTAGCATAGTCTACCACGGTAAGGATGAATCGTTTTCCAGAGCTGCTGGGTATGGCCAGTGGTCCCACAATGTCCACAGCAATCCTCTGGAAAGGCTCCTCTATCACTGGCAAAGAGATCAGGGGGGCTTTGGGGGCCGGCCCTGACTTTCCCACTCTTTGACACGTGGTACAGGATCGACAGTAGTTCACCACATCTGTCCTCATTTTGGGCCAATAAAAGTGATGAGACAGCCGGGCCTTGGTTTTGGTGACCCCCAAGTGTCCAGCGAGTGGAATTTCATGGGCGATCCGCAACAACTCATCCCTGAATGGGTAGGGGACGACCAGCTGTCTTTCCCTCAGCCACTCCTGTTGGGGTGTACATGGAACTGTCTCCCGGTACAACCTCCCTTGGTCCCAGAATACCCTCTCCTTATCCGACTCGGAGGTGGGTTTCTCAGCGAGGCTCCTTAACGTCTCTAGGCTAGCATCTGAGTGCAGAGCTGCCTGAAACTCCTGGCTGGAGGAAGCCAGAAGTGAGGTTAAGGCCACGTCCTCACTGGGACCCTCTGGGACCGGCTCTGGGTCCATACCTGATTCAGTTATTCCTCTGTTCGAGGAGGGTCCAGAAGGCAGGGCGTTACTTGCGTTCTGGGCACTCTGCTGCGGGTAACAGCGGCTATATAGGCCGTCTCCCCGGGGAATAACCCCGTCTCATTAGCCGGCGAGGCCATGAGAACTACTTCTCCATCATCCTCCATTACCTCAGGCACAGTGCTACATATGGGGCAGCGACTATCAGCCAGGTCACCATCTGTTGTGACACTGGTCACTGGCACAGCCCCACCTGCGCCATGGTCCTCGTGCCTCTCCCCATTACCCTTGGCACTGACCTTTGCTACTGCTAGGGGATCCTCAGCAACATCACCCCGCAGAGTGACATGGCTGAGTTCTCCTGCACCTTCCAATGCAACAACATCATCATCATCATCATCATCATCATTAGGTAAAGCATTGACATTCACATTATCAGCATTAACCTTACCAACCGTATCAGATCGGGGAGGGGTGTCAGGGACATAATAAGCAAACATCCTCCCCAAATCAGTTCCCAACAAAACATTTGCAGGTAGGTTTTTGGATACTCCCACTTCCTTCACCCCACTCCCCGCACCCCAATCAATAAAAACCCAGGCCATGGGCAAGGGGCATCGGACGCCCCCAATCCCAGTGACAGTCAGGGTCTTTCCTGGAATAAGCGCTTCAGGGGACACCAGTTCGGGTCGGATGAGGGTTCGTTCGGCCCCAGTGTCCTTGAGGCCTACAGTGAGAGTGTCCCCCACCCTGACAGACTGAAAGTTTTCACAGGCCTTCCCAACCGGCCCACCCACCAAAAGAACTGAGGCATTAGGCCCTGGGACCTTGGATGGGGGGTTCTTCCTCTGCTTCTCTGGGCAAGTGGCGCTGAGATGACCAGTCTGGTTGCAGGAATAACACCTGCGGGCATCGGATGCAGGCAGGGCCTTGGCAATGGGAAAAAGGCCTCCGGAAGGTCGGCTGGCAGGGGCAGGGATGGTGGTTGATGGCTTACCCCCTTTCCAGCTGGCGACGACCGGCTTCCGCACCTCTGGTCTCCGGTTGGCCTCGTAGGTGTCTGCGATCTGCGCTGCTTTATTGGCATCAGGTGGCTCCCGATCCATCACGAACTGCCGTACCTCAGTCGGACACAGATGCAGGAACTGGTCTTTCACCATCAGGTCCTTTAGCTGCTCAAAGGTGGTCGCTGACAGTCCTTGGATCCACTGCTCAAAGTTGGTTCTGAGCCCGTCTACCACATCACGGTAGGTGTCCTGTGGTCCACGTTGGAGGGTTCTGAATTTTTTCCGGTAAACCTCCGGAGTCAGCTGGTACTTTTTTATCAGGGCCTGCTTGACGGCCTCATAGTCTCCATCCTGCTCTCGAGGGAGGGAAGCAAACACCTCCAAAGCTTTTCCTCGGAGCCCTGGAGTCAAATATCTTGCCCATTGGTCGATGGGCAGCTGATACTGCCTGCAGGCCTTTTCAAAGCCTCGCAGAAATGTGTCCAAGTCCCCATCCTTTTCCATCACAGGGAAGTGCTCAGGACGAGGTTTAAAGCAGCTGGCACTGTTGGACTCACGGGTCTGCGTAGAGGGCGACTCCTTCTGGATCCGGGCTAGCTCCAGCTGGTGTTGTCGGTCAGCTTGGGCTTGTCGCTCAGCAGCCTCTCGGTCAGCTTGGGCTTGTCGCTCAGCCCGCTCCTGGAATTTCAGGATCAGCTCCAGTCGTCCATCATGATTGTCTGTGGCGAGCTCCTCCAAGGCCATCTGCAGGTGGGGGTCCACACTACCCTGGTTGCGGGTATGGCTGGCAATCACTGGTTGGACCCCGGCAGCAGCGCCATCCGGGTCTTGGCTGGCCGCCCCCTCATCAGGGCTCTGCTGTCGGACGGGCTCTGCAGCATCTTGTAACAGTTCAGAAATCATTTGTTCTTTGCTTTTGCCGTGGGGGTCAATGCCTTTGATTATACATATTCCAGTAAGAGTGTCCTTTTTCTGCTGGTGATACCAGGACTCCCCAACTACGACCATGATCACCAAAATAAAAATAGAAAAGAAAAATCGAAGAAGGGTAGGGGTAACTGCTACACATACAGTATTGTCTCAGATCTAATAAACACTGAGTTCGATCTTCAAAACTTTTGTGCAAGTTTTTAGTGAGAGGAATGATTGCTCAAACCAGATCACTAATGTCCTATGATCCCACCGCTGCCACCAATTTGTCATGAAAACAACACCCACTCTTGGGTCAGACCTTGCAGCTCTCTGGCGCCCCCTTATCCTGCTGGTCAAACACGGTATTGACAGAGGATAAGCACGGGTGCAGCTGCTCTAATTTATGTCGACTATTGCGGCACGTGATGTGACAGGACGTATATATACCACCAGTTCCTTCCAGGAACGTATATATACCTCCGACCAGCCACCCTCAAACCACAATATCACATAAATACTGGTATACTGCCACCACCGATCGCTTAACAGGTGGATCGGGTACCTGGTAGGTAACGTGAATTAGCGAGTGAGGAACGTGTTTGCTCGACATAGGACAAGAAGAAAGAAACTGGTAAATAATTATTTACTCCCAAAAGGTGGGCAGTGTTTACAAAATATATACAAGATATTATAAAGGAGACAATTTACATGTATGCATAAACAGTTATTAAAATAAAAGGGATAAGTAATAGCAAAACCTGCTTCACAAGGTGATGGTCTCAGATTCTGTGGGGGGGACGGCTCCCCGGAAATTAGACTTGATTCCTTCACGCAGCGTGTAGTGCATGCGTCTGCGTCCCTGGTTGGAATGGCTTGAAAAATGGCCGATCTGGTTTTTAGCAAGCAACCAAAACTCTGGGGAACACCCCTTATTTACCTTACATGGGGGCTCGGCTTTGCGAGCCCACCCAGCTGCAGAAGACCTAAAAAATCCTTCAGATTCCATATCTTGGTGTGGGGGGGTCCCACATCCAAGAGGGAGACATCATCTTGACCGTCACCAATATTCATGAAGATAGATATTAAATATGAAACCTCTATGACGCTCAGAATCTCAGAATCCATTATCTCAGTTCCCGGTCATTCCTCAGTTATGCAAGTTATACTATTGTAATGGGAAAAAGGTGAGCATTCAAAAAACGTGGTTCCGATGTTTCTGTCAGACCTGTGCGTGATTAAAATTGGCATAAAACGTTTGTACAATTAAACAATGGGATTTTTTTGGAGGGATTTTCCGGTTTGTACCAGCGCTTGCCCTGGACTGAGGTTTTATGGCGGGTCATAAAAATTCCTGGTTTGGGGAAAAGCAAAAGTGAGTTCTATGTCTTCACTTACAAACAGATAGGGGGTGGGTTTTTTTTTCCTTTTTTAAAACATCTCTCATTTTTAAAAACTCGGGCAAAAATACCTTTTGCCTGACACTTAGTAAATTAAAATAATTAACCAAAAACACCTGCAAAGGCTTTCTACGTGATTAAAAAGGCCCCTTAGTCTGTTTCAGTAAGCTCCACAATCATGGGGAAGACTGATGACTTGCAAGATGTCCAGAAGGCAGTCATTGACACACTCCACAAGGTCCCAGAGTCTGGAGGAAGATTGGAGAGGCCACAATCCAAGCTGCTGGAGGTCTAGTGTGAAGTCTCCACAATCATTGATGATTTGTGGAGCCATGTCATCTGCTGGTGGAGGTCCACTGTGTTTTATCAAGACGACTTCATTCTCCAGCAGGACTTGGCCCCTGTCCACATGGCCAAAAGTACCAATACCTGGTTTACACACAACAGTATCACTGAGCTTCATTGGCAGCAAACTCGCCTGACCTTAACCCCATAGAGAATCTATTATACAGAATCTATGGGATATTGTCAGGAGGAAGATGAGACCCCAGAGCCAACAATGCAGACGAGCTGAAGGCTGCTATCAAAGCCACCTGGGCTTCCATAACACCTCAGCAGGGCCACAGGCTGATCCCTCCATGCCACAGGCTGATCGCCCCCATGCCACATTGCCGCATTGATGCAGTAATTGATGCACAAGGAGCCGGACCAAGTATTGAGGCATTTACTGAACAGACATTTCAGTAGGAAATTTCGGATTTTAAAAACATTTTTCAAGCTGTTGTTATAAAGTATTCTAATTTACTGAGATAATGACTTTAGTGTTTTCATTGACTGTAAGCCATAATCATCAACATTAACAGAAATAAACACGTGAAATAGATCCCTCTGCGTGTAATGACTCTATATAATAGATCGCTCTGCGTGTAATGACTCTATAGAATAGATCCCTCTGTGTGTAATGACTCTATATAATAGATCCCTCTGCGTTTAATGGCTCTATATAATAGATCCCTCTGTGTGTAATGACTCAATATAATAGATCCCTCTGCGTGTAATGACTCTATATAATAGATCCCTCTGTGTGTAATGACTCTATATAAAAGATCCCTCTGTGTGTAATGACTCTATATAATAGATCTCTCTGTGTCTAATGACTCTAAATAATAGATCCCTCTGTGTGTAATGACTCTATATAATAGATCACTCTGTGTGTAATGACTCAATATAATAGATCCCTCTGTGTGTAATGACTCTATATAATAGATCCCTCTGTGTGTAATGACTCTATATAATAGATCCCTCTGCGTGTAATGACTCTATATAATAGATCGCTCTGCGTGTAATGACTCTATATAAGAGATCCCTCTGTGTGTAATGACTCTATATAATAGATCCCTCTGTGTGTAATGACTCTATATAATAGATCCCTCTGTCTGTAATGACTCTATATAATAGATCACTCTTTGTGTAATGACTCAATAGAATAGATCCCTCTGCGTATAATGACTCTATATAATAGATCCCTCTGTGTGTAATGACTCTATATAATAGATCCCTCTGTGTGTAATGACTCTATATAATAGATCCCTCTGCGTGTAATGACTCTATATAATAGATAGCTCTGTGTGTAATGACTCTATATAATAGATCCCTCTGTGTGTAATGACTCTATATAATAGATCCCTCTGTGTGTAATGACTCTATATAATAGATCCCTCTGTGTGTAATGACTCTATATAATAGATCCCTCTGTGTGTAATGACTCTATATAATAGATCCCTCTGTGTGTAATGACTCTATATAATAGATCACTCTGTGTGTAATGACTCTATATAATAAATCCCTCTGCGTGTAATGACTATAAAATAGAGCCCTCTGTGTGTAATGACTGTATATAATAGATCCCTCTGTGTGTAATGACTGTATATAATAGATCCCTCTGTGTGTAATGACTCTATATAATAGACCCCTCTGTGTGTAATGACTCTATATAATAGATCCCTGTGTGTGTGATGGCTCTATATAATAGATCGCTCTGTGTGTAATGACTCTATATAATAGATTCCTCTGTGTCTAATGACTCTATATAATACATCCGTCTGTGTGTAATGACTCTATATAATAGATCCCTGTGTGTAATGACTCTATATAATAGATCCCTCTATGTGTAATGACTCTATATAATAGATCACTCTTTGTGTAATGACTCTATAGAATAGATCACTCTGTGTGTAATGACTCTATCGAATAGATCCCTCTGCGTGTAACGACTCTATATAATAGATCCCTCTGTGTGTAATGACTCTATAATAGATCCCTCTGTGTGTAATGACTCTATATAATAGACCCCTCTGTGTGTAATTACTCTACATAATAGATCCCTCTGTGTGTAATGACTCTATATAATAGATCACTCTGTGTGTAATGACTCTATATAATAGATCCCTCTGTGTGTAATAACTCTATAGAATAGATCACTCTTTGTGTAATGACTCTATATAATAGATCCCTCTGCGTGTAATGACTCTATAAAATAGAGCCCTCTGTGTGTAATGACTGTATATAATAGATCCCTCTGTGTAATGACTGTATATAATAGATCCCTCTGCGTGTAATGACTCTATATAAGAGATCGCTCTGTGTGTAATGACTCTATTTAATAGATCCCTCTGTGTGTAATGACTCTATATAATAGATCCCTCTGCGTGTAATGACTCTATATAATAGATCGCTCTGTGTGTAATGACTCTATATAATAGATCCCTCTGTGTGTAATGACTCTATATAATAGATCCCTCTGTGTGTATTGACTATATAATAGATCCCTCTGTGTGTAATGACTCTATATAATAGATCACTCTGTGTGTAATGACTCTATATAATAGATCCCTTTGTGTGTAATGACTCTATAGAATAGATCACTCTGTGTGTAATGACTCTATATAATAGATCCCTCTGCGTGTAATGACTCTATAAAATAGAGCCCTCTGTGTGTAATGACTGTATATAATAGATCCCTCTGTGTGTAATGACTCTATATAATAGATCCCTCTGTGTGTAATGACTCTATATAATAGACCCCTCTGTGTGTAATGACTCTATAGAATAGATCCCTCTGTGTGTAATGACTCTATATAATAGATCCCTCTGTGTGTAATCACTCTATATAATAGATAAGTCTGTGTTTAATGAATCTATATGTCAGGCAAAAGGTATTTTTGCCCGAGTTTTTAAAAATGAGAGATGTTTTAAAAAAGGAAAAAAAAAACCCCACCCCCTATCTGTTTGTAAGTGAAGACATAGAACTCATTTTTGCTTTTCCCCAAACCAGGAATTTTTATGACCCGCCATAAAACCTCAGTCCAGGGCAAGCACTGGAACAAACCGGAAAATCCCTCCAAAAAATCCCATTGTTTAATTGTACAAACGTTTTATGCCAATTTTAATCACGCACAGGTCTGACAGAAACATCGGAACCACGTTTTTTGAATGCTTACCTTTTTCCCATTACAATAGTATAACTTGCATAACTGAGGAATGACCGGGAACTGAGATAATGGATTCTGAGCGTCTGAGCGTCATAGAGGTTTCATATTTAATATCTATCTTCATGAATATTGGTGACGGTCAAGATGATGTCTCCCTCTTGGATGTGGGACCCCCCCACACCAAGATATGGAATCTGAAGGATCTGTTAGGTCTTCTGCAGCTGGGTGGGCTCGCAAAGCCGAGCCCCCCTTGTAAGGTAAATAAGGGGTGTTCCCCAGAGTTTTGGCTGCTTACTAAAAAGCAAATCGGCCATTTTCAGGTCATTCTTCTCAGGGACGTCGAACGCACGCACATCACGCGGCGTAAGAAGAATCACCTCTAATTTCCGGGGAGCCGTCCCTCCCACAGAATCTGAGACCATCACCTTGTGAAGCAGGTTTTGCTATTACTTATCCCTTTTATTTTAATAACTGTTTATGCATACATGTAAATTGTCTCCTTTATAATATCTTGTATATATTTTGTAAACACTGCCCCCTTTTGGGAGTAAATCATTAATTATTTACCAGTTTCTTTCTTCTTGTCCTATGTCGAGCAAACACGTTCCTCACTCGCTAATTCACGTTACCTACCAGGTACCCGATCCACCTGTTAAGCGATCGGTGGTGGCAGTATACCAGTATTTAGGTGATATTGTGGTTTGAGGGTGGCTGGTCGGAGGTATATATACGTTCCTGGAAGGAACTGGTGGTATATATACATCCTGTCACATCACGTGCCACAATAGTCGACATAAATTAGAGCAGCTGCACCCGTGCTTATCCTCTGTCAATACCGTGTTTGACCAGCAGGATAAGGGGGCGCCAGAGAGCTGCAAGGTCTGACCCAAGAGTGGGTGTTGTTTTCGTGACAAATTGGTGGCAAGCGGTGGGATCATAGGACATTAGTGATCTGGTTTGAGCAATCATTCCTCTCACTAAAACTTGCACAAAAGTTTTGAAGATCGAACTCAGTGTTTATTAGATCTGAGACAATACTGTATGTGTAGCAGTTACCCCTACCCTTCTTCGCTTTTTCTTTTCTATTTTTATTTTGGTGATCATGGTCGTAGTTGGGGAGTCCTGGTATCACCAGCAGAAAAAGGACACTCTTACTGGAATATGTATAATCAAAGGCATTGACCCCCACGGCAAAAGCAAAGAACAAATGATTTCTGAACTGTTACAAGGTGCTGCAGAGCCCGTCCGACAGCAGAGCCCTGATGAGGGGGCGGCCAGCCAAGGCCCGGATGGCGCTGCTGCAGGGGTCCAACCTGTGATTGCCAGCCATACCCGCAACCAGGGTAGTGTGGACCCCCACCTGCAGATGGCCTTGGAGGAGCTCGCCACAGACAATCATGATGGACGACTGGAGCTGATCCTGAAATTCCAGGAGCGGGCTGAGCGACAAGCTGACCGAGAGGCTGCTGAGCGACAAGCTGACCGACAACACCAGCTGGAGCTAGCCCGGATTCAGAAGGAGTCGCCCTCTACGCAGACCCGTGAGTCCAACAGTGCCAGCTGCTTTAAACCTCGTCCTGAGCACTTCCCTGTGATGGAAAAGGATGGGGACTTGGACACATTTCTGCGAGGCTTTGAAAAGGCCTGCAGGCAGTATCAGCTGCCCATCGACCAATGGGCAAGATATTTGACTCCAGGGCTCAGAGGAAAAGCTTTGGAGGTGTTTGCTTCCCTCCCTCGAGAGCAGGATGGAGACTATGGGGCCGTCAAGCAGGCCCTGATAAAATAGTACCAGCTGACTCCGGAGGTTTACCGGAAAAAATTCAGAACCCTCCAACGTGGACCACATGACACCTACAGCGATGTGTTAGACGGGCTCAGAACCAACTTTGAGCAGTGGATCCAAGGACTGTCAGCGACCACCTTTGAGCAGCTAAAGGACCTGATGGTGAAAGACCAGTTCCTGCATCTGTGTCCGACTGAGGTACGGCAGTTCGTGATGGATCGGGAGCCACCTGATGCCAATAAAGCAGCGCAGATCGCAGACACCTACGAGGCCAACCGGAGACCAGAGGTGCGGAAGCCGGTCGTCGCCAGCTGGAAAGGGGGTAAGCCATCAACCACCATCCCTGCCCCTGCCAGCCGACCTTCCGGAGGCCTTTTTCCCGTTGCCAAGGCCCTGCCTGCATCCGATGCCCGCAGGTGTTATTCCTGCAACCAGACTGGTCATCTCAGCACCACTTGCCCAGAGAAGCAGAGGAAGAACCCCCCATCCAAGGCCCCAGGGCCTAATGCTTCAGTTCTTTTGGTGGGTGGGCCGGTTGGGAGGGCCTGTGAAAACTTTCAGTCTGTCAGGGTGGGGGACACTCTCACTGTAGGCCTCAAGGACACTGGGGCCGAACGAACCCTCATCCGACCCGAACTGGTGTCCCCTGAAGCGCTTATTCCAGGAAAGACCCTGACTGTCACTGGGATTGGGGGCGTCCGATGCCCCTTGCCCATGGCCCGGGTTTTTATTGATTGGGGTGCGGGGAGTGGGGTGAAGGAAGTGGGAGTATCCAAAAACCTACCTGCAAATGTTTTGTTGGGAACTGATTTGGGGAGGATGTTTGCTTATTATGTCCCTGACACCCCTCCCCGATCTGATACGGTTGGTAAGGTTAATGCTAATAATGTGAATGTCAATGCTTTACATGATGATGGTGATGATGATGATGATGATGATGATGATGATGTTGTTGTATTGGAAGGTGCAGGAGAACTCAGCCATGTCACTCTGCGGGGTGATGTTGCTGAGGATCCCCTAGCAGGAGCAAATGTCAGTGCCAAGGGTAATGGGGAGAGGCACGAGGACCATGAAGCAGGTGGTGCTGTGCCAGTGACCAGTGTCACAACAGAAGGTGACCTGGCTGATGGTAGCTGCCGCATACGTAGCACTGTGCCTGAGGTAATGGAGGATGATGGAGAAGTAGTTCTCATGGCCTCTCAGGCTAATGAGACGGTGTTATTCCCCGGGGAGACGGCCTATATAGCCGCTGTTACCCGCAGTCAGAGTGCCCAGAATGCAAGTAACGCCCTGCCTTCTGGACCCTCCTCGGACAGAGGAATAACAGGATCAGGTATGGACCCAGAGCCGGTCCCAGAGGGTCCCAGTGAGGACGTGGCCTTAACCTCACTTCTGGCTTCCTCCAGCCAGGAGTTTCAGGCAGCTCTGCACTCAGATGATAGTCTGGAGACGTTAAGGAGCCTCGCGGAGAAACCCACCTCCGAGTCGGATAAGGAGAGGGTATTCTGGGACCAAGGGAGGTTGTACCGGGAGACAGTTCCCTGTACACCCCAACAGGAGTGGCTGAGGGAAAGACAGCTGGTCGTCCCCTACCAATTCAGGGACGAGTTGTTGCGGATCGCCCATGAAATTCCACTCGCTGGACACTTGGGGGTTAGCAAAACCAAGGCCCGGCTGTCTCATCACTTTTATTGGCCCAAAATGAGGACAGATGTGGTGAACTACTGTCGCTCCTGTACCACGTGTCAAAGAGTGGGAAAGTCAGGGCCGGCCCCCAAAGCCCCCCTGATCTCTTTGCCAGTGATAGAGGAGCCTTTCCAGAGGATTGCTGTGGACATTGTGGGACCACTGGCCATACCCAGCAGCTCTGGAAAACGATTCATCCTTACCGTGGTAGACTATGCTACCCGGTATCCGGAGGCAGTAGCCCTGTCCTCAATTAGGGCGGATAAGGTGGCGGACGCCCTCTTGGCCATCTTTTCGCGAGTAGGATTTCCCAGGGAGATGCTTACCGACCAGGGGACTCAGTTCATGTCACGCTTAATGGAGGCCCTATGTAAGAAAATGCAGGTGCAGCATCTGGTATCGAGTGCGTATCACCCACAGACCAATGGTTTGTGTGAGCGATTCAACGGTACCCTCAAACAGATGTTAAAAATGCTGGTTGAGACCCAGGGTCGCGACTGGGAGCGTTACCTCCCACACCTGCTATTTGCTTACAGAGAGGTTCCACAGGCCTCGACGGGGTTCTCCCCCTTTAAGCTCCTGTATGGCAGGCGTGTCCGAGGACCCCTTGGGTTGATAAGGGAATTCTGGGAAGAAGAGCCGAGCTCCCCAGGAGTGTCCATCGTGGAGTATGTCATGCGCTTCCGTGACAAGATGCAGACCTTGACGCAGTTGGTGCATGACAACATGGCGCAAGCCCAGGCTGACCAGAAGCATTGGTACGACCAGAACGCCCGAGAACGGACCTACCAGGTGGGTCAGAAGGTGTGGGTGCTGGTCCCCGTACCAAAGGACAAGCTTCAGGCGGCCTGGGAAGGCCCGTACGTCATTCACCAACAGCTCAACCCGGTCACCTACGTGATCACCCTTGACCACGAGCGGGGTAGGCGGAAGGCGTTTCACGTTAATATGATGAAGGCTCATCAAGAACGTGGAACCTGCGTCCTACCGGTCTGCAACCTGCCCGAGGATGGGGAGGATGACCCCCTCTTGGACATGCTCGCCCAAGCAAAGGCCAGCGGGTCCCTAGAGGATGTAGAGCTAAGCGACTTGCTATCCGCAGACCAGAGGTCTCAGATGCAAGCAGTGCTGAAACCATTCCAAGCAGTGTTCACCAACCTGCCTGGCAGGACTGAAGTGGCGGTCCATGAAGTGGACTACAGGGGGCTCAACGCTATCACCGCCTCTGACGCACAACCAATGCCACGCATTGAGGAGCTGCTGGAGCGGTTAGCCAGCGCGAGCTATCTCTCCATTATGGATTTGAGTCGGGGATATTGGCAGATTCCCTTGAGCCCCGGGGCCCAGGAGAAGTCCGCCTTTATCACCCCCTTCGGATTGTATGAATCCACGGTCATGCCCTTCGGCATGAAAAATGCCCCTGCCACGTTCCAGCGAATGGTCAACCACCTGCTCCAGGGACTGGAGAGGTACGCAGTAGCGTACCTGGATGACATTGCCATCTTCAGTCCCACCTGGGAGGATCACCTCGAGCATCTGCAGCAGGTGCTCGGGCGCATTCACCAGGCGGGCTTGACCATCAAGCCGGGAAAGTGCCAGATGGGCATGAACGAGGTCCACTACCTGGGGCACCGGGTAGGTGGGGGTACTCTGAAGCCAGAGCCTGGGAAGGTGGACGCTATCGTGTCCTGGCCCACCCCCAGGACCAAGAAGCAGGTGCAGTCCTTCTTGGGCACCGCAGGGTACTATAGACGCTTTGTGCAGGACTATAGTAGCCTTGCGAAGCCCTTGACAGACCTCACCAGGAAGAGCCTACCCCATTCCGTCAAATGGACGGATGAATGCGAGGTGGCCTTTAGGGCTTTGAAGACTGCCCTGAGCAGCTCTCCTGTACTAAAGGCGGTCGACGGCACACGGCCACTCTTAGTACAGACCGACGCCAGTGAATTTGGCCTCGGTGCTGTACTCAGCCAGGTCGACTCGGGGAACCAAGAACACCCCGTGTTGTACCTAAGCCGGAAACTGCTGCCGAGGGAAGTGGCCTATTCCACCATAGAGAAGGAGTGCCTGGCCATTGTATGGGCCCTCAACCGCTTACAGCCTTACTTGTACGGGCGCCCCTTCACTGTCGTGACTGACCACAACCCCCTGAGTTGGCTGCACACCATGTCAGGTGCCAACGGAAGGTTGTTACGCTGGAGCCTCACCCTCCAGCAGTACGACTTTACTGTTCAACACCGCAAGGGCAGCGAGCATGGCAATGCCGATGGGTTGTCCCGGCGAGGGGAGCCTCCAGACATACGCTTGGAGGAGTACCAGAAGGTCCTACCTCCATAGCGCAGTCAAAAAGGGGGAGGTGTCAGGCAAAAGGTATTTTTGCCCGAGTTTTTAAAAATGAGAGATGTTTTAAAAAAGGAAAAAAAAAACCCCACCCCCTATCTGTTTGTAAGTGAAGACATAGAACTCATTTTTGCTTTTCCCCAAACCAGGAATTTTTATGACCCGCCGTAAAACCTCAGTCCAGGGCAAGCGCTAGTACAAACCGGAAAATCCCTCCAAAAAATCCCATTGTTTAATTGTACAAACGTTTTATGCCAATTTTAATCACGCACAGGTCTGACAGAAACATCGGAACCACGTTTTTTGAATGCTCACCTTTTTCCCATTACAATAGTATAACTTGCATAACTGAGGAATGACCGGGAACTGAGATAATGGATTCTGAGCTTCTGAGCGTCATAGAGGTTTCATATTTAATATCTATCTTCATGAATATTGGTGACGGTCAAGATGATGTCTCCCTCTTGGATGTGGGACCCCCCCACACCAAGATATGGAATCTGAAGGATCTGTTAGGTCTTCTGCAGCTGGGTGGGCTCGCAAAGCCGAGCCCCCCTTGTAAGGTAAATAAGGGGTGTTCCCCAGAGTTTTGGCTGCTTACTAAAAAGCAAATCGGCCATTTTCAGGTCATTCTTCTCAGGGACGTCGAACGCACGCACATCACGCGGCGTAAGAAGAATCACCTCTAATTTCCGGGGAGCCGTCCCTCCCACAGAATCTGAGACCATCACCTTGTGAAGCAGGTTTTGCTATTACTTATCCCTTTTATTTTAATAACTGTTTATGCATACATGTAAATTGTCTCCTTTATAATATCTTGTATATATTTTGTAAACACTGCCCCCCTTTTGGGAGTAAATCATTAATTATTTACCAGTTTCTTTCTTCTTGTCCTATGTCGAGCAAACACGTTCCTCACTCGCTAATTCACGTTACCTACCAGGTACCCGATCCACCTGTTAAGCGATCGGTGGTGGCAGTATACCAGTATTTAGGTGATATTGTGGTTTGAGGGTGGCTGGTCGGAGGTATATATACGTTCCTGGAAGGAACTGGTGGTATATATACGTCCTGTCACATCACGTGCCACAATAGTCGACATAAATTAGAGCAGCTGCACCCGTGCTTATCCTCTGTCAATACCGTGTTTGACCAGCAGGATAAGGGGGCGCCAGAGAGCTGCAAGGTCTGACCCAAGAGTGGGTGTTGTTTTCGTGACACTATATAATAGATCCCTGTGTGTAATGACTCTATATAATAGATCCCTCTGTGTGTAATGACTCTATATAATAGACCCCTCTGTGTGTAATGACTCTATATAATAGATCGCTCTGTGTGTAATCACTCTATATAATAGATAAGTCTGTGTGTAATGAATCTATATAATAGATCCCTGTGTGTAATGACTCTATATAATAGATCTCTCTGTGTGATGACTCTATATAATAGATCACTCTTTGTGTAATGACTCTATATAATAGATCCCTCTGTGTGCAATGACTCTATAGAATAGATCTCGCTGTGTGTAATGACTCTATAGAATAGATCCCTCTGCGTGTAATGACTCTATATAATAGATCCCTCTGTGTGTAATGACTCTATAGAATAGATCCCTCTGTGTGTAATGACTCTATATAATAGATCCCTCTGTGTGTAATGACTCTATATAATAGATCCCTCTGTGTGTAATGATTCTATATAATAGATCCCTCTGTGTGTAATGACTCTATATAATAGATCCCTCTGTGTGTAATGACTCTATATAATAGACCCCTCTGTGTGTAATGACTCTATATAATAGATCCCTCTGTGTGTGATGGCTCTATATAATAGATCGCTCTGTGTGTAATGACTCTATATAATAGATCCCTCTGTGTGTAATCACTCTATATAATAGATAAGTCTGTGTGTAATGAATCTATATAATAGATCCCTGTGTGTAATGACTCTATATAATAGATCCCTCTGTGTGTAATGACTCTATATAATAGATCACTCTTTGTGTAATGACTCTATATAATAGATCCCTCTGTGTGTAATGACTCTATAGAATAGATCACTCTGTGTGTAATGACTCTATACAATAGATCCCTCTGCGTGTAATGACTCTATATAATAGATCCCTCTGTGTGTAAAGACTCTATATAATAGATCCCGCTGCGTGTAATGACTCTATATAATAGACCCCTCTGTGTGTAATTACTCTACATAATAGATCCCTCTGTGTGTAATGACTCTATATAATAGATCCCTCTGCGTGTAATGACTCTATATAATAGATCCCTCTGTGTGTAATGACTCTATATGAAAGATCCCTCTGTGTGTAATGACTCTATATAATAGATCTCTCTGTGTCTAATGACTCTAAATAATAGATCCCTCTGTGTGTAATGACTCTATATAATAGATCACTCTGTGTGTAATGACTCTATATAATAGATCCCTCTGTGTGTAATGACTCTATATAATAGATAACTCTTTGTGTAATGACTCTATATAATAGATCCCTCTGTGTGTAATGACTCTATAGAATAGATCACTCTGTGTGTAATGACTCTATAGAATATATCCCTCTGCGTGTAATGACTCTATATAATAGATCCCTCTGTGTGTAAAGACTCTATATAATAGGTCCCGCTGCGTGTAATGACTCTATATAATAGACCCCTCTGTGTGTAATTACTCTACATAATAGATCCCTCTGTGTGTAATGACTCTATATAAAAGATCCCTCTGTGTGTAATGACTCTATATAATAGATCCCTCTGTGTGTAATGACTCTATATAATAGATCCCTCTGTGTGTAATGACTCTATATAATAGATCCCTCTGCGTGTAATGACTCTATATAATAGATCGCTCTGAGTGTAATGACTCTATATAAGAGATCCCTCTGTGTGTAATGACTCTATATAATAGATCCCTCTGTGTGTAATGACTCTATATAATAGATCCCTCTGTCTGTAATGACTCTATATAATAGATCACTCTTTGTGTAATGACTCTATAGAATAGATCCCTCTGCGTATAATGACTCTATATAATAGATCCCTCTGTGTGTAATGACTCTATATAATAGATCCCTCTGTGTGTAATGATTCTATATAATAGATCCCTCTGCGTGTAATGACTCTATATAATAGATAGCTCTGTGTGTAATGACTCTATATAATAGATCCCTCTGTGTGTAATGACTCTATATAATAGATCCCTCTGTGTGTAATGACTCTATATAATAGATCCCTCTGTGTGTAATGACTCTATATAATAGATCACTCTGTGTGTAATGACTCTATATAATAGATCCCTCTGTGTGTAATGACTCTATATAATAGATCACTCTGTGTGTAATGACTCTATATAATAGAGCCCTCTGCGTGTAATGACTATAAAATAGAGCCCTCTGTTTGTAATGACTGTATATAATAGATCCCTCTGTGTGTAATGACTCTATATAATAGATCCCTCTGTGTGTAATGACTCTATATAATAGACCCCTCTGTGTGTAATGACTCTATATAATAGATCCCTCTGCGTGTAATGACTCTATATAATAGACCCCTCTGTGTGTAATGACTCTATATAATAGATACCTGTGTGTGTGATGGCTCTATATAATAGATCGCTCTGTGTGTAATGACTCTATATAATAGATTCCTCTGTGTGTAATGACTCTATATAATACATCCGTCTGTGTGTAATGACTCTATATAATAGATCCCTGTGTGTAATGACTCTATATAATAGATCCCTCTGTGTGTAATGACTCTATATAATAGATCACTCTTTGTGTAATGACTCTATATAATAGATCCCTCTGTGTGTAATGACTCTATAGAATAGATAACTCTGTGTGTAATGACTCTATAGAATAGATCCCTCTGCGTGTAACGACTCTATATAATAGATCCCTGTCATGAAAACAACACCCACTCTTGGGTCAGACCTTGCAGCTCTCTGGCACCCCCTTATCCTGCTAGTCAAACACGGTATTGACAGAGGATAAGCACGGGTGCAGCTGCTCTAATTTATGTCGACTATTGCGGCACGTGATGTGACAGGACGTATATATACCACCAGTTCCTTCCAGGAACGTATATATACCTCCGACCAGCCACCCTCAAACCACAATATCACATAAATACTGGTATACTGCCACCACCGATCGCTTAACAGGTGGATCGGGTACCTGGTAGGTAACGTGAATTAGCGAGTGAGGAACGTGTTTGCTCGACATAGGACAAAAAGAAAGAAACTGGTAAATAATTAATGATTTACTCCCAAAAGGTGGGCAGTGTTTACAAAATATATACAAGATATTATAAAGGAGACAATTTACATGTATGCATAAACAGTTATTAAAATAAAAGGGATAAGTAATAGCAAAACCTGCTTCACAAGGTGATGGTCTCAGATTCTGTGGGGGGGACGGCTCCCCGGAAATTAGACTTGATTCCTTCACGCAGTGTGTAGTGCATGCGTCTGCGTCCCTGCTTGGAATGGCTTGAAAAATGGCCGATCTGGTTTTTAGCAAGCAGCCAAAACTCCGGGGAACACCCCTTATTTACCTTACAAGGGGGCTCGGCTTTGCGAGCCCACCCAGCTGCAGAAGACCTAAAAAATCCTTCAGATTCCATATCTTGGTGTGGGGGGGTCCCACATCCAAGAGGGAGACATCATCTTGACCGTCACCAATATTCATGAAGATAGATATTAAATATGAAACCTCTATGACGCTCAGAATCTCAGAATCCATTATCTCAGTTCCCGGTCATTCCTCAGTTATGCAAGTTATACTATTGTAATGGGAAAAAGGTGAGCATTCAAAAAACGTGGTTCCGATGTTTCTGTCAGACCTGTGCGTGATTAAAATTGGCATAAAACGTTTGTACAATTAAACAATGGGATTTTTTTGGAGGGATTTTCCGGTTTGTACCAGCGCTTGCCCTGGACTGAAGTTTTATGGCGGGTCATAAAAATTCCTGGTCTGGGGAAAAGCAAAAGTGAGTTCTATGTCTTCACTTACAAACAGATAGGGGGTGGGTTTTTTTTTCCTTTTTTAAAACATCTCTAATTTTTAAAAACTCGGGCAAAAATACCTTTTGTCTGACACCTCCCCCTTTTTGACTGCGCTATGGAGGTAGGACCTTCTGGTACTCCTCCAAGCGTATGTCTGGAGGCTCCCCTCGCCGGGACAACCCATCGGCATTGCCATGCTCGCTGCC
This sequence comes from Phyllobates terribilis, assembly GCF_046119375.1. Taxonomy (NCBI): domain Eukaryota; kingdom Metazoa; phylum Chordata; class Amphibia; order Anura; family Dendrobatidae; genus Phyllobates; species Phyllobates terribilis. Next base: position 185,299,982 of record NW_027362767.1, on the reverse strand, counting down.
CTTGCGGTGTTGAACGGTAAAGTCGTACTGCTGGAGGGTGAGGCTCCAGCGTAACAACCTTCCGTTGGCACCTGGCATGGTGTGCAGCCAACTCAGGGGGCTGTGGTCAGTCACGACAGTGAAGGGGCGCCCGTACAAGTAAGGCTGTAAGCGGTTGAGGGCCCATACAATGGCCAGGCACTCCTTCTCTATGGTGGAATAGGCCACTTCCCTCGGCAGCAGTTTCCGGCTTAGGTACAACACGGGGTGTTCTTGGTTCCCCGAGTCGACCTGGCTGAGTACAGCACCGAGGCCAAACTCACTGGCGTCGGTCTGTACTAAGAGTGGCCGTGTGCCGTCGACCGCCTTTAGTACAGGAGAGCTGCTCAGGGCAGTCTTCAAAGCCCTAAAGGCCACCTCGCATTCATCCGTCCATTTGACGGAATGGGGTAGGCTCTTCCTGGTGAGGTCTGTCAAGGGCTTCGCAAGGCTACTATAGTCCTGCACAAAGCGTCTATAGTACCCTGCGGTGCCCAAGAAGGACTGCACCTGCTTCTTGGTCCTGGGGGTGGGCCAGGACACGATAGCGTCCACCTTCCCAGGCTCTGGCTTCAGAGTACCCCCACCTACCCGGTGCCCCAGGTAGTGGACCTCGTTCATGCCCATCTGGCACTTCCCTGGCTTGATGGTCAAGCCTGCCTGGTGAATACGCCCGAGCACCTGCTGCAGATGCTCGAGGTGATCCTCCCAGGTGGGACTGAAGATGGCAATGTCATCCAGGTACGCTACTGCGTACCTCTCCAGTCCCTGGAGCAGGTGGTTGACCATTCGCTGGAACGTGGCAGGGGCATTTTTCATGCCGAAGGGCATGACCGTGGATTCATACAATCCGAAGGGGGTGATAAAGGCGGACTTCTCCTGGGCCCCGGGGCTCAAGGGAATCTGCCAATATCCCCGACTCAAATCCATAATGGAGAGATAGCTCGCGCTGGCTAACCGCTCCAGAAGCTCCTCAATGCGTGGCATTGGTTGTGCATCAGAGGCGGTGATAGCGTTGAGCCCCCTGTAGTCCACACAGAACCGGGTGGTCCAGTCCTTCTTAGGCACCAGGACTACAGGTGAGGCCCACGCGCTCTTAGACCGCTTAATCACCCCCAACTGCAGCATCTCCTCGACCTCCTGGCGCATGACATGCTGCACCTCGTCGGAGATTCGATAGGCTGTCCGCCGGAGTGGGGCATGATTCCCGGTGTCCACTTCATGGACCGCCACTTCAGTCCTGCCAGGCAGGTTGGTGAACACTGCTTGGAAGGGTTTCAGCACTGCTTGCATCTGAGACCTCTGGTCTGCGGATAGCAAGTCGCTTAGCTCTACATCCTCTAGGGACCCGCTGGCCTTCGCTTGGGCGAGCATGTCCAAGAGGGGGTCATCCTCCCCATCCTCGGGCAGGTTGCAGACCGGTAGGACGCAGGTTCCACGTTCTTGATGAGCCTTCATCATATTAACGTGAAACGCCTTCCGCCTACCCTGCTCGTGGTCAAGTGTGATCACGTAGGTGACCGGGTTGAGCTGTTGGTGAATGACGTACGAGCCTTCCCAGGCCACCTGAAGCTTGTCCTTTGGTACGGGGACCAGCACCCTCACCTTCTGACCCACCTGGTAGGTCCGTTCTCGGGCGTTCTGGTCGTACCAATGCTTCTGGTCAGCCTGGGCTTGCGCCATGTTGTCATGCACCAACTGCGTCAAGGTCTGCATCTTGTCACGGAAGCCCATGACATACTCCACGATGGACACTCCTGGGGAGCTCGGCTCTTCTTCCCAGAATTCCCTTATCAACCCAAGGGGTCCTCGGACACGCCTGCCATACAGGAGCTCAAAGGGGGAAAACCCCGTCGAGGCCTGTGGAACCTGTCTGTAAGCAAATAGCAGGTGTGGGAGGTAACGCTCCCAGTCACGACCCTGGGTCTCAACCAGCATTTTTAACATCTGTTTGAGGGTACCGTTGAATCGCTCACACAAACCATTGGTCTGTGGGTGATACGCACTCGATACCAGATGCTGCACCTGCATTTTCTTACATAGGGCCTCCATTAAGCGTGACATGAACTGAGTCCCCTGGTCGGTAAGCATCTCCCTGGGAAATCCTACTCGCGAAAAGATGGCCAAGAGGGAGTCCGCCACCTTATCAGCCCTAATTGAGGACAGGGCTACTGCCTCCGGATACCGGGTAGCATAGTCTACCACGGTAAGGATGAATCGTTCTCCAGAGCTGCTGGGTATGGCCAGTGGTCCCACAATGTCCACAGCAATCCTCTGGAAAGGCTCCTCTATCACTGGCAAAGAGATCAGGGGGGCTTTGGGGGCCGGCCCTGACTTTCCCACTCTTTGACACGTGGTACAGGATCGACAGTAGTTCACCACATCTGTCCTCATTTTGGGCCAATAAAAGTGATGAGACAGCCGGGCCTTGGTTTTGCTGACCCCCAAGTGTCCAGCGAGTGGAATTTCATGGGCGATCCGCAACAACTCATCCCTGAATGGTTAGGGGACGACCAGCTGTCTTTCCCTCAGCCACTCCTGTTGGGGTGTACAGGGAACTGTCTCCCGGTACAACCTCCCTTGGTCCCAGAATACCCTCTCCTTATCCGACTCGGAGGTGGGTTTCTCAGCGAGGCTCCTTAACGTCTCTAGGCTAGCATCTGAGTGCAGAGCTGCCTGAAACTCCTGGCTGGAGGAAGCCAGAAGTGAGGTTAAGGCCACGTCCTCACTGGGACCCTCTGGGACCGGCTCTGGGTCCATACCTGATTCAGTTATTCCTCTGTTCGAGGAGGGTCCAGAAGGCAGGGCGTTACTTGCGTTCTGGGCACTCTGACTGCGGGTAACAGCGGCTATATAGGCCGTCTCCCCGGGGAATAACCCCGTCTCATTAGCCGGCGAGGCCATGAGAACTACTTCTCCATCATCCTCCATTACCTCAGGCACAGTGATACGTATGGGGCAGCGACTATCAGCCAGGTCACCATCTGTTGTGACACTGGTCACTGGCACAGCCCCACCTGCGCCATGGTCCTCGTGCCTCTCCCCATTACCCTTGGCACTGACCTTTGCTCCTGCTAGGGGATCCTCAGCAACATCACCCCGCAGAGTGACATGGCTGAGTTCTCCTGCACCTTCCAATACAACATCATCATCATCATCATCATCATCATCATCAGGTAAAGCATTGACATTCACATTATCAGCATTAACCTTACCAACCGTATCAGATCGGGGAGGGGTGTCAGGGACATAATAAGCAAACATCCTCCCCAAATCAGTTCCCAACAAAACATTTGCAGGTAGGTTTTTGGATACTCCCACTTCCTTCACCCCACTCCCCGCACCCCAATCAATAAAAACCCGGGCCATGGGCAAGGGGCATCGGACGCCCCCAATCCCAGTGACAGTCAGGGTCTTTCCTGGAATAAGCGCTTCAGGGGACACCAGTTCGGGTCAGATGAGGGTTCGTTCGGCCCCAGTGTCCTTGAGGCCTACAGTGAGAGTGTCCCCCACCCTGACAGACTGAAAGTTTTCACAGGCTCTCCCAACCGGCCCACCCACCAAAAGAACTGAGGCATTAGGCCCTGGGGCCTTGGATGGGGGGTTCTTCCTCTGCTTCTCTGGGCAAGTGGCGCTGAGATGACCAGTCTGGTTGCAGGAATAACACCTGCGGGCATCGGATGCAGGCAGGGCCTTGGCAATGGGAAAAAGGCCTCCGGAAGGTCGGCTGGCAGGGGCAGGGATGGTGGTTGATGGCTTACCCCCTTTCCAGCTGGCGACGACCGGCTTCCGCACCTCTGGTCTCCGGTTGGCCTCGTAGGTGTCTGCGATCTGCGCTGCTTTATTGGCATCAGGTGGCTCCCGATCCATCACGAACTGCCGTACCTCAGTCGGACACAGATGCAGGAACTGGTCTTTCACCATCAGGTCCTTTAGCTGCTCAAAGGTGGTCACTGACAGTCCTTGGATCCACTGCTCAAAGTTGGTTCTGAGCCCGTCTACCACATCACGGTAGGTGTCCTGTGGTCCACGTTGGAGGGTTCTGAATTTTTTCCGGTAAACCTCCGGAGTCAGCTGGTACTTTTTTATCAGGGCCTGCTTGACGGTCTCATAGTCTCCATCCTGCTCTCGAGGGAGGGAAGCAAACACCTCCAAAGCTTTTCCTCGGAGACCTGGAGTCAAATATCTTGCCCATTGGTCGATGGGCAGCTGATACTGCCTGCAGGCCTTTTCAAAGCCTCGCAGAAATGTGTCCAAGTCCCCATCCTTTTCCATCACAGGGAAGTGCTCAGGATGAGGTTTAAAGCAGCTGGCACTGTTGGACTCACGGGTCTGCGTAGAGGGCGACTCCTTCTGAATCCGGGCTAGCTCCAGCTGGTGTTGTTGGTCAGCTTGGGCTTGTCGCTCAGCAGCCTCTCGGTCAGCTTGGGCTTGTCGCTCAGCCCGCTCCTGGAATTTCAGGATCAGCTCCAGTCGTCCATCATGATTGTCTGTGGCGAGCTCCTCCAAGGCCATCTGCAGGTGGGGGTCCACACTACCCTGGTTGCGGGTATGGCTGGCAATCACTGGTTGGACCCCGGCAGCAGCGCCATCCGGGCCTTGGCTGGCCCCCCCTCATCAGGGCTCTGCTGTCGGACGGGCTCTGCAGCATCTTGTAACAGTTCAGAAATCATTTGTTCTTTGCTTTTGCCGTGGGGGTCAATGCCTTTGATTATACATATTCCAGTAAGAGTGTCCTTTTTCTGCTGGTGATACCAGGACTCCCCAACTACGACCATGATCACCAAAATAAAAATAGAAAAGAAAAATCGAAGAAGGGTAGGGGTAACTGCTACACATACAGTATTGTCTCAGATCTAATAAACACTGAGTTCGATCTTCAAAACTTTTGTGCAAGTTTTTAGTGAGAGGAATGATTGCTCAAACCAGATCACTAATGTCCTATGATCCCACCGCTGCCACCAATTTGTCATGAAAACAACACCCACTCTTGGGTCAGACCTTGCAGCTCTCTGGCGCCCCCTTATCCTGCTGGTCAAACACGGTATTGACAGAGGATAAGCACGGGTGCAGCTGCTCTAATTTATGTCGACTATTGCGGCACGTGATGTGACAGGACGTATATATACCACCAGTTCCTTCCAGGAACGTATATATACCTCCGACCAGCCACCCTCAAACCACAATATCACATAAATACTGGTATACTGCCACCACCGATCGCTTAACAGGTGGATCGGGTACCTGGTAGGTAACGTGAATTAGCGAGTGAGGAACGTGTTTGCTCGACATAGGACAAGAAGAAAGAAACTGGTAAATAATTAATGATTTACTCCCAAAAGGTGGGCAGTGTTTACAAAATATATACAAGATATTATAAAGGAGACAATTTACATGTATGCATAAACAGTTATTAAAATAAAAGGGATAAGTAATAGCAAAACCTGCTTCACAAGGTGATGGTCTCAGATTCTGTGGGGGGGACGGCTCCCCGGAAATTAGACTTGATTCCTTCACGCAGCGTGTAGTGCATGCGTCTGCGTCCCTGGTTGGAATGGCTTGAAAAATGGCCGATCTGGTTTTTAGCAAGCAGCCAAAACTCTGGGGAACACCCCTTATTTACTTTACAAGGGGGCTCGGCTTTGCGAGCCCACCCAGCTGCAGAAGACCTAAAAAATCCTTCAGATTCCATATCTTGGTGTGGGGGGGTCCCACATCCAAGAGGGAGACATCATCTTGACCGTCACCAATATTCATGAAGATAGATATTAAATATGAAACCTCTATGACGCTCAGAATCTCAGAATCCATTATCTCAGTTCCCGGTCATTCCTCAGTTATGCAAGTTATACTATTGTAATGGGAAAAAGGTGAGCATTCAAAAAACGTGGTTCCGATGTTTCTGTCAGACCTGTGCATGATTAAAATTGGCATAAAACGTTTGTACAATTAAACAATGGGATTTTTTTGGAGGGATTTTCCGGTCTGTACCAGCGCTTGCCCTGGACTGAGGTTTTATGGCGGGTCATAAAAATTCCTGGTTTGGGGAAAAGCAAAAGTGAGTTCTATGTCTTCACTTACAAACAGATAGGGGGTGGGTTTTTTTTTTCCTTTTTTAAAACATCTCTCATTTTTAAAAACTCGGGCAAAAATACCTTTTGCCTGACAATCCCTCTGTGTGTAATGAATCTATAATAGATCCCTCTGTGTGTAATGACTCTATATAATAGACCCCTCTGTGTGTAATTCCTCTACATAATAGATCCCTCTGTGTGTAATGACTCTATATAATAGATCACTCTGTGTGTAATGACTCTATATAATAGATCCCTCTGTGTGTAATGACTCTATAGAATAGATCACTCTTTGTGTAATGACTCTATAGAATAGATCCCTCTGCGTGTAATGACTCTATAAAATAGAGCCCTCTGTGTGTAATGACTGTATATAATAGATCCCTCTGTGTGTAATGACTCTATATAATAGATCCCTCTGCGTGTAATGACTCTATATAATAGATCGCTCTGTGTGTAATGACTCTATTTAATAGATCCCCCTGTGTGTAATGACTCTATATAATAGATCCCTCTGCGTGTAATGACTCTATATAATAGATCGCTCTGTGTGTAATGACTCCATATAATAGATCCCTCTGTGTGTAATAACTCTATATAATAGATCCCTCTGTGTGTAATGACTATATAATAGATCCCTCTGTGTGTAATGACTCTATATAATAGATCACTCTGTGTGTAATGACTCTATATAATAGATCACTCTGTGTGTAATGACTCTATAGATCACTCTGTGTGTAATGACTCTATATAATAGATCCCTCTGCGTGTAATGACTCTATAAAATAGAGCCCTCTGTGTGTAATGACTGTATATAATAGATCCCTCTGTGTGTAATGACTCTATATAATAGATCCCTCTGTGTGTAATGACTCTATATAATAGACCCCTCTGTGTGTAATGACTCTATATAATAGATCCCTCTGTGTGTAATGACTCTATATAATAGATCCCTCTGTGTGTAATCAATCTATATAATAGATAAGTCTGTGTGTAATGAATCTATATAATAGATCCCTGTGTGTAATGACTCTATATAATAGATCCCTCAGTGTGTAATGACTCTATATAATAGACCCCTCTGTGTGTAATGACTCTATATAATAGATCGCTCTGTGTGTAATGACTCTATATAATACATCCCTCTGTGTGTAATCACTCTATATAATAGATAAGTCTGTGTGTAATGAATCTATATAATAGATCCCTGTGTGTAATGACTCTATATAATAGATCTCTCTGTGTGATGACTCTATATAATAGATCACTCTTTGTGTAATGACTCTATATAATAGATCCCTCTGTGTGTAATGACTCTATAGAATAGATCACTCTGTGTGTAATGACTCTATAGAATAGATCCCTCTGCGTGTAATGACTCTATATAATAGATCCCTCTGTGTGTAATGACTCTATATAATAGATCCCTCTGTGTGTAATGATTCTATGTAATAGATCCCTCTGTGTGTAATGACTCTATATAATAGATCCCTCTGTGTGTAATGATTCTATATAATAGATCCCTCTGTGTGTAATGACTCTATATAATAGATCCCTCTGTGTGTAATGACTCTATATAATAGATCCCTCTGTGTGTAATCACTCTATATAATAGATAAGTCTGTGTGTAATGAATCTATATAATAGATCCCTGTGTGTAATGACTCTATATAATAGATCCCTCTGTGTGTAATGACTCTATATAATAGACCCCTCTGTGTGTAATGACTCTATATAATAGATCGCTCTGTGTGTAATGACTCTATATAATACATCCCTCTGTGTGTAATCACTCTATATAATAGATAAGTCTGTGTGTAATGAATCTATATAATAGATCCCTGTGTGTAATGACTCTATATAATAGATCTCTCTGTGTGATGACTCTGTATAATAGATCACTCTTTGTGTAATGACTCTATATAATAGATCCCTCTGTGTGTAATGGCTCTATAGAATAGATCACTCTGTGTGTAATGACTCTATAGAATAGATCCCTCTGCGTGTAATGACTCTATATAATAGATCCCTCTGTGTGTAATGACTCTATATAATAGATCCCTCTGTGTGTAATGATTCTATGTAATAGATCCCTCTGTGTGTAATGACTCTATATAATAGATCACTCTGTGTGTAATGATTCTATATAATAGATCCCTCTGTGTGTAATGACTCTATATAATAGATCCCTCTGTGTGTAATGACTCTATATAATAGATCCCTCTGTGTGTAATCACTCTATATAATAGATAAGTCTGTGTGTAATGAATCTATATAATAGATCCCTGTGTGTAATGACTCTATATAATAGATCCCTCTGTGTGTAATGACTCTATATAATAGACCCCTCTGTGTGTAATGACTCTATATAATAGATCGCTCTGTGTGTAATGACTCTATATAATACATCCCTCTGTGTGTAATCACTCTATATAATAGATAAGTCTGTGTGTAATGAATCTATATAATAGATCCCTGTGTGTAATGACTCTATATAATAGATCTCTCTGTGTGATGACTCTATATAATAGATCACTCTTTGTGTAATGACTCTATATAATAGATCCCTCTGTGTGTAATGACTCTATAGAATAGATCACTCTGTGTGTAATGACTCTATAGAATAGATCCCTCTGCGTGTAATGACTCTATATAATAGATCCCTCTGTGTGTAATGACTCTATATAATAGATCCCTCTGTGTGTAATGATTCTATGTAATAGATCCCTCTGTGTGTAATGACTCTATATAATAGATCCCTCTGTGTGTAATGATTCTATATAATAGATCCCTCTGTGTGTAATGACTCTATATAATAGATCCCTCTGTGTGTAATGACTCTATATAATAGATCGCTCTGTGTGTAATGACTCTATATAATAGATCCCTCTGTGTGTAATCACTCTATATAATAGATAAGTCTGTGTGTAATGAATCTATATAATAGATCCCTGTGTGTAATGACTCTATATAATAGATCCCTCTGTGTGTAATGACTCTATATAATAGATCACTCTTTGTGTAATAACTCTATATAATAGATCCCTCTGTGTGTAATGACTCTATAGAATAGATCACTCTGTGTGTAATGACTCTATAGAATAGACCCCTCTGTGTGTAATGACTCTATAGAATAGATCCCTCTGCGTGTAATGACTCTATATAATAGATCCCTCTGTGTGTAAAGACTCTATATAATAGATCCCGCTGCGTGTAATGACTCTATATAATAGACCCCTCTGTGTGTAATTACTCTACATAATAGATCCCTCTGTGTGTAATGACTCTATATAATAGATCCCTCTGTGTGTAATGACTCTATATAATAGATCCCTCTGTGTGTAATGACTCTATATAATAGATCCCTCTGTGTGTAATGACTCTATATAATAGATCGCTCTGTGTGTAATGACTCTATATAATAGATCCCTCTGTGTGTAATGACTCTATATAATAGACCCCTCTGTGTGTAATGACTCTATATAATAGATCCGTCTGTGTGTAATGACTCTATATAATAGATCCCTGTGTGTAATGACTCTATATAATAGATCCCTCTGTGTGTAATGACTCTATATAATAGATCAGTCTTTGTGTAATGACTCTATATAATAGATCCCTCTGTGTGTAATGACTCTATAGAATAGATCACTCTGTGTGTAATGACTCTATAGAATAGATCCCTCTGCGTGTAATGACTCTATATAATAGATCCCTCTGTGTGTAATGACTCTATAATAGATCCCTCTGTGTGTAATGACTCTATATAATATATCCCTCTGTGTGTAATGACTCTATATAATAGATCGCTCTGTGTGTAATGACTCTATATAATAGATCCCTCTGTGTGTAATCACTCTATATAATAGATAAGTCTGTTTGTAATGAATCTATATAATAGATCCCTGTGTGTAATGACTCTATATAATAGACCCCTCTGTGTGTAATGACTCTATATAATAGATCCTTCTGTGTGCAATGACTCTATATAATAGACCCCTCTGTGTGTAATGACTGTATATAATAGATCCCTCTGTGTGTAATGACTCTATATAATAGATCCCTCTGTGTGTAATGACTCTATATAATAGACCCCTCTGTGTGTAATGACTCTATATAATAGATCCCTCTGTGTGTGATGGCTCTATATAATAGATCGCTATGTGTGTAATGACTCTATATAATAGATCCCTCTGTGTGTAATGACTCTATATAATAGATCCGTCTGTGTGTAATGACTCTATATAATAGATCCCTCTGTGTGTAATGACTCTATATAATAGATCCCTCTGTGTGTAATGACTCTATATAATAGATCCCTGTGTGTAATGACTCTATATAATAGATCCCTCTGTGTGTAATGACTCTATATAATGGATCACTCTTTGTGTAATGACTCTATGTAATAGATCCCTCTGTGTAATGACTCTATAGAATAGATCACTCTGTGTGTAATGACTCTATAGAATAGATCCTTCTGCGTGTAATGACTCTATATAATAGATCCCTCTGTGTGTAATGACTCTATAGAATAGATCCCTCTGCGTGTAATGACTCTATATAATAGATCCCTCTGTGTGTAATGACTCTATATAATAGATCCCTCTGTGTGTAATGACTCTATATAATAGATCCCTCTGTGTGTAATGACTCTATATAATAGATCCCTCTGTGTGTAATGACCCTATATGATAGATCCCTTTGTGTGTAATGACTCTATATAATAGATCCCTCTGTGTGTAATGACTCTATATAATAGATCCCTCTGTGTGTAATGACTCTATATAATAGATCCCTCTGTGTGTAATGACTCTATATAATAGATCCCTCTGTGTGTAATGACTCTATATAATAGATCCCTCTGTGTGTAATGACTCTATATAATAGATCCCTCTGTGTGTAATGACTCTATAATAGATCCCTCTGTGTGTAATGACTCTATATAATGGATCCCTCTGTGTGTAATGACTCTATATAATAGATCCCTCTGTGTGTAATGACTAGTGTTGAGCCACGCCCGTAGTGTTCGGGTTCGGTTCGGTTCGTCGAACACCTTCGAACACCTTTAAAACCAATGGCAGGCAAACAAAAACACATAGAAACACATAGAAAACACCTTCAAAGGTGTCCAAAAGCTGACAAAGTGCTCAGAAGGCATAACTAACACATGGAAAAGTGACAAGTACATATAGTCATGCGAAAAGAAAAGAGGTGGAGGAGTAAAAGGAGGGGGAGACACAGATATAGGCATGTCATGCCCTTCTAAAATCCAAAAAGTGAGAAGCCGACATGGCCAGTCCGCTCCTGCCCGTGCCACCTCCGTGTCGCCGGGTTTGTGCCAGAGCCGCGGTGAACCCTGACGGCCAGCCCCCCTCTCCCAATACTGGTGCCTGTCCGCTGGTGGGTCGAGCGAGCCCCCCTGTGGTAGAGGCAGCTCTAAGCTTTTTAATTTAAATTGTCTCTCTAATTTGAATGAATACACTTTAAATCCATTTACAAGGATCTATTGGAGGGCAAGTCTCATGCCAGCAGCCGCGTAATTCCAGCTCCAGTAGCGTCCACTAAAGCTGCTGCAGTTAAAAAGCTTTTATAAGGATCGAGCTCGGCTGTCCACCGCAAGGCATCCTACTGCCAGTCCCAGCCCCTATGCCTTGGGGTGCCTCCTGATGCTCTTCACTGAGTATCCCGTGGTCCCGAAGCATTTCCTTTGAAAAAATTAAGTGTCCAAACTACAGGCGGTGTAGCTTGCTTAACAGCCGGGATAATCCGCTGACTAGCAGACACTGCTACTAGGCACAAAGTATTTCCTGGGCTAGATGCAGTTAAAAATTTGTAATTAGATACTCTCGTTGGATGCTGAGAAAGCATTCCATAGAGTCTCCTGGTACGCCATATATGATTCTCTTAAAAAGCTTGGGGTAGGGGTCTAGGGGACCCTTTTATAGCCAAAATCACGGCCCTGTATCGCAATACGTCACCTAGGCTGAAGATAAATGGAACTGTAGCACCCTAAGGGCTCGGTTGCTACAGAGGTATTGCACCTCACCCAGAGGTGTGATATCTCACTCTCAGGTAAGGATGGAGTGCGGATCAGGACCCGACACCTGCATGCATTACACCACATTGCCGTGGGGCAGGGCGACCAATATACCCCTGAGATGGGCACGACAGTCCCTGTCCCTGGCTGGAGTGGGGGGAGGGAACACTGAGGAAGGGGAACCCTGTAGTGCAGGAGCAGGGAGGAAGCAGTTCCTGGGTGCATTGAGAAGGGAGTATAAAAGGTGGGCACCATCTTAGTTCAGTGCAGAGAAGTCTGAGCAGAAGTGACAGGGAGCAGGGGCTCTGCATGAGCTCTGCTCCGGAGGCGGGCCTAGTAACAGAGGCCCAGGCCTGGAAGAGGGAGAAGGAAGGAAGAGGAGCGGAGAAGGCTCCAGGAACGAGGAACGAAGGGATCCCAGGGGTGCGGATGGGCGAGTCGCCGCCGCACGCCCGAATCCACCTGCGTGGAGGGGTCAGGCCAAAGGGGGAGACCGGTCCCCGAAACTAGTGGAGGCAGGAAACGACCCTCAGCTAGAAACCGGAGGCTGTGACATTTTATGTGGCGCAGCCCCTCGCTACACCCGCTAGGAAGGCACCACATAGGGTCAGGGAAACTGGCGCCAAGTTTACCAAGAGGAGGCCCGAGGCAGCCGGACAGAAGGGTTGGTAAGAAAGGCCAGACAAAGGACACACAAAGGGGGTCCTGTAAAGCGCTCCAAAGTTATCTGGGAGTTGTCTGAGCCCCTCACCTGGTGACCACAGTACGACGTGGGCAGCCGTTACCTGCAGACGTGGTCTGGATAATAAGAACTGTGAGTAAAGGCCCTGGACTGCATCACTGACTCCGTGTCATTACTGCTGCTGCCCTGCACCATCACCCCCATCCTCCGCATACACTGCCCTGAGGCTATACTCCTCCCGTGGGGAGTTATGCTATGCTCTGCTGCACCCACAACACCAGCCTCAGCGGTCTGCCCTGCAGCGGCGGTTGACTGTGACCGCAATCCACGGGTGGCGTAGTCGGACATTTAAACATCAAAACCACATAAATAGTTCCGCCACTGGTTTGACTGCCCTGAGCCACGGAACCGGGTCGCCGCCACGGAGACTACAACCACCAGCATCCACCAAAAAGGGTCCGGCTCCGGGTGTCCCAAGGCCCAGGGGGCGCATCAGAACATTTTCATCACCTTTCACAATCACCAATGGGACAAGGCAGGGATTTCCTCTGTCCCCTCTCTTATACATCCTAGTGACGGAGCACCTGCTCTCATCAATTCGCCATAACCCCAATATTAGGTGGATTGAGGTGGGAGGCACCGAGTACAAGTGCTCTCTATTTGCTGATGATGTCCTAGTATATATCATTCAATCACATATATCCATCCATGCTGTTATGGCTGAAATAGATCACTTTGTTACATGGTCAAATTTTAAAATCAATGCAGCGAAGTCTGAGGCCCTCGATGTCTCCCTCCCCAAATCCATACAGGATTCCATCCAGTCCAACTTTCCCTTTGCCTGGCCCTCACAGGGTTTCAAATACTTAGGAATTCCTATTCATAGAGACCTCTCCCGTCTATGTTATCTTAATTTTGGGCCCTTTATTGAACAACTCCATACAGACCACGGTTGGCAAGTTAGAACTGTAAGATTCACTACGTGAACCACTGGTGTTTTGTGGAAAAGCACATGTACACTGTGTTCCAAATTATTATGCAAAAAGTGTTTAGGAGTGATAAGGGAAGAATTTGTTTGTTTGTCAGTTAAACTCATTGATGGTGATGTGTGTCAGGGCTCTTTATATCACTGTAAGCAATTGCAGACACCTGTGCTAATTAGTTTGGCAGGTGTGTCCAATGAAAGGCAAGACTACTTAAGAAGGCTGTCCCACATTATTAAGCAGCCTACATTTTCTGCCAAAATGGGAAAGAAAAAGGATGTGTCGGCTGCTGAGAAGCAACAAATTGTGGAGTGTTTAGGTCAAGGCATGACTACAATCAACATTGTGCGATGATCAGGATGAAGTGTCTTGGCAATCAAGAAGTATGTAGCTGATTCACAGTACACACGTGTGCGTGCTGATAAGGGCAAATTGAGGACTCTTTCCTACAGGCAATTACGTCAGGTTAAAAGAGCAGCGGCAAAAAAGCCTTGTCATAGCAGCAGACAAGTTTTTGAAGCTGCTGGTGCCTCCAATGTCCCTCGAACAACAAGATGCAGGGTCCTTCAGAGGTTTGCAGCTGTGCATACGCCATCCTGTCGACCTCCTCTATCCACTGCACACAAGCAGAAACGGCTCCAGTGGGCCAAACATTACATGAAGACTGATTTCAAAACTGTTTTGTTCACAGATGAGTGCCGTGCAACGCTCGATGGTCCAGATGGATGGAGTGGAGGATGGCTGGTTGATGGACACCCCCCGCAAACACGGCTACAGCGCCAACAAGGAGGAGGTGAAGTAATGTTTTGGGCTGGAATCATGGGGAGAGAGATTGTCGGCCCCTTTAGGATCCCTGAAGGGGTAAAGATGAACTCCATAATGTATGTGGAGTTTCTCAAACAGCACTTCCTGCCATGGTTCAAGAAGAAGAACCGTGTATTCCAGAGCAATATCATTTTTATGCATGATAATGCACCATCTCATGCTGCACATAAAACATCTGCATCTCTGGCTGATATGGGCATAAAAGGGGACAAACTTATGGTGTGACCCCCATGCTCCCCTGACCTCTACCCCATTCAGAACCTCTGGAGCATCATCAAAAGGAGTGTCTATGATGGCGGGAGGCAGTTCACTTCTAAGCAACAGCTCTGGGAGGGTATTCTGTCCTCATGCAAAACAATTGAAGCAGAAACCATCCAAAACCTGACAAATTCAATGGACGAGAGAGTTCAGAAGCTCCTTTCGAACAAGGGGTCCTATGTGAAAATGTAACATCACCTAGAATAAAGTTTTGAGTTGAAAACTGTTTGATTTCAGTTTCTAATAACCTGCTAATGCTTATAATTTCAAAAATGAACATTTTTTTGGTCTTTATTAAAATGAAAAGGTTGATCGAAAAGTTTGGGGGATCTAAGAGTGTGGCAACCCAGTAGTCAGGATTGTTTTGAATTCTGACAATATGAGGGTCATGTTGCAGGTAGTGCAGCAAGAAGGCACTTATGTGTCTTGCGCATCTCGGAGCCCCAAAATTATTTTCCGGGCTAGATGCAGCTAAAAATTATTATTAATTTTAAATCTGGTGGAGCTTAGTATAGATGGCCTAATAGAATCAGTGCTGCACACTGCTACAAAGCCCAAATTATTTTCCAGCCAAGGTACAGATAAACATGATTAGTAATTTTAAATCTGGTGGAGCTTAGTATATATGGCCTAATAGAATCAGTACTGCACACTGCTACAAAGCCCAAATTATTTTCCAGCCAAGATACAGATAAACATGATTAGTAATTTTAAATCTGGTGGAGCTTATTATAGATGGCCTAATAGAATCAGTGCTGCACACTGCTACAAAGCCCAAATTATTTTCCAGCCAAGATACAGATAAACATGATTAGTAATTTGAAAGCTTAAAACGGTTGGTGAGGTGATTTTAACCAATCATCAAGCTTTTACTCTCCCCAGGATGACACAGGGGTAGAAAAGTCGTTTCAGATCCATGATTTGTTCATCTTTATGAACGTGAGTCTGTCTACATTATCAGTGGAGAGCCGCGTGCGCTTATCTGTTAGCACACCACCAGCAGCGCTGAACACACGTTCAGACAGAACGCTGGCTGCGGGGCATGACAAGATCTCCAAGGCGTAAGTGGCTAGCTCCAGCCATTTATCCAGATTGGATGCCCAAAAAGAGCAAGGGTCCAGTGACACAGTCATGGCTTCAATGTTTACTTGGAGATACTCCTGTACCATCGTCTCTAGGCATTGACTATGTGTCAGACTTCTTGTCTCCTGTGGCCTTGCAAAGGATGGGCTAAAAAAGTGGTGAAATGATTCCGCAAAATTGATGTTACCAGCAGATACTGTGGTTCTGTTACGGTTTGAGTGCTGAACACTCGACGGTCCCACGGTTGGCAAGTTGGAACTGTGAGATTCACTACGTGCACCACTGGTGTTTTGTGGAAAAGCACATGTAAGATTCTGCAACAGTCTCTGCTGATACTCCTGCATGCGTGCATCCCTTTCTATGGCAGGAATAATTTCTGCAAATTTACTTTTGTACCGGGGATCTAACAGTGTGGCAACCCAGTAGTCAGGATTATTTCTAATTCTCACAATTCGAGGGTCATGTTGCAGGTAGTGCAGCAAGAAGGCACTCATGTGTGTTGCGCATCCAGGAGCACCAAGTACCTGTTGTGTTGGTGGCGAGGTAACAATCATGCTTCCTTCCTCTGTCCTCTCCCCCCAACCTCACACAACAGAAATGTGATCAAGGTCTCCCTCATCTGATGAGTCTTCCATCAGTTCGTCCTCCACTTCTTCCTGGGCTCCTGCACCTTCCTCACTAGTTTGGCTGCTACCATGAACCCTGGTAAAACCATCTCCCCCACCCTCACATGCCTGCCGCCTTGGTGCTGCCGACCGTCTGGACCTTGCAGATGTTAGCCCTTCCGCATACAACTCCTCCTCCTCTACTTCCTCCACCTCCTCTTGTGCCACCACCTGACTCCGAATTCTGTTTAACATGTGCTCCAGCATGTAAATCACCGGAATAGTCATGCTGATAATGGCATCGTCAGCACTAAACATCTTCGTCGCCATTTCAAAACTGTGCAGAAGGGTGCATAGGTCCCTGATCTGAGACCACTCCTCCAGCGTGATTTGCCCCACCTCTGGATCTCGTTGGCCCAGGCTATACGTCAGAACGTATTGCACCAGGGCTTGTCGGTGCTGCCACAGTCGCTGCAACATGTGCAGAGTTGAATTCCACCGGGTAGGCACATCGCATTTTAGCCGGTGAAGTGGCAGGCCCAACGACTTCTGTAGAGATGTAAGTCGCTGAGCTGCGGGATGCGAACGGCGGAAGTGAGCACACAGCGACCGTGCCCTCTGCAGAAGGCCATCTAGTCCGGGATAGTGGGCTAAAAATTGCTGGACAACCAGGTTCAACACGTGAGCCATACAAGGCACGTGTGTGACATTGCCCCGGCGAAGGGCCGCACCCAGGTTTGCAGCATTGTCGCACACGGCCTTCCCTGGTTTCAGGTCCAGTGGAGACAACCATTCATGAAATTGGTTCTCCAGAGTTGACCACAACTCCTCAGCTGTGTGACTCACATTTCCCAGACATTTCAAAGTAAAAACCGCCTGATGACGTTGAGCCCTACTGCCAGCATAGTAAGGAGGTGTGCAGGATCCCTTCTGCGCAGTTAGAAAGCTTGTGGCATGACCAGACAGGCTTTGGGTGCAGGTGGAGGACCGAGAGGAGGTTGAGGAGGCAGAAGCAGTGGAGGAACTTTGAGATAAAGAGGATTGACGCACAACTCGTGGGGACGGCAAGACTTGGACAGCAGCCCCTTGTCCTGCTGTCACCATAGTTACCCAGTGCCCAGTCAGCGACATGTAACGCCCCTGTCCATGCCTACTCGTCCAAGTGTCTGTGGTGAAATGCACCCTGTCACACACAGAGTTTCTCAAAGAAGCGGTGATGTTGTGTGCGACATGCTGGTGGAGCGCAGGCACACCTTTCTTTGAGAAGTAGTGCCGACTGGGCATCTGGTACTGGGGCACTGCGACGGACATAAGGTCTCGAAAATCCTCTGTGTCCACCAGGCGGAAAGGCAGCATTTCTGTAGCCAAGAGCTTGCAGATGGTGAAATTCAACCTCTTAGCTTTCTCATGGCTAGGAGGAAATGGTCTTTTACTTGTCCACATCTGAGGGACCGAGGGCTGGCTATTGTGCTTAGACGGGGTTGATAAGGGTGTCCCCGGCAAACTGCCGGTCTGTGAGGAAGATGCAGGCGGACATGTTAGGTTGCCTTGATCCAAAGGTGGTGCTATCGATGTCGGACAGCGCTCAACACCAGCTGGTGTTACCACCTCCAAAGAAAATGATGACCTGCCAATCACGCTGGCTGTTGCGGGTAAAGAGGTGGCAGGTCTGCGCCCCAAAACAGGTGTGACTGCTGTCCCCCCAAGTCACAGAGGATGAAGAGGCCGCGGATGCACAAGAAATGGCAGACGGTGGTTGGCCCAGCCCGCTAGGCCGCATTGTAGCACAGTGAGCTTCCCACTGCAACTTATGCTTCATGTCCATGTGCCGGTTCATGCATGAAGTACTCAAACTATGTATTTTTTTGGCCTCTACTTAGCTTTTGCTGACAAATGTTACAGATAACACGAGTTAGGTCATCTTTATCGTTCTGAAAAAATGCCCAGGCTATGCAAGGCTTAGCACCCATGCGACCTGAAGAGCCACCACGACTTGTGGTGAGAGGCAGAGTTGTGTTTGAGGATGCAGTTGTTGACGTGCTTCCAGTACTACGTCTCTGTCCAGGAAGGCGCAACCTGACCTCGTCGTCACTAGCATCCTCCTCCACCTCCTCTGCTGACCTCATCGACTGGCTGACTGTGGGTTGACAGTAAGTGGGATCTCCAACCTCATCATCATCACCCTGTGTGTTATCACACCCGTCGTCCTCAGAGCCAACCTGTTCCTGCCCTGACAAAAAACTAAAGTTGTCGCTGCAATCAGGTATTTGAGTCTCATCATCGTCTTCCTCATTGTCTCCACCAACAGGAGTTACAGTTTGGGAATAAGGGTCTACATTATGGTCAGAACCTTCTGCGTCTGGTCCTGGATCCGACTCATAAAGATTCTGGGCATCAGTGCAGATCATTTCCTCGTCTGGATTCACAGAAGCTCTGGAGCCGACCTCTGATTCCCAGGCTATAGTATGAGTAAACAGCTCTGCAGACTCAACCATCTGTTCTACCTCATACTCAGACGGGCAGCTGGAGATTTGGGAGCTGTGAGGAAGCAAGTGCGATTGGGGTGACACCTTTGAGGACTGGAGTATTTGTGATGTTGAAGTTGATGTGGAGGAGAGCCCACTTAAAGGAGCACTTGATATCCGTTGAAGCACCTGCTGTTTTTGTGCCTCATCTGGAATTTGTAGCGATTGGCGTGGCCGTAAGAAAGGGATCTTATCACATTGTCCGCTAAAAGAAGTAGACATTTTAGTTTGGCTGGAAGATGGTCTTTCTTCTGCAGATGTTACTGTTGCTTTAACACCTACCCCACGGACACAACCTTTTTTCCCCTTCCCAACACGCCTATTCCCCTTTCCACCAGCAGCAGGCCTTTTTCCACTAATTTTGGTGGTTAACTAATTGACAACTCTGGAGTTGTTTGCACAAAAAAACAATGGATGGGAACCGAGCAGAGCTGAGTGGCCAAACTGTGGTATTAGGCCAAAACTATTGTCTGGGTTAGATGCAGATAAAAATGATATTCAATTTGCAACCTGATGGAGGTCAGTATAGATGGACTAATACAACAAGTCCCACACACTACTAGAAGGCCAAATATTTTTTCAGAGGTAGATGCAGAAAAAACTATATTCAGTTTGCAACCTGATGGAGGTCAGTATAGATGGACTAATAGACCAAGTCCCACACACAGCTAGAAGCCCAATATTTTTTCAGAGGTAGATGCAGAAAAAACTATATTCAGTTTGCAACCTGATGGAGGTCAGTATAGATGGACTAATAGACCAAGTCCCACACACAGCTAGAAGGCCAAATATTTTTTCAGAGGTAGATGCAGAAAAAAATATATTCAGTTTGCAACCTGATGGAGGTCAGTATAGATGGACTAATAGAATGATGCTATGCCCAAAAGATTTTACTTCACTAGGTGCAGTAAAAAAATTGGTATTCTATACACAGGTGGTATATCTTGCAACACAGATAGGCTACTCCACTGACTAACACACTCTGCAATAGGCCAAAAAGGATTAGCTTTGCTAGATTCAGCCAAATGCTGTGAAAAAAACTTGCACAGCATTGGCACAGACCTGCCTGGCAAAAACTGATAGGAACTGATGTAACCTAGTCCTGAAAAGGACTCCAATTACAATTAGTCTTTACTCCCAACCTATATATTTAAGAGCACAGACCTGCCTGATAAAAGTCGTAGGAAATGCTGTAACCTAGTCCTTAAAAGGACTGCAATCACAACTATTCCCTACTCCCAAGCTATCTGTAGATTTGTGCGAAAATTGGCTTGAAATTAACAAGGTATAGCGCACACAGCAACAGCGGTGCCGTCTAACACGCAGCTGCAGCAGTGAGAAAATGGTGGCGACGGGGAAAATGGCTTGGTCTTATAGGGCAAGGACATGTGACATACACTGCCAATCACACATGCCCTTGCTTGTGTGAAAAAAAGCACTTCGCTCCGTGTGTGCGCTGCTGATAGGCTGACAGATTGCACCTCCCCACTGCAAATGCGGGAAAGAGAAAAAAAAATGGAGATCTTCATTGTTCCTGCAGAGATCCATCCCCTGCCCCTCCCCCCGCCCCGCTGTACACTCAAACTGCGTATTAACATTAATTTTCATCATTACTGAGAAAAAATCCAGTTATGATTTTGGGGCACGAACAGTTATCGAACATAACCTCGAACAGCCGAATTTTTCTCAAATCGTTCGTGTTCGCCGAACGGCTCGAACACCGCACAAAACAGCTCGAATTTGAGATTGGCGAACAGTTCGAGGCGAACACCGCTCATCTCTAGTAATGACTCTATATAATAGATCCCTCTGTGTGTAATGACTCTATATAATAGATCCCTCTGTGTGTAATGACTCTATAATAGATCCCTCTGTGTGTAATGACTCTATATAATAGATCCCTCTTTGTGTAATGACTCTATAATAGATCACTCTGTGTGTAATGACTCTATATAATACATCCCTCTGTGTCTAATGACTCTATATAATAGATCCCTCTGTGTGTAATGACTCTATATAATAGATCCCTCTGTGTGTAATGACTCTATATAATAGATCCCTCTGTGTGTAATGACTCTATATAATAGATCCCTCTGTGTGTAATGAATCTATATAATAGATCCCTCTGTGTGTAATGACTCTATATAATAGATCTCTCTGTGTCTAATGACTCTATATAATAGATCCCTCTGTGTGTAATGACTCTATATAATAGATCCCTCTGTGTGTAATGAATCTATATAATAGATCCCTCTGTGTGTAATGACTCTATATAATAGATCACTCTGTGTGTAATGACTCCATATAATAGATCCCTCTGCGTGTAATGACTCTATATAATAGACCCCTCTGTGTGTAATGACTCTATATAATAGATCCCTCTGCGTGTAATGACTCTATATAATAGACCCCTCTGTGTGTAATGACTCTATATAATAGATCCCTCTGTGTGTAATGACTCTATATAATAGATCCCTCTGTGTGTAATTACTCTATATAATAGATCCCTCTGTGTGTAATGACTCTATATAATAGATCCCTCTGTGTAATGACTCTATATAATAGATCCCTCTGTGTGTAATGACTCTATATAATAGATCCCTCTGTGTGTAATGACTCTATATAATAGACCCCTCTGTGTGCAATGACTCTATATAATAGATCCCTCTGTGTGTAATGACTCTATATAATAGATCCCTCTGTGTGTAATGACTCTATATAATAGATCCCTCTGCGTGTAATGACTATATAATAGATCCCTCTGTGTGTAATGACTCTATATAATAGACCCCTCTGTGTGTAATGACTCTATATAATAGATCCCTCTGTGTGTAATGACTCTATATAATAGATCGCTCTGTGTGTAATGACTCTATATAATAGATCCCTCTGTGTGTAATGACTCTATATAATAGATCCCTCTGTGTGTAATGACTCTATATAATAGATCCCTGTGTGTAATGACTCTATATAATAGATCACTCTGTGTGTAATGACTCTATATAATAGATCCCTCTGTGTGTAATCCCTCTATATAATAGATCACTCTGTGTGTAATGACTCTATATAATAGATCCCTCTGTGTGTAATGACTCTATATAATAGATCCCTCTGTGTGTAATGACTCTATATAATAGATCCCTCTGTGTGTAATGACTCTATATAATAGATCCCTCTGTGTGTAATGACTCTATATAATAGATCCCTCTGTGTGTAATGACTCTATATAATAGATCCCTCTGTGTGTAATGACTCTATATAATAGATCCCTCTGTGTGTAATGACTCTATATAATAGATCCCTGTGTGTAATGACTCTATATAATAGATCACTCTGTGTGTAATGACTCTATATAATAGATCCCTCTGTGTGTAATCCCTCTATATAATAGATCACTCTGTGTGTAATGACTCTATATAATAGATCCCTCTGTGTGTAATGACTCTATAGAATATAGGAGTTTCACTTTTTTTATTGAAAAACTGAAATAAATTAACTTTTTGATGATATTCTAATTTAGTGAGAAGCATCTGTATGTGTATGCATGTTCTCTATCTACATATATGTGTGCTCTGTCTATACATATGTGTGTATGTGCTTTGTATATATACAGTGCTGGCCAAAAGTATTGGCACCCCTGCAATTCTGTCAGATAATACTCAGTTTCATCCTGAAAATGATTGCAATCACAAATTCTTTGGTATTATTATCTTCATTTAATTTGTCTTCAATGAAAAAACACAAAAAGAATTGTCCTAAAGCCAAATTGGATATAATTCCACACCAAACCTAAAAAAGGGGGTGGACAAAAGTATTAGCACCCTTTGAAAAATCATGTGATGCTTCTCTAATTCGTGTAATTAACAGCACTTGTAACTTACCTGTGGCACCTAACAGATGTTGGCAATAACTAAATCACACTTGCAGCCAGTTAACATGGATTAAAGTTGACTCAACCTCTGTCCTGTGTCCTTGTGTGACCACATTGAGCATGGAGAAAAGAAAGAAGACCAAAGAACTGTCTGAGGACTTGAGAAACCAAATTGTGAGGAAGCATGAGCAATCTCAAGGCTACAAGTCCATCTCCAAAGACCTGAATGTTCCTGTGTCTTCCGTGTGCAGTGTCATCAAGAAGTGTAAAGCCCATGGCACTGTGGCTAACCTCCCTAGATGTGGACGGAAAAGAAAAATTGACGAGAGATTTCAACGCAAGATTGTGTGGATGGTGGATAAAGAACCTCGACTAACATCCAAACAAGTTCAAGCTGCCCTGCAGTCCGAGGGTACAGCAGTGTCAACCCGTACTATCCGTCGGCGTCTGAATGAAAAGGGACTGTATGGTAGGATACCCAGGAAGACCTCACTTCTTACCCCGAGACATAAAAAAGCCAGGCTGGAGTTTGCCAAAACTTACCTGAGAAAGCCTAAAACGTTTTGGAAGAATGTTCTCTGGTCAGATGAGACAAAAGTAGAGCTTTTTGGGAAAAAGCATCAACATAGAGTGTACAGGAAAAAAAAAGAGGCATTCAAAGAAAAGAACACGGTCCCTACAGTCAAACATGGCGGCGGTTCCCTGATGTTTTGGGGTTGCTTTGCTGCCTCTGGCACTGGACTGCTTGACCGTGTGCATGGCATTATGAAGTCTGAAGACTACCAACAAATTTTGCAGCATAATGTAGGGCCCAGTGTGAGAAAGCTGGGTCTCCCTCAGAGGTCATGGGTCTTCCAGCAGGACAATGACCCAAAACACACTTCCAAAAGCACTATAAAATGGTTTGAGAGAAAGCACTGGAGACTTCTAAGGTGGCCAGCAATGAGTCCAGACCTGAGTCCCATAGAACACCTGTGGAGAGATCTCAAAATGGCAGTTTGGAGAAGGCACCCTTCAAATATCAGGGACCTGGAGCAGTTTGCCAAAGACGAATGGTCTACAATTCCAGCAGAGCATTGTAAGAAACTCATTGATGGTTACCGGAAGCGGTTGTTCACAGTTATTTTGGCTAAAGGTTGTGCAACCAAGTATTAGGCTGAGGGTGCCAATACTTTTGTCCGGCCCATTTTTGGAGTTTTGTGTGAAATGATCAATGATTTGATTTTTGCTTCATTCTCTTTTGTGTTTTTTCCTTGCAAGCAAATTAAATGAAGAGAATAAGACCAAAGAATTTGTGATTGCAATCATTTTCAGGAAGAAACTGAGTATTATCTGACAGAATTGCAGGGGTGCCAATATTTTTGGCCAGCACTGTACATGTCTTTATGTGCTCTATGTGTACACATATGTGTGTGTAGCATATAATGTACGTGTCACATATAGCGTGTGTTTGTATAGTATCCACATTTTTAAATCAGCCCAACGAAGACAAAACTTCAAAAGAATGCTGCTCATTCATCGGGTGATTGGATTCTTCATAAAAGAACAAAAGTCAATGTTCTCAGCAGCACATCGCCCAGTATAAACTGCAGATGTGCTGCTGATAGCATGACACTGTACGGGGACATGATGATCTATTAGTGATCGTTCTGTGCCCAGCATTTTTGTCAGCCTGTGTTAAAAGGTCAGTAAATAAGCGCAGAACGACTTCAATACACTCGATCTTGCTTATTTAAAGGGAATCTGTCACCAGGTTTTTGATTTGTAGTCTGAATACGGCAGGAGATAGGGGCTGAAACACAGATTTCAACGAAGTGTCATTTTTGCTTGTGTGCTGTTGTGCACTTACAATGAAGGTTTTATCAGCTGGGGATTATCACTGCCAGGACTGGTGCACTTGTGAGCACTGATCCGACCATGCCCCCTCTGATAAGCAGCTCACTGTCAATAGACAATGTACATACAGAGCCTAGTGTGAGCGGGGTCAGCTGTGGTGAGGGCGGGGTCAGCTTTCTCAGCTCTGCTATATGCTGCATGGAAAAACTCTGTGTCACAACTGCTGCACCCAAGAAATGAAGTGACACATCACTGGAATCAGGCTTGCCCTACATTATGCTGCTCTCAGATTAAGTAGCAAAAAACCTGCTGACAGATTCCCTTTAACAGTCTGAAATCAGGTCCTGTAAAAACAGCCTAAATGTTTGTGTGCTGGTGCAATAGGTTAACATTTGTCCCACTTTTAACCTTTGTCGAGGGCCACACATTACCTAAAACCTGTAGCATACTTCAGTGGCACGCAAACACCATCTGGCTTACTTGTGTAGCAAGCAGACACTTTCTAGAGTACTTAGGAGGCGATTGACATGTAGCTTGCTTCGGTGACAGGCAGCCATTATATAGTTTGCTTTGGTGGCATACAGACGCCATGCTTTGTGACATGCAGGCCAGGCACCTTATAGTGTGCATCAGTGACACATAGACAAGTTGTAGCATACTTCAGTGCCACAAAGATGCCTTCTACCATGAATTGGTGGCACACAGACGCCATGTACCAAAGCTTTCTTAGCAGGGCCAATGTCACCACCCGGCGCACACGGGCAAGTGCCAGGGCCCTGGACAAACAGGAGACCCACTCGCCGTCGGGTACAACGGCACATTACAGCGCCCTCTCTGTGCCGAGCAGTGCAGAGTCACAAGACGCTGAGGATACTGGAGCAGCGAGGGAAAGGGGAAAGGTGAGTATTTGTTTTTTTTCATTTATGGAGCATTATATGGGGTCCATTATACTATATGGAGGAATATATGGGGCCCATAATACTGTATGGAGCATTATATGAGGCCCATTATACAGTATAGAGCAGTATATGGGGTCCATTATACTATTTGGAGTAATTTATGGGGCCCATTATACTGTATCTCGTATGCTTTGCATCTGAATAAATAATTGCCTGTGCTTCCTGTATAAAATACACACTGCCCTTTCTCCAAAATATGCCCCCCAACACACACTGTGCCCCTATAAAATATGCCTAGTGCACTGCCCCTTTGAATAAAGTACCCCCTCACCACCACCTTTTTCAAAACTAAGCTCCCTTTCAAAATTGTCACCCTCATTATGTGCCCTCACAGCCCTCCTCACCTCGCCCACAATAAGGCATTCAATCCTCGGCTCCCTGATGGAGCGCTTACCATTGATCGCGCCGTCTCTTCTCCTCTGCGGCGCTTCTGTGCCGGAAGCAGTGTGATGATGTCAGCGGCATGAGGACCTTATCATGCTGCCGCACGTCGGCCCGGGACTGACAAGCACTGCCCTAATCCCAGCTCTACGGTGTTCAAATGTATTCACATCTGAAACACACAAATACATTTAAATATAAGAAACAGCAGCCGGCGCATCCCGGACAGCTCCGCGGGCCGCATAATGTGCAGTTCTATTTAGCTATTTATGATGATTTGTTGACAGTCCTATATGGAACGGCCATATAGTATCATTATATACGCTGACATGATTGCAAGTAAAATATGTATATGGCTGATTTCTGTTAGTTCCCGTTTTATTGTACTTACTGTGTTCCGCACAGGTCTAACTTCAGAAAATATGGACTACAAGGCCAAGGAGAAAGCTTGGCTCTCAGATCGAACAGGTTTTTGGTGTTGATAATGGCGATACTCAAATAACTGGTGATCACAAATGGGATGAACAATTTGCTAATATTCAATCCCTACTTATCAAAAGGACGAAGCTCTGGTGGAATCATGCCTTCTTAGAAAAATACATGAGACGCAAGCTAATTCCTAGAGGTTTACGTGTGAGGGTCACCGGTGGACGATGATGCGTTTGTGGCCAAATGGGAGGAGGCGTGTGATACCTGCTCTAACATGTTTATGCAACTTTTGGTGGAATCACTTCTGCCATTACAAACTTAGATAAATTGATTGATGGCGCACAGATAGATCTTAGGTCTAATTGTCCACCTGAAAAAATACAGGCTTTTGAAATTCAGATCGATGGTATGATGGATGTCACTGTGAAAAGAATCCGTGACACTCAATCAACCAAACTTAAAAGAGATATACGAGATTACCAACTTAAGACAGTGTATCGTTGGAGACAAGTACCCTCATTTCGCTCTACGTCTTCTCGGACACCATCTGTCACGTCTCTTTCATCCGTGAGTGATACATCAGAGACACCATCTTCATCTATGGTTACGCGGTCTGGGAGTGATTCCATAAAACAACGTGAATTTAATTACCATCCTTACAAACGTTATGACTTTCAACCAGCTGAGAAAAACCAGAGAGGGAACAAGGTAATTAACTTAAGTCAACATACTCTCTCTGATGTCGATCTTTCCTTACTTAGCAAGGGTCTGTCCTTTTCCCCATCTTCGGGGTTTGATAGCTTTACAGCGATAAAGGACTTGCATATCTTTGCACGGTCACTGATCTTTAAAAGTCTTTTTTACTATGATGATCTCCATAAATTGTTTCCCCCAGAGAGGAGGAACAATTGGCCTTAAGGACATTGAAGGAGCTATCTATTGAACATAACACCACTGAAAATGGTAAGATACCGCCATCCATTAGAAAACGTTCAAAAAAATTCCCTCCCATCTCCTCCTGTACAAATGTAGACCTTTTCGTGCAGATTGTTTCTAATGAGTTTCAGAAAATCCCTCAATTCATTGGGGGTGATAACCTCACTGGTATGGAGCGTGAGAGGCTTAAGATATTGAGTGGTCTAACAGATGTGGTACTGAAACCAGCGGACAAGGGGGGCAATATTGTTATCTGGCCTATACAAATGTAAGAAAAGGAGGCATTCTGCCAACTTAATAATAAAATCTGTTACAAGAAACTTGCATACAACCCCTTGTCCACCTTTAGGCAGCAGCTACAGACTATCCTCGATAATGCTACCAGTGGTGCTATTACCCGAGATCTGGCATCAGCATTGTTGGTTACTGAGCCCTCTATACCCACATTTTACATGCTCCCGAAACTCCACCAAAATTTAGAGACACCTCCAGGGCGCCCCATTATATCTGGGAGAGGTAACTATTTGGAGCATGTCAACAAATGGATTGATTCCAAATTACAGCCCTTGGTTGAGAATCTTCCTTCATTTTTAAAGGATACAGTGGATTTACTACGAAGGGTTGATCGTGTGTATTTGGGGCCTGATACACTGATGATAACAGCGGATGTAGAATCCCTATATACTATTATTAGACATCATGATGGCCTTAGAGCCACAAAATTCTTTTTGGATGGCTCTAATCTACCGATTTGCATTCGTCAATTGGTGATTGAGCTACTGGAATTCACCTTAACACATAATTTTTTTGTCTTTAAGGGGTCCTTCTTCTTGCAGCTCCAGGGAACAGCTATGGGTGCAGCGTTCGCCCCTTCATACGCCAACCTGTTCCTGGGGCTGTGGGAAAGGGACCTCCTCCTGTCAGATCAGCAGGTGTCGATGGGCCGCGTCCTATCCTGGACGCGGTACATCAACGACATTTTGCTGATCTGGCAGGGCTCCACTCAACAGTTAAGAAACCTTTATGTCTGGGTTGAATTGTAACAATTTGAACGTTCACATTACATATCAATATGATCCTAATATGGTGGTGTTCCTTGATGTGACACTCAAGAGAGATGAAGAGAATGCTATACCGACTAATATCTATAGGAAACCTACATCTACTAATATGCTCTTACATGCATCCTCCTCGCATCCGAAACACATGGCTCAGTCTGTTCCTGTGGGACAGGTCAATCGGTTACGCAGGAATCAGGATCTGTTCCACTGATCAAGACTTTGAAAATCAGGCCCGGGACCTTATCAATAGGTTTCGTGATAGAGGCTATAGTCATAGGATGATTAAGAGGGCATATCATAGAGCGAAACATTCATCTCGCCAGAACCTTCTATATGGCCCTCATAATTCTAAGGCAGGGGACCTTGTAAGATTTGTGACTAAATTCCATTCACAAGTGCCTGCAATGGGGAAAGCATTGTGTAAAGCTTGGCCAATTCTGAAGGTGGATCTGATCATCTCTAAATTCATACGAGACACCTACCATTACTTTCCGACGGTCTAAGAACCTCCGGGATTGGTTGGTGAAAAGTCATCTTGGTGGTGAATCTGTATCGACATTCCTGGATGGAGCCGTTAGAAAGCGTGGATGTGTTCCGTGTGGACGCTGTGTGGCTTGTCCCAATGTGGAAAGTTGCAATGAATTTGTGGATTCTAGCAGTTCCACTAAATATAAGATAAAGAAATATATCACCTGTACATCAAAAAATGTGGTGTATTACGCCACTTGCCCCTGTCGGCTAATTTATCTTGGACTCACTACACGCCAACTTAAAATCCGTGTAAGAGAACACGTCTTGGGTATAATTGCAGAGGCGGACCACACAGACACATCCACGTTGAAAATGATTCCACGCCATTTTAAATTATGTCATCAGAGTAACGCGAATTTGTTGAGGGTGAGAGGTATTGACCTGATTGAAGTGGGGATTAGAGGTGGACAAGTATCACAACGCCTGGCCCAATTGGAGTCCAGGTGGATATGGTCTTTAAATACTGTCCATCCGGCGGGACTCAATGAAAATTTGAGTTTTGCACCATTTTTGTGATCACCTTTTATATATGAGTTCTCTTTATCTTCGCCCACATCTTATATATACATGTTTTTTGCCATATGTTGTTTTTTATTTGTTTTTATCTTTATTCATTTTTATGTATTCGTAAGGTCGTCGGGTCCTGTGGCATGCGTTTCCATCATCATGGTACATTCTCCATCAAGCCTGCTCTTCTGTTTGAAGTCCTCCATTCTGTCTTTGACACACAACGAGAATATACACTCCTGTGATGCAAATATCAATAAGTCACCACTATCAGGCTGATACAGTCGGATACCGGGTTCTATAGGCTTGAACTTCCTGTTTAAAGTAGCGTGCATGATTCTTTAGTTCTCGGTGACATGACCGTTTCTTATGTTTGTTGGGTGTATTGACACTGCTTGTTACTTTGTCTATGTGTGCTTATCGTTTTGGACAGTATACATGTGATTAATTTGCCCCTTACGGTAGGTCAATTGACCCTAATGTGACATTTTCACTTTTGGTCTCTGCACTACCTAGGGGGATTTTTTCCATTAATCCTGATGATTACTATACGAATAGCATATAGCGTTATAATTTGCCCCCTGGCTGGTGCTGATTCCTTGAGTGTATTCATTGTCTATACCTATATGTTTTGATCTAGGTCAATGATCAATCTGCATGCTTAATTGGGGGCCGCCTAAGGCGATGGGATACCCCCCAGGGTATTACATGGCCAGGTGGTAGGGTAATAGTCCTCGGGATATTCTGACATTTTGCAGTACTCAATATTGCCTTTTGCCAGTACGCATGCACGCCATGGTCCTGGCACCTCAGCTGGCTTTCGGCATCAGCTATACTGTACGGAGCGATCCTGCCGTCCAGTTTTGATGCCGACGCCGCTGAGCGTCCCTGTTACCATGACAGTGCATGCGTCAGCTTGGCTTCAGGAGAGCATCGCTGCGTTACCTTGACTACGGACGTCACTTCCGGGGTGGGCATTAAATTGATTGGCTCACGGTCGGCCATTATTGTGTTACGTCGACCATTGACGTCACTTCCGAGGGAGGGCATTCAATTGATTGGCCTGCGATCTGCAGGCATTACGTTACCTTGACGTTGGACGTCACTTCCGGGGGCGTGCACTGCCTTGATTCGCCAGCGTTTTGCCACCGGGCTATTGGACATTGGACACTCATACAATGCCCCTTGACAAAGGCCCACGCCGAAACGCGTGTCGGGGTTGAGCACAGGTTCTGGTCTCTCCTGGTATATTCTCTTTTAAAGGTAATATGCTTGTACTTTATAAGCCATGGTCTGCCTGTAGAGACTTACCTAGTGGACCAGTGGTTGAGATTTCTAGCATGTATGCATATGTATAAGGAAATAGATACAGATACATTATCTTGATATTATATGATAATCATATGCATCTCTCCATGTATTTACCCGTCATGCTCTTTCTCATATGGCAATTGCTATTGATGTTTTATTCCACATCAACCTGTCTATATTTAATCAATAAAGTTTATTTAATTGCATATTTGAGACATTATGATCATCCTTTTGGCGACTTGTCGCCCCCTCTCCCTATTTAGCTATTTATGATGATTGGTCGTGTTGACAGTCCTATATTGAACGGCCATATAATATCATTATATACGCTGACATGATTGCAAGTAAAATATGTATATGGCTGATTTCTGTTAGTTTCCTTTTTTTTTAATGTGCAGTTCTGATGTAGAACATAGAGGTCAAAGGAAGACAGCAACCACACAAGCACCATGGTGTAAAAGTAGTGATAGGTCTAGTCTCGACAGGGGAGGCATGGCGAGGGATGGGAAAGATGTAGGGTGGACAGCAATAAAGCAACTCTGTCCAGCCATTGCACAACTATGACTTCAGCATGCTGGGGCTTGTGTGGTCACACCAGCTAGACTTCTTCAGGGTGGAGATCACCAGATCTCAGGGAGGAGATAAGAAGTGACTCTACCAATCGAGTAAATAACTAAAAGGTGGTACAGTAGTGTTCAAAATAATAGCAGTGCAATATGACTAACCAGATCAATCACTGTTTTTGGTATAAATTATATTCCCACATGTTAAACAATTTACCAGTTAGTGCAGTAGATTCTAAGAAAACCCCCCGACTCCGCATTCATGATCTGCAGGTTTTTAAGTCTGTGTATGTGAATAATTAATTGTACGGGGTGTTCAAAATAATAGCAGTGTGGAGTTCAATTAGTGAGGTCAATCATTCTGTGAAGAAACAGGTGTGAATAAGGTGGCCCTTATTTAAGGCTGTGTGCCCACTATGCGGTTTTTCAAGCATTTTTGCTGCAGAATTTCCGCAGCGTAAACGCTTGATAATACGTGCCCCATGATCCCCAATGAAAATCTGCATGTTCTGTGCCCATTCTGCGGAATTTTCCTTACGGAAAAATCTGCAGCATGTCAATTATTTGTGCGTTTCTGTATGCGGATTTGAGGTCCCAATGCATTTGAAAAACACAAGTCAAATCCGCATGTAAAAACACTGCAAAAAGGCGTCTAAAATCCACAAGCGTTTTTACTGCCAAGAACATGCAGAAACGCTGCAGAAGTTTTCTGCTTTAATTCTGCATCGTGGGCACATACCCTAAGGGTGAAGTCAGCACATGTTGTACCTGCATTTCTCCTTGAAAGCTTGAGAACTATGGGTCGTTCGATACATTGTTCAGAAGAACAGTGTACTTGGATTAAAAAGTTGATTGGAGAGGTTAAAACTTATAAAGAAGTGCAGACAATGATCGGCTGTTCAGCTAAAATGATCTCCAATGCTTTAAAATGGAAAGCAAAACCAGGGAGACGTGGAAGAAAACAGAAGACTACCATCAGAATGGATCGAACAATAGCCAGAATGGCAAAGGCTCACCAATGATCAGCTCCAGGATGATCAAAGACAGTCTCAAGTTACCTGTGAGTACTGTGACAGTTAGAAGACGCCTGTGTGAAGCTAATCTCTTAGGAAGAAGTCCCCGCAAAGTCCCACTCTTAAAAAAAAAAAAGACATGTACTGAAGCGGATACAATTTGCCAAAGAACACATCAACTGGCCTAAAGAGGAATGGAGAAATATTTTGTGGCCTGATGAAAGTAAAATTGTTCTTTTTAGGTTCAATGGCCGCAGACAGTTCATCAAAGGACCCCCAAACTCTGCATTCAAGCCACAGTGCACTGAAGACAGTGAAGCATGGTGGTGCAAGCTACATCCTCAAACAAAAATACATATTGTGAGTTTGTAAAGACAAATGCAGTAGTTAACAATTATCTACATTTCTCTTCATGTTTTGAATTAGAAAACAGTGAGAAATGTTCCCAATGCTGGAAATAAAAACTGGTAGAAAGATTTTGTGCTTAACTCATGTTTTTGAACACAATGCTATTATTTTGAACAGTACTGTACATGACCAGAAGAGAGGACTCCAACCTGGGCGGATCTTATGTCCCCTAAGAACTGACTGTCGTGATCAGCGCCCCCGGGCACACCAGCTGTGGTGGAACTGCTCCCAACATGGTGAAATGGCCCATAACATCCCATGCCTGTCCGAAGCTGCAGTTCCATAACAGCATGGGTACCAAAGGTTGTGGTCTCGGATGTACAGCCTCGCCTACACGGCCTGACTACTTCTCTGTGCTTCTTTTATACAGGAAAAATGAGTGAAACGTTGTCAACCCCTCCGGAACCAGGAGTACACCCCTTAAAGGTAACCTGTCAACATAGCGGAGGGAGGTAATAGTATCGCTAACGCTGCTCGATCCCCCAATATAAATGGCACCTTTCTTGAGATCTGATGGGAGTCATGAAAAATCTAGTGAAGCCATATGCAATCAGGCTAGAGGCGTCAGTGCAAAAGAAAGAAGCCGTCAAAGTGCAGCGACATGCCCACAGGGCACTACCATCATGATTTGCATATTGTGGTATAGCAACAAGCTCAGCTGTATGCGGAGGAAAAACACGGAATACTGTCTTTAAATTTTTGGGTTAGTTTATTTAGCAGTCAAAAACTACCCTGGAGTCCAAAACACCTAATTACTTACCGGTAATGTGTTTTTTCGGATTCCATGAGAGCACCCCAAACGAGAGAGGGATCCACCCTCCAAGGACAGGGAACCACCAGGCTTTAAAATGGGTGGTTCCTCTTCCCCTATCAGTTGGTTACAGAGACTGGAAGAACTAATCTTAGGAACACCGTTAGTCCACCACAACCCCAACACCACGTGTATAATACACAAGACACCAAGAGGAGAAGGTGAAGATATGAACCGTCAACAATGGGAGGGAATATGAGGGTGTTGTCATGGACTCTGAAAAAACACATTACCGGTAAGTAATTACGTGTTTATCGATCGTCCATGACAGCACCCCATATGAGAGAATTACAGAGAAGTGAACACTTTAGGGAGGGACCACCGCCTGCAGAACCCTACTCCCAAAGCTGACGTCAGTACCGGAAAGGTCAAGCCTATAGTGCTTATAGAAGGTTGAGGGTGAGGACCAGGTGGCCGCTCTACAGATTTGATCAATAGAAACTCCTGACCTTTTGCATGGATTTATATAGTGTGACCAATCAAATCCCTTGACAACCCGCATGCGGAAATGCATGTGAAGAACGCTTCACTTCCGCTTGTCCCTAGCAGGAAAAACGCATGTACAATCCGCATGTACAACCCGCATGTACAGTCTGCATGTACAATCCGCATCTATAATCCGCATGTACAATAAGCATGTATAATCCGCATGCGTTTTTTCTGCAGGGAGATGCAGTAATGCTCAGGAAAAAATCCTTAGCATTTCTGCATCGTAGGCACATAGCCTAAGACCATGTTCACATGGAGATTTTTGAGCCATTAGTAAATAATGAGTTTTTCCAAGCAGAAACCACTTTAGTAAACTCTTGTTTTTTTATGGAGCTGTTGGAGGAGTTTTTTTTGTTTCCTAAAGCTTTTTTGCTGCCTTTTAATTTAACACTAACCAGTATGGAGCAGTTGCCGGCTGTAGTAATGACTGACTATATAGAGCGGTTTGCCTGAAGAGGCCGGCAGGGGTCCCGCCTGAAGAGGCCGGCAGGGCCCGTCTGTGCACGTTGGCTCAGCAACATCTTGAGAGAAACAGATTAAAAATCAAACGGTTAAGCCAGGGCCGGCGTCAGAACCCGGGCAAGTGCTGGGGCCCTGAGCATGCGGGGGGGCCCACTTGCAGTCAGGCACCCCGTCGGGCTATGGGCGGAGAACGGTGCCAGCGCTTCTCCGCCACTTGTTCAGGGCCGCGGCAGCCTGATACTTACCTCTCCCCGTGCCTCCGCAGATCCACGGTCTTCCTGCTGTGCGCTCCCTGTGAGGTGCGGTGATGTCTTTCATCCGCGCCCTCCCCTGAGCCGTCACAGCACAGAGCGGGAAGACGCCGGCAACGCTGGAGTCCGGACCTGAGCAGCAAGAGCAGGTGAGGAGGAGTGAGGTGAGTATTTGATTTTTTTTATGTATGGAGGCATGGGGCATTATATGGGGGGGGGACATCCAGCATAGAGCATTATATGGGGGGGTGACATCCTGCATGGGGCATTATAAAAAGGGGGGGGGTGACATCCTGCATGGGGCATTATAAGGGAGGGGGGGGGTGACATCCTGCATGGGGCATTATAAGGGAGGGTTGTGTGACATCCTGCATGGGGCATTATATGGGGGGGTGACATCCTACATAGGGCATTATAAAGAGGGGGGGTGACATCCTGCATGGGACATTATAAGGGAGGGGGGGTGACATCCTGCATGGGGCATTATAAAGAGGGGGGGGTGACATTCTGCATGGGGCATTATATGGGGGGGTGACATCCTGCATGAGGCATTATAAGGGAGGGGGGTGTGTGACATCCTGCATGGGGCATTATAAGGGAGGGGGTGTGACATCCTGCATGGGGCATTATAAGGGAGGGGGGGTGTGACATCCTGCATGGGGCATTATAAAGAGGGGGGGGTGACATCCTACATAGGGCATTTTAAAGAGAGGGGCTGACATCCTGCATGGTGCATTATATGGGGGGAATGGGACATCCTGCACAGGGCATTATGTGGGGGTAACAACCTGCATGGAGCATTATATGGGGGCCAATATCCTGTATGGAGCGTTATAAGGAGACCAGTAGCTTGTATGGAGCATTATATGGGGGCCAGTATTCTGTACGGAGCGTTTCATGGGGGCCAGTATCCTGTAAGGAGCGTTTTATGGGGACCAGTATCCTGTAAGGAGCGTTTTATGGGGGCCAGTATCCTGTACGGAGCGTTTTATGGGGGCCAGTATCCTGTACGGAGCGTTTTATGGGGGTCAGTATCCTGTATGGAGTGATTCGTCGGTTTCTGAGCTATTGTAGAATTTACAATAGATATCGCTCATGTAATGTAAGATGTGAAATCTTCGGCCTTGTACTATATATATATTTCTCTGCGGTATCTGTGCATCATGAATCGTGGTATGTGATAAAGGGGCCCGCTGAGACTCTTTCGCCCAGGGCCCAGAAAAACCTGGAGCCGGCCTTGGGTTAAGCTTTCCATAAACTGCTCGGGGTTCATAAACTTTTTCTGACAGAGGTATAAATTTGTTGTCACAACTGCAACCAAAATCTGCTCTGCACCTAATGACCTCAATGAGCACAATCTGCAGAAGCAGAGATGCAGTATACAGCATGAGGGATGGAAAGAGCAAAAGCCTGAGTGGTTCACACGGCCGTAGATGGATGTCGGACTACCTGCTGCTCCAATGAGCAGCGCAGCCAAGCTCGAGACAATGAGCACAGCTGAGTGACAGAAATGCAACAACGGGTCCACAAATAAAATAGACACAAAAATCTTTGTTTTTAATTATCAATACAAAAAAACACAACTCTGAATAAAATGAAAGTCAACCATTAAAATGATACAAAAATAACTATGACCAGAATGTGCCGCCATGCAGGGGTGTCAGAGGCCCCCTACATACATTAGTCTCTTGTGTATGAGGCCTTTACAACACCCCCCATTACAAGGCCTCATTGCGGCATGCAAAACCTTTGGTTTTAAAGCACATTTTATAGTAAATGGAAACATGGAAGCACTGAACTGACGCCAGCAGGGGGCCCTAAAGCTGGCTTACCCATAAACTTCTGAAAATAACTTTTTATTCTTGGGGACTTCTCATTGGGAAGTATAGAAATGAGTGTAATGTGAGGCTATCCCAGCCCATCCTGGATGCCGCGGATTTTCCGTGCGAGCTGTATGTCCTTTACGTAGAGAGTCACCCTCTTGGCATGGAGACTGCACAGGTAGGAGTCTTCGAGAAGCCGGACAAGGAAGGCCTCTGCTGACTGCGGACACAGGAAAAGGTATGAGCATTAAAGCGGGCCTGGTATATAGGTGACAGCACCTGGACACGAGGAGGAACACTATTTCATGGAATTATAGAACTTGTATCCAGCATTTTCACCCGTTCCCCCCTCTAAGGCTGCAGTCTGACCGCTGTATTACTCGAGCGAGGATCACATCGCAATGCTTGGACTGGCCGGCGGCTCTCCGTACCGGAGAGTGAGGCATGATGTATTTCTATGCATCTGTCATGCTCAGGTCAGTCCGAGCAATGTGATCTTCGCCCAAGTGGTAAGGCCGTCTGTCTGCACCCCCAGTCTGAGAGTAGCTGTTATGAGACCTCGCGTACACAGCATCCTCCCTTTTCTATATACTCCAGTAACTAGATGTAATCTGATCCCTCAGTGAGCAAGGAAGCCCCTCTAATTTTAGCTGTTTTTCATCCAAGAAAATCAGTCCGATTATGCAAATTACATTATGATCAGAGTGATCCAATTTTCTAGGATGTAGAGGGGGGAAAAAAAAAAAGTCTCTCCACTCCGTAAGTCTATGAAAATCGGAGCACACCCGGATGTCATCCAGGTGGCGTCCGACGTTTTCCACAGAGCCACAGACATGAATGACCGAGTGCCGTCCGAATATCAACTCGAGCATGCTGAAACTTTTTCCTTGTACCGAATCTCTGTGCGAGGAGAAGAGAAAAAATAAAATTAATTGGGCATGTGCGCGGCCTCACTGAATAACACGGGGGTGAGTGCCATCTGACAAATGGATAGCACTCGTCCAATTATTAATCAATAACACACGCCCTTAATAAAGAAGGCAATCAGCACAGGGCTCAGTGGTCAGCACTGTACTGTGGCTCGGTGGTTAGCACTGTAGCTTTTCAACACTGGGGTCCTGGGTTCAAATCCCACCAAGGACGACATCTGCAAGTAGTCTGTATGTTCTCCCCGTGTTTGCGTGGGTTTCCTCCCACACTCCAAAGACTAATGGGGAATGTAGATGGTGAGCCCCCAATGGGGACAATGATGATGATGTCTGTAAAGCGCTGTGGAAATTTATAGTGCCAGATAAGGCTGTGTGCCCACTATGCGTTTTTTAAGCATTTCCGCAGCGGCAAAAACGCTGCAGAAACGCTTAAAAAAAGCATGGTAGAAGGCCTGCCATGTCCCCCAATGATAATCCGCTGTGCTGTGCACATGCTGCGGAAGTTTCCACTGTGGATTATCATTGCGGAAAAATCCACAGCACTACCAATTATTTTGCAGAAGAGCGGCGTTTTTGCCGCCATTGACTTGCATTGAAACACATGGAATCCGCATCACTGTATGTGTAGATGTGCATTCAACGCGTTTCAATGTGCGGATGGTACCCGGGTGTGGAGCACAGGAGACTCTCCTCCAGACCCGGGTACCATAGAACCTGTAAAAAAAGAATAAAATAAAAAATAAATATCATAATTTACCTTATGATGGCCTACGGTGCGCTCGTCCTTCCTTGCCGGCAGCTCACGGTGGACTGAAGGACCTGCACTGACGTCGTAGTCCTGTGACGGCAGGTCCTTCCGTCCACCGCGAGCTGCCGGCAAGCCAGGACGAGTGCATCGCAGGCCATCAGAAGGTAAGTATAGATTTATTTTTTTATTTTTAAACATTCTTTAAGGTCACAGTATATAAATCCATGCCGGTTACATGGATTTATATAGTGTGACCAAGTTGACAAACACTTTCCAAGTGATGCTAGAATCGCTTGGAAAGCGCTTGTCAACCCGCATGCGGAAATGCATGTGAAGAACGCTTCAC
Organism: Phyllobates terribilis; assembly: GCF_046119375.1. Lineage (NCBI taxonomy): Eukaryota > Metazoa > Chordata > Amphibia > Anura > Dendrobatidae > Phyllobates > Phyllobates terribilis. Next base: position 185,261,227 of record NW_027362767.1, on the reverse strand, counting down.
TTCCGCATGTCCCTGGCAGGAAAAACGCATGTGCAATCCGCATGCGTTTTTTCTGCCAGGGAGATGCAGAAACACTCAGGAAAAATCCTGAGCATTTCTGCATCGTGGGCACATAGCCTTAGTGAGGAAAATAGATATACACTCCTCAAAACTGAAGTTGCAATACATGATGGATAGAGATATTAAAGATATGAAACTCTCTCAAGTTATTCAGTATCGGGTTTGAGTAACGTGCAGAAATCCCGGCACTTACAGCCTTGGCTGCTATCAGTAATGATTGTCTGAGGATTGTTCTGTCGCTGCATGCACTTCATCAAGATCCTCTGCTGGCAGCTCCTGTGTAATTGCCAAACAAGGACAACCCTATGTGCTCGATGGGAGACAGGGTTGGAGATGCTGCAGCCAAGGTGGGCCACGCAGGTTACTGACAGGGACAAAAGACGTAGTTACTTACCGGTAAAGGGATTTCTCAGAGCCCATGATGGCACCACGGAGAGGGAGGATCCGCCCTTCAAGGACAGGAAACCTACAGATAAAAGCGCGGCACCTCTTTCCCGCATCAGTTGTTTACAGAGCATGAGAGGACCTCTGGATTAATAACACAATATTTAACATTATTATGGAGCTTATCAGAAACACCATGTGACTGCGTCTGAATAGCGAAATAGGTGTGCAGACCCACACGTGAAGGGAAGGAATGTACGGGTGCCGTCATGCGCTCTGAGAAATCCCGTTACCGGTAAGTAACTACGTCCTTTCTCCTTCCCCCATGATGGCACCAAGGAGAGAATTGCAGAGGAATGTATTAGGGAGGGACGACCACTTCCAGAACCCTTCTACCAAAAGTAAGGTCTGATGAAGAGGCTAAGTCCAGCCGATAGTGTTTGAAGAATGTAGCGGGAGAAGACCTAGTTGCGGCTCTACATATCTGTTCTATTGAGGCGCATGCTCTTTCCGCCCAGGAGGCTGCTACTGCCCTTGTTGAGTGAGCGCTCAGATTTTCCAGGGTGGCTTTTCCACTTGAGGAATATGCCAGGGAGATGGCGTCTCTCACCCATCTTGCCAGGGTGCCCTTGGACGCTTTTTGTCTCTTCAGAGGTCACTGGAAGAACACAAAAAGAGCCCTATCCTTTCTACACTCCGGTGTGGCCTCTAAGTACTGGACTAGGCACCTTCTGACATCTACAGTGTGTAGAATTTTTTCTCCCCTATTCTTGGGATTAGGGCAAAAAGAAGGGAGGGTGACTTCCTGAGATCTATGAAAAATGTGACCCTACCTTAAGTAGGTAAGCCGGGTCGGTCTTAAGAGTAACCCTATTCTCCAGGATTTGCGTGGAGGGGGGCCCTGCCGACAAAGCCTGTATATCGCTAACTCTTCGAGCTGACGTAAGGGCTACCAGGAAAGAAGTTTTCAGGGATAGAATTTTTAGAGACGCATCCGCCAAAGGTTCAAAAGGATGTTTGTTTAGAGCTGTAAGGACTAAGTTTAAGTCCCAAGGAGGAATATTCCGAGAGGGGATGGGCCTAGATCTAGCTGACGCTTTGATGAATCTAGATATCCACCTAGTTATGGCTAGATCGTAATTGTAGAGGGCCCCTAATGCTGCAACTTGGACCTTCAGTCTGCCTGTTGCCAAGCCCTGTTCCAACCCCCTTTGCAGAAACTCTAAAATGGCTGTTAGTGGAACCTCTCCTAGAAACTGACGATGAAAGGATTTTTTGCCAGGTTTTCCCGTAAAGTCTGGTGGTTACAGGCTTCCTACTTTGTAATAGCGTGGACATCAAGTTTGGGGAAAACCCTTTATCCCTTAAAGGGGTGGTCCAGTACTTTATATTACCCCCCTCCCCCCGGGACGCCTAAGGATTTTTGTAATTACCTTACGTTGCATATACTGCATGTGAGCGGCGCTATCACTGGCCGCTGACAGGCATCACGTGACCCCCGGATGCAGCCGGCTCTGACATCCGCTGACGTCACGACAAGTGCTGGCAGCAGCCGGGAGTCTCTCTTCTGCGTTCCACGGTGGATGCCAGGCTGTGGGCGGGGTTGCCCCCCCCGGCGTCGCAGGTGCCATCCACCGCACACTCTGCCTCTCCCCATTCATTGGGAAAGCACGCGGTGGATGCTGGGTGTAACCCCACCCACAACCCAGCAGCACCGTGGGGACCCCAGCGCTGAGTCACACCTCACTTGTCGTGAGGTCAGCGCGGGGTCATGTGATGCCTGTGAGCGGCCAAGGATAGTGCCCCTCACAGGCAGAAACAGCAACGCAAAGTATTTACAAAAATCCTTAGGGGCCCCGGGGGGGGGGGGGGGATAATATAAAGTACTGGACAACTTTTCTAAGAGAGACCTCTCAAATTCCAGGCTGTCATAGGTAGGTTTGCTACCTGGAGATGAAGGACCGGTCACTGGGAAAGAAGATCCGGAAGTATCCAGGGGTTGGAGATGGACATCATCCTCAGCCAGGAAAACCATGTCCTCTTTGGCCAGAAGGGGGCTATCAAGATTACCTTTACCTTGTCTTCTCTGATTTTCCTCAGTACTGCCGGGATTAGGGCAATCGGAGGAAAAGCATATGCTGGAGGGTAGATCCATGGAATCATGAGGGCGTCTAGTGCTATCGGGTTCCCTTTGGGGTCTAGCGAACAGAAAGCTTCTACCTTCCTGTTCTAAGGCTAAGTACCCATGATGCAGAAATGCTGCAGATTTTTTCCACATCTCCCTGGCAGGAAAAATGCATGTAAAATCTGCATAGAATAGAAGCTTGAGAAAATGCATTATGCTTTTCATATGCTTCAAACATCTCAATGTCGCTGCATGAAGGGTTTTACAAAAGCCTCTTCAGATGGTTCTATACCCCAATAAGGCTTTCCCATACTGACCCTAATAACTCACCCTTGTGCTGGAGGAATTGTGGACAACAAGGAATATTATTACATATTTTTTGGCAATGCCCAAAAATCCATAAACTCTGGGCACAAACTTCCAAACTAATCAAAAATGTGACTAACCAGCCAACTACTCTTACCCCTCAAACAGCACTTCTCTCTCTCGAAATGGAAAATTTCACTCCACCAGAAAGACTTATTATTCACATCGGTTTAGTGGTCAAAAATGCTATCGCATTCAATTGGAAAGAACCTGATCCTCCCCGCTTCTCAGAGGTAATAGAAAGGATTACTCTACATAAGTCCTACAAGTTTAGATTTGCAATTAACAATAATGGGTTAACAAAAACTTCCAAAAAAATGGACCCTGTGGACTAATAAATTTCCCGATTGAGATAATTTCATAAGATGATTCATTTGTCTTTATATACTTAAATGTTTACTTGAATCTAGTGTATACCCCGTGTTATGTATACAGCTCCTTACGGTTTAACCTGTTATGTACCACAACTAAGTGTCATTTTGTTCTGTTTCCTTTTATGGATAAACATGTTCAATCATTAGGGCTCTCCTCCTTTCCCATTCCCCTTCCCCCTTTTATCCTCACTGTATAACACTGTTTGACTAATTAAATTTTTTTTATAAAAATCATTGAATAGGAAAAACGCATAGTGGGCACGCAGCCTAACTGTTTGCAAACAAGTCTACGGTAGGATGTCCCCACATTTCTGTGATCTGATTGAACACTGACTGATTCAGCTCCCACTCAACCTGCTTCAATTGGGTCCTACTCCGGAAGTCTGCTCTGAGATTTTCTGCCCCTCTTATATGGAGAGCAGATAGAGACCCCAGGCTCCTCTCGGCTACCAGGAAGATGGATTTTGTTACTTGCATTAGAGAATGGGACAGAGTTCCTCCCCGGTGATTCAGGTACGCTACTACTGTCAGACAACACTCTTACGTGGTGACAGTGTAGAGGGTTTAAAAATTCTGAAAGGGCGAGCTTGACCGCTAGAAACTCCTTCATGTTTGAGGATGTAGATTTTACGTTCTCCACCCAGACCCCTTGAGCTAGTTGGTCATCTAAGTGAGCCCCCCAACCTGTTGGTCTTGTGTCCGTGGTCAGGATCTGAGAGACTGAGATTACCCATGGAACACCCCGTATTAGGTTGGGTCCGTCTCATCCACCATTCTAGGGAAAATGTGTTTTTTGACGATAAGGTTAGCTGACCTAAGTGACCTTTTAGAGATTTTTCAGCTTCCAAGATTTCCCACTGCAAATCCCTGGTGTGCATTTGAGTCGATTTGATGGCCGGAATACAGGCAGTCATGGAGCCTAGGAGGGACATTGCTTTTCGCAGAGTCAGAGGGGTGGTCCCTTACCCGAGATACTTGAGCTATGATTTTCTGAATTTTCTCTCTGTCGGGAGACGACTCCTGATTCTTTGAATCTATCATAATGCCTAGATATTGCTGCACCTGGTTCGGCTCGGTCTTTGATTTTTTTAGGTTCAAGAGCCAGCCTAAGTTCGTTAATGATCCCATGACCTTTGCAAGTTGGTTCTTGCAGTGATGGAAAGGGCTGCCTATTAGAAAATCGTCCAGGTACGGGATAATCCGGATGTCTTGTTCCATTAGGTGTGCCATTGCCTCTGCCACTATTTTGGTGAATACTCAAGGGGCTATGGCTAGACCGAATGGGAGAGCCGAATACTGGTAATGCTTGACTACCCCCCCCCCAATCGGAATTGCTACCCTTAGGAATTTCTGACAATTTTTGTGTATGGGGACGTGATAATAAGCGTCCTTTAGATCCAGGACAGTCATGAAACAGTGAGGAAACAACATTTTTACTGACGTCTTTATTGTTTCCATCTTGAAGGATTGAACCTTCAGAGACTTGTTCAGTTTCTTCAGGTTTATGATGGTCCTGAAAGTCCCATCCGTTTTTTTCCTCAAGAACAGAGGGGAGTAGAAACCTTTGCCTTCTTCCTGGACAGGGACTTCTTGAAGGACTGTTTTCCCTATCAGGCCCAGAACCTCTTGCTCTAACGCTAGCTGTTCTACGCTTGAGGATCTTTTTTTAGGTGTTATAAAATTTGGTTGTGGAATCGAGTGAAACTGGAATTTTAGACCTGATTTTATGTTTAATACCCAGGAATTGTTGGATATCTTTTCCCAGGTCGGGAAAAAAATGTGATAAACCCCCCCCCACCCGGGATAACCTGAGAGGGTTTCCTGTTGTCACTGGGGGGGGGGGGTCTGTTGAACATATACCCTTTAGTCTTCCTCTCCTCTCACTTATCCTGGTCTCTAGGGGTTTTTTTTGCGGATAAATTTCTTACTCCGAAAGGACTTTTTGTAAGAGGTAATGGAGAGGATAGGGAAGCGTTGATATTCTTGACAATGCTGGGGATAATGATCGAGCGTGGGCCCAAATAGGAATTCGCCCTCACAGGGAATGGAGCATAGTCTTGATTTTGTTTGGAGGTCTCCTGGCTAGCATTTAAGACAGGGGTCCTCAAACTACGGCCCGCGGGCCACATGCGGCCCGCTGAGGACTTTTATCCGGCCCGCCGGGCTGTGAGCAGAGGAGAGCGGTGTCAGCGCCCGCTCTCCCTCCGCTTTCTCAGAGCCCCGGCAGCCCGATACTTACCTCTCCCCGTGCCTCCGCAGATCCGCTGTCTTCCTGGTGCGCGTTCCCTGTGACGTCTCAGGTCAGAGGGTGCGGTGACGTCTTTACACCGCGTCCTCCCCTGAGCCGTCACAGGGAGAGCAGTCCAGACCTGAGCAGCGGCAGCAGGCAAGGAGGGAGGTGAGTATTGGATTTTTTTTTTTTTTAAAATGTATGGAGACATGGGACATAATATTAGGGGTGACATCCTGAATGGGGCATTATATGGGGGGGGGGGTGACATGCTGCATGGGGCATTATATGGAGGGGGGGGGTGACATCCAGCATGGAGCATTATATTGGGGGGGTGACATCCTGAATGGAGAATATAAAGACAGGGGAGTGATATCCTGCATGGGTCATTATATGGGGGGGGGTGACATGCTGCATGAGGCATTATATGGGGGGGTGACATCCTGAATGGAGAATATAAAGACAGGGGAGTGATATCCTGCATGGGTCATTATATGGGGGGGGGGGGGGGGGGGGTGACATGCTGCATGAGGCATTATATGGGGGGGTGACATCCTGAATGGAGAATATAAAGACAGGGGAGTGATATCCTGCATGGGTCATTATATGGGGGGGGGGGGGGGGTGACATCCTGAATGGGGCATTATAAAGACAGGGGGTGATATCTTGCACGGGGCATTATATGGTGGGAGAAAGGGAAATCCTGCATGGGGCATAATAAGGGGGGGGGGGGGACAGCCTGCCTATTGAGGACCTATGCTGCCTATTGGGGACATTTACCTGCCTATTGAGGACATTTACCTGCCTATTGAGGACATTTACCTGCCTATTGGGGACCTATGCTGCCTCTTGGGGACATTTACCTGCCTATTTGGCACATTTACCTGCCTATTGGGGACATTTACCTGCCTATTGGGGACCTATGCTGCCTATTGGGGACATTTACCTGCCTATTGGGGACCTATGCTGCCTATTGGGGACATTTACCTGCCTATTGGGGACCTATGCTGCCTATTGGGGATAGTTACCTACCTATTGAAATACCGGTTGATTTAACTTTGTTCTTCATTTTAAATATTGTATTTGTTCCTGTATTGTTTTTTTAACTACAAAATAAGATATGTGCAGTGTGCAGAGGAATTTGTTCATAGTTTTTTTTAAAAACTATATTCCGGCCCTCCAATGGTCTGAGGGACCGTGAACTGGCCCCCTGTATAAAAAGTTTGAGGACCCCTGATTTAAGAGAAGCCCGTTGCCCTGGCTGCTAGCCTAACTGAGTGGGCTGAGGCATCAGCCAGAAAGGTTGCTGCCCCGTTCATTAGGGGAATAGGGCCTAATATGGTGTCACTGGACGTTTTTTCTTTTAACTGTTTCCAGTTGCTCTAGCCAAACCATCAGAGTCCTGGCTGTACACATGGCTGCTACCGCTGGTTTCAATTCTCCCCCTGGGGCCTCCCAAGAACCTTTTAAGAAGGTATCCGCTTCTTTGTCCATTAGATCCTTCAATACTCCCAATATCTTCAAACGGAAGGGAAACATTTTTTTAGAGGTTTCGGCAATCGTCACATCTAATTTCGGCACCTTTTCCCAAAATGAACATACTGGGTCGTCAAACGGGTATTTCCTTTTAGGGGATAAAAGGCCCTTCCTTTCGGGTTTTTTCCACTCTCTGTTAATCAGGGAGTGGACTTTCTCGTTGAGAGGGAAAGATCTTCGCTTTTTTTGTTCCAGGCCACTAAACATCATGTCCTGAACAGATTTTTTAGGACGAGGATCCATTAACCCCATAGTGAATCTGACTGCCTTAACTAGACTGTTCCCTCTATGGAGAAACAGCTGCGCCCGCCTTTGTCCCCTGAGGAAGATGAGAAATACGTATCTGAATCTTCCTCCTCCTCGTCTAGGCTGCTAGATTCTGATATGGGGGATACGTTTCTGGTTTTGTTTTTTCCCCCTTCTTCTGAAGGTATTGAAAGGCATTTTCTACTTGGGATTTTATTAAGGTTCTGAGCGCCGAGGCAAACTTAGGAAGAAGGTGTACCGGGTTAGGAGTGGGAACCATTTTCGTAGATGGGTCCTCTTTCGGGATTGACGCTACACTGGAGTCCTTGCTGCGCTGGGATGATTTGCCAGAACGCCCGCTTCCACTGTTACCACGCTCATGATGATGGGAAGCTTCTTGACGTCCTGTCTCCTTCTCGCGCTTCTTCCTTTGCTGCTGCTGCCGCCGTTGTGGTGATTGTGGATGCAGAGGCTGCACCTCCTGCTCACTCATAGCTAGTGAGGGAGACTGCCAGAGCTGGTCGGCGTTAATCATTATTAACTGCCCTGGTGTTTACAGGGCGCCCTATGTGTTGCGTCCCTAATAGAGATCGCGCGCCCCTGCCTTCCAGTACTGCACCGCGCCGTCCGTAGGGGAGGGGCCGCCCCGCACAAGCCTCAACTGACCTCCCAGTGATGCATCGCGGCCGCGTCATAGGGATGCGCCCGGCCCGCGCACGTGCAATGGAACCCGGAAGTTCCCGGGCATACTCACAGCGCCGAGCAGGTCATAGAGGCCCGGGAGAGACCGTGGATGCCGATGCTCTGTCCGGTTTCTTATGCTGAATCTCCCCGCCACCCTGGAGGCTCGCTGACCTCTGCGGTGGTGCGGTAGCCTGAAGCGCCAGTCGAGGCAGGGAACCACCGCTGCCTGAGCCGGTCTGTCCGGGCCTGGCATCCCATGACAAGTCTTCTGGCACCCCACAGGTATGTCTTTCTTCGCAGGTACTGCACTATAGGACCCCGTCAAGGACAGGAAACCAACTGATGCGGGAGAGAGGTACCACCCTTTTTATCTGTAGGTTTCCTGTCCTTGAAGAGCGGATCCCCTCTCTCCATGGTGGCGTCATGGGGGAAGGAGAAAAAAAAAAAAAAAATTCTGGAGTTTTAAATTCTTTTTTTTGCTTTAAAAAGGTGTTTATCGTACGACTGAAATAATTTCCTATTTTTCTAGACTGGACTTTTACAGACTAGACACAGATATTAAATATAATATTCTAATTTTTTTTTTTTTTTACATTTTCCCCCCCCTCACTTTAATGTTTAGCTTCCCTTAGAGGGGGGCCTGAACCTGCAATACCTCAATATTGTAATGTAGGAAAACTGCTCGTGTCCTGTGAAGCAATGAGCGCTGCTGTTAACCACCTTCATAGGAGAACGACGATGGCTGTCATGGGAAGTTGCAGCAGGCCACATGGGTGCCGGGTCAATAAATCAGAGTATGGGGCAGATGGGTGCATGAATCCGCTGGCCCCTCATGCATCGCAGCATTAAAGAAGTTGACTATCTCCTTAAGATAGGGAATCAATGTATGATAGGTCGGGGTCCCACACTTGGCACCCCCGCTGATCAGCTGTTATCGGTGCCGGTGACTGGAAGTCCTTACAGTATAGGTACCGTCCCAATTTAGGGTCACCTTGCCGCTGGTGGGACGGCTTGTATACTTTTTTTGATCAAAAATAGTTCACTAAGTACCCTATATTTATTATGCAACTTTGCTTTACATTTATATATAATGATGGTAGGGTATGAGATATATTTTTGTCTTTTGTAGGTTTTGTTTCTTTTTTGCTAGTGTGAACATGCTCCTATTTCTTGCATGTCTACCATCTTAGACCTCAGTTCACATTGCCTGGTTTTTTGTCTTGTTTGCATTCTGTGCAATTTAAGGGTGTGGCATCCCCTTTGTTGAGCTGACTGGTATATATGTAGCTTACCACGGGCCTGGGTGGTCTGGAGTTGGGACCCGGTCCTATTTGTCTATCCTTTTATATGCATTACTTCAACTTTGATATACAGTAAGGTTTTTAATATAGGCAGTATAGGTACCGTCCCAATTTAGGGTCACCTTGCCGCTGGTGGGACGGCTTGTATACTTTTTTTGATCAAAAATAGTTCACTAAGTACCCTATATTTATTATGCAACTTTGCTTTACATTTATATATAATGATGGTAGGGTATGAGATATATTTTTGTCTTTTGTAGGTTTTGTTTCTTTTTTGCTAGTGTGAACATGCTCCTATTTCTTGCATGTCTACCATCTTAGACCTCAGTTCACATTGCCTGGTTTTAAGTCCTTACCTGTGTAGTGGCCGCTGTGGGGTACTGACAAACGCCTCCCATTCAATTGCCGCCAGCACCGATAACAGCTGATGGTCGGGGGTGCCAGGTGCGGGACCCCAGCCGATCATACATTGATGCCCTATCTTACATCTGATGTAAGGAAGGGGTTAAAGCCATTCTCACTACACAGATGAAGGGAGTGTTCAGCTCTGGCCCCTGGGACCCCAACAATACAAAGCAACCCTATCCAGAGTCACATCCTAAAAACAGAGGGGCCCGACTCAGCCCCCCATTATTTGTGTCGAAGCATTGGTATAGGACACTGACCTCCTGTAGCGCCATTATTGCTGTGCTTTGCCAGGAGTACGGCATGCCACGGGAATACTCCATGCACACTTCTCTCACCTACAAGAAAGAAAGGAAATAAGACTAAAAGCAGAAGACCCAGGAGAGCAAAGAGCAAACCCACTCACCAGCCTGGCAAATGGGGCTTTCCGTAACAGCAGCTCCGTAGACCTCTGGTACTTTCTGATTTCCATCAGCGCTCGCTTTCCAGGTCGGTATCTATTCCGTTTTGTCGTCTTTTTTGTCCTCTTTCCTAGTTTATAAAGAAAAGACTTTTAATCATAGCTTACATGAACCTTCCTGCAATGACCACTAGGTGGAGATCATTGTATACAAATTCATACAGGAACTCAGTCAACTTCTATAATTCTGTATACAGCAAGCTCCCTCTAGTGGCTGCAGAAATGTGTACAACTGCCTGCATTGACACGAGGATTTAATAAAAAGGTACAATTAGGTTTTACCTGGGGAGGATTGAGAAGTTGAAGGCCTCCTGCTTTGAGGAGATTGAGAAGTTGAAGGCCTCCTGTTTTGAGGAGATTGAGAAGTTGAAGGCCTCCTGTTTTGAGGAGCTTGAGAAGTTGAAGGCCGTGCACTCTGGGAGGCTGGAGGAAAAGCTGCAGGCCTCTTTTGTGGCTGCTTCGTCTTCCTGCGGTGCTGAGGGCTCATGGTAATGTGAAAAGCTGAGACACAATCAGAGCTGCAAAATAGACAATCAGCAGGGTCATAAATGACTTCTAGAATATCTACCAGAGTTGAGCAAAAAGATTTGCTGCACCACCTGCCTTAAAATTTTAGCCTTTTTAAGGTCGGTGGAGCGTCACTCTGCGCGCGGCACGAGGCGTACCCATCACTATATCACCTTTCTGTAGATGAGTTTTTAGAGATTCTGATTGACGTTGACACTTCTGTGCCACATTGCGCACTGTCCCCCACTTGTACACCCCCCGGATGACGTCTTCTAACCAGGGCTGTGGAGTTGGTACACCAAACCTCCAACTCCTCAATATCTCAGACTCCGACTCCACGGTCCTGGTCACCACTGAGCGTGTACATAAAGTGCAGCCCCGGTCAATGCTGAGCGTGTACATAAAGTGCAGCCCCGGTCACTACTGAGCGTGTACATAAAGTGCAGCCCCGGTCACTACTGAGCGTGTACATAAAGTGCAGCCCCGGTCACTACTGAGCGTGTACATAAAGTGCAGCCCCGGTCACTACTGAGCGTGTACATAAAGTGCAGCCCCGGCCACTACTGAGCGTGTACATAAAGTGCAGCCCCGGCCACTACTGAGCGTGTACATAAAGTGCAGCCCCGGCCACTACTGAGCGTGTACATAAAGTGCAGCCCCGGCCACTACTGAGCGTGTACATAAAGTGCAGCCCCGGTCACTACTGAGCGTGTACATAAAGTGCAGCCCCGGTCACTACTGAGCGTGTACATAAAGTGCAGCCCCGGTCACTACTGAGCGTGTACATAAAGTGCAGCCCCGGTCACTACTGAGCGTGTACATAAAGTGCAGCCCCGGCCACTACTGAGCGTGTACATAAAGTGCAGCCCCGGCCACTACTGAGCGTGTACATAAAGTGCAGCCCCGGCCACTACTGAGCGTGTACATAAAGTGCAGCCCCGGCCACTACTGAGCGTGTACATAAAGTGCAGCCCCGGTCACTACTGAGCGTGTACATAAAGTGTGGCAGATTCATCTCCACTAAAAGCCGAGATCCTGAGATCAGAGAAAACGGACATTTCATAACTTTCCAAAATTCTTATAAAATTTGTTCACAGTGCTGCCCATTGTGTTGGATTGTCAATGCCGCCCTCTTCTCCCACTCTTGACACACTGATAGCAACACCGCAGAAGAAATGCTAGCACAGGCTTCCAGTATCCGTTGTTTCAGATGCTGCACATCTCGTATCTTGATGGTATGGTGTGGTATATGGGGTACAAAGATGGTGGGGCCATTCTTCATCAATGGAAACCTCAATGCCACTGGATATGTGAAATAGCTCCATGATGATGTGTTGCCCTCTTTCTGCACTGAAGATGGCACGTTCCCAGAGTTTTTCCAACAAGATGGTCACCAGCACATTATGGGTGTCAGGTCCAAGCATTCCTACATGAACAGTTTCCTGGAAAGTGGATTGGTCGTCGTGGGCCAGTTGAATGGCCACCAAGGTCTCCCGATCTGACCCCCTTGGATTTTTATCTTTGGGGTCATCTGAAGGCAATTGTCTATGCTGTGAAGATACGAGATGTGCAGCATCTGAAACAACGGATACTGGAAGCCTGTGCTAGCATTTCTTCTGCGGTGTTGCTATCAGTGTGTCAAGAGTGGGAGAAGAGGGCGGCATTGACAATCCAACACAATGGGCAGCACTGTGAACACATTTTATAAGTGGTCATAAACTTGTAAAAAACTCATGAAAGAATAAAGATACATTAAAACTAAGCACACCATTGTTTTTCTTATGGAATGCTCAATAAGTCTGATGTGTCACATGACCCTCTTCCCATTGAAAAAAATAAAGTTGGATCCAAAATGGCCGACTTCAAAATGGCCGCCATGGTCACCACCCATCTGGAAAAGCTTTCCCCCTCCCATATACTAATGTGCCACAAACAGGAAGTTGATATCACCAACCATTCCCATTTAATTTAGGTGTATCCATATAAATGGCCCACCCTGTATAGAGCCCGTGTGATAAGCGTCTGACACCCACATTGAGGCTATGTGCCCACGATGCAGAAATGCTGCAGATTTTTTTACGCTTCTCCCTGGCAATAAAAACGCATGCGGATTGTACACGCGGATTTTCCATGGGTTTTTCCCGCCAGGTAGGAGCGTTTGTGAAGCGTTCTTCACTTGCAATTTCGCATGCAGGTTGTCAGGCGATTTTAGCATCACTTGGAAAGTGTTTGTCAACTTGTTCACACTATATAAATCCATGCAACCGGCATATATAGTGTGACCAAGTTAGTTAAAAAAAAAAAAAAGAATAAAATGGTAAAAAAATAAAAGTTTATACTCACCTTCCGATGTCCTCCTAGTGTTATCTCCACTGTTGGGTGGCTCCCGCTGTTGTGAAGGACCTGCGGTGACATCATTGAGCCATGTGATGGGTGACATGACTCAGTGACGTCATGGCAGGTCGTTCACAACAGCGGGAGCATTGCAAAAGAGCAGACAAAACACCAGGAGGACATCAGAAGGTGAGTATAAGCTTTATTTTTTTATTTTAAATTCTTCTTTTTACAGGTTCTATGGTACCCGGGTCTGGATGAGAGTCTCCTGTGCTCCACACCCGGGTACCATCCGAGCATAGAAACGCATAATATCTGTGTGTACAAATGTACTGACACTAATTATATGCGTCTCAATGCAAGTCAATGGCGGCGATTAAAAATCCGCAGCATGGGCACTGACATTGCGGCTTGTCATTGGGGACCATAGGGGGCGGATTACCAAGCGTTTCCCAAGCGTTTATTCTGCGGCAATTCCACAGCATATACGCTTATAAAACGCTACGTGGGCACACAGCCTGAGGCTCTATTATCTACAGCTAACATTTACTGGAGGATTTACTTACAGATTTTCCATGTGATTTTAAAGGATTTATTAAAAGATATATTTTCTAGAATCTATCCAGGCTGCTAAGTTCCATCTACAATAATGTACTACATAAGGCCGGGAGGAGGGGGGTATATTTGTACAGGCAGACACCCCCCCCCTTCCCCCCAGTCTAGGCATGGGGGTATATTTGTACACACAGCCCCCCCCCCCCCCCCCCAGTCTAGGCATGGGGGTATATTTGTACACACAGCCCCCCCCCCCCCCCCAGTCTAGGCATGGGGGTATATTTGTACACACAGCCCCCCCCCCCCCCAGTCTAGGCATGGGGGTATATTTGTACACACAGCCCCCCCCCCCCCCCAGTCTAGGCATGGGGGTATATTTGTACACACAGCCCCCCCCCCCCCCCAGTCTAGGCATGGGGGTATATTTGTACACACAGCCCCCCCCCCCCCCCAGTCTAGGCATGGGGGTATATTTGTACACACAGCCCCCCCCCCCCCCCAGTCTAGGCATGGGGGTATATTTGTACACACAGCCCCCCCCCCCCCCCAGTCTAGGCATGGGGGTATATTTGTACACACAGCCCCCCCCCCCCCCAGTCTAGGCATGGGGGTATATTTGTACACACAGCCCCCCCCCCCCCCAGTCTAGGCATGGGGGTATATTTGTACACACAGCCCCCCCCCCCCCCAGTCTAGGCATGGGGGTATATTTGTACACACAGCCCCCCCCCCCCCCAGTCTAGGCATGGGGGTATATTTGTACACACAGCCCCCCCCCCCCCCCAGTCTAGGCATGGGGGTATATTTGTACACACAGCCCCCCCCCCCCCCCAGTCTAGGCATGGGGGTATATTTGTACACACAGCCCCCCCCCCCCCCCAGTCTAGGCATGGGGGTATATTTGTACACACAGCCCCCCCCCCCCCCCCAGTCTAGGCATGGGGGTATATTTGTACACACAGCCCCCCCCCCCCCCAGTCTAGGCATGGGGGTATATTTGTACACACAGCCCCCCCCAGTCTAGGCATGGGGGTATATTTGTACACACAGCCCCCCCCAGTCTAGGCATGGGGGTATATTTGTACACACAGCCCCCCCCAGTCTAGGCATGGGGGTATATTTGTACACACAGCCCCCCCCAGTCTAGGCATGGGGGTATATTTGTACACACAGCCCCCCCCAGTCTAGGCATGGGGGTATATTTGTACACACAGCCCCCCCCCAGTCTAGGCATGGGGGTATATTTGTACACACAGCCCCCCCCAGTCTAGGCATGGGGGTATATTTGTACACACAGCCCCCCCCAGTCTAGGCATGGGGGTATATTTGTACACACAGCCCCCCCCAGTCTAGGCATGGGGGTATATTTGTACACACAGCCCCCCCCAGTCTAGGCATGGGGGTATATTTGTACACACAGCCCCCCCCCCAGTCTAGGCATGGGGGTATATTTGTACACACAGCCCCCCCCCCAGTCTAGGCATGGGGGTATATTTGTACACACAGCCCCCCCCAGTCTAGGCATGGGGGTATATTTGTACACACAGCCCCCCCCCCAGTCTAGGCATGGGGGTATATTTGTACACACAGCCCCCCCCAGTCTAGGCATGGGGGTATATTTGTACACACAGCCCCCCCCCAGTCTAGGCATGGGGGTATATTTGTACACACAGCCCCCCCCCCCCCCCCAGTCTAGGCAGGGGGGTATATTTGTACACACAGCCCCCCCCCCCAGTCTAGGCAGTGGGGGTATATTTGTACACACAGCCCCCCCCCCCCCAGTCTAGGCATGGGGGTATATTTGTACACACAGCCCCCCCCCCCCCCAGTCTAGGCATGGGGGTATATTTGTACACGCAGACCCCCCCAGTCTAGGCAGGCAGCGGGATATATTTGTACAGGCAGACCCCCCCCCAGTCTAGGCAGGCAGGGGGATATATTTGTACACACAGACCCTCCCTGCTTTTATTGCTCTAAGTCCACTTACATCGGGCTCAATGTATGGTACACCTCTGAGCCCAAGCCAACCCAGTGCAAGTTAGGGGCAAAGTACCGACCCCAAGCATGGGGTGGTGGATGTGGGGGCATGGGGAGCTGAAGGGTGGCGAGCTGACCCACGGGGCTGGGACAGAGGCTGTTTCTTTAATGGGGTACTGTTGCCACTATGCAGGTATAATCTAAGTATTCCCATGACTCCCATTTTTCCTGGATACAGGATCGCATCTGCAATCGGCCGGATAACTGTGTGCGGCTGCACAAACTCCCTCATCATCAGTCTATGAGATCGGAATGAGACTGAACAGAATTGACAAAATTACCCCCCAAGACCGCACGCTCTGAATGCTGCTGTCAGAATGGACAGAGGCATCTAAAGGGTTAACAGCAGCGGGCGCAGCTCAGGTCCATCAGCCATCAGCTGCCAGAAACGGCTCAGGAACGAGTCCGCATCCAAGACGAGGACCGGAGATTAGACGCATCCAAGACGAGGCCCGGAGATTAGACGCATCCAAGACGAGGCCCGGAGATTAGACGCATCCAAGACGAGGCCCGGAGATTAGATGCAGCAGGGTAGTGGTGAATGCACACGGTACGTATCCGATGCAGGTTTTGCATGCTGATCACGTTCCGGCTAAATCAACAGGATTTTACAACTGTGGACGTTTTCCATGCACAAATGAAGTAGGAAATCTGCAGAGCGTCAGCTCTTGTTTTGCAGATTTCACTTTCTGCAATGCATGGGGTGATGATACAGGCACTAGAACATCTGCAGTAAGTGCGGCACCTGATACAGGCAGAGAGGGCTGCTGTTTTCTTGTAGAAACCCCTCAGCAGATCTCGTATCTCCCATAGGGATGCGTCCACATGGACGTGGAGATTAAATGCCAAGCAGGAGTAAGGACAGGTGCAGCCGGCATCCAGTGTACATGACGGCCCAATGCCAGAGTAAGGGAAAAAGAACTCATAAGCATATTTGTTAGTGTTGAGCAAAAACCGGTGTAGAAAGGGGTCGGCATCCCCGTAACCCCCTACCGCCTGCCGGCATCCCCGTAACCCCCTACCGCCTGCCGGCATCCCCGTAACCTCCTACCGCCATCCCCGTAACCCCCTACCGCCTGCCGGCATCCCTGTAACCCCCTACCGCCTGCCGGCATCCCCGGAGCCCCTACTACCTGCCGGCATCCCCGTAACCCCCTACCGCCTGCCGGCATCCCCGTAACCCCCTACCGCCTGCCGGCATCCCCGTAACCCCCTACCGCCTGCCGGCATCCCCGTAACCCCCTGCCGGCATCCCCGTAACCCCCTACCGCCTGCCGGCATCCCCGTATCCCCCTACCGCCTGCCGGCATCCCCGGAGCCCCTACTACCTGCCGGCATCCCCGTAACCCCCTACTGCCTGCCGGCATCCCCGTAACCCCCTACTGCCTGCCGGCATCCCCGTAACCCCCTACTGCCTGCCGGCATCCCCGTAACCCCCTACTGCCTGCCGGCATCCCCGTAACCCCCTACTGCCTGCCGGCATCCCCGTAACCCCCTACTGCCTGCCGGCATCCCTGGAGCCACTTATAACTGGCGCAGTGAGACGCCATCACAGGGACCCCGGGGACGGCTGGCGGTGAGGCCTCTAGAGAAAGGTCCTGCAAGAAGTTTTGCCCAATTCTGATATTTGCCATCACATGTAAAATCTCATCTATCACATACCAGCAGCAGTAGATTCGCTGACAGCCGCGTTATCTGCTCTGGATGTGAACAGTGTGAATAGCAGTCAGGCTGCAGTAACTGGCAACAGCCAGCAGGGGCCGCTACAGCCTACTACACTCGGAGCGACAAAGTGTTTACATCCGGGCGCCCTCAGAGTACACAGGAGCCAGCTTCTCGGCGCCGGGTGTGGGATCCCACCGTGTCGGTACCGGTGACCTCGTGTGGTGATAGTGCGGTGGGCTCGCCCAGGCAGTCCCAGCTCCGGGGACCCCCTCACCTGTCAGGATGTGTCTGTCTTCTCCGCGCCACGTTTTGAATCTAAACATCCGGCATCTCGAGCGCTGTTACTTAGGAAACTGGGCGGGGCTTAGCAGCCAGCCAATGGCTGCGGGAGGGTTTTTTTTCCCATGTATCAACAAACTTTATTGTACAAATCAGGAGCAGCGCTCAGAACATCCTTCCTGAGGCTACAAATAGTGGGCGGTGAGGGAGGGAGAGAGAGCCCGGCAGGACGGAGGGAGGGAGAGCCTGGCGGGACAGAGAGAGGGAGCCCGGCGGGACAGAGACAGGGAGAGCCCGGCGGGACTGAGGGAGGGAGAGCCCGGCGGGACTGAGGGAGGGAGGGAGAGCCTGGCGGGACAGAGAGAGGGAGCCCGGCGGGACAGAGACAGGGAGAGCCCGGCGGGACTGAGGGATGGAGGGAGGGAGGGAGGGAGAGCCTGGCGGGACAGAGAGAGGGAGCCCGGCGGGACAGAGACAGGGAGAGCCCGGCGGGACTGAGAGAGGGAGCCCGGCAGGACAGAGAGAGGGAGAGCCCGGCGGGACAGAGAGAGGGAGAGCCCGGCGGGACAGAGAGAGGGAGAGCCCGGCGGGACAGAGAGAGGGAGAGCCCGGCAGGACTGAGAGGGAGAGCCCGGCGGGACTGAGAGAGGGAGCCCGGCGGGACTGAGAGAGGGAGAGCCCGGCAGGACTGAGAGGGAGAGCCCGGCGGGACTGAGAGAGGGAGCCTGGCGGGACTGAGGGAGGGAGAGCCCGGCGGGACAGAGAGAGGGAGAGCCCGGCGGGACAGAGAGAGGGAGAGCCCGGCGGGACAGAGAGAGGGAGAGCCCGGCGGGACAGAGAGAGGGAGAGCCCGGCGGGACTGAGAGGGAGAGCCCGGCGGGACTGAGAGAGGGAGCCCGGCGGGACAGAGAGAGGGAGAGCCCGGCAGGACTGAGAGGGAGAGCCCGGCGGGACTGAGGGAGGGAGAGCCCGGCGGGACAGAGAGAGGGAGAGCCCGGCGGGACAGAGAGAGGGAGAGCCCGGCGGGACAGAGAGAGGGAGAGCCCGGCGGGACAGAGAGAGGGAGAGCCCGGCGGGACTGAGAGGGAGAGCCCGGCGGGACTGAGAGAGGGAGCCCGGCGGGACTGAGGGAGGGAGAGCCCGGCGGGACTGAGAGAGGGAGAGCCCGGCGGGATGGAGGGAGGGAGGGAGAGAGAGCCCGGCAGACACGGAGGGAGGGAGAGCCCGGCGGGACAGAGAGAGGGAGCCCGGCGGGACTGAGACAGGGAGCCCGGCGGGACTGAGGGAGGGAGAGCCCGGCGGGACTGAGGGAGGGAGAGCCCGGCGGGACTGAGGGAGGGAGCCCGACGGGACTGAGAGAGGGAGAGCCCGGCGGGACTGAGGGAGGGAGAGCCCGGCGGGACTGAGAGAGGGAGCCCAGCGGGACTGAGAGAGGGAGAGCCCGGCGGGACTGAGGGAGGGAGAGCCCGGCGGGACTGAGGGAGGGAGAGCCCGGCGGGACTGAGAGAGGGAGCCCGGCGGGACTGAGGGAGGGAGAGCCCGGCGGGACTGAGAGAGGGAGCCCGGCGGGACTGAGAGAGGGAGCCCGGCGGGACTGAGGGAGGGAGAGCCCGGCGGGACTGAGAGAGGGAGAGCCCGGCGGGACTGAGGGAGGGGGAGCCCGGCGGGACTGAGGGAGGGGGAGCCCGGCGGGACTGAGGGAGGGAGAGCCCGGCGGGACTGAGGGAGGGGGAGCCCGGCGGGACTGAGGGAGGGGGAGCCCGGCGGGACTGAGGGAGGGAGGGAGAGAGCCCGGCGGGACTGAGGGAGGGAGGGAGAGAGCCCGGCGGGACTGAGGGAGGGAGAGAGAGCCCGGCGGGAGGGAGAGAGAGCCCGGCGGGACTGAGGGAGGGAGGGAGAGCCCGGCGGGAGGGAGAGAGAGCCCGGCGGTACTGAGGGAGGGGGAGCCCGGCGGGACTAAGAGAGGGAGCCCGGCGGGACTGAG
The DNA here is from genome assembly GCF_046119375.1 of Phyllobates terribilis. Classification (NCBI taxonomy): domain Eukaryota; kingdom Metazoa; phylum Chordata; class Amphibia; order Anura; family Dendrobatidae; genus Phyllobates; species Phyllobates terribilis. Next base: position 185,241,695 of record NW_027362767.1, on the reverse strand, counting down.
GGAGGGGGGGACTGAGGGAGGGAGGGAGAGCCCGGCGGGACTGAGGGAGGGAGAGAGAGCCCGGCGGGACTGAGGGAGGGAGGGAGAGCCCGGCGGGACTGAGGGAGGGAGGGAGAGAGAGCCCGGCGGGACTGAGGGAGGGAGGGAGAGAGAGCCCGGCGGGACTGAGGGAGGGAGAGCCCGGCGGGACTGAGGAAGGGAGGGAGAGCCCGGCGGGAGGGAGGGAGAGCCCGGCGGGACTGAGTAAGGGAGGGAGAGCCGGCGGGAGGGAGGGAGAGCCCGGCGGGACTGAGGAAGGGAGGGAGAGCCCGGCGGGACTGAGGGAGGGAGAGCCCGGCGGGACTGAGGAAGGGAGGGAGAGCCCAGCGGGACTGAGAGAGGGAGAGCCCGGCGGGACTGAGAGAGGGAGGGAGAGCCTGGCGGGACTGAGAGAGGGAGAGCCCGGCGGGACTGAGAGAGGGAGGGAGGGAGAGCCCGGCGGGACTGAGGGAGGGAGAGCCCGGCGGGACTGAGGAAGGGAGGGAGAGCCCGGCGGGACTGAGGAAGGGAGGGAGACCCGGCGGGACTGAGGGAGGGAGAGCCTGGCGGGACTGAGAGAGGGAGAGCCCGGCGGGACTGAGAGAGGGAGGGAGAGCCCGGCGGGACTGAGGGAGGGAGAGCCCAGCGGGACTGAGGGAGGGAGAGCCCGGCGGGACTGAGGGAGGGAGAGCCCGGCGGGACTGAGAGAGGGAGAGCCCGGCGGGACTGAGAGAGGGAGAGCCCGGCGGGACTGAGAGAGGGAGGGAGAGCCCGGCGGGACTGAGAGAGGGAGGGAGAGCCCGGCGGGACTGAGGGAGGGAGAGCCCGGCGGGACTGAGGGAGGGAGAGCCCGGCGGGACTGAGGCAGGGAGCCCGGCGGGACTGGGGGACGGAGCCCGGCAGGACAGAGAGAGGGAGCCCGGTGGGACTGAGGGAGGGAGCCCGGCGGGACTGAGGGAGCGCACCCAGGCGGTGGCTGCCCCTCCCCCCATATATATAACAGCTGCTGCCCCTCCCCAATATATATAACTGCTGCTGCCCCTCCCCAATATATATATGCTCCCCCCATATAACAGCTGCTGCCCCTCCCCCAATATATATATATATGTTGCCCCTCCCCCAATATATATATATGCTGCCCCTCCCCCATATATATAACAGCTGCTGCCCCTCCCCCTATATATATACTGCCCCTCCTCCATATATATATATATGCTGCCGCCCCTCCCCCATATATACATGCTCCCCCATATATATAACAGCTGCTGCCCCTCCCCCAATATATATATATGCTGCCCCTCCCCCATATATATAACAGCTGCTGCCCCTCCCCCTATATATATATACTGCCCCTCCTCCCATATATGCTCCCGCCCCTCCCCCATATATACATGCGCCCCCCATATATATAACAGCTGCTGCCCCTCCCCAATATATATATGCTGCTGCCCCTCCCCCATATATATAACAGCTACTGCCCCTCCCCCAATATATATATATGCTACTGCCCCTCCCCCATATATATATATGCTGCCCCTCCCCCAATATATATATATGCTACTGCCCCTCCCCCCATATATATATATGCTGCCCCTCCCCCAATATTTATATATATGCTGCTGCCCCTCCCCCTATATATATGCTGCCCCACCCCCTATATATATATATATATATATATGCTGCCGCCCCTCCCCCATATATATATCAGCTGCTGCCCCTCCCCAATATATATATGCTGCCGCCCCTCCTATATATATATATTATATATATATATATATATATTATACAGTACAGACCAAAAGTTTGGACACACCTTCTCATTTAAAGATTTTTCTGTATTTTCATGACTGAAAATTGTACATTCACACTGAAGGCATCAAAACTATGAATTACCACATGTGGAATTATATACTTAACAAAAAAGTGTGAAACAACTGACAATATGTCTTATATTCTAGGTTCTTCACAGTAGCCACCTTTTGCTTTGATGACTGCTTTGCACACTCTTGGCATTCTCTGGATGAGCTTCAAGAGGTAGTCACCGGAAATGGTCTTCCAACAATCTTGAAGGAGTTCCCAGAGATGCTTAGCACTTGTTGGCCCTTTTGCCTTCACTCTGCGGTCCAGCTCACCCCAAACCATCTCGATTGGGTTCAGGTCTGGTGACTGTGGAGGCCAGGTCATCTGGCGTAGCCCCCCATCACTCTCCTTGGTCAAATAGTCCTTACACAGCCTGGAGGTGTGTTTGGGGTCATTGTCCTGTTGAAAAATAAATGATGGTCCAACTAAGCGCAAACCGGATGGAATAGCATGCTGCTGCAAGATGCTGTGGTAGCCATGCTGGTTCAGTATGCCTTCAATTTTGAATAAATCCCCAACAGTGTCACCAGCAAAGCACCCCCACACCATCACACCTCCTCCTCCTCCATGCTTCACGGTGGGAACCAGGCACGTAGAGTCCATCCGTTCACCTTTTCTGCGTCGCACAAAGACACAGTGGTTGGAACCAAAGATCTCAAATTTGGACTCATCAGACCAAAGCACAGATTTCCGGCTTGTTGCCTGTCCTTAGCAGTGGTTTCCTAGCAGCTATTTTACCATGAAGGCCTGCTGCACAAAGTCTCCTCTTAACAGTTGTTGTAGAGATGTGTCTGCTGCTAGAACTCTGTGTGGTATTGACCTGGTCTCTAATCTGAGCTGCTGTTAACCTGCGATTTCTGAGGCTGGTGACTCGGATAAACTTATCCTCAGAAGCAGAGGTGACTCTTGGTCTTCCTTTCCTGGGGCGGTCCTCATGTGAGCCAGTTTCTTTGTAGCGCTTGATGGTTTTTGCAACTGCACTTGGGGACACTTTCAAAGTTTGCCCAATTTTTCGGACTGACTGACCTTCATTTCTTAAAGTAATGATGGCCACTCGTTTTTCTTTACTTAGCTGCTTTTTTCTTGCCATAATACACATTCTAACAGTCTATTCAATAGGACTATCAGCTGTGCATCCATCAGACTTCTGCACAACACAACTGATGGTCCCAACCCCATTTATAAGGCAAGAAATCCCACTTATTAAACCTGATAGGGCACACCTTGAAGCTCATCAAGAGAATGTCAAGAGTGTGCAAAGCAGTCAGCAAAGCAAAAGGTGGCTACTTTGAAGAACCTGGAATATAAGACATATTTTCAGTTGTTTCACACTTTTTTGTTAAGTATATAATTCCACATGTGATAATTCATAGTTTTGATGCCTTCAGTGTGAATGTACAATTTTCATAGTCAAGAAAATACAGAAAAATCTTTAAATGAGAATGTGTGTCCAAACTTTTGGTCTGTACTATATATATATATATATATATATATATATATATATATGCTCCCCAATATATACAGTACAGACCAAAAGTTTGGACACACCTTCCCATTTAAAGATTTTTCTGTATTTTCATGATTGAAAATTGTACATTCACACTGAAGGCATCAAAACTATGGATTAACACATTTGGAATTATATAGTCAACAAAAAAGTGTGAAACAACTGAAAATATGTCTTATATTCTAGGCTCTTCAAAGTAGCCACCTTTTGCTTTGATGACTGCTTTGCACACTCTTGGCATTCTTTTGATGATCTTCAAGAGGTAGTCACTGGAAATGGACTTCCAACAATCTTGAAGGAGTTCCCATAGATGCTTAGCACTTGTTGGCCCTTTTGCCTTCGCTCTGCTGTCCAGCTCACCCCAAACCATCTCGATTGGGTTCAGTTCTGGTGACTGTGGAGGCCAGGTCATCTGGCGTAGCACCCCATCACTCTACTTCTTGGTCAAATAGCCCTTACACAGCGTGGAGGTGTATTTGAGGTCATTGTCATGTTGAAAAATAAATGATGGTCCAACTAAACGCAAACCGGATGGAATAGCATGCCGCTGCAAGATGCTGTGGTAGCCATGCTGGTTTAGTATGCCTTCAATTTTGAATAAATCCCCAACAGTGTCACCAGCAAAGCACCCCCACACCATCACACCTCCTCCTCCATGCTTCACGGTGGGAACCAGGCATGTAGAGTCCATCCGATCACCTTTTCTGCGTCGCACAAAGACAAGGTGGTTTCAGCCAAAGATCTCAAATTTGGACTCATCAGACCAAAGCACAGATTTCCACTGGTCTAATGTCCATTCCTTGTGTTCGTTAGCCCAAACAACTCTCTTCTGCTTGTTGCCTCTCCTTAGCAGTGGTTTCCTAGCAGCTATTTTACCATGAAGGCCTGCTGCACAATATATACTCTTAACAGTTGTTGTAGAGATGTGTCTGCTGCTAGAACTCTGTGTGGCATCGACCTGGTCTCTAATCTGAGCTGCTGTTCACCTGCGATTTCTGAGGCTGGTGACTGGGATAAACTTATCCTCAGAAGCAGAGGTGACTCTTGGTCTTCCTTTCCTGGGGCGGTCCTCATGTGAGCCAGTTTCTTTGTAGCACTTGATGTTTTTTGCAACTGCACTTGGGGACACTTTCAAAGTTTTCCCAATTTTTCGAGTTGACTGACCTTCATTTCTTAAAGTAATGATAGCCACTCGTTTTTCTTTAATTAGCTGCTTTTTTCTTGCCATAATACAAATTCTAACAGTCTATTCAGTAGGACTATCAGCTGTGTATCCACCAGACTTCTGTACAACACAACTGATGGTCCCAACCCCATTTATAAGGCAAGAAATCCAACTTATTAAACCTGACAGGGCACACCTGTGAAGTGAAAACCATTTCCGGTGACTACCTCTTGAAGCTCATCAAGAGAATGCCAAGAGTGTGCAAAGCAGTCATCAAAGCAAAAGGTGGCTACTTTGAAGAACCTAGAATATAAGGCATATTTTCAGTTGTTTCACACTTTTTTGTTAAGTATATAATTCCACATGTGTTAATTCATAGTTTTGATGCCTTCAGTGTGAATGTACAATTTTTAAAGTCATGAAAATACAGAAAAATCTTTAAATGAGAAGGTGTGTCCAAACTTTTGGTCTGTACTGTATATGCTGCCGCCCCTCCCCAATATATATATGCTGCCGCCCCTCCCCATATATATATATGCTCCCCCCATATATATGCTCCCCCCATATATATGTAACAGCTGCTGCCCCTCCCCAATATATATATATGCTCCCCCCATATATATGCTCCCCCCATATATATATAACAGCTGCTTCCCCTCCCCCCATATAACACTCCGTGACCAGGGTGACGTCAGGCAGCTGACCTCTTCAGCTCCCCCTTAGCCATGGCGCCCTGCAGTCTAGCAGCTTCTCAGACACTAGATGAGCCCACAGAGCTCCGCAATGGCTGCCGCTGGACAGTGGATGGTATATGGAGGGGGAGGAGGATGGTGGCTGTTATATGGGGGCAGCCATGACATCTCACTCCCCAGACCTGCCTTTGCAGCAGCTTCCTGACACTGGCCACCAAACGTGAGCTTGTCGTCCACCAATACACCCAGGTCTTTTTCAGTGACAGTTTTGCCCAGTGTTTTACAATTAAGCATATAATTATACATTTTATTTCCTCTGCCCAAGTGCATTACCTTACATTTATCCCCATTAAAGCTCATTTGCCATTTATCAGCCCAAGCTTCTAGTTTACATAGATCCTCCTGTAATATAAAATTGTCCTCCTCTGTATTGATTACCCTGCAGAGTTTAGTGTCATCTGCAAATATTGAAATCCTACTCTGTATGCCCCATACAAGGTTATTAATAAATGTTAAAAAGAAGGGGGCCCAATACTGACCCCTGTGGTACCCCACTGTTAACTGAGACCCAGTCTGAATGGTTTCCATTAATAACCACCCTTTGTTTCCTATCACTGAGCCAGTTCTTAACCCACTTATATATATTTTCCTCTCTCCCCATTGTTCTCATTTTATGTATCAACCTTTTGTGTGGAACCGTATCAAAAGCTTTTGAAAAGTCCATATACACAACATCCACTGCATTTCCTTGGTCCAGTCCGGAACTTGCCTCCTCATAAAAGCTGATCAGATTAGTTTGACAGGAATGGTCCCTCGTAAAGCCATGTTGATATTGGGTCATGAGGTTATTCTTCTTCAGATACTCTATTATAGCATCTCTTAGGAAACCCTCCAGGATTTTACCCACAGTAGAGGTTAAGCTTACCGGCCTAGAATTTCCAAGTTCGGTTTTTGTCCCCTTTTTGAATATTGGCACCACATTTGCTATACGCCAGTCCTGGGGCACAGACCCTGTTATTATGGAATCTTTAAAGATTAAAAATAATGGTCTATCTATGATGTTACTTAATTCCTGCAGTACTCGCGGGTGTATCCCATCCGGGCCCGGGGATTTGTCACCTTTAGTGATTTTTAGACGCCGTTGTACTTCCTGCTGGGTTAAGCAAGTGACATTTAATGGAGAATTTTTGTCATCACTGATCATGTTTTCAGGATGTTAATAAATGTCTCCCATTTGCTTTGTGTAGTTTTATGTCTCAGGATATCGTCCCAGTTTATTGCACTAAGATCATCTCTTAACCGTTGGAAATTTTCCTTCCTGAAGTTTAGTGTCCTTGTAACCCCTCTACTACACATCTTATTAAAGGTTACATGAAAACGTATTATTTTGTGATCACTATTACCCAAGTGACCCCCAACTCGTATATTTGATTTGCGGTCTGGCCTGTTGGTTAATATTAGGTCTAGCAGTGCCCCCTTCTTGTTGGGTCCTGATCCAGTTGTGAAAGGTAATTGTCTCTCATAGTTGTCAAAGCCCTATTACCTTTGCTTGAACTCCAGGTTTCTGTTCCCCAATGTATTTCAGGGTAGTTGAAGTCCCCCATAATAATGACTTCTCCTTGAGTCGCTGCTTCATCTATTTGCTTTATGAGGATATTCTCCGCTGCTTCCATAATTTTTGGAGACTTAAAACAAACCCCTATCAGTAATTTATTATTTTTTCCCCCTCCCCTTCTCTCCACCCACAGGGACTCTACATTTTCATTAGATTCACATATATCCTCCCGCAAGATGGGTTTTAACCCCTTTACCCCCGAGGGTGGTTTGCACGTTAATGACCGGGCCAATTTTTACAATTCTGACCACTGTCACTTTATGAGGTAATTACTCTGGAGCTTCACCGGATCCCCCTGATTCTGAGATTGTTTTTTCGTGACATATTGTACTTCATGATTGTGGTAAAATTTCTTCGATATCACTTGCGTTTATTTGTGACAAAAATGGAAATTTGGCGGAAATTTTGAAAATTTCACAATTTTTAAACTTTGAATTTTCATGCCCTTAAATCAGAGAGATATGTCACACAAGAGAGTTAATAAATAACATTTCCCACATGTCTACTTTACATCAGCACAATTTTGGAACCAACATTTTTTTTTTGTTAGGGAGCTATAAGGGTTAAAAAATGACCAGCGATTTCTCATTTTTCCAACAAAATTTACAAAACCATTTTTTTAGGGACCACATCACATTTGAAGTCACTTTGAGGGGCCTTTATGACAGAAAATACCCAAAAGTGACACCATTATAAAAACTGCACCCCTCAAGGTGCTCAAAACCACATTCAAGAACTTTATTAACCCTTCAATTGCTTCACAGAAATTTTTGGAACGTGGAAGAAAATAAAATGAACATTTAACATTTTTCACAAAAATGTTACTTTAGACCCATTTTTTTATTTTTGCAGGGGTAACAGAAAAAAATGGACCCCAAAATTTGTTGTGCAATTTCCCCTGAGCACGCAGATACCCCATTATGTGGGGGAAAAAAACACTGTGTGGGCGCACGGCAGGGTTCGGAAGGGAAGGAGCACCATTTGACTTTTTGAATGTAAAATTTGCTTGAATAATTAGCGGACGCCATGTTGCGTTTGGGGAGCCCATGATGTGCCTAAACAGTGGAAACCCCTCATAAGTGACACCATTTTGGAAACTAGACCCCTCAGGGAACTTATCTAGATGTGTGGTGAGCACCCTGAACCCCCAGGTGCTTTACAGAAGTTTATATCATGGAGCCGTGAAAATAAAAAAATCTAACTTTTTCCCACAAAAATGATGTTTTAGCCCCAATTTTACCAGAATCATATCGGCTTATTATGACTGACAGCTGTCACACACTAAAAAACGCATTTTTTTGTAAAATCTAGTTTTTGCATCGCCATATTTTGGGAGCTATAATTTTTCCATATTTCGGCCGACAGAGTCATGTGATGGCTTGCTTTTTGCAGGATGAGTTGACGTTTTTATTGGTGCCATTTTCAGGCACTTGACATGTTTTGATCGCTTTCTATTCCGATTTTTGGGAGGCAGAATAAACAAAAACCAACAATTCCAGAATTGTTTTTATGAAGGGTTTTTTATTCTACTCCGCATGTGGTAAAATTGATAAGACAGCTTTATTATTTGGGTTAGTACGTTTACAGCGGTACCACATTTATATCGTTTTTCTATGTTTGGCGCTTTTACACAAAGCCATTTTATAGAAAAAAATATTTTTTGTTTGCATCGCTTTATTCTTTATTTTTCGGCTGATGGAGCTGTATGGCGGCTTGTTTTTTGCGGGACAAGATGACGTTTTCATCGGTACCATTTTTATTTACATTCGTCTTTTTGATCGCGTGTTATTCCATTTTTTGTTTGGCAGTATGATGATAAAGCATTGTTTTTTGCTTCATTTTTCATTTATCTTTTTTACCGTGTTCACTAAAGGGGTTAACTAGTGGGACAATTTTATAGGTCAGGTCGTTCCGGACGCGGCAATACCAAATATGTGTACTTTTATTGTTTGGGTTTTTTTTCATAATATTTATTGATTTTTATTTTTGGTGGATTTTTTTTTAAATATTTTTACCAATTTTTTTTTTTTTCACTTTCTGACACTTTTTTTTTTTACTTTTATTCTGTGTCCCACTATGGGACTTTCACTTTTTTTATTTTGATCGCCTGCATAGCACAGGAATGCAGCACCATCCCTGTGCTATACAGGCTATCAGCGCTGCAGATGCAGAAGATATTTTGGTCATGCACTGCGCATGACAAAATATCTTCCTGCTGTCTGGTGACCCGGATGTTGTCATGATGACATCGAGTCGTCATGGCAACATGCGGGAAGCCGCGGCAGACAGCGCTGGAGGCCGGGAGAGGAGGTGAGTATTGCGATCACCTCCCCTTTCCCCCGCAATGCTGCGATCGACTCCCAGCACAATAGCACCCAGCTGACACCTGGCAGCGATCGCCCCGCACCGCTTGTGTGCGGGCGCGATCGCCATATGACCTAATAGTACATCATTGGTCAAATCGGCCCATGTCACCATGATGTACTATTAGGTCACACATCAGAAAGGGGTTAAGGATGATTTTACATATAAACACTCCCCCCCCCCCCCCCCTCGCTTGTTTGTACGGTCATTTCTGAACAGACTATAGCCCTGTAAATTAACTGCCCAGTCATGGCTCTCGTCAAGCCATGACTCAGATATCCCTACCATGTCATAATTATTTTCCAACAAAATTAATTCTAATTCCTCCATTTTGTTGGTGAGGCTTCTGGCATTAGTGTACATGCATTTTATGTATCTCTCTGTACCTCTATTCCTTCTTACTATATTGACTGTTCTAACCCCACCCCCAATTTCTTTATTTGTGCCCAGGTCACTATCTGCATTATCTTCCTCACCTATAAAATGAATACCCCCCCCAATACCTAGTTTAAACACACCTCCAACCTTCTAGCCATTTTCTCCCCCAGCACAGCTGCACCCTCCCCATTGAGGTGCAGCCCGTCCCTAGCGTAGAACCTGTAGCCAACTGAGAAATCGGCCCAGTTCTCCATTAACCCAAATCCCTCCTTCCTACACCAATTCCTGAGCCACTTATTTATCTCCCTAATCTCCCGTTGCCTCTCTGGCGTGGCACGTGGTACAGGCAGTATTTCAGAGAATACCACCTTGGAGGTCCTTGCTTTAAGCTTGCAGCCTAGTTCCCTGAAATCATCTTTAAGGACCTTCCACCTACCTCTAACTTTGTCATTTGTGCCAATGTGCACCATGACCGCTGGGTTCTCACCAGCCCCTCCCAGTAATCTGTCAACCTGATCAGTGATGTGCCGGACTCGAGCGCCAGATAGGCAGCACACTGTTCGACGATCCCTGTCTTTGTGACAGATAGCCGTATCTGTTCCCCTAATAATTGAGTCCCCCACTACCAGCACCTGCCTGGTCTGCCCTACTCTCCTATTTCCCACTGAATGGAGCTGACACTCCTCCGACTTTCAGAGGTCATGCATTGCTGCAGCAGTGCTACCCCTGTATTGACACATCCCTTCCATATTGTCAATGGATCTTAGTGTTGCCAGCTGCTCATTTAGATCCAGTACCTGGGCTTTCAAACGCACAATGTGCACACATCTCGCACAACAGTATGCAACCACAACCGGCTGTTCAAGGAATGCATAGATGTGGCAAGGTGTACACTGGATAGCATTGTCAATAATGGAGCTCATTTCCTAATGGGGACTACACTAGACAGAAATGTTAAGTAAAAAGAAATGTAAAGAATTAATAAAATACAGAAAGCAATTCAGTCCAAATTCCTCCCTTCCAAACTCCCTGAATCCAAGTCACTGAAAAGCAAGTCACACACTTACTTCTGTTTGCACTTACACTCCGGTCACACTCGCTAAGGAAGTGCTCAATGCACTTCCAAAGGACTGGAAGCCCCAACCAGCTGCCCCTTATAAATCCTTAATTATGACCCCTCACCCTTAATTAACCCCTTGTGAGTATAGCTGATATTTTGGCATCAAAAACGCTGAAAAACTTTACCTGTGTTTTTTCAGCGTTTTACTCACCACCCATTACTTCCTATGGGTGAAAAAACCCTGAAAGAAGTGACATGCTTTATTTTCCAAAAACTCAGCCAAGGCAGAAAATACCAAGCAATGTGAACTGAGGTCTAAGATGGTACACATGCAAGAAATAGGAGCATGTTCACACTAGCAAAAAGAAGCAAAACCTACAAAAGACAAAAAATATATCTCATACCCTACCATCATTATATATAAATGTAAAGCAAAGTTGCATATGAAATATAGGGTACTTAGTGAACTATTTTTGATCAAAAAAAGTATACAAGCCGTCCCACAAGCGGCAAGGTGACCCTAAATTGGGACGGTACCTACACTGTCTATATTAAAAACCTTACTGTATATCAAAGTTGAAGCAATGCATATAAAAGGATAGACAAATAGGACCGGGTCCCAACCTCAGACCTTGTGAGTATAGCTGATATTTTTGCATCAAAAACGCTGAAAACATTTACCTGTGTTTTTTCAGCGTTTTCCTCACCACCCATTACTTCCTATGGGTGAAAAAACCCTGAAAGAAGTGACATGCTTTATTTTCCAAAAACCCGACCAGGGCACAAAATACACAGCAAAAAAACAAAAGATGTGTGAACAGAGAATTCTGGTTTCTGTTAGACTTTGCTAGTGTTGCAAAACGCAGCTGAAGATTTGCATAAAAATCTGCTGCAAAATACGCTGAAAAACCCAACGTGTGTGTATAAATTGGACCAGTGCAATTCAATAACAAAAATCACAGTGCTGCACTCTGACCTATGTTATGCAATGATTCTGTGATCATCTGCGATTTTTTTTTTCTCCGCTCGGATCAGACTGAGAAAAAAAATCTCCGTATGCTGCGTGTGGCCGTATACATCGGACGAGACTCGTTAATGGGTACGAGAAAAAAAATCTCACAGCATACGGACCATGCTTGTGACGTCCGATTTTTACGCACCCATCTCCTTAAACTCAACAGTTCATCAGCCGAGTATGGTAAAATCACAGCGTGACCCGTCAGAATAGAATAGATATATATATATATATATATAGAGTAGATGAAGATAGAACTTTCTGACGTGGCAAGCGGTGACGTCAGTAAGAGATACTAATGGATGAAAATCCATCAAACAAAAATTAAAAGACTCCTGTCTGGCTACAAAGTGTTTAAAAGCTGTGATACTTTCATAGGGGGCGCTACTAGGTACTAACCATGTGGGTGCCCAAACTTTTGCATCAGCCCATTTTCCTTTTTATAATTTTTAAAATGTAAAGGATGAAACAACATATATTTTTTGCCTAAAATGCAAAGGAAATGTGTCATCTGTAACTTTAGGCCTTTTAGAGATGATTTCATCTTCAACTTGCTTAACTGTTCACAATAAAAAGAATTTTGACCAGGCGTGCCCAAACTTTTACATGCCACTATGGGTAAGGAGAATTGGTGGGCACAGTGAGAGTTGCGAGATGCCGGTGAAAAGAGGTGTAAGCCCCTCGTATATGTAGAGAAGCAACCTGTCATGTACTAACAGGGGGGATCTGTGACACTCATGAAACACCAATGAATTTCTGTAAATCAACCCTTTCACCTTGTCCATAGGGACATAAAAAATTACAGTACTTGCCTCCTGTAGTTTAGCCTCAGGCCACCGTATGGCTACAGTCTCACACAGGGCCGACGGATGCAGGCGAGTTCCAGTCAAGATACAAAGTCACTGCTGTTGTCAAATTGATTGGTGATTATTAAAGGGGTTGTCTACTACTCAGACAGCCCCTTCTCAATCATCATATTCCTCCCATCCGGTGCTGGCTCCGACATTGCTGAAATGTCTCCCAGGGCTTGCATGACAATATTATGTTATGCCTTGCAGCCAATCAGCAGCCGCTAATAGCCCACTCCACTCTCACGTCCTTGGTACGTAAGTGACGTCTGAAGGAGGGGAGAGAGCAGCAGCGGTTCTCACTATTTCCGGATGTCATTTTTGTCCAAAGCAAGTGAGTGATGCTGCCCATTAGCGGTCACTGACTGGTTGCTGGGTTCTCATGACATAACTTCATAGGAGACAAATACAGGCTGGTATTTTATGTTGGGGAATACTGGGATTGAGAAGAGATTGTTCAAGCCGTATATTGAGCAAGGCTGTGCCCACTAAACAGGTTCTGCCCGGGGATATGCATATCGCATACCTGAACGCTGTTCCCAGGGCAGAGAATGGTGAATCCTCTCAGAGCTCAGTGCATGTGCTGGAGGATTCAGATGTCCACAATTTGCAGTTGAGACTATTACTATTTACAATGCAGCTATCTGGCCAGGGACTTCACTCTTCTTCACTCCATGTACACCACCCTCTTCCCCATAATAAAGATTATTCTCATCTGGGTTCATTAAATATTATTCCATTTTCTTCATTTGTCTCCGGGAGATCTATCCCCCAGTCTGCCCAATTCATATACTGATGTACAGGACCGATTCTAGCTTCCTGCCGCCTGAGGTGAAAATCGAAATGGTGTCAGTACAATTTAAAACTTCAGTGAACAAAGGCAGTTCAGTCTTTCTAATTTTTATTCTGCTTTTACTGTGTTCATTAATTATTATTTAGTCCGCCTAGATGATTTGAAGCTGTGGTCATCTGATTGCTATAGCCATCAGTACATGCATACAGCAGCAGAGCCACCATCAGTACATGAATACAGCACCAGAGACACCATCAGTACATGAAACCAGCCCCACAATCAGTACACAAATGCATCACCGGTTCTATCGTCAACAGAACCACCATCAGTACATGATTACAGCACTAAGCTTAGTACAGTCTTCGACTGCAAGGTCAGTCCCCATAATCATCACATCATCCTACAACTCCCAGTATTAGAAAAAACTGACGGCACTTCCAATACAAGAAATAGGTGTGAACAGGTGCTTACTAGGGGGAGCTACCTCCATATACAATTAACAAAGTAGCACTCTGTAACGCTTAGTATATAATTATGAAATATGAATAGCATTACTGCTGTGGAAAATAGAAATAAATGAGAAATTTTAGCGCATGTAAATATGAAGTATGAAATATGAATAGCATTACTGCTGTAGAATATAGAAATAAATGAGAAATCTTAGCGCATAACTTGGCCAATTCATGTGTACCTGACAGTCGCGATAAGGCATTTCTCGATGTCAGGACCCTACAATTAATTGTATATGGAGGTAGCTCCTCCTAGTAAGAACCTGTTCACACCTATTTCTTGCATTGGAAGTGCCATCAGTTTTTTCTATTTGTATATCTCAGCTTTGACTGAGCACTCCACGTTGATGCCGCAGGTGGTTTTAATTGCAGTAGGATCTTACTTTCCCACACACATGCAGACGGATATCCCTTAGAGAGGTATTCACATTGGTAGGGTCCTGACATCGAGAAACGCCTTATCGCAGCTGTCAGGTACACATGAATTTTCATATTTATGCGCCAAGATTTCTCATTTCTATATTCCACAGCAGTAATGCTATTCATATTTCATAATTATATACTAAGCGTTAGAGAGTGCTACTTTGTTTGTTAAAACTCCCAGTATGACCTTAACAACCTTTAGAAGATACTTGTTACCAGACTGTGGACAAAGCAGGAACCATAGTACTGATTAGATGTGTGGTGCCCCTGAGGATTCGACCGCCACAGGGATGCTGTACCTCTTCAATGGGGTGTGGTGTTCCTCCTTCGAGGTAAGAACGGTGCAATGATCAGGACCCCACCTCCACATCCAACACCACACTTCTCCCACCAGAGGGGGCTATTAGGCACTGTGTGCTGCCCCTACTGGAAAATGGGAGACTAGGGAACTAAAACATCGGGGGAACCAATTAGTGGGTGAGGGTGGAGGACGCACAATTTAGTTACACTTAATAATTCATATTTAATAAACAGCCATCTTGGGCTCATTGTTCTTTGTTTGTGATCTCCCACTCTGAACGTGGATCCTGTGTGGACCTGCAGTGGATGGAGACACGGTGCTCGGGTCGAGGGGCAGGTTGCAGTTAATGTATGTCTCTACCCGGTCAAGGACCATGACCAAGAAGGCCTGGAGCTTAAGAGTGTAGCTCCACCGCAAATGGATCCCAGGGGGATGCAGATGGAGCTGCATACGCCACCTGTCCTCGCTATTCTGGCCAAGTCAGAGGGATTCCGGCTGCAAGAGGGGTACCTTCCCCCGACACCTGACCTTGCTACTCCACGTCCTGGTCAGGGAAGCCCGGTAGGCCCTGAGGATCCCACCGGGTAACGGAAGGAGCGGAGCTGCCACCCGTACCCTTTTTCTGAGCGTAGTCCAGAGGGTGACCCGGCCTATCTACACACACACAGACAGGAAAGGACTCGGTCTGAAGTCTAGGAACACTCTGGTGCGGGGTCCTGATTAAGCACTGGAATTACTCGGAGGTTGTTGGACCCTCGTTACTGGTGACCGCAGAACTCCGCGAGGAGCAGGGAGAAGCCTTGCAGCTGTACTCTCCACCGTGAGTAAAAACCCTGGAAGTCAACCCCACCAGAGGATGGTGAGTGTGTTACCCCTGCCCCAGTTGCTGAACCCACGGTGCCTCTCCTGGATCTGATGACCGAGTACCTGCTGCCCGGCACGGTCACCTGGGAGCAGGTCTTTGCTCCGGAGCTGGAAGCCTCTGCCACCAGCGGGGACCTGCACTGCTGCCCAACTCCCGACTCAGAGGAACCTGAGTCTGCTGGGGTATCCACCGACCCCAACCCGGACTGGTCCGCGCTTCTAGAGGACTTGCAGCAGCCCCTACTGACACCGCTGCCCGCACCGACAGTCACCTGGCCGCCGGCTGAGGAGTGGGCCTGGGACAACCAGGGGGGGGACCATCAGGTCTTCCCCCGGGAGACCCAGGCTGAAGCGCGCAGGAGGAGTGAGCTGTGCCGTCAGCAGATCCTCCAGCTCGAACGGGAGCAGCGCCAGATGGAAGTTCGCTGCGAGCACCTCGAGGTGCGCGCCAAGGCTACTCGTCCAAGCCCCCGCGTGTAAGGGCAAGTCGTCCGCTTCCACCATGAGGCAGGATGGGGATTAATACGGAGTTCCCAACACGAGCACGATGTCTTCGTCAGCCGGCGCGACGTCGAGCCGCGGTTGAAAAAGGGACACCCTGGCCGGAACCTCTTCCCGGGTGACATAGTCACGTACACCCGCCACCACAGGGTGTGGGAGTGGTACACCCTGGATGTCCACAAGGTGTCTGGGAGCGATGCCCCCTCGCGCTTGGCCATGGAGGACCGGTCAGCCTCCGTCGGGAGGAATGAGCCTTTTCCCCGGTGGGGACCCGAGAATTGAGCAGCCCCGACGGCTGAAACTTGTTTGAAGTTAGAATGTTATGTTTATGTTTTAATTTGCTACCCCGACACCAGGAGACATTTGACCCTGCGGACTTGCAGCAGACAGACTCAGTACCTGTAAATAGTTTGCATCTCTTTAGGTGCTCCTTATTGGTTTTATATAAAACCGTGGCTGTTTCTACCTCAGACCTCAGAAGAAAAACCTGTCTGGAGTGGCTCTCCTGGAGGTCCAACTTGGGATCTTCATGCCCTGCAGCTACCCCAGGGCCTACGTTGAGGGTTTGGGACAGGTCCCTCGCGCTTCTGAACTGACTCTTCGTCCTTGCACTTTAACCCGTCTGTCTATGCATAAATGTCTCTGGATGGTTTTATATTTTTATACGTTTGTACTTTTATATCATGTGCAGTTTGTAACGTTTAAGGAGAAGTGCCTCCCTTATTGGGAAGATTGTTTACTGTTGTCAAAATATAAAAAGACTGTACCAGGTTTTGCTCTGTTTGCAGCCCGCGGACGTGCTGTGTTTCACCAGGGGGGAATGTGGCGCCCCTGAGGGTTCGACCACCACAGGGATGCTGTACCTATTCAATGGGGTGTGGTGTTCCTCCTTCGAGGTAAGAACGGTGCAATGATCAGGACCCCACATCCAACACCACACTTCTCCCACCAGAGGGGGCTATTAGGCACTGTGTGCTGCCCCTACTGGAAAATGGGAGACTGGGGAACCAAAAGATAGGGGGAACCAATTAGTGGGTGAGGGTGGAGAACGCACACTTTAGTTACACTTAATAATTCATATTTAATAAACAGCCATCTTGGGCTCATTGTTCTTTGATTGTGATCTCCCTCTCTGAACGTGGATCCTGTGTGGACCTGCAATGGATGGAGACACGGCCCTCGTGCCCTGGCCTGGGGTCGAGGGGCAGGTTGCAGATAATGTACAGTATGTCTCAACCCGGTCAAGGACCATGACCAAGAAGGCCTGGAGCTTAAGAGTGTAGCTCCACCGCAAATGGATCCCAGGGGGATGCAGACGGAGCGGTATACGCCACCTGTCCTCGTTATTCTGGCCAAGTCAGAGGGATTCCGGCTGCAAGAGAGGTACCGGCCCCCGACACCTGACCTTCCTACTCCACGTCCTGGTCAGGGAAGCCCGGTAGGCCCTGAGGATCCCACCGTGTAATGGAAGGAGCGGAGCTGCCACCCGTACCCTTATTTTGAGAGAAGTCCAGAGGGAGACCCGGCCTATCTACACACACACACAGACAGGAAAGGACCCGGTCTGAAGTCTAGGAACACTCTGCTGCGGGGTCCTGATTGAGCACTTGAAGCACTCGGAGGTTGTTGGACCCTCGTTACTGGTGACCGCAGAACTCCGCGAGGAGCAGGGAGAAGCCTTGCAGCTGTACTCTCCATGTGAGTAAAAACCCTGGAAGTCAACCCCTATGGCCTCCGGACTATTTATTCTGCACTGCACCGCACTACGCAGCACCAGAACTCCTACACTACAACCCCCTCCATCCTTGTCTCTGCCCTGAGGCCCTGCTCCACCTGTGGGGAGTAGTAACAACGATGGCTGCCACAACATCACGCCTCAGAGGACTGCAGCAGCGCTGGTGGCCATCACCAGGTGCCACAGGTGGCGTAGTCGTTAGCAACCACTCAACCCTGATAGCCCATTACACCCTTTTGAAATGTGACGGCCCTGGGCATGGAGCGGGTCAAGGCCACGACTGCTTTCCTCGACATCTGACCCGGCTCCGAGTACCCCCATCTCCCAGGGTGAGGGCTGTGAGCGTCACAGATGGAGTCAGTATTACAAATAAAGGCCACGGCCACACTATCAGTATCTGGTCAGTATTCGGTCAGTATTTGTTCTCAGGAGTGGGTGATAAATGCAGAATTGGTGACTTGTTTCTATTATACCCTTTCTCTGATTGTTCCTCACCTGGTTGTGGCTCCCACTCCTGAGAAAAAATACTGATTGAATACTGACCGAATACTGATCGTGGGGCCGAGGCCTAATGTGGCACCCCAGGGGTCTGGTTTCCACAGTAATAACAATATTATGTCTGAGAGCAGGTGGGAGGTCTCTTGGTCAGGAATCCTATGCATGCCACACCTCCTGCCCAGTCCTGGGAGGGGAAGAACTTCCCCTATATAAAACTGGGGCTGAGGCAGGGTTAGAGAGTTGAGAAGAGTAGAGTTAAGAAGAGGAGCAGCTATAGGAAAGAAAGATCAGGAGCTCAGTGGGAGCAGTGCTACAAGGAATCAGGGGCTGGCAGCTGTAGAGCTCGCCCTGATTGAAGAATTATCACCGGACCCGGAGTCCGAGGCTGTGGGGACTAATCCTTACCCAGCAGCAGAAACCGACCGGCAGGGGATTTCAGGTCCTCTGGCCAAGAAACCCGAAGGCACGGTCACACGCGTGGGACCAGCACCGCCGTCGTGGAGCGGAAGCCACTAGAAGGCCCCGAGTCACCGGCCAAACGGGTGAGCACCACACGGTACACTCAGGGACGTGGGCTACTTTTACCCGCCTCTAGCAAGGTAGCCAGAAGAGTACAATTAGTTGGGGAGGCCTACAACTCCACCTGGCCAGGGGAGATCCCATCTGCTCAAGGACTGACCAGGCCCCAATCGCTAGCCAGTACTCCGGGAGGGTCTATCTTTGTCACCAGTAAAGACCCTGAACTACACCGCATCGTCTCTGAGTGGTTCCTGCTACCCCCATCATCCACGTCGGCTGCCCTGAGGCCATACCCCTCCCGTTGGGGGTTATCCCATCCACGCTGCACAACCCTTCCACCGGCCTCAGCGGTCTGCCCTGCAGCGGCAGCTCCATAGCTGCATTCAACGGGTGGCGTAGTCGTCCAACATCTACTGCTAATACTCAGCCACACAGTTTGACTCCCTGGGCACGGACCGGGTCACCGCCACGAGACTACTACCCCCAACAGGCCCGGCTCCGGGTAGTCCCCGCGTGCGCAACGCTACACCAAGTAGGCCCAGGGGCGCGTCAACTTTGGCGTAGTCGGCAGGATTTCGTGCCCGCAACCACCGGGTACTGCGTGCCTGAAAAAGACTGTTCAAACTCACCAGTGGTGAAGATTCCCGCCATCCGGCGCCATCTTCTACCTTCTTCCCGCCATCCGGCGCCATCTTCTACCTTCTTCCCGCCATCCGCTAAGTTTTCCCGCCATCCGGCGCCATCTTCTGCCTTCTTCCCGCGATCCGTGGAGTTTTCCCGCCGTTGGACGCCATCTTGAAGACGCCGCGCGGGAAGAAGAGGGGCGTGGACTCCGAAAGCGCGCGAGAACTGAAGCCCCGCCTCACGTCCGGACGTTGCGTAAGGTCCTGGAAGGAGCCCAGCAGACGCCGACGTCACAGGAGCGCGACGGAAGGTCCTCAACCCTGACAATCCACTGCGGAGCCGCGGCCTATGGAAGAGGATCATCGCAAGGTAGGCCACGGTCCACTAGGGGGGGGAGAAAGATGTCGGATACGGAGGAGAGCTTCACTGCCTCAACCCCCGCCAGCGCCACCGCTGCTGCAGTCATGCCTTTCACCATGCCCTATATCCCGGGAGCAGCCTGGCTACCCCAGTACTCAGGGGAGTCACATACCCTGAATGACTTTAAAGAAAAGCTGGATAGCCTCTTCCAGGTGTACCCCCTCACAGAAGAGCAAAAAGTGAGCATCCTGGTGGCCCAACTAACCGGGGCAGCCCAAAGGGAGGTAAAATCCTGGCCACCTGGGAGGAGGACTGTCGCAGGGATACTAACCCGGCTGAGGGACACCTTTGATACCCGCACCTCAGCCGAGATTAAGCTTAGATTCTATGGGTGCAAGCAGCGAGCACATGAGAGTATAAGGGACTATGCACTAAACCTACAAGAGGCCCTGAGAGCCATTAAGCAGACCGACCCTGACAGCGTGGGAAACGAGGACAGGCTGTTGACCGAGCAATTTATAGAGGGACTATATTGCAATGTACACCGAACCCAGTTGCGGGCCATAGCCTTACAGGATCCTCATCTGGACTTTGCACAGTTCAAGGACAGAGCCATCCGGGTGCTCCGAGAACCGACACCGGGTGGCGTTGTGACCCACAGGCGCCCAGCTATCACTTACCACCAGGAGGCGGCGCCCTTGTCGGCAGGGCCTGTGGGGGCTGATGCGCAGGCTTTGAACAATGACCCGGCTCCGGACCTGCACCATCAGGTCCAAGAGCTAGCTAAAAGCGTTGCTGCGCTAACCCGAACTGTGCAGTCTTTACAGGTTTCCACTCCAGGGAAGATCCAGCTGGCATCCGGACCGGAGGACATCCCGTGGCGTCGACCAAGGAGGACCCCACCGGCCAGAGGAAGACCCAGCGATTGGTACAACGAGGACGGACAACCCATCTGCCGCCGCTGCAATCAACCCGGACATATGGCAAGGTACTGTCCTTTAAACTGGCACAACCTGGGGTAGAGGGCCAACCCCCAGGAAAAAGATCACCAGGCCCATCGAACTGGCGCGACAAATATGTGGGAGGACGTCCAGTCTTGCCTGTGGTACTGGATGGCATCCCTATGAGTGCCCTACTGGACACCGGGTCACAGGTCACCACCATCCCGTACGTGCTCTTCAAGCAGTACTGGAATGACTCGGATATCACCCGCTATCCAGACGACGACTTGAGTATCATCGCCAGTAATGGTCAGCCCGTGCCACAGATCGGATTTAAAGAAATGACCATTAAAATCGGTAGAGTCGAACTGGCAGCACAGGGACTGATCATTGTAGACATTGACAAGCGCGAGAGTCACCCAAAGATAACTCTAGGAACTAAAGTGATTGAAAATTGTCTTGCAGAGGTGATTTTCATTTTACAGCAGGTTGCCAAGAATGCCAGCTCCGGCCAGCAGCGAGTGCTCCAGAAAGAGATCCGGGCACTGATGCGACGGCAACAGGTGGAACTCTCCGGTGGTGAGATTGGTAGCGTAAGAATGTGTGACCCTTTCCCTATTGCCATGCCCCCGAAAAGTGAAATGATGATTTGGTGCCGGGCAGCTATTGGTCTGAGAGGTAGAGATTACCAGGCCATGGTAGAACCAGTCTACTCAGACAGTAGGCCCACCATTTTGACAGCACGGAGGGTAGTTGATGTACGCCATGGGAGGGTGCCCGTTCGTATAATAAATATCGGGAAAAGGGAAGTATACCTGCCCCGGTATGCTACGCTAGCCAAATTATATAATATCAACCAAAATTCTATACAGTCTGTGGAACCCTTGCCTCCATCTCACCCGGAGGAAGGTAATGGCTCTACGAAAATAATGGAGGATTGGTGTCAGCAACTACATTTGGGTACTGACTCCACTCCCTCCCACCAGAAACAGGGAGTCTACCGGGTGGTTCGAGAGTACGAGAGAGTGTTTAGTAAACACCCGTTAGACTTCGGGCGAGTCAAGGGGGTAGAACACCACATCCCCACGGGAGACCATCCTCCCATAAAAGAGAGGTATCGACCCGTACCCCCTGCACACTACCAACACGCCAAGGGGATGCTTAGAGACATGAAGGAGGCTGGGGTAATCAGGGATAGCTGTAGCCCCTGGGCAGCTCCACTAGTCTTGGTCAAAAAGAAAGACAACACCATGAGAATGTGTGTAGATTACCGGAAAATTAACCGTATCACACACAAAGATGCGTACCCCTTACCAAGAATAGAGGAGTCTTTGGCTGCTTTAAAATCTGCTAACTTCTTCTCCACCTTGGATCTCACTAGCGGGTACTGGCAGGTTCCTGTAGCAGAGGCGGACCGGGAGAAGACCGCATTCACCACCCCGATGGGACTTAGCGAGTTTACCTGCATGCCGTTCGGACTCTGCAACGCACCAGGAACCTTCCAGCGATTGATGGAATGCTGTCTGGGACACCGAAACTTTGAGACGGTCCTGTTATACCTGGACGATGTCATCGTCTATTCCAAGACCTACGAGGACCACCTGAAACACCTGGCGGAAGTGTTCGAAGCTCTGGCAAGTTACGGCCTAAAGGTGAAACCCTCCAAGTGTCACCTCCTGAAGCCAAAGGTGCAGTACCTGGGACACGTGGTGAGTGCTGACGGAGTGGCTCCCGACCCTGATAAGATCACCGCAATTAAGGAATGGCCAAGCCCCTCCAGCGTAAAGGAAGTGAGGCAGTTCCTCGGGTTGGTAGGCTACTACCAAAGGTTCATTCCCGGTTTCACCAAAAAGGCAGCTCCTATGCAGGAACTCCTGATAGGCCAGTCCAGGAAGGCCAAAAACCAGAAGCCACCCTTCAGATGGGAGAAGCTGGAAGAAGAGTCCTTCCGCCAGCTGAAGATGGCCCTCACGGGGGATGAAATCCTGGCGTACCCTGATTATAGCCAGCCCTTTATCCTCTACACCGACGTCAGTAACATCGGGCTAGGAGCCGTACTGTCCCAGATCCAGCAGGGGAAGGAGCGGGTAATTGCTTACGCCAGCCGAAAACTGCGACCCACCGAAAGAAACCCTGAGAATTACAGCTCATTTAAGCTAGAGTTCCTGGCAGTGGTGTGGGCAATCACCGAACGCTTTAAGCACTACCTCGCTGCTTCCCGGTTCACCGTGTACACGGATAACAACCCGTTGACACACCTGGACACTGCAAGACTTGGTGCACTAGAGCAGAGATGGATGGCCCGCTTGTCCAATTATGAGTTTACAATCAAATACCGGGCAGGACGCTCCAATACCAACGCGGACGCCCTGTCCAGGATGCCGAACCTACCGGACGTAGGGGAAGATTCAGAGGAACTGGAAGAAGTTGAACTCCCCGCGTTCCACCGTCATGGGACTATCCAGTATTCCCACCGTGTAAGGAGTAAGCAATCCGCTACGTTCAACCCATTACCTCATTACAACTGGGCGGAGACGCAAGACAGTGACCCTGCCGTCCGACTGGTAAAGGAGATGCTGACTCGGCCAGATGCACGCCTTGACCCAGACGCTCCGGAGGAAGCCAAGCAACTGTGGGCTGAGAAGAGTCGACTGTTCCTTTACAAGGGGAAGTTGTGCCGCAGAATGGTTAACTCCCGGACGCATGAACTAATCTGGCAAGTAGTGGTGCCAAGAAGAGACGCAGCTATGGTGATGGAGGCATACCACGACGGAGCTGGGCACTTCGGATGGAAGAAGCTGGAGTTCCTGCTGCGCGGGCGGTTCCATTGGGTAGGCATGAGAGGAACCATCGAGAGGTGGTGCAGAGACTGTGGCCCATGCAACCTAAGAAGGAGGGACCGTGCCAGCCAGAAGACTCCCCTGCAGTCCATCATTACCCGACAGCCGTTGGAACTGGTAGCCTTGGATCATGTAAAACTGACCCCAAGCAGAAGTGGCTACGTCTACGCGTTAACCATCGTGGATCACTACTCCCGGTTCTTGGTTGTCGTCCCCGTCAAGGACTTAACGGCTCAAACAGCAGCTAGAGCCTTCCAGCAGCACTTCTGCCGTCCGCACGGATACCCGGAGCAGGTGCTGATGGACCAGGGGCCTGCCTTTGAAGCGGAAGTCTTCCAGGAGTTCTGCACCCTGTATGGCTGCCGGAAGATAAGAACAACACCCTATCACCCGCAAACTAATGGACTTTGTGAGAAAATGAACCAGGTGGTGATAGATCTTCTGAAAACATTGCCCCTGGAAGAACGTAGTCTGTGGCCTGAAAAGCTGCCCGACCTGGTGGACCTATACAACCACATCCCTGTAGGTTCCACCAACTGTACCCCGGCTTACCTAATGAGGGCAAGACCTGGTAAGCTTCCTGTTGATCTGGAGATGGGAGTCCTGACACCCGAGAACACTTCACCAGAAGCAGACTGGGACACAGAGAGGCAGCTGCAGTACCGGAAAGTACAGGAGAGCGTGGAGCGAAGTCTCTGTCAAGCTAGGGAAAGACAAGAGAAAACTTACAACCAGTATGCTCCCGCTGTTCCCCTGGTGCCCGGAGAGCAGGTCTTGAAGAGGAAAAGACAGCTCCACAAGTTGGACGACCAGTGGGAGAAGGACCCGTACACCGTACTGCCCTCAAGCCACGACAACCCAAAGATCTGTACAATCAGTAAAGACGGAGGGGAAACCACAGCCATTGTATCCCGGGATCACCTGAAGAAGTGTCCCGAACAGCTACGGAACCCTGAAGAGGAACAAGAAGACCCTCGACCCGTAGAGGAAAGGGAAGATATGATTAGTACTGTGCTCGGAGACTTCCCTCGGTCTTGGACTCAAGTCAATGGTGCTGTTGTGGTACCCATCCTCACGTTCCTCCAACCAGCATCCCAAGTGCCTACGGAGACACAGGTAGAGCTGGAAGAACAGCCGGTCCAGGAGGCAGAAGACCCCACACAAGCAGACCAGGAGAATCAACCCTCTGCTTATAGTGAGCCTGCCATACCCCTAGTGAGCCAAAGAGTCCGTAGACAGCTGCCCAGTTTACCCTTGACAGCTCCTATACCCTGTAGCTCAGGACCAGTCAGCCAGCTCCGTAGGTCCACTAGGGTCACTAGAGGCCAGTTGCCCATACGGTGGAGGATCTAAATGTACAAGCTATTTTATTAATGTTTACCTGTTTGTTGTTGCTTGTGTATAATTATGTGTTTCTAGTTATTTGTAGGAGTCTTTGGTGGATTTACCGGGAATCCTTTTTGCATATAGTTGGAGCGTAACCCAGGATGGACTAAAAGACTGATAAGGACTCGGGGCAGGACAGACCCCTACCTGGTTACGTCTCCCTGTTTTGGTGAAATGGACACCTTTGTTTTCTTCAAAGACTGCACCCGGTTGCGGACATGCCGTGACCATCCTAATGTGTTTTTCTTTATTGTACTGTTTCTGTTTTTACTTGTTTTACAAAAGTATGTTTAGTCCCGGAGTACTAAAATTCACTAGGGGGGAATGTGGCACCCCACTGGTCTGGTTTCCACAGTAATAACAATATTATGTCTGAGAGCAGGTGGGAGGTCTCTTGGTCAGGAATCCTATGCATGCCACACCTCCTGCCCAGTCCTGGGAGGGGAAGAACTTCCCCTATATAAAACTGGGGCTGAGGCAGGGTTAGAGAGTTGAGAAGAGTAGAGTTAAGAAGAGGAGCAGCTATAGGAAAGAAAGATCAGGAGCTCAGTGGGAGCAGTGCTACAAGGAATCAGGGGCTGGCAGCTGTAGAGCTCGCCCTGATTGAAGAATTATCACCGGACCCGGAGTCCGAGGCTGTGGGGGCTAATCCTTACCCAGCAGCAGAAACCGACCGGCAGGGGATTTCAGGTCCTCTGGCCAAGAAACCCGAAGGCACGGTCACACGCGTGGGACCAGCACCGCCGTCGTGGAGCGGAAGTCACTAGAAGGCCCCGAGTCACCGGCCATACGGGTGAGCACCACACGGTACACTCAGGGACGTGGGCTACTTTTACCCGCCTCTAGCAAGGTAGCCAGAAGAGTACAATTAGTTGGGGAGGCCTACAACTCCGCCTGGCCAGGGGAGATCCCATCTGCTCAAGGACTGACCAGGCCCCAATCGCTAGCCAGTACTCCGGGAGGGTCTATCTTTGTCACCAGTAAAGACCCTGAACTACACCGCATCGTCTCTGAGTGGTTCCTGCTACCCCCATCATCCACGTCGGCTGCCCTGAGGCCATACCCCTCCTGTTGGGGGTTATCCCATCCACGCTGCACAACCCTTTCAGCGGTCTGCCCTGCAGCGGCAGCTCCATAGCTGCATTCAACGGGTGGCGTAGTCGTCCAACATCTACTGCTAATACTCAGCCACACAGTTTGACTCCCTGGGCACGGACCGGGTCACCGCCACGAGACTACTACCCCCAACAGGCCCGGCTCCGGGTAGTCCCCGCGTGCGCAACGCTGCGCGACACAGGCCCAGGGGCGCGTCACTAACATTTAACCTCAGGTACCTTATAGATGACTTCTTTAATTGCATTTTTCTTTCCTTCTCATCCCTTTTGTCTTTATCTGGTCCAGACGCCATGATGACTTCGGACACCTTGTCTCTGCAAACTTACCTTTTCTCCGGTCTTCTGCAGAACATCCAGACACAGCGTTCTTAAAAAAGCAGCATGATTATAATGCTCCTGAATACAAAATATCTGCCCTATGCTGTGTCCCCTCCACACGGTGTAGCGTTATTTTACATGACAGGTTCCCTTTAAGCATTGTATAGGAGGGGTGCCAAACTGAATTTTTACCCCAGGTGTAGGAAAACCTAGTTTCGCCTCTGCAATGGAGTAGTGGCAGATGTCAAATATAATGTAATAGCTGCTGTGAACGTGGATATTTATTGTAGCTATAATGCTGGCAAACAAAAACTGATTATGCAACTTGCCTCTTCAGAGAAAAAGAGGACTTGGACTCTGTAGCGCCACCTATTGGAAGCAGCAATCCAGAAGCGACAAAAATTGAGAAATTTAAAGAAGAACATTTAATTTTGTGGAATTCCAAGAATTGTTCTTGTATAATAAGTTACAACAATATTGCCCCTTGTGCCCTATACTGGGGCTCAGCCGTGCACAGGATGTTACTAGGAAGATTCATCAAGATGCTAGCACAATAAGCTGTCAGCTGCAGCAGGTGGTGATTGTGCAGGGACAGTTCGGTGTCATTAATGACCTGTAGAACCCCTGGCAAAAATTAGACTTCTTTGTTCTCTGTGAAGATGTTGAACCATTTCCACTGTGCGCAGCGGCTGAAGTCACATGTAGGAGGATCTAGTGTCCCCGTATACTGGATAAAGACCCCAATAGCAGATCTGAGAGCCGAGTACTATAAGGTTATGTGCGCACGATCAGTATTTGCTTGCAGAAATTTCTGCAGCGTTTCTGCACCGCTTGGCAGCAAAAATTCCGTAGCGTTTTTGATGCGTTTTTGCCATGTGTTTTTTCCAATGTATTGTATAGGAATAATGCAGAAAGAATGGACATGCTGCTTCTTGTAAACGCACATGAAATTCTGTCAGGAAAAATCTTGATCATGTGAACAGATCTTGCAAAATTTCATAGAAAATGCTGGGATAAGGTTTGCAATGTGTTTTTGGGGCCAATTCTGCACGGGTTTACCGCATAAACTAAGTTCAGACAGTCTAGAGGCTTCTGCGGAAAAAAATAAATGTTAAAAAAAACTGATGCAACACGGAAGACACCTGAGAAAAACATCGGTCCGTTTCTCTTGGACGATTACGCTCGGATGTGTGAATCCATGTGATGGCTGCGGTGCCGGAGCTTTACATCCCGTCACTCTCACAGCACTAATGAAAGCCCGTAAGAAACTAATTACTGTCGCTTTACAGCTTGAGATATTCTACCATTAATAATAAAACGAGTGCTTCTTATTATGTTCTGTTACCCGAAAATGTCACTTTCTCGTCAACTAAAAAGATGATGGTTACTGTCTAGGTGCAAAAGCGTATACAGTATATATATATATATATACTTATTTGAACAAGTGCAGTTTATAGATATGTTTTCTGCACTTTTTCACATAAGACTGACTGTAATGAAGACTCCTGCATCGATAGATGTGATGCTGGGGCAGATTATCTGCAGTCAGCCGTGTGCCATGCGTACATCAGCAGATTCACCAGTATCTCAGCGGTAAATGATGTCTATAATAAGGTCATTTACGATGCCATCCTCACACGGGGGGAGTGACTCGCTGCCTAGTGCTCAGCACCATTACTACTGTCAGGGAGAGGAAGAAAGACCTTGGGAGAGAAAGCTCCAGATATCCAGCGCAGATCTGTGTCCTTAGGCTCCACAACAAAACATTATACAGGTATATTACTTTATGATCTTTTGCAGGGGTTATTTTATCCACCCGTCACCTAACAACATAATGACAACAATCCAGATTGCATGGAAATAGAAGTGTCTGATGGTTGTCATTTGTTACCTGGTGGACGTCTGTGAATGGACGGCGGACTCTTCTTTAGGTTAGCCATGTGATTGGCATGTGTTTTCCCACTTGATCCCTGCGAGATGTATAGACAAGGCCGCCCTATACGGTCCATGATCGCAAATAAGTATTGTAAGGAGTTCATCGATTTTAGGATAAATATTTAGATTTTATCTGACTTTTTTTTTAGATTATTTCTTAAGGTTTTCTCTAGGAATTGCTGATAAATTAGTCTGCTTGTGCACTATAATTCCATGTTGCTCTTGAATGTGTGTATAGTTTGTAATGTAATAGTCCCATTATTGAAGTCAGGACAACACATTATAGATTAGCGAAGTACATGCATTTTCATATTCCTGACCAATTTCAATAATGACTATATAATACCTCCCACTTTCACAGTATTCGGTGTTTTTCTTACCGGCGCTCCTTGTGCATTTCTGATCCTCTTCTGCATCTTGGACTATTTATAGTCTTTGTTTCGGCCATCGGAGGAGATTAGGAGGAAAGCAATTCTGCTAATCTCAACAGTTGACAGTTTAAGCCATCACTCCTAATTCTCTCCTATTTGTCTGTGTGGTGAACCATATTAGAGGCCATTCTGGCGAGGATAAAGCAAATTGTTATGTAGGAGAACCATTTTAATACGACAAGTCTTTGTCATAATGTAACCATTTTAATATGACAAGTCTTTGTCATAATGTAACCATTTTAATATGACAAGTCTTTGTCATAATGTAACCATGTTAATACGACAAGTCTTTGTCATAATGTAACCATTTTAATACGACAAGTCTTTGTCATAATGTAACCATTTTAATACGACAAGTCTTTGTCATAATGTAACCATGTTAATACGACAAGTCTTTGTCATAATGTAACCATTTTAATACGACAAGTCTTTGTCATAATGTAACCATGTTAATACGACAAGTCTTTGTCATAATGTAACCATGTAAAAAGATATGTTCCAAGAACGCACATGAAAAGGAAAGCGGTGAAGATAAGCATAGGAGTTATGTATACAGGTCAATGTGGAAGCTCAATAGAAGAATTAAGGATAAAGCCGCCCTACTGTCGGTTAGGCTGGGTTCCCACATCTGAGTCTATGGTGTGTACGGACTTCCGCTCCTTGACTGGACCCGGGACTCCGCTCTCTTATATTTGTCTACAAAGCTGCTCCAGAAATGGCAGTCTGTACATGGATTGTGAGACTCCAGCATCCAACGTGTTCGGTACTGATTGCATCAATGGCAGTTGTACTCCTCTAATGAGATTATGTGCACGGAGAGGTGGGGGTGAGACACCTAGTGATTAGTGAAGAGAGTGGCCATGCCCCCCGGCTACTAATCAGCAGCTGGTGGCTATCACTATGTGTGCAAGGTGCCGGAATACATAAGCAGTCCTGATGCCTAACCTACATATTAAAAGTGTAAAAAAATGTCTCCTGACTTCCAAAACTAGTGCCACCCCTGTCTACAGGTTGCGTTTGGTGTTGCATCTCGCCACCATTTACTTGTTCAGAGCTGAGCTGCAATACCAGACACAAACTTGTAGACCTGGGTGGCGCTGATTAAGGAAGAAGGCAGCTATTTAATGAGAACACATATGTGATCTCAAAATGACATGATAATAAGTACACCTCTTATAGTATACTAGATGGTGGCCCGATTCTAACGCATCGGGTATTCTAGAATATGTATGCGGCCGACCGGGCGCAATCAGCAGAGCGGGGTTTAAATTTGGCGCCAAAATCGCTGATTGGTCACAGTTGCCGGCCGTGACCAATCAGCAGAGCGGGGTTTAAATTTGGCGCCAATACTGCTGATTGATCTCGGCCAGCGACCGCGATCAATCAGCAGAGCGGTGTTTAAATTTGGCGCCAATAATGCTGATTAGTCGCGGCCGGCATCCGCGACCAATTAGCAGAGCGGGGTTTAAATTGGGCGCCAAAATCGCTGATTGGTCACGGCCGGCGGCCTCGACCAATCAGCAGAGTGACTCGCCCCCTGGGCCGTGGGGCACTCGGATCCGGGCAATAGGGGGAACGATGGGAGTAGTAGTGGCAACCCGGTTCCGTGGCTCAGGGTGGTCAGGCCAGTGGTAGTCCGTTATGTGCTGATGTTTATGTCCGACTACGCCACCCGTGGATTTGCGGTCATTAGGAACCGCCGCTGCATGCAGACCGCTGGGGCTGATGAGGTGTGCAGCTAGGGTAGTATGACTCCCCACGGGAAGAGTGCGGCCCCAGGGCAGTATAATGGATGGTGGGAGTGATGGTGGTGAGAGTCCCAGTACCGGTAGTGCTGGAGGCGCGAAGGAGCACACAGACAATAGGTTGCAGTCCAGGGTCTTTACTGAAACAGGTAAACTGACCCATAAACAGTCCCAGCTAGGAGGGGACCTGGATGTTTGAGAGCAATGGGGAAATTGGCCCTGGTCAGGGTGAGGGTGTAGGCCTACCGTGCTTTCTGCGCTCCTTCTGGCTATCTCCTCGTTATAGGGTAACAGCCCACGTTTCCGAGCTTTCCGTGTATTCTCGCCTGTATGGCCTGCGACGTGGGTTCCTTTCTGCTCCCAGCCTTGTACGGCTTTACTGGTCCCTTCGGTTGTGGCAGGGCCTCCAGGCTTCTTAGGCCAAGGAATATACAGTCCCCTGCGGACTGGTTCTCTGCTGGAGGATGTAGAATCCTCCCAGCCTCAGACACCAAAGTCTGGTAAAGTAAGTCTTTTATCTGCCAAGACAGGCTCTCTTCGCCTCTTGTCTCTGGCTTGTGGCTCTCCTCCTGCCACACTTCCTCTTAGGTGCAATACAAAACTGTCTGTCCCTTCTCTGGAACAAGTCTCAGTCCTGAGACAGGCCTTCAAGTTCTCTCTAACCCTGCCCTCAGTACCATCTTTTATAGGGGCTGCCTGCTCCCCCTACTGGCCTGAGACAGGAGGTACTGCATGCTAATGTTCCCCTGACTAGAGAACCTCCCCCCTGCTCTCAGACACAGCTTTATTACACTTTGTGGCATCCAGGCCAGGGTGACACAAGAGCATTGTTTAAATTGGGCGCCAATCTCGCTTATTGGTCGCGGCTGGAGTCCGCGACCAATCAGCAGAGCGTTGTTTAAATTTGGCGCCAATCTCGCTGATTGGACGCGTCTGGCGTCCGCGACCAATCAGCAGAGCGTTGTTTAAATTTGGCGATAAGCTCGCTGATTGGTCGCGTCTGGCGTCCGCGACCAATCACACAGCAGTGTTTAAATGTGGTGGTAAGATCGGTGATTGGTCGCGGCCGCTATTTAAATGTGGCGCCCAAATCGGTGATTGGTCGCGGGCAGCGGCCGCGACCAATCAGCAGAGCGGTGTTTAACTTTAGCGCCAAGATCACTGATTGGTCGCGTGCGGAGAGCGCGACCAATCAGCGAATCGTATTGGTGAGGACCGGGGAGCGGAATCGTATTAGTGAGGACCGGGGAGCACCGCTGCCTGTGCGGCTACTTCCGCTGCGAGAAGCCGGGAGATGAGCGACTGCTCGCAGCAGAAGTATCCCGACCACCAGCGCTGCTCCCCGGTCCTCCCTTCCGCATGGAGGTCAGCGACGCCGGCGTTCCTTCCGCTGCTACCGGCCGGGAGATGAGCGCCTCGCGCCGGTCATCTCCCGGCTGCATCTCCGTCCCGCAGATGGGTCCGGCGGTCGAGGTCCTTCTGCTGTTACCGGCCGGGCTGCATCGCCGCTGAGCTCTGTCCCGCAGATGAGCCGCTAACGGCTGCCATCTTTTTTCAGAAATCCCGCGGCACTGATTGGCCGCTGCCGGACCAATGAGCTACGCGGGATTTCCTGGACAGACAGACAGACAGACAGAAATCCAGACAGACAGACAGACAGACAGACGGGATAAGACAATTATATAGTAGATAAGTATGCAAATAAGTATGACTTTTCAGGATACGCACAATAGCACCATATCAACAATAAATACTTTGTGATTAGCTGCTATCAGGCATTGCGCTGGATTTAGAAGGGGTGGAATTGTTTTGGTTTTAAGTATATATAATATGCAAGTTTTCTATTTATTATTAACCAACTTGTTATGTAGTACTACATGGAAAAATCCCCTATTCTGACTGGTATTTGGTACGCCTATATATCCCTGTATTCTTTAGAGGCACTCTGATTTGCTATTGTTTTTAATGTATTATATAATAAAGATTATTTTGGTTTAATACACTCTAAGGTTTTCTGGGCTTAATTATGGATGCAAAATAGTTGTTGTATTGCTATTTATGAGTTTTTTTACCTTGTTATTCATGTGTGTGAACATAGCTTTAAAGCGAATGCTTTAACTTTATTGACAATTTTAAGTACGGTAACTTTTGTATAATAAAAATTTGTCTGTGATTTAGTGTTATGAATGGGTGCTTACTCTGTCTCCTTTATGTGGGGGTGTCTATAAGGGGTCCCCATTAGTGTTGAGCGAGCACTAAAATGCTTGGGTGCTCGAACCCGAGCAACGAGCCCAATGTTAGTCTAGGGGAGACTCGAGCATTTTTGCGGTGGCACCCCCGGCAGCCTTTTAAAAGCCTAACAAGTGCCCAAAACGATAGTGACAGTGCTCAAATGACATGGGGACAGCATGGGGATCGCCCCTGGAAGCATTTCTGACCCCCAGGTCACTGCTGTCAACAACGTGGTCAGAGGTATTAAACCAGTTTTACGGGCTCACAATAAAACGTTCAAAAACGAAAGTGAAACTGCTTTCCTGTGAAATATGTTAAGGAACTTCCTTTCCAGGGTAAAGACTTGTGTATAAGGTAAAATAAATAACCCCCCCAAAAAATACTCCTCCACAACTTGGGCTATGTTTACAAGTAGCATTTTTTATGAGTTTTTGCACTTTAGTATTGCTTTCAACCGTGACAAATGCATTCACCGGGAAATGTCATTTTAACATTTTACAACCTTATCTGGCCATGTGCTGTGTGACACATGCATACAGTGCTGAAAAGACATGGGAACAGCATGGGGAAGACCCCTGGAAGCATCTCTGACACCCAGGTCACTGCTTAAAAGTGTGCCCATCATAAGTGATCCTTGCCGCATCAGAAGATGCAGACTTGCAACTATCCCCGTGCATGTCCTTGTCCCAGGGCAGTGTTCAATTGTACCTCCCCCATTCCTTGAAATGCAAGCGCAAATATGCAGCCAACCACCCACCCCCAGGCTGCAATACCATACTGCTTGCTTGCACTTGAAATGGGGCCTTTTAGTTTGGAGGAGGCCAAAGCTGGCCACTACATCATGGCTGCTTCGGCAGCGAGGTATCCACGCTCGGTCCCCAGCCACCAGGGGGCGGCCGGGTGTCCACACACGGTCCCCAGCTGCTTGGGGGCGGCCGGGTGTCCATAAACGGTCCCCAGCTGCCCCTATTTCTCCTGTCACCTTCCCACACACTTTTCTTAGCCTGGCCTGCTTTAGGGCAGCATTGGACAAGCCCACCAGAGAACCAGACTCCTCCGGTGGGCCGTGGCTTCTCCATCAGGGGAGTTGAGAGTGCCAAGGTGAGGAGCATGATGATGATGATAGAAGTTAGCATCTGCTTTGTTTTCTTGGAATGCAAGCGTAAGTCTGCAGCCTGCCACCCACCCACCCCTAGGCTGCAATACCATACTGCTAGCTTGCACTTGAAATGGGGCCTTTTAGTTTGGAGGAGGCCGAAGCTGGCCACTACATCATGGCTGCTACGGCAGCAAGATATCCATACTCTGTCCCCAGACACCCCTATTTGTCCCGGTGTGCTTTATACATAAGATTAAGCGCGCATACCAAAACATTACCTGTGCCCTCCCCAGTGCATTTAGTGGGAAGGACAGCCTATTCCGCTGTAGTGTGTGCATGCCAAACCCCTGTTCATGGTACATGCGAAGATGCCTCCCACCCTGCACCTGTCGTTGCAGACTTGCAACTATCCCCGTTCAAGTCCTTGTCCCATGGCAGTGTTCAATTGTACCTCTCCCATTCCTTGCAATGCAAGCGCAAGTATGCAGCCTGCCACTCACCCACCACCAGGCTGCAATACCATACTGCTTGCTTGCACTTGAAATTGGGCCTTTTAGGCATGTGGAGGCGGAATCTGGCCACCACGTCATGGCTGCGTTCGCGGCCTGGTATCCATACTCAGTCCCCAGCCGCCCGGCGGCTGGGTGTCCACACTCGGTCCCCAGCCGCCTGGGGGCAGCCGGGTGTCCATAAACGGCCCCCAGCCGCCCCTATTTCTCTTGTCAACTTCCCCCACACACTTTTCTTAGCCTGGCCTGTTTTAGGGCAGCATTGGACGAGCCCACCAGAGAACCAGACTCCTCCGGTGGGAGTACAATGCCTACCAAAAATTTCGAGGCTCTCCAATGCCCCTTGGAAATGACATGGAGGTCAGAGGGCCTTAACTAAATCGTTTTTTCCATTTATAGCAACTGGGTCTCCTGTACACTGTTGGCCTAAGCCGTGAATGGAAGGCTTTCCAAAAATTATGAGGAACTGCAATGCCCCTTGAAACAGACATGGATTACAGCGTACTAAAAACCTTCTACCCATTATTGGGGAGTGGGTCTCCCTTAGTTTTCGCCTTTGCATTGAAAAGCAAAAGCTGACTAAAATTAGGAGGAAATGCAATGCCTGTTGGAAGAGTCGTGGAGGTTAGAGGTAATTAAAAACAACAGTTCAATGCCCCTTGGAAGAGCTGTGGAGTTCAGAGTGGCTTAAGAAGACGCTTTTAATGCTCCTTTGACGAGATGTGGAGGTCCCTGTAGCTTAACAAGACGGTTTTAATGCCCCTCAGAAGAGACGTGGAGGTCCCAGTAGCTTAACAAGATGGTTTGAATGCCCCTTGGAAGAGACGTGGAGGTCACAGTAGCTTAACAAGACGGTTTTAATGCCCCTCGGAAAAGTAGTGGAGGTCACAGTAGCTTAGCAAGACGGTTTTAATGCCCCTTACAAGAGCCATACAGTACAGCATCTTAAAAACGTCATTCCCATTATTGGGGAGTGGGTCTCCCATAGTCTTTGCTTATGCCTTCCAAGCAAAAGCTGCCAAAAATTAGGACGGAGGAACTTTGCAATGCCCCTTACAAGAGCCATGCAGTACAGCATATTACAAACATTATTCCCATTATTGGGGAGTCGGTCTCCCATAGTCTTTGCTTATGCCTTCCAAGCAAAAGCTGCCAAAAATTAGGATGGAGGAACTTGCAATGCCCCTTACAAGAGCCATGCAGTACAGCATATTACAAACATTATTCCCATTATTGGGGAGTGGGTCTCCTTTAGTCTTTGCTTATGCCTTCCAAGCAAAAGCTGCCAAAAATTAGGAGGAGATGCAATGCCCGTTCGAAGAGTCGTGGAGGTTAGATTTAATTAAAAACAACATTTCAATGTCCCTTGGAAGAGCTGTGGAGATCAGAGTGGTTTAACAAGACGCTTTTAATGCCCCTCAGAAGAGACGTGGAGGTCCCAGTAGCTTAACAAGATGGTTTTATTGCCCCTCGGAAAAGTGGTGGAGGTCGCAGTAGCTTAACAAGACGCTTTTAATGCCCCTCAGAAGAGACGTGGAGGTCCCAGTAGCTTAACAAGACGGTTTTAATGCCCCTTGGAAAAGTGGTGGAGGTCACAGTAGCTTAACAAGACGGTTTTAATGCCCCTTGGAAAAGTGGTGGAGGTCACAGTAGCTTAACAAGATGGTTTTAATGCCCCTCGGAAGAGACGTGGAGGTCCCAGTAGCTTAACAAGATGGTTTTATTGCCCCTCGGAAAAGTGGTGGAGGTCGCAGTAGCTTAACAAGACGCTTTTAATGCCCCTCAGAAGAGACGTGGAGGTCCCAGTAGCTTAACAAGACGGTTTTAATGCCCCTTGGAAAAGTGGTGGAGGTCACAGTAGCTTAACAAGACGGTTTTAATGCCCCTTGGAAAAGTGGTGGAGGTCACAGTAGCTTAACAAGATGGTTTTAATGCCCCTCGGAAGAGACGTGGAGGTCCCAGTAGCTTAACAAGATGGTTTTATTGCCCCTCGGAAAAGTGGTGGAGGTCGCAGTAGCTTAACAAGACGCTTTTAATGCCCCTCAGAAGAGACATGGAGGTCCCAGTAGCTTAACAAGACGGTTTTAATGCCCCTTGGAAAAGTGGTGGAGGTCACAGTAGCTTAACAAGACGGTTTTAATGCCCCTTACAAGAGCCATACAGTACAGCATCTTAAAAATATTATTCCCATTATTGGGGAGTGGGTCTCCCACAGTCTTTGCTTATGCTTTCCAAGCAAAAGCTGACAAAAATAAGGACGGAGGAACTTTCAATAATGGCAACACGGACCACGGTCACTGTGGTGGTATAGTGGTGGTGGAGGCTGAGGATAAGGAGAAGAAGATAAAACAGCCGAAATGAGGAAGCGTATACCCATGTGTGGGTGTGAAGCGGTGCATGTGAATACACCTCCCGAAATAACACAGTGGATTTGGCTTTACAGTGCCTACAAGTAGTATTCAACCCCCTGCAGATTTAGCTGGTTGACACATGCGGAATTAACTTGGCATTGTGACATTTGTACTGTAGATCAGCCTGGAAGTGGAAAATGCACTGCAGCAAATTTTTTTTTTTTTTTTTTTTTAAAAGCGTTAAAAGGTAATTCAGAGTGTCATTTATTATTCAACCCCTCAAACCACAAGAATTCTGTTTGGTCCCCCAAAAGTATTAAGAAGTAGTTCAGGCACCAAGAATAATGAGCTTCACATGTGTGGATTAAAGATCTCTTTTGCCAGCCTTTTCTGACTATTTAAGACCCTCCCCAAACTTGTGAACAGCACTCAGACATGGTCAACATGGGAAAGACAAAGGAGCATTCCAAGGCCATCAGAGACAAGATCGTGGAGGGTCACAAGGCTGGCAAGGGGTACAAAACCCTTTCCAAGGAGTTGGGCCTACCTGTCTCCACTGTTGGGAGCATCATCCGTAAGTGGAAGGCTTATTGAACTACTGTTAGCCTTCCACGGCCAGGACAGCCTTTGAAAGTGTCCTCCCGTGCTGAGGCCAGGCTTGTCCGAAGAGTCAAGGCTAACCCAAGGACAACAAGGAAGGAGCTCCGGGACGATCTCATGGCAGTGGGGACATTGGTTTCAGTCAATACCATAAGTAACGTACTCCACCGCAATGGTCTCCGTTCCAGACGAGCCCGTAAGGTACCTTTACTTTCAAAGCGTCATGTCAAGGCTCGTCTACAGTTTGCTCATGATCACTTGGAGGACTCTGAGACAGACTGGTTCAAGGTTCTATGGTCTGATGAGACCAAGATCGAGATCTTTGGTGCCAACCACACACGTGACGTTTGGAGACGGGATGGCACTGCATACGACCCCAAGAATACCATCCCTACAGTCAAGCATGGTGGTGGCAGCATCATGCTGTGGGGCTGTTTCTCTGCCAAGGGGCCTGGCCATCTGGTCCGCATCCATGGGAAGATGGATAGCACGGCCTACCTGGAGATTTTGGCCAAGAACCTCCGCTCCTCCATCAAGGATCTTAAGATGGGTCGTAATTTCATCTTCCAACAAGACAACGACCCAAAGCACACAGCCAAGAAAACCAAGGCCTGGTTCAAGAGGGAAAAAGTCAAGGTGTTGGAGTGGCCTAGTCAGTCTCCTGACCTTAACCCAATTGAAAACTTGTGGAAGGAGCTCAAGAATAAAGTCCACATGAGACACCCAAAGAACCTAGATAACTTGGAGAAGATCTGCATGGAGGAGTGGGCCAAGATAACTCCACAGACCTGTGCCGGCCTGATCAGGTCTTATAAAAGACGATTATTAGCTGTAATTGCAAACAAGGGTTATTCCACAAAATATTAAACATAGGGGTTGTATAATAATTGACCCACACTTTTATGTTTAAAATTTAATAAAATTCAACTGAGCAACATAACTTTTTGGTTTGTAAGATTTATGCTTCTGTTCATAAAACCTACTCTCGTTTGCAGTTTGAAGGCTCTAACTTATTTGCATCTTATCAAACCAGCTAAATCTGCAGGGGGTTGAATACTACTTGTAGGCACTGTATGTTACTCTGCTGTCATTTGGTGGTGTTGAGAAGTCTGGCCCAATCCATCCCTTGTTCATTTTGATAACGGTCAGCTTGTCAGCATTGTCAGTTGACAGGCGAGTGCGCTTATCAGTTATAATTCCCCCAGCAGCACTAAAAACATGCTCCGATAACACGCTAGCGGCAGGGCAGGCCAGGACCTCCAAGGCGTACAGAGTGAGTTCATTCCAAGTGTGCAGCTTGGATACCCAATAATTAAAAGGCACAGAGGAATCACGGAGGACGCTGGTACGATCGGCAAGGTACTCCCTCACCATATTT
This sequence comes from Phyllobates terribilis, assembly GCF_046119375.1. Classification (NCBI taxonomy): domain Eukaryota; kingdom Metazoa; phylum Chordata; class Amphibia; order Anura; family Dendrobatidae; genus Phyllobates; species Phyllobates terribilis. The sequence continues at coordinate 185,203,166 of NW_027362767.1, read as the reverse complement.
TGAAACTTTCCACTCCTTGTGAGAGTACCCCGCTCCTCAGGGTCTGTCCGAAGGGAGGGTCTGAGAAAATTGTCCCAGAACATTGACAGTGTTCCTCTGCCTCTGCTGGATTGGAGTTGCGTCTCTCTCGCATGTACACCTTAGTTGGGCAACGAACTGTGACCTCTGCCGCTAGCGTGTTCAGATGGGAATTTTTTTAACAGTTCTGCAGCAAGGGCCTTCTGGTACTGCCCCATTTTTGTAGACCTCTCCACCTCAGGAATAAGAGAGTGAAAGTTCTCCTTGGAGCGGGGGTCTAAAAGTGTCACCAACCAGTAATGACTGTCACCCAACATTTTGACAACGTGAGGGTCATGGTTAAGGCAGCATAACATAAAGTCAGCCATGCGTGCCAGACTGATAACGGGCAAGACTTCCATGTCCTCACCAAGATGACGACTGACCATGCTCTCCTCCTCCTCCCCCCTGTCCTCAGGCCACCCACACTGAACCGACGGTATGACAGTTGTACAGGTACTACCGTCTACAGCGCATGATACAAGCTCCTGTTCTTCCTCCTCCTCCTCCTCCTCCTCTCCCTCATTGTCCCCCAATGAACGTTGGGATGAGATGAGGCTGAGCTGTGTGTAATCGACCGCTACGGCTTCTTGATCCATCTCATCATACTCTGGCTGCAATGCCTCCTCTTTAATTCTCTGCAGAGAGCGTTGCAAAAGACAGACAAGTGGAATGCTGACGCTAATGATGGCGTCATCGCCACTCACCATCTTGGTGGACTCCTCAAAGTTTGTCAAGATGGTACAGATGTCAGACATCCAGGTCCACTCCTGAGGTCTTATGTGTGGAGTCTGGCCTGAATATCGACGGCCTTGTTGCAGCTGGTACTCCACAACTGCTCTCTTCTGCTCACAAATCCTTTGCAACATGTGGAGGGTAGAGTTCCAACGTGTGGGGACATCACACACCAGTAGGTGTGATTGAAGCTGCAAACGCTGCTGCAACACAGCAAGGGCGGCGGAAGCTGTAGCCGACTTGCAAAAATGAGCTGACAGGTGGCGTACTTTGACGAGCAGATCTGGCAACTCGGGGTACGATTTAAGAAACCGCTGAACCACGAGGTTAAGCACATGAGCCAGGCATGGTACGTGTGTGATCTCGCCTCGCCTCAGAGCCGCCACCAGGTTACGGCCATTGTCACACATGACCATGCCTGGATGTAGGTTCAGCGGTGTCAGCCACAGATCTGCCTGCTCTTTCACAGCTGTCCACAACTCACAAGCAGTGTGAGGTTTCTCACCTAAGCTTATGAGTTTCAGCACAGCCTGTTGCCGCTTGGCTGAGGCAGTACTGCAGTGCTTCCAGCTTGTAACTGATGTGTTGATATCTGAGATGGAGGCTGAACATGAGGAGGAGGAGGAGGAGGATGATGCGCAGGAGCTATACACTGTGGGGGCAACTATGACTGACATAGGGCCCGCAATCCTCGGTGTGGGGAGGACGTGTTCCGTCCCAAGGTCCGACTGGGTCCCGGCTTCCACTATGTTTACCCAGTGTGCCGTCAGGGAGATGTACCGTCCCTGGCCTCAAGCACTTGTCCACGTGTCCGTTGTCAGGTGGACTCTCCCAGTAACTGCGTTGTTGAGGGCACGGCAGATGTTTTGGGACACGTGCTTGTGTAGTGCGGGGATGGCACACCGGGCAAAATAGTGTCGGCTGGGGACCGAGTACCGAGGGTCGGCCACCGCCATAAGGTTGTGTAAGGATTCCGTCTCCACCCGCCTAAAAGGCAGCATTTCCAACGCAAGCAGTCATGAAATGTGCGAATTTAGGACTGTGGCCTGTGGGGCGTTGGCTGCGAATTTCCGCTTTCGTTCAAAGGTCTGGGATATGGACAATTGAACGCTGCGGTGGGAAATGGACGTGGACGTTGATGCTGTTTCTTGAGAAACTGCCATAACAAGTGAAGACTGAGAGGAGAGGGCATCTTTGCATGCAGTATGGACAGGGGATTGCCTTGCACACACAATAGGGGGTTCTATTGCACGCACAACAGCGGAAGAAGCAGTGGTGACACCGCTGACACTGGTCGTGGACCCTGGAGTTCACCCCACAAAGTTGGGTGCTTTGCTGCCATGTGCCTGATCATGCTGGTGGTGGTCAGGATGGTAGTTTTGTCACCCCTGCTGATGCTGGCATGGCAGGTGGTACAAATGGCCTTTTTGGGGTTATCAGCAGAGTCTTTAAAAAAATTCCAGACTCTGGAAGACCTACAGGTTGTACTGGCAACGTCCCTCGTGTTGGTGTTACGGCGAACTGTTGCCTGCCTTCTGTGTGCGGCCACCACACTGCTTCTTCCTGCCTGTTGGGGTACTCTGCCTCCCTCACCCTGTGTGCTGCTGGCCTCGCTCTGCATGTCCTCCTGCCACGTTGGGTCAGTTACTAGATCATCCACCACCTCCTCCTCTTCCACTTGCGCACCACGATCCTCCTCCTCACTTCCTGGCAATTGTTTCTCGTCATCGTCCACCTCTGGTGACAAATTGCCAGTGTCGACTTCCTGTGGCCGTGGCTGTTCAAATATTTGGGCATCGCTACATAGGATCTCCTCTTTCACCAGTTCAAACGGAGCAGGCGAGGGGCACAAATCTGGAAATGGACCAGTGAACAGTTCTTCAGAGTGTCCAAGTGTGGGATCAGTTGCTGTCTGACGACACTCGGCATGGTGGGAGGAAGGAGCATCAGGGTGAGTAGGAGTATACGGTTGAGACTCACGGCTACTAAGAGTTGACCGTGTGGAAGACAGACCGGAGGTGGTGGTGCCCAGGTAACTGGAAGTATTATCTGCTATCCAATTAATAACCTGTTCACACTGATCAGTTCGCAATAGTGGTGTTGTTCTGTGCTTCCCTAGTAATTCGGTCAAGAAGTGGGAGTGAGATGTGGCTGTTGGTTGTGGCACATTTTCACCTTGGCCACGGCCCCTTCCTCTGCACGAACCATCACCAGAACGTCCAGTTCCACGTCCCTTGCCATGCGCCTTGCCCATTGTAAAGGAAGTAAAATAGCTTACACTCGCACTATCAATGAAAAAAGGGTAATATAAAGTAGATTAGAACCGTGGAAGAGGAAAACCACAGTTCTATTTCTCTGGTCTACACCCGACTCTTTTAAACAATCTGAACAATCAGGGAGAAACTATTACTGTTTTTCTTTACGGAAAAAATACCAAAAGCTGAATAATAGAGATTTTTTACCGTGCAAAGGCAAAACCACAGTTATTGTTTACTGGGGTATACCAGACAATTTTAAATAGATATATTTGTGGCTGAACAGTGAGCGACACACTCAAACTGTTTTTTTTTAGATACAAATGTCCCAAAAGTGGATAATACAGAGGTTTGAACCGTGGCACTGCAAAACCACACTTCTATTTCTCGGGCCTACACCAGACTATTTTCAACAGATATATTTGTGTCTGAACAATCAGGAGACACTATTACTGTTTTTCTTTACGGCCAAAAATGGCAAAAGCAGGATAATACAGAGATTTGACCCGTGGAACTGCAAAACCACACTTCTAATTCTCGGGCCTACACCAGACTATTTTCAACAGATATATTTGTGTCTGAAAAATCAGGGAGACACTATTAGTTTTTTTTTATGGCAAAAAATGCCAAAAGCAGGATAATAGAATTTTTTTACCGTGGAACAGCAAAACCACAGTTGCAGGATTTGGGAATGTTTAGCTTGCAAAAAAGAAGACTGAGAGGAGACTTAATAGCTGTCTACAAATATGTCAAGGGCTGTCACATTGTAGAAGGATCATCTTTATTCTCATTTGCACAAGGAAAGACTAGAAGCAATGGGATGAAACTAAATGGGAGGAGACACAGATTAGATATTAGAAAAAACTTTTTGACAGTTAGGGTGATTAATGAGTGGAACAGGCTGCCACGAGAGGTGGTGAGTTCCCCTTCAATGGACGTCTTCAAACAGAGGCTGGACACACATCTGTCTGAGATGATCTAGTGAATCCTGCTTTGAGCAGGGGGTTGGACCAGATGACCCAGGAGGTCCCTTCCAACTCTACCATTCTATGATTCTATGATAATTTACTGGTGTATACCAGACTTTTTTAAATACATATATTTGCGGCTGAACAGTGAGCGACACACTCAAACTGTTTTTTTTAGACTTTTTTTTTTTGGGGGTCAGGGACACCAAAAGGTTAATAAGACGGGTATTTGTACAGTGTGAAGGAGGAAAAAAAAATAGGATTTAGATGAAAAAAAAAGGATTTTTCCTGGCCCCAGAGACCTGGAGCTAAGTCCAGCCATTTCAGCAACAGGAGCACACAGGACTGTAATGCAGCGTTTGCTGGTATAACCACTGCGTCTCCTATACAGCCTGCCTACCTGATATCTGGGATGGATATTAGTCCTGAGAAGGACTGTTTGTTTGATCTGGCAGCCTTTACAGACCCTAGACTAACTATTTTGCGGTATATATCTCTCCCTAAATCAGCAGCGCTGTCCCTACACTGTCTGATCCCAGCCATCTGTGTTCAAGATGGCGGCGCCCGGTTTTAAATACTCGAGGTGACGCTGTGCGGCCAGCCAATCACTGTAATGCCCACAACCAACATGGCTGCGGCATTACAGTGACTGGCTGGCAATCCCTGCATGTTCATTGGCTCTGTAAAGAGCGCCAAACATGCAGGGCGGAGACCCGAGCTCCCGCCGAGCAACCCCGGAAATGCTCGGTGCTCGCCGAACATCCCGAGTAGCGTGATGCTCGGGCGAGTACTGAGCAGTGTTGAGCATGTTCGCTCAACACTAGTCCCCATCACTCTACAGCTCAATTTCATACTTGCACCCTCACTCAGACTACAGATTGAGTACAACACGTACCTCCAACCAGTCCACACACCCAAGACCTTCAAAGCTGCCACCATTTAGGGGGCTTTCACTCTGCATTCTGGCACCCATTAGTTTCTCCCGTCGAGACTTATATCTGAATGGGATTCGGGCTCATGCACCGACAGAGCCATAGACTATAATAGTGCTGACAGAGTGAACATTTTCGGGCGTATTCGCCTTCTGGAGGCGGACACCCAGACGCAGTCTGCTACATCTAAGAGTCTGGCATGAGAAGTGGTGTGAGGTGTTACGGAGACCCTCTTTGTTTTAAGGAGAACTTTGGAATAGACAGCAAAGGGTCTTCACATTGCCAGTGAGATTCAAATTAAGATACTTCATCGATGAAGGAAGAGAGACAGAATACATGTGACATGCCTTGTCAGCAGGTAGAGTCTTCTGGTGTGGCAACAAAGACTCACCATATTTATTAGCTAGACAGAACGGAACTTCATTGTTACATACAACTGAACAGAAAACCGAAATAGACTTATCAGTAACAAACACATATCCTTTGGCCCAGCGTAAACCTTCTTGACAAGGACTTCACAGGAAACAAGTATCTTAGTCAGACATTCCACAATATAAAATCAGAAAACACTCAAGCCGACTTCAGACATAGCAAAAATATAAATTGTTTTTTTCTAAATTAATGATGATATCTAGATATTAAAAAATTAACCATAACAGAGGTTTCAGAGGTAGAAGTTAGCAGATAATTGAGTTACCAAAAGGCAGGATGAGGGAGACAGTTATATTTCACACAGATTATTTGACATTCAGGAATCAGTGGAAGATATGGGGATTTAGAAGTATAAAACAATGCATATGAATTATAGCAATTTATCTTCACTACATTCAGAGCCTACATTTTCCAGTAAAGCGTTAAGATATCAGGTAGAGTTGAGCAGATCGATCCGTGAAGGATTGACTTTGAGTCAAATTTTCTGAAATTCACAAGTCCTCGTTATTTGAATACTTTTCCCTTCGATTTACAAGGATTGACTCTCCCCCCAAAAAACGAAACGCTGGTGACATGTTACACACTAGAGTGTACTGAAGACATCAAGCGCCGCCGTGATTGATTTCTATAATGCCCTGCAGCTATCACATCACATGCTCTGGTGCAATTAACAAGGCTTTCACAGGTAGTATGAAAGACGAGGGTCAGCCAAGGAGTGCCATTTTATGCTTCCACAGTGTAAGGATAACAGGTCAGAGCGCTCAGCTCATTTTACTTAGGGATAAATAAAAGACTTAGGGCTCATACTCGCGAGAAAAACGGACGAGTGCAATCCGATAAAAAAATCAGATTGCACTCTGACTAATGTTATTCAATGGATTACATCTCATCTGCAATATTTTTCTCAGCTGAAATTGGACTGAGAAAAAAATCGTAGCATGCTGAGATTTGCCGCGTATCTGTGACGAGACTCGCCAATGCAAGTCAATGGGTGCGAGAAAAAAAATGGACGGCATACGGACCATCCATATGCCATCCGATTTTTACGGATACATTACCATTCTGTAGCATAGAACACTGTAAATGGTCCTGTAAATGGTTGCAGAATAATAGTTGCAGAGAAAAAAAACGCATTGCATATGGATGTCATACGGATGCTAGGTGTCAAAAATCGCATAGCAATCGCATGGCACTTGTCCATTTTTTCGGTCCAGAAATCGGACCGTTTTTTTTCTCACATATGGGTATGAGCCCTTAATCTAATTGTGGTGTACTACTTCATTACTCAAGCACACTGAAAATACATTTTTTTGCGTAAAGTGCAAATGAAATGTGTCATCTTTAACTTTTGGCCTTTTAGAGATCATTTCTAGTGATGAGCGAGAGCTTAAATGCTCGGGTGCTCATTGTTCGAGTCGAGCAAATTGGAATACTCGAGTGCTCGGTCTGAGATAATGAGCCCAATGTAAATCTATGGGAAATTCAAGCATTTTTCCAGCGGCCCCCCCCCCCAGCGGTCTGCAAAAGTGCCCAAATCGATGGGAACAGTGCTCATATGACATGGGAACAGCATGGGGAAGACCCCTGGAAGCATCTCTGACTCCCACATCACTGCGGTTAACAACGTTATCAGAGTGTTACGCCACTTTTACGGACTCACAATAAAACATACCAAAACGAAACTAAAATGGATTTTCCTGGGAAAAATGTTAAGGAACATCCTTTCCAGGGTAATGACTTGAATATAAGGCAAAATAAATGAATAAAAACAAAAATGCTCCTCCACACCTTGGGCTATGTTCACACGTAGTGGTTTTGCACTTTTGAATTGCTTTCAACGGGGAAAAATACACTCACTGGGAAATGTCATTTTAAAATTTTACTACCTTATCTTGTCATGTGATGTGCGAGACATGATCAGACACATCCTGTTTCATTTATGAAAGAGGAACTCTGAAAGTCAAAAATCCTATTTTTATAGGGCCATCAGGCGGCCCTTACTATTCCTAAAGGACCAGCAGTCGGCCCTTACTATTGTTGGAGAGCCATCAGCCGGCTATGCTTTGTTGTTTACATTATTAACGAGTGGATCTCCTATACTGTTATTGCATATGCAGTGAATGCAAGGGCTGCCAAAAATTTGGACGCACCCCAATACCTCTTTGAAGAGACATAGAGGAGGGCCTCAGTAAAAAAAAATGTTCCCATTAGAAAGGAGCGGGTCTCCCATACTGTTATTGCTTATGCAGTGACTGCAACGTCTGCCAAAAATTTAGAGGAACTCCAATGCCCCTTGCAAGAGAGGTAGAGGAGCGCCTCATGAAAAAAATGTTCTCATTATTAGGAAATGGGTCTCCCATACTGTTATTGCCTATGCAGTGAAAGCAAGGGCTGCCAAACATTTGGAGGCACTCCAAAGCCCCTTGCAAGAGACGTACTGTAGATGTTGATATGGTAGATATGGTGGTGGAGGATGAGGAGAAAAAGGAGGACAAGAGCAAATATCTTGTCTGGGTGGGATGACAGAGGTGCATGGGAATAGAGTTAGACCTCCCAAAAAAAAGACACTGTATATGAGTTTATGTTACACTGCTATCATTCGGTGGTGTTGAGAAGTCTAGCCAAATCCAACCCTTGTTCATTTTTATAAGAGTCAGCCTGTCAGCATTTTCAATTGACAGGCAGATGCGCCTATCAGTTATAATTCTCCCGGCGGCACTAAAAACCCGCTCTGACAAAACACTAGCGGCAGAGCAGGCCAAGACCTGCAAGGCGTAGAGAGCCAGTTCATGCCACGTGTCCAGCTTGGATGCCCAATAATTATAAGGCACATAGGAATCACGGAGGACGTTGGTACGGTCGGGAAGTTACTCCTTAAGCATCTTCCCAAACTTTTTCCTCTTTGTGAGAGTACCCCGCACCTCAGGGCCTGTGCGATGGTAGGGTCTGAGAAAACTGTCCCAGAACTTTGAAAGTGTTTCCCTGCTCTGCTGGATTGGATTTTTGTCTCTCTCACCTGTAGTCCTTGATTGTCAAACGAACTGTGACCTCTGCTGCCAGCGTTTTCAGATGGGAATTTTTTTAATAATTCCGCAATAAGGGCATTCTGGTACTGCCCCATTTTAGCAGACCTCTCCGCCTTGGGAATAAGAGATAGAAAGTTCTCCTTGTAGATTGGGGTCTAGAAGTGTCACCAACTAGTAATGACTGTCACCTAAAATTTGGAGAACGCGAGGGTCACGGGAAAGGCAGTGTAACATAAACTCAGCCATGTGTGCCAGACTGCTAACAGGCAAGACTTCCATGTCCTCACCAAGAGGGCAACTGACCATGCTCTCATCCTCCTCCTCTTCCTCCTTCTCCCTCTCCTCAGGCTATCCACGCTGAACAGACGGTATGACAGTTGTGCGGGTAGTACTGTCTATAGTGCAGGAAACTAGCTCCTCCTCCTCTTCCTCATTGTCACCCAATCCACGTTGGGATGGGATGAGATGAGGCTGGGCTGTATGGAATCACCCTTTATGCTTCCTTGCTCCATCTCATCGTTCTCTGCCTGCAATGCCTCCTCTTTAATTGTAAACAGCGAGCGTTTCAGAAGACAGAGAAGCGGGATGGTGACGCTAATTGTGGTGTTATCGCCGCTCACCATCTTGGTGGAGTCCTCAAAATTTTGGAGGTTGGCACAGATGTCTGACATCCATGCCCACTTCTGAGGCTTATGTGTGGAGTCTGACCTGAATACAGACGACCTTGTTGATGCTGGTAGTCAACAACTGCCTTCTGCTGCTCACAAATCCTTCCCAACATCTGCAATGTTGAGTTCCAATGCGTGGGGACATTGCACACCAGTCGGTGAGCTGGAAGCTGCAAACGCTGCTGAAGCACGGCAAGGGCGGCCGAAGTTGTAACTGACTTCCTAAAATGGGCACACATGGAGCGTACTTTGACAAGCACATACGACAGATCCGGATAGGTTTTGAGAAACTGCTGAACCACGAGATTAAGCACATGGGCCAGGCATGGTATATGCGTGAGCTCGTCTCGCTTCAGAGCCGCCACCAGGTTCCGGCCATTGTCACACATGACCATGCCTGGCTGTAGGTTAAGCGGTGTCAGCCACAGATCTGCCTGCTCTTTCAGAGCTGCCCACAACTCTTCAGCAGTGTGCTGTTTGCCACCTAAGCATATTAGCTTCAGCACAACCTGTTGCCGCTTGGCCGAGGCTGTGCTTCCAGCTTGTGACTGATGTAGTCATTTCAGAGATGGAGGCTGAAGAGGAGGGGGAGGTGCAGGAGCTGTAGAAAGTGGGGGCAACCCTGATTGACCCAGGGCCCGCAATCCTCGGCGTCGGGAGGACGTTTTCCGTCCCAAGGTTCGACTGGGTCCCTGCTTCCATTATATTAATCCAGTGTGCCATCAGCAAGATGGACCCTCCCTGCCCACAAGCACTTGTCCACGTTTCCGTGGTTAGGTGGACTTTCCCAGTAACTGTGTTGTGAGGGCACCGTTTATGTGTGCGTGACATGTGCTTGTGTAATGCGGGGACGGCACACCAGGAGAAATAGTGGTGGCTGGGGACCGAGTACCGAGGAAAGGCCGCCTCCATCAGGTTGTGGAAAGCTCCCGTCTCCATGAGCCTAAAAGGCAACATTTCGAGCGCAAGCATTCGCAAAATGTCTGAATTTAGTAGTGTGGCCTGTGGGGTGTTGGCTGCTTATTTTCACTTGCGTTCCAAGGACTGGGGTAGGGACGTGGACGTGGTTGCTGATGGTGGTAGTTGCGAGGGTGCAACGACAGGTGCAGGGCGGGAGGCATCTTCGCATGCGCCATGGACCGGGAATTAGCGTGCACTGCACACACAACAGCGGAGGAAGCAGTGGTGTCACCCGCAGACACTGTTTCTGGACCCTGGGGATCAGCCCACCTAGTCGGGTGCTTTGCTGTCATCTGCCTGATCATGCTGGTGGTGGTCAGGCTGCTAGTTTTGCTACCCCTGCTAATGCTGGCCTGGCAGATGGTGCAAATGGCCTTTTTGGGGTTATCAGCAGAGTCTTTAAAAAATAATCAGACTCGGGAAGACCTAACAGTTGTACTGGCAACTTCCGTCGTGTTGTTGTTACGGGGAACTGTTGCCCGCCTTGTGTCTGTGGCCACCACACTGCTTCTTCCTGCCTATTGTGGTGCTTTGCCTCCCACCCCCTGTGTGCTTCTTTCCTCTCTCTTCATGTCCCCCTACCAAGTTGGGTCAGTGACTTCATTATCCACCACCTCGTCTTCCACTTCCGCACCCTGGTCCTCCTCCTGACTTTCTGGCAATTGAGTCTCATCATCATCATCCACCTCTTGCGACAGTAATTGCACTCTCCCACTGTTGCCTTTGTGTGACAGTGGCTGCTCAAATATTTGGGCATCGCTACACATGTTCTCCTCTTGCCCCGCTTGAAGCTGGCAGGGCGAGAGGCCCGAATCTATAAATGGAAAAGTGAACAGCTCTTCGTAGTGTCCAAGTGTGGGATCAGTTATCTCCGGGCACTCGGCATGGTGGGAGGAAGGAGGATCAGAGTGAGGAATATGCAGTCCAGACTCACGGCTACTGATACATGACCGTGTGGAAGACAGGCTTGTGGTGGTAGTGGCAAAGTGTCTGGAAGCATCTGCTATCTAACCAACAACCTTTTGACACTGCTCTGGGTTCAATAGTGGTGTGCTGCAGTCCCCTAGCAATTGGGACAGGAAGGTCGGGCGACAATATGTGGGTGTATGTTGTGGCACAATTTCAGCTTGGCCACGGCCTCGGCCTCTGCATGCATCATCACCATCACGTCCACTTCTCCGGCCCTTGCCATGTGCCTTGCCCATTTTAAATGGAGGATAATATTAATATTTTCCACGTTCACTACAAATGGCTGGATTTGAACCACAGTTATATGTGATACGTCTGACGGACAACCTCGGTTTTAAATAGCGGCCCGTAGTTTACTATTCTTCACAGCGATCACGTGTGAATAGCTTCACTGACACACTGCTGCAAAACGGTAAATAAAGGACAATATTTTCCATGTTCAGTACAAATTTGTGGATTTTTATCGCTGTAATATGGGATGATGTCTGATGATGGAAAAGATCTGGCTGTATTCTGCAGTGCTAATAAGAAAATGGAGCATTAAAATAGTGTACTCTGGATTGGTTTTTAAGCAAATAATTAGGATTAGGATAAAAAAATTAGGCCTGGCCCCTGATATCTGGAGCTATATCTATGGATATCTGTAACAGCAGGAGCAGACAGAACATGCAATGGACCCTCTTGTGCTTTATACATTGCCACAAACCCTGCCTGCCAAACTCCTTCTATCACTACTGGATATATGCTGCTGGGTTAGTCCTCAGAAGGACTGTTAGTTCAAATGGATATATAGATATACTGTGTATTACCTATACTAACTAATAAACAAGCAAATCTCTCCCTGACTCAGCAGCACCTCTCCCCACTCTGCCTGATTCCGGAGTGACTGTGACGAGCATAGCGGCACCAGGTCTTATATAGACCCGATGACGCTGTGCCAATCACTGTAATGCCACAACCAACATGGCTACGGCATTACAGTGTGTGGCAGACAATCCCTGCATCTTCATTGGCTCTCTTAAGAGTGCCAAACATGCAGGGCAGGGACCAGACCTCACGCCAGAGCAACGCGGAAATAGTCGCCGAGTGCCGATCATGTCGAGCACAGTGATGCTTGGACGAGTACCGAGTAGTGGCAAGCAGGCTCGCTCATCACTAATCATTTCATCTTGAACTTGCTTAACTGTTCACAATGTCAGAAATTTTGACCAGGGGTGCCCAAACTTTTACGTGCCACTGTATATTCAGTGTGACTGTGAATAGATTAATGTAAGATATACTGCAGTTACAGCACCTAAATAACAGCCTCAGTTTTAGTTCTGCACACACTGCAAACAAGGAGGGCAATGTTAAACCCCTCAGTGCTAATTTTGTTACTAAATCAAAATCCTGAATCCCGGGCTGTCACAGAAAGTATGCTTCCTACAATTAAGATGGACACATCATATATTTTTTATTTTACATCTAAGAGAAATCTCCATTATCCAGAAATTTAAACACAACTGTCTAACTCTCAAAATGTGTGTGTTGTAAAAAATACATTTTTTTGCACACTTTGTCTTTGTAACAGTCCAATATTAGATCCGTACATGTCACCTAAATACATCAACTTGTTTCAGGTGCTTGCTTTTGGGACTTGAATCTACACAGCTTTTCTTCTCTCATTCTATTTTGTAAAGGCACATGTCTGTGTTTTTTTTCAATCTTTTTTTTAAAAAAGGTCACATTTTAATTTTTGAATGCATGTTCAAATTGTCTAATATATGAACCATACACCCCACAACCATACTGCAGGCCGTTGCTGCATGTTCTATTCCGGTTGTGAACCTATGTGTAGATACTTCGCAATGTAGCATTTTAGAGTTACGTAATTTTTGTTGAATTTTTGTTGAAAGGAGGTATAGTTAAAAATAAAAAAAAAATAAAAATAATTTTAAAAAATACAAAAAATGTTGAAGGGGTTATCCATACGTAAAATGACCTGTATAAATATCTAATTTTAAACTCTAAACACTTTTGTAATTTGCTTTATTTTAAAAGCCTTACTGTTCCCTGTATAGAGCTAATCCCTTTATCGCTTTCCTGTATTAGGTAAGTGTGGTTAAAAAAACTTTTTGAAGCAAATTAAATGTGATTTCTCTATTGGGGGACACAGGAAACCATGGGTGTATGCTGCTGCCACTAGGAGGCTGACACTATGCACAAAAAAAGTTAGCTCCTCCCCAGCAGTGTACACCCCACAGACTGGAATTAAGTTATTCAGTTTATCTTAGTGTCAGTAGGAGGTGGTCTTTTACTAGACCCAGATCTACCTCGGTTTTCGGCTTATTCTTGTAATCTCTCTCTCTTCTCTTTTTCACATGGCTCTTCTCCCTGATTACCTCTGGAGTGATACAATGTACGACGGTCACACTGTAGTGCCCACGTAGAGGCTATGAGTACGGCGTGTACTGCCACCCTGTATTGTCATAGGCCTATCGGCTAGGACCCCCAGCCCCATAACACTTCAAGTGTGTTCAGAGGATTACATCGTCGGTCCTCGCCCCCCTCTCCTGCCTGCTTGACTACCAGATCCTGACTTTTTCAGGAGGGAAGGACGTCCACCACCGTTAGAGACCCGGACGTCTTTTGACCATTACATCTTCAGGGATGGAGAGGTACTTTTTCCTTCTTTCCATCAGGTTCCACTCCAGAGGCATGAGGAGAAGATGAAGATCAAGAGGAAGATGAAGAAGAAATAAGATGAAGAACATAGAAGAAAGAAGACAGAAGATTCAGGTTCATTTGTTCTGTGTGTTCTCTTTCTACATGGGTCCCTTCCTTTTTTTCCCCTGCAGCAGGACTTCAACAGGACTGTACAGGAACTGGCTCTCCCACAGGGACTTATGCTCTCATGCAGGATACCCCCGGGAATGTGTGCCCCTGTAGCAGATTTCTCCAAGGCAGGGCGCCCCTGCAGCAGCACTGCCCCGGGGCTTGTTAGTTTGGGCTCTGGGCCCCTTGCGAGCCTTCCTCTCTCTCCCTCTTTCTAGGCCTCCGCGCTGCACCTCCTCCGGCGGCCTTATTTTCTAATTTAGCCACCAGCTTCACTGCGGCCTAGTTGCTGCAGGTAGCTCCGCCCCCCGCTGTGTTCTCATCGCGTGGGCTTCTCTCCCGCCTGATGTAGCCACGCCCACCTCCTTCACATCCAGTGGCGTTAAGCTCTGCCCCCTCTCTCCGGTCGCATGATGCAGGGCCCTGACCTGCACGCCCCCATAATGCCCTCCATCTGTGGCGTGAACTCTGCGCGCTCTTTTTCACCGCAGAAGGTCCTCTCCTTCCTCCTTCTTCCCTAACGCTGCCATTTACCGATATCTGGACAGCCTGCGTCCCGCTGAGCCCTGAGGTAGTCCTGATGCCTGAGGTTGCCCTGAACTCACCCAGGAACATCTCTTGCAGCGTGTCCAGTACTATCATCAACAGTCTTTATCCTCTCATCAATCTCTGGTGTAAGTGACTCGCCCCCTGGGCCGTGGGGCACTCGGATCCGGGCAATAGGGGAACGATGGGAGTAGTAGTGGCAACCCGGTTCCGTGGCTCAGGGTGGTCAGGCCAGTGGTAGTCCTTTACGTGTTGTTGATTATGTCCGACTACGCCACCCGTGGATTTGCGGTCATTAGGAACCACCGCTGCAAGGCAGACCGCTGGGGCTGATGATGTACGCAGCTGGGATGGTGTGACTCCCCACGGGAAGAGTGCGGCCCCAGGGCAGTGTAGTGGATATTGGGAGTGATGGTAGTGAGAGTCCCAGTGCTGATAGTGCTGGAGGAGCAAGGAGCACGCAGACAACAGGTTGCAGTCCAGGGTCTTTACTAGAACAGGTAAATTGACCCACAAACAGTCCCAGCTAGGAGGGGACCTGGATGTCTGAGAGCAACGGGGAAATTGGCCCTGGTCAGGTGAGGGTGTAGGCCTGCCGTGCTTCCTGTGCTCCTTCTGGCTATCTCCTGGTTATAGGGTAACAGCCCACGTTTCCAAGCTTTCCGTGTATTCTCGCCTGTATGGCCTGCGACGTGGGTTCCTTTCTGCTCCCAGCCTTGTACAGCTTTGCTGGTCCCTTCTGTTGTGGCAGGGCCTCCAGGCTTCTTAGGCCAAGGAACATACAGTCCCCTGCGGACTGGTTATCTGCTGGGGGATGTGGAATCCTCCCAGCCTCAGACACCAAAGTCTGGGAAATTAAGTCCGTTATCTGCCAAGGTAGGCTCTCTTCGCCTCTTGTCTCTGGCTTGTGGCTCTCCTCCTGCCACACTTCCTCTTAGGTGCAATACAACTTTCTGTCCCTGCTCTGCTCTGGGACCTGAATCCTGAGACAGGTCGTCCAGCTCTCCCTAACCCTGCCCCCAGTACCAGCTTTTATAGGGGCAGCCTGCTCCCCCTACTGGCCTGAGACAGGAGGTACTGCATGCTAATGTTCCCCTGACTAGAGAACCTCCCCCTTCCTCTCAGACACAGCTTTATTACATTTTGTGGCATCCAGGCCAGGGTGACACATTCCCCCCTAGTGAAATTTAGTACTCCGGGACTAAACAGTAAACAAAGACAATATGCATAACCATAAAACATTAATAGACAGACGACGCACAAATTGAGTTCTTAAGGTCACAGTGTGGTCTGTGACCAGGTGTCCATATCACCAATACAACGGGGAGCCTTAACTAGGTGGGGGTCTGTCCTACCCCAAGTCCTTCACAGTCTAGTTCATTCCTTGGTTAGGCTCCGAACGCAGTCCATACAAGGTCCCGGTTATTAAAAGTCCATAACCTTCGAGTCTGTACGGCAACTGTAAGGAACTGAAACACAGAATTACCAAACATGCATGTAACTTGGCAAACACTTCAACATTTGGCAACAGGGTTATTTACAATTTTAGTACACTCTATATTTTCCAGCGAGCGGGTATCTGCCCCTTTGTGCTCCTGGTTGACCTCCTTAACCCACTGTCTGGTGGTGGACCAACCTGGCTTTCCCCACTAGCGTTAGGGGTACAGCTACCAGCTGGGTGTACAGGTAGGGCAGGCAGCTGTCTGCGGGTCCTTTGGCTTACCGCAAGCATGGCAGGCTCACTGTCAGCAGAGGGTTGACTCTCCTGGGCTGCTGGTACAGGCTCTTCTGCCTCTGGAACCGCTTGCTCCTCTTCACCTTTCGGCTCTGGTGTTGGTTGTTGCTGTGCCGGTTGCAGGAAATGCAGGACGGGTACCACTATGGCATCATTTATTCGAGTCCAGGACTGAGGGAACTCTCCGAGAACGGTGCTGATCATTTCTTCCTTGTCCTCTGCGGGTTCAAGGTCACTCTGATCCTCTTCTGCACTACGGAGTTGCTCGGGGCATCTTTTGAGGTGGTCTCTGGAGACGGTGCTAGTGGTTTCTCCTCTGTCCTTGGTGATCACGCACACCTTCGGGTTGTCGTGATCAGACAGCAGTACGGTGTAGGGTTCCTACGTCCAACTTATGTAGCCTTCTTTTTCGCTTTAGGACTTGCTCACCAGGTTCTAGGGGACCAGCAGGGGCGTGTTGGTTGAAGAGTCTTTCTTGCCTTTCTCTCACCTAGGCCAGGCTCCTCTCCACACTCTCCTGTACCTTCTTGTACTGCAGTTGCCTTTCCGTATCCCAGTCTGCATCCGGGGAGATGTCCTCAGGTGTTAGGACTCCCATCATCAGGTAAGCCGGGGTGCAGTTGGTAGCATTCACCGGGATATGATTTTATAAGTCTATCAGGTCCGGCAGTTTTTCTGGCCACAGGCTGCGTTTCTCCAGGGGCAACGTGTTCAGGAGATCGATAACTATATTGTTCATCTTCTCACACATCCCGTTGGTTTGTGAGTGGTAAGGAGTTGTCCGAATCTTCTTACAGCCATAGAGGTTGCAGAATTCCTGGAAGATTTCAGCCTCGAACGCTGGACCCTGGTCTGTGAGGACCTGTTCCGGATACCCGTGTGGACGGCAGAAGTATTGCTGGAAGGCTCTGGCCGCTGTTTGGGCTGTCAAGTCCTTTACCGGGACCACCACTAGAAAACGGGAATAGTGGTCCACGATTGTCAGGGCGTAGATGTACCCTGACCGGCTTGGAGCCAACTTGACGTGGTCTAGAGCTACCAGCTCAAGAGGCTGCGTGGTGACGATGGGCCTCAAGGGTGTCTTCTGCCTGGCACGGTCCTTCCTCCTTAGGTGACAAGGGCCACAGTCTCTGCACCATTTTTCTACAGCTCCTCTCATGCCGACCCAAAAGAACCTTCCTCTTAGTAGGAACTCCAGTTTCTTCCAACCGAAGTGTCCCGCTCTGTCATGGTAAGCCCCCAGGACCATAGCTGCATCTCGCCTTGGGACCACGACTTGCCAGGTCAGCTCGTGCGTCCGGTGGTTGACAATCCTTCTGCACAACTTGCCTTCATAGAGGAACAGCTTGCTTTTCTCTTTCCATAGCTGCTTGGCTTCCTCTGGGGCATCTGGATCTAAGCGGGCGTCTTCCGGGGTCAGCAGATCTTTCACCAGGCGGATTGCAGGGTCACTATCTTGGGTCTTGGCCCAGCTGTGGTGAGGTAGGGGATTGATCATCACGGTTGTTAGATCCTCCTCCTTCACGCGGTGGGAGTATTGAGCGGCTCCATACCGGTGAAACGCGGGGAGTTCTACCTCCTCCAGCTCTTCTGGGTCTTCGTCACCTTCAGGTAAGTGAGGCATTCTTGATAGGGCGTCCGCGTTGGCATTAGTTTTGCCGGCCCGGTACTTGATCACGAAGTCATAGTTGGAGAGACGGGCCATCCACCGCTGTTCTAGGGCACCCAGTCTTGCATTGTCCAGGTGTGTCAACGGGTTGTTGTCCGTGTACACGGTGAACTTTGCGGAGGCCAGGTAATGCTTGAAGCTTTCTGTCACGGCCCACACCACCGCCAAGAATTCTAGCTTGAAGGAGCTGTAATTCTCCGGGTTCCTCTCGGTGGGCCTCAGCTTCCGGCTGGCGTATGCGATCACCCGTTCTCTGCCCTGTTGGTTTTGGGACAGTACGGCTCCCAGTCCCACATTACTGGCGTCTGTGTGGAGAATGAAAGGCTGGCCATAATCAGGGTAGGCCAGGATCTCATCCCCTGTGAGGGCCATCTTTAACTGGCGGAAGGACTCCTCTTCCGGTTTATCCCACTTGAAGGGTGGCTTTTGACTTCTGGACTTAGACTGTCCGATCAGGAGGTCCAGCATAGGAGCTGCCATCTTGGTGAACCCGGGGATGAATCTTCGGTAGTAGCCTACCAACCCGAGAAACTGTCTCACCTCTTTGATGTTCGAGGGGCTTGGCCAGCTCTTGATTGCCGTGACCTTGTCAGGGTCGGGGGCCACTCCTTCCGCACTTACCACGTGCCCTAGGTACTGGACCTTTGGTTTCAGCAGGTGACACTTCGATGGTTTCACCTTCAGGCCATAGCCTGCCAGGGCTTCGAACACCTCGGCCAGGTGCTTTAGATGGTCCTCGTAGGTTTTCGAATAGACGATCACGTCGTCCAGGTAAAGGAGGACCGTCTCGAAGTTTCGGTGCCCTAGACAGCATTCCATCAGCCTCTGGAAGGTCCCTGGTGCGTTGCAGAGCCCGAAGGGCATACAGTTGAACTCACTCAGTCCCATCAGGGCGGTGAAGGCAGTCTTCTCCTTGTCAGCCTCTGCCACAGGAACCTGCCAGTACCCGCTAGTAAGGTCCAAAGTAGAAAAGAAGTTAACTGATTTTAGTGCGGCTAAAGACTCCTCTATTCTAGGCAGCGGATATGCGTCTTTGTGGGTGATACGGTTGATTTGTCTATAGTCGACGCACATTCTCATGGTGCCGTCTTTCTTCTTCACCAGAACCAAGGGGGCTGCCCAGGGGCTACAGCTGTCTCTAATGACCCCAGCTTCTTTCATTTCTCTTAGCATGCCCTTGGCGTTCTGATAATGTGCAGGGGGTACAGGCCTGTGTCTCTCTTTTATTGGTGGGTGGCTCCCAGTGGGGATGTGGTGTTCTATCCCATTTACTCTGCCGAAGTCTAGCGGGTGCTTACTAAAGACTCTCTCGTACTCCTGTACCACCCGGTAGACTCCTTGTTTTTGGTGCAGGGGAGTGGAGTCAGCACCCACATGGAGTTTCTGGCACCAGTCCTCCTTTTGTTTCTGGGAGCCATTACCCTCCGCCTGAGGAGATGGAGGCAAGGGTTCCACGGCCCTGATAGCTTTGTGTTCGACCACAAACAGCTTGGCGAGTGTAGCGTACCTGGGTAAGTGTACCTCCCTCTCCCCAATGTTGAGGATGCAGACGGGCACCCTCCCATGACGGACATCAACCACCCCCCGGGCTGTCAAAATGGTGGGCCTGCTGTCTGAGTACACGGGTTCTACCATGGCTTGGTAGTCTCTACCTCTCAACCCGATTGCAGTCCGACACCAGATCATCATTTCACTTTTGGGAGGCATGGAAATGGGGAATGGGTCACGCTACCGATCTCACCACCAGACAGTTCTACCTGCTGCCGTCTCATCAGGGCTTTTATCTCCTTGTTGAGGACTCTCTGTTGGCTGGAACTAGCATTCACCGCCACCTGTTGTAAGATTACAATTACCTCTGAAAGACAATTTTCAATCACGTTAGTACCCACAGTTATTTTAGGGTGACTTTCACGGCGGTCAATGTCCACAATAATCACTCCCTGTGCCGGCAGTTCAACTTTACCAATTTTAATGGTCATCTCCTTGAACCCCATCTGCGGCACGGGTAAGCCATTACTGGCGATGATGCTCAAGTTACTGTCTGGATACCGTGTGATATCAGCATCAGTCCAATACTGCTTAAAAAGTACATAAGGGATAGTGGTTACTTGTGACCCAGTTTCCAGCAAGGCGCTCATGGGGATACCGTCCAGCACCACGGGTAAAACCGGGCGCCCCCCAACGTACTTATCACGCCAATTATAAGGGCCTGGTGATCTTATGCCTGGGGGTTGGCCCTCTGCCCCAGGTTGGACCCGTTTAAATTACAGTACCTGGAAATGTGTCCGGGCTGGTTGCATCGACGGCAAATGGGCTGTCCATCCTCTGCGTAGCGGTCTGTGGGTCTCCCTCGGAACGACGGGATCCTCCTCTGTCGACGCCACGGGACATCCTCCGGACTTGAAGCCAGCTCGATTGGTCTTGACGGGTCCACTTGCAATGCCTGGACGGTCCTGGTCAACGCCGCGACGCTCCTGGTCAGCTCCTGGACTTGGTGGTGCAGGTCTTTCGACGGGGCTTGGTTCAGGGCCTGTGCATCAGCCCCCACGGGGTCCATAGAGGAGGGCGCCGCCTCCTGGTGGTAGGTGAGAGCAGGGCGCCGGGGGTTTATAGCGCCACTGGTTGCAGATTCACGGAGCACCCTTATGGCCCTGTCCTTAAATTGGGCAAAGGTCAGGTCGGGGTTCTGAAAGAACATGAGGCGCAGTTGGGCCCTGTGGGCGCTAGACAGCAGACCTTCTATGAATTGTTCTGTTAGCAGCTTATCCGTTTCCTGCACACTGCCAGGGTCAATTTGTTGAATAGCCCTCAAGGCTTCCTGCAGATTTAGGGCATAGTCTCTGATGCTGTCCTGTGCCCGCTGCTTACATCCATAGAACCTCATTTTAATCTCAGCGGAGGTACGTGTGTCAAAGGTACCCCGCAGCCAGGCCAGAATACCCTTCACAGTCCTTTTCTCCTCAGTGGGCCATGATTTTACCTCCCTTTGGGCTGCGCCAGTTAACTGCCCTGTTAGTATGCTGACCTTCTGTTCCTCTGTCAGGGGGTAGACTTGGAACAAACTGTACAGTCTTTCCTTAAAGTCAGTTAGGGCATGGGGCTCCCCTGAGTACTTGGGCAGCCAGGCCGCTCCAGGGATGTAGGGCAGGGAAAAGGGCATCACCGCTGCTGCAGCTGCGTTGGTGGTAGTGGGCGCCTCTGTATCCGACATCTTCCTCCCCCCTAGTTAAGCGTGGCCTACCTTCCGACGATCCTCTTCTGTAGGCCGCGGCTCCGCTGCTGCTGCTCTGGACGAGGACCTTGCGTCGCGTCCTGATGACGTCAGCGTCGCTCTCTCTCCCTTCCAGGACCTTGCGCAGCGTCGGTGCGTGGGGCGGAGCTTCGGATCTCGCGCGGTTTGGATGTCCACGCCCCTCTTCTTCCCGCGCAGCGTCCTGAAGATGGCGTCCGATGGCGGGAAAACGGCTGAAGATGGCGGGAACCGATGGAAGATGGCGGGAGACGGCTGGAAATGGCGGGAAACCTCTTTTCAGGTACGTGTACAGTCTCTTTCAGGCACACAATACCCGTTTGTGGCGGGTTGGTTTCAATCCTGCCGACTACGCCAAAGCTGACTCGCCCCCTGGGCCGTGGGGCACACGGATCCGGGCAATAGGGGAACGATGGGAGTAGTAGTGGCAACCCGGTTCCGTGGCTCAGGGTGGTCAGGCCAGTGGTAGTCCGTTATGTGCTGATGATTATGTCCGACTACGCCACCCGTGGATTTGCGGTCATTAGGAACCGCCGCTGCAAGGCAGACCGCTGGGGCTGATGATGTACGCAGCTGGGATGGTGTGACTCCCCACGGGAAGAGTGCGGCCCCAGGGCAGTGTAGTGGATGTTGGGAGTGATGGTAGTGAGAGTCCCAGTGCTGATAGTGCTGGAGGAGCAAGGAGCACGCAGACAACAGGTTGCAGTCCAGGGTCTTTACTTGAACAGGTAAATTGACCCACAAACAGTCCCAGCTAGGAGGGGACCTGGATGTCTGAGAGCAATGGGGAAATTGGCCCTGGTCAGGGTGAGGGTGTAGGCCTACCGTGCTTTCTGCGCTCCTTCTGGCTATCTCCTCGTTATAGGGTAACAGCCCACGTTTCCGAGCTTTCCGTGTATTCTCGCCTGTATGGCTTGCGACGTGGGTTCCTTTCTGCTCCCAGCCTTGTACAGCTTTGCTGGTCCCTTCTGTTGTGGCAGGGCCTCCAGGCTTCTTAGGCCAAGGAACATACAGTCCCCTGCGGACTGGTTATCTGCTGGGGGATGTGGAATCCTCCCAGCCTCAGACACCAAAGTCTGGGAAATTAAGTCCGTTATCTGCCAAGACAGGCTCTCTTCGCCTCTTGTCTCTGGCTTGTGGCTCTCCTCCTGCCACACTTCCTCTTAGATGCAATACAACTTTCTGTCCCTGCTCTGCTCTGGGACCTGAATCCTGAGACAGGTCGTCCAGCTCTCCCTAACCCTGCCCCCAGTACCAGCTTTTATAGGGGCAGCCTGCTCCCCCTACTGGCCTGAGACAGGAGGTACTGCATGCTAATGTTCCCCTGACTAGAGAACCTCCCCCTTCCTCTCAGACACAGCTTTATTACATTTTGTGGCATCCAGGCCAGGGTGACACATAAGCTCTGCACTGCAGTCTGACACTCCTCTCAGATTTTTTCTGTCCCCTAACCTCTGGCATTAGTTAGTGGCTCTGTCCCTTCCTATCATGTCTAAGTCTAAAGGAGAGCGCTCTCACCCTCCGGCTTCTACTACTCTAGTAAAGAATTTTGTCTGTACTTCATGTAAATGCAGATTCCCTTCAGGTCAGACTTCTCCCCTCTGTCAGGACTGTAGCAATCCTCCCACTGCTGCTACCCAGGAGGCCCCCACTGCGTCTGGAGAGAGTGTTTCCCCTATCCCGGGGTGGGTGACTTCCCTGTCCCAGTCGGTCGCAGACCTTACCAGGGTATCTCAGACCCTGGTATCTGCGCTAGATAGATTACCCAGTCCTGCTCCCGCCACTACCAGTGAATCACAGGAACCTCCAGCTCAGCCTACCAGATTTTGCCGTAAAAGATCTAGGAAGGAAAACTGTCCCAGGTCCTCCTCTCGCACTCTCTCTCCCCCTGATCCCTCCCGGCAGCCAGTCTCTTCTTCTCATTTCTCATCTCCTGACTTACCTGCTGAGTCAGACTCTGATATGGTTACGGAACCCGACTCTGACATGGACTCAGACCAGGCCTCTAACATGCGGGACATAGTTCAGAGCCTCATTGCAGCGATCAACCAGACCTTTAACATTAAGAATGCCGCTACAGAACCCGCAGAACAGGCGGTTTCGTTTAGACTGTCTAGACCAACTCCCAAGGTATTCACTGCCCATAAGGAATTTGAAGAGGTCCTTTCTAGGGAGCGAGACCACCCGACCAGACGTTTTAAGAGAGGAAAACGTCTCGGCATCCTGTATCCCTTTGCCTCTGACTTTATTGAGATCTGGACCGCATCCACCACGGTGGACCCTCCTGTCTCTAGGTTATCTATCAACACTGTACTTCCCCTCACAGATGGAGCTTCTCTTAAGGACTCTAACGACAGGCTCATAGAGTCGTTTGCCAAATCAGCCTTTGAAGCGGCCTCTTCCACTTTGTGCCCTGCCTTTGCCACCACATAAGTGTCAAGGTCTATCTCTGCATGGGCTAAGCAACTCCATCAAGGCATCCTCACTGAAGCTCACCTTGAGGAGTTAGCTGATTTGGCGGACCAGATATCTCATGCACGTGGTGTCGGCCTCCTTGGACGTCGCTTCATGTGACGCCCAAGCAGCCAGTAATATAGCCATACGCAGAACTATCTGGCTAAAGGCGTGGCAGGCAGACCTGTCCCCCAAGAAGTCCCTCACTAATTTGCCTTTCCAGGAATCAAGGCTCTTTGGTACCAGCTGGACCCTTTCGGCGTTTTTCATCCGCGGATGAACCCTTACGCCAGGAGAGGCCACAGCCACGCCAAGTCCGAAAGAGGGCTTCCTTTAAGCAAGCACCATCATGGCGTCCCCTACAAGGCACAAGGCAGATCCTCCAGGGTCCGATCTGGTAGATTCTCCTCCGCGTGACTCACTACCACCCAGGGACCCCTGCAAGCTGGGCGGTCGTCTTCTGCATTTCAAGGACGCCTGGCTAGTTTCTATCGAGGATGCCTGGGTCAGAGAAGTTGTGTCTTCAGGATACAAGATAGATTTCGTCTCACGGCCCAGAGACTGCTTCTTCGAATCCCGACCTCCAAGGGATCCTTCCCTTGTTCTGGGTTTTTTTGCGGTCATCGCTTCTCTTCTCAAATTAGGCGTCATAATTCCTGTCCTTCCACAGGAGAATTTCACAGGCTTCTATTTGAACCTCTTTGTGGTTCCAAAGAAGGACGGGTCCATTCGACATATCTTGGATTTAAAGTTACTAAACAGAAGGATTCGTCTTCGCCATTTCAGAATGGAATCCCTTTGTTCAGTAATTGCTTCAATGGAGTTGCGAGAGTTCCTGTGCTCCATAGACATCCAAGACACCTACCTTCACATAACCATCTTCCCAGGGCACCAGAGGTACCTGAGCTTTGCGGTACACCAGGATCACTTCCAGTTCATCGCCCTGCCTTTCGGCCTCTCCACCGCTCCCAGAGTCTTCACAAAGATAATGGCAGCGGTAATGGCCCTTCTTCGAGTCAGGGGCCTGGTAGTTATCCCCTATCTCGATGACATTCTTGTCAAGGCTCCATTCTTCTCCCTCACCCAGGAAAGTCTTTCCATCACTCTAGATACTCTGTTTCGGCTCAGCTAACAGAAAGTAGTTTTGTCTTGTTCCTTTCCAGTACCTGGTCTTCCTCGGTATTCTATTCAACACCCTTCAGGCCAGGGTCTTTTTTCCCAAGAAAAAAAAACAGCCCTTTAGCGCGGGGTTCACTCCCTTCAGGCCCCCGACCTCAGCTATGGCGGTCCTGGGAAGGATGGTAGTGGCGTCGGAGGAAATTCCCTTTGAGCAATACCAAACCAGGCCGCTTCAACAAGCCATTCTTGCCCAGTGGAACAGATCTGTTCTCTCTTTGGACCATCCAATTTGGATCTCACACCAGGTCAGGGAATCCCTGACCTGGTGGCTGACCTCCCCCTCACTCTTCAGGGTCGATCCTTTCTCCCTGTTCACTGGCAGATGGTGACGATGTACGCCATCCTCCTCGGCTGGGGAGCAGTGTTCCGCAACCTTATGGTCCAGGGATGTTGGTCTCAGGAGGAGTCCTCTCTGCCAATCAACATCCTAGAGATCAGGGCCATTCTCCTGTCCCTTCATCACTAGCAGACCCTTCTCAGGGGCTTACCAGTCCGAATCCAGACAAACAATGCCATGGCGGTGGCATATGTCAACCGCCAGGGAGGGGCTAGGAGTCCCTTGGCATTAGCAGAGGTCTCCAAGATCCTGCTCTGGGCAGAAAGCAGGGTTCCGGCAATATCTGCAGTGCATATTCCCGGCATAGAGAATTGGGCCGCCGATTTTCTCAGTCACAAGGGCCTCATGGCGAGGGGATGGTCTCTACATCGGGATGTCTTTCTTCAGATTTGTCTGAGGTGGGGCACTCCGGATGTGGATCTTATGGTGTGCCGCTTGAACAAGAAAGTGAAGCAGTTCGTCTCCAGATCTCGCGACCCCCTTGCGGTGGGAGTCGATGCTCTAGCGATACCCTGGTTAAAGTTCACTCTATCCTAACTGTTCCCATCTCTTCCCCTCCTTCCCTGATTGCTGAAGAAGATCAAAGCAGAAGGGATGCCGGTCATCAGTATCGCCCCGGATTGGCCCAGGAGGTCTTGGTATGCAGAGGTAGTCAATCTTCTCGCATAAGCCCCTTGGAAGCTTCCAGACAGACCAGATCTGCTTTCCCAGGGCCCCATCTTCCACCGGAATTCTCAGTTGCTGGATTTAACGGCGTGGATGTTGAAGCCGCGCTACTAAGAGCGTCAGGTTTTTAAGAACGAGTAATGCAGACGATCATCCGGGCTCGGAAACTTTAATCGTCTCGAGTATACTATCGAACCTGGAAGGCTTTTTTCTGTTGGTGTGAGAGTAGTCACACCACTCCTATGAGATTCTCCCTTCCGTTGCTTTTGGCCTTTCTTCAGGCTGGCCTTGATGCGGGACTTGCACTCAGTTCCGTGAAGGGCCAAGTCTCTGCGCTTTCTATCCTTTTTCAGAAAAACTTGGCTTTTCACTCTCAGATAAAAACCTTTATTTAGGGAGTGTCTCACGCAGTCCCTCCTTACCAAACACCAGTTGAGCCCTGGGATCTCAACCTGGTCCTGGAGGCTCTTCGGAATTCCCCCTTTGAACCTCTGCAAGAAGCACCTCTGTCTCTTCTCTCTTGGAAGGTGGCCTTCCTTGTCGCAATCTCTTCCATATGGCGTGTGTCGCAGTTACTCTTTCCTGTTGATCCCCTTTTCTAATCTTCCACCAAGACAAGGTTGTCTTGAGACCGGTGCCTTTCTTTCTCCCTAAGGTAGTCCCCACCTTTCACCTCAATTTGGACATCGTCCTTTTGTCCGACTCAGTCTCACCCTCTGGAATGTTCTCTGAATAGGTTGGACCTCGTCAGAGCAGTTCGGGTTTACCTGGCTAGGACCGCCCCCCTCCAGAAGACGAATTTCCTTTTTGTCATCCCTGAGGGAGCATGGAGAGGCCTCCCGGCTTCCAAGGCTACAATTGCTTGCTTGATCCGGACGGCAGTCCTGGAGGCGTACCGGAGTAAGAACAGGATTCCTCCCCCCGGGATTAAGACCCACTCTACTAGAGCGGTGGGCGCCTCCTGGGCGGTTTGTCATAGGGCATCCACCCTACAGCTTTGCAAAGCGGCAACCTGGTCCTCTATCCACACGTTTGCCAAGTTTTACAGGGTTCATACCTATGCTTTGGCAGACACCAGCCTAGGTAGGAGAATCCTGCAGGCTGTAGTGGTTAGTTCTCCGACCTGAATGGAGTTCTTTACTGCTGATTCCCTCCACAGGGACTGCTTTAGGATGTCCCATGGTTTCCTGTGTTCCCCAATGAAGCGATAGAGAAAACAGGAGTTTTGGTTACTCACCGTAAAATCTGTTTCTCAGAGCCTTCATTGGGGCATACAGCATTCTCCGATGTTGATAGCTCTATTAACTGTTATTGTTATGTTACAGTTTGAATTTTCATATTTCTCTCTGTTTAATTTTGCTTCTTCTACTGCTTGTACACTAACTGATTAACTTAATGGCAGTCCGTGGGGTGTACACTGCTGGGGAGGAGCTAACTTTTTTTGTGCATAGTGTCAGCCTCCTAGTGGCAGCAGCATACACCCATGGTTTCCTGTGTCCCCCAATGAAGGGTCCGAGAAACAGATTTTATGGTTAGTAACCAAAAATCCTGATATTTTTTATCAAAATGTATGTTAAACCAAAACATGGCATTGTCTGTGAATGTGGTAGTGTATTAGGAAAAAAAACATACCACAGAAAAAAAATGGGAGCTGATAGCAGCAACATCACCGACACTGCTTGCAGCAACCTTCTCAACAGTAGTAGTACCAAATGCAGGTTACTCATTGCATCCTTAGTCTCTGACAAGCATTTTTTGTGGTGAGCTAGAGGAGGGCATAATGGAACATCTGTCATATTGCTCATCTCAATCCCAATTGTATGATGTGTAATAGGAGGCAGTAAATTCCCTGGAGAAATCTTGCAGAATGTATGGGCAGGAAAGCTTGCCATCTGCTGGCCAGGCAAAATCAGGCGGAACCAAGTTGTGCTGGAAGATTTGAGGGGGGAGTAAATTCAGATGCCGAACCTGATCAGGTGGCCCACACAAGGTACTTCCTAGTTATAAAAACCCTGCGCCCCAAACCGCAGACGGATTTGGCCCCAAGCAGGAGAGTAGAGCAGACGTGCTCTAGAGATGCCACGGAGCCCAGTGTGACAGGGCTCAGTGAGAAGTCCAAGCCACTCAGGTGCCGGATACCACTTGCCAAGGTCCAGATCCCTCACAGAAGAACTCTGAGGTCCGCCTACGCTGGTCAGGGCCAGGACCCGCACCCTTCGCTGATTAAGCTTCTGAAATCCGATGTCGGCTGTCCAGAGCCGAGGCCTGGTCCTCTGCACCCCAAGCCTAAGAGACTACCGCCCACGCTCAAGCTGGGAAGAGCTGTGAGAAGACTGCGACAGGAGAGGCATGCCAGCGATAGCGGGGGAACAGTTCAAGTGAGCAGGGCCTTCACTTCCAATTTTCACCCACGGTACTGGGGACAGCTGGGGCTAGGACTTCAGGTTGGGAGGGAGCCGGTTGGTGCATAAGAGGCTCAACGGGACTTAGTCGATTACATCAGAAAGAGACTTGCACCAGAAAAAAGTTTTTTCCTCTTACCCAAAATGTTCTCTACCTCATAGACGTCCTCAGCGGAGACTGGAGCTGGAGTGGTACCTGGATCATCAGAAAAAGAATTAAGAACAACTGGTTTGAGGAGAGATACGTGGAAGGTGTTGGGAATCTGTAAGGTGGCCGGGAGTTTTAGCTTGTAAGCCACGGGATTGATTTGCTTGAGAACCTCAAATGGGCCGATGAACCGCGGACCCAACTTATATGATGGTATTTTGAGCCGAACATGTTTGCAGGAGAGCCAGACCCTGTCTCCCGGACGGAATAGAGGCGGATACAGACGTCTCTTATCAGCATGTTTCTTCATCCGTTCAGAGGACTGAAGAAGTGCGGATCTAGTGTCCTCCCAAATAGTAGAAAATTCGCTGACCAGAGACTCTGCGGCAGGATTGTCCACAGAAGCGGAGACGGGAAACGGGATCCGGGGGTGTTGACCGTAGACCACAAAGAACGGGGATTTGGAAGAAGACTCGCTCTCATGATTGTTATAGGAGAACTCGGCCCATGGTAGGATCTCAACCCAATCGTTATGGTGAGCATTGACGAAATGCCGGAGAAAGCTGGTAAGGACCTGGTTGATACGTTCCACTTGACCATTGGACTGAGGATGATACACAGAGGAGAAATCCAGGGTGACATCCAGCAGCTTACACGTAGCTCTCCAGAAGAGCAAAGTGAACTGGACCCCGCGATCAGACACAATGTGGAGGGGTAGGCCGTAGAGACGAAAGATGTGATGGATGAAGTCCTTAGCCAGCACAGATGCGGACGGGAGACCAGGCAGAGGGATGAAGTGGGTCATTTTAGAAAAGCGGTCAGCGGTCACCCAAACGACAGTACAACCAGAAGAAACAGGGAGATCCGTAATAAAGTCCAGAGCAATGTGCTGCCAAGGAGCGGAAGGTACAGGTAGAGGCAGGAGACGGCCAGCAGGAAGATGCCTTGGAACTTTGTTACGGGCACAGGAGGAGCAAGCCAAGACGAAATCCGCAACATCCTTGTGCAGCGAAGCACACCAGTAATGCCGGGCGATGAGCAGGAAGGTCTTCCTCTGGCCAGCATGGCCGGCTAGTTTGGACGAATGACCCCAGAGAAGAACCTTCTTACGATCCGGAACAGCTACAAAAGTCTTACCGGGTGGAAGACGAGACAGGTCAAACGGGGCCACAGTCATTACTCTGCAGGGGTCGATGATATGCAGAGACTCCTCCTCTTGGTCGGAGGACAGGAATGAGTGGGATAGACCGTCAGCTTTAACGTTCTTGTCCGCAGGGCGGTAATGTAGAGAAAAGCAGAATCGGGCAAAGAAAAGAGACCGCCGGGCCAGTCGCGGATTGAGTCTCTGGGCGTTTTGTTGATAGGCCTGGTTTTTGTGATCTATGTAGATGATTACTGGGTGCAGAGCCCCTTCCAGCAGGTAGCACCACTCTTCCAGCGCCAATTTGATGGCAAGCAGCTCACGATCTCCTATGGAGTAGTTGCGCTCGGACGAGGAGAAGAGCTTGGAGAAGAAGCCGCAGGTTACCATTCTCCCGGACGGGGATTTCTGGGTGAGCACCACTCCGGCTCCGGAGGAGGAGGCATCAACCTCCAGGAAGAACTGCTTGTTGCAATCCGAACGGTGCAGCACACGGGCAGAATAAAAAGCTTGTTTTAGGGAGACGAGGGCCTCCTCCACTTTGGAAGTCCATTCCTTGGGGTTAGCTCCCTTACAGGTGAGCGCGGAGATGGGAGCGGTCCGGGAGGAGAAATGAGGAATGAAGAGACGGTAATAATTTGCGAAGCCCAGGAATCGCTGAATCGCCTTCAACCCCTCCGGTCGGGGCCATTTTAGGATGGTAGAAACCTTCTCGGGATCCATCCGAAGACCATTATCGGAGATAATATATCCCAGGAACGGAAGGGAAGTCTGTTCGAAGAGACATTTTTCAAATTTTGCGTAGAGATGATTCTGCCGGAGCCTTAGCAGAACCTGACAAACATTCCTCCGGTGTGAGGGCAGATCCGGAGAGAAGACCAAGGTATCTTCCAGGTACACCACTATGCAAGAATACAAGAGGTCACGGAAAATGTCATTAGCTAGCCCCTGGAAGACGGCTGGGGCACTGCAGAGACCAAAGGGCATCACGTGGTATTCATAGTGACCGTCCCAGGTGATGAATGCCATCTTCCACTCGTCTCCCTGGCAGATCTGGACCAAATTGTACGCACCACGTAGATCGAGCTTGGTGAAGACCCTCACGCTTTTAAGATGATCGAACAGCTCCGTGATGAGAGGCAGTAGGTACTTATTCTTGATGGTAATTTGGTTAAGCCCCCTGTAATCGATACATGGCTGTAGCGAGCCGTCTTTCTTTTTAACGAAGAAGAATCCTGCTCCAGCTGAGGAAGTAGATTTCTGAATGAATGCCCTAGCAAGATTCTCCTTGATGTACTCAGACATGGCCCGGGTCTCAGCCAGCGACAAGGGGTAGATACGCCTGCGGGGAGGTGAAGCATCAGGTACCAGGTTGATGGGGCAATCATACGGCCTATGAGGTGGTAGTGTCTCGGCTTCCTTCTTGTCAAAGACGTCCGCATAGGACCAGTACGGTGCCGGCAGACCAGGTAGATTAGCAGGAGTAGACGGAGGTCGAGTCGGGCGAACCGGAACCAGGCAGGTCTCATGGCAATCCTGCCCCCAACGGAGCACCTCACCAGATCGCCAATTCAGGACGGGTTCATGTTTTTGTAGCCAGGATAGACCTAGCAAAAGGGAGTGAGAGAGTTCGGATAGCACATGGAAGGAGATCCTCTCCGAGTGCAGCATTCCCACATGAAGGGTTATGGGCTCTGTGACGAGCAAGATGGTCACCGGAAGGAGTCTCCCATCCACGTAAGCGACTGCCAATGGTTCGGCTAGACGTTTGGTGGGAATCTGATACTGCTCCACAAGGGACTGTGAAGTGAGATTCCCAGCGGCTCTGGAATCCAGGTGGGCGGTCTCAAAGAAGCGAGTCACACCACTGGAGATAGAAACAGATAGAGTCAAGGACGAGAGGATTTACTCTTGCCTAGGATGACCTCTCCGAGCAGTCCTAGACACTGGAGTTTCCCGGCTTCACCGGACAGGAACGGATCAGATGCTCCTTACTGCCACAGTAGAAACAGCTCCCCTTGGCTCAGCGCGTTTCTTGGCGAAACTTGACCATCTTGGTCTGGTCAATCTGCATGGGTTCGGGCGAGCGTGCCCAGGGAATTGCTGGTTGGGAAGCAGGTTTCTGGAAAACAGGAGCGAGACAAGGAAATCTTCTCTCCCGGGTAGTCTCCTTAACTCGTTCCAAGAAACGGATATCAATCCGGGTAGCTAGTGACACCAGGTCGACCAGGGTGGTAGGAATGTCCCAGCCGGCTAGCTCGTCCTTGATCCGACCGGAAAGACCCTCTCAGAAGGTGGACACCAGGGCCTCGTTGTTCCAGGCAAACTCAGATGCAAGGGTACGGAACTGTATGGCATACTGGCCCACGGTGAGACTCCCTTGGTGGAGATGATGCAGTGAGGAAGCAGTAGTAAGCCTTCATCCGGGCTCATCGAAGACCTTCCGTAAGGCAGTGAGGAAAGCCGGAAGATCGGACACCAGGGGATCCCCTCTCTCCCATAGAGGGTTTAGCCATGCCAATGCTTCCCCGGTGAGGTGAGACATGATGAACGCCACCTTGGCCTGGTCGGAGGGAAACTGATGTGCCAGTAGTTCAAAGTGCAGCGTGCTCAGAAAACCCCGACATAAGACGGGGTCACCACCAAAACGTGGAGGCGCAGAGAGCGGGGGTCCAGATCTGGATGCCATGGCACTAGTAGGCTGGGGCGCCGCCGGAGTGGGTGCCGCTCGACTCGAGATGGACACAGTTGGGGTGGGCAGCGTGTCCAGGCGGGAGTTGACAGACCGCAGGTAGGTCAGGATAGTTTCCTGTTGGGATCTCTGATGAGAAACCTCCTGGTACAGGTCAGAGAGCAAAGGAGCCTGGGGGCCACCGGGTTCCATGGCCCATGCAAACTGTTACGGATCCGGGTGGTGGAACCTCTGTGCTGCGGTGCAAGGAGGGACCAGAGGGGCGTGACTAAGTATCTACTCGGCCCGACCAAGGTCTCACGGCGGCTCAGTCGACTCCCTTGAACCAGGGAGGAACCGAGCAGAGGGACCAGGTGCCACTCTGGGACTGACCTTGTGTGAAAGCAGGTGACTCCCACGGGTCAGAAGGCAGGAACTGACCATTACAGTGGATGAGCACGGCAAGCAGGCTGACGGGTGGTCCGGGTAGACAAGCAGGGTGATTCTGCTGATAGCCAGACGGGTGCTCCGGGTAAGCAGGCAGGCGGGCACAATCGGTAACTGGCAGGTGCTTCCAGGTAAGCGGGCTGGCGGGCACGGCAGGTAACAGGCTGGTGCTTCCAGGTAAGCGGGCTGGCGGGCGCGGCAGGTAACAGGCAGGTGCTTCTAGGTAAGCAGGCGGGCAGAGCCCATAGACAGGCTGGCGGACTGGACTGTAGGCTGACTGTCAGGCTGTAAAGTAGTCAGACTGGCTGACTGAGCTGAAGATCAGACTGGCAGACAGGACTGACTTGCAGAGGACCTGAGGGCTGAAGCAAAGTAAATATCACAGAGCAACAATCTTGCACGGGCACCTCCATATTGGAGGAGGTGCCCTTTATAGGGAAAGTCCTCCAGCCATTGGCCGGGGACTTTTTAGGACGGCGCGCGCGGCCCCTTTAAGAGGGAGGGAGCGTGCGCGCGCCCTAAGCACAGAGCTAGGGAAGCTGCGTGCACCAGCAGCAGCTGCAGGGAGGCCGGAAGACGCCGGAGCAGGACCGCGGTGGTAAGGGGGGCGGGGTCTCTGTCTGGCTGGGGGCAGAGACGCCAATTCTACACATGCAGTGCTGAAAAGACATGGGAACAGCATGGTGAAGACCCCTGGAAGCATCTCTGACTCCCAGGTCACTGCCTAAAACTGTGGTCATCTCATCAGACGTGATCCTATATTACTGCGGTAATAATACAGACATTTTTGGCAACGTGACAAATATTAAACTCCATTTAAAATGGGCAAGGTTTTTTTCAAGGGACGGGGAAGTGGATGTTCTGGTGATGGTGATAGTGCACGCAGAGGCCGTGGGCAACATAAAACTGTGCCTGCTGAGGGAGCACAACAAACACCCATGTCATGTAGAACTACCTTCCTGTCCCAATTTCTAGGGGGCCGCGGAACACCACTATTGAAGCCAAAACAGTGTGAAAAGGTTGTTTGTTGGATAGCAGATAAAGCTTCCAGTCAGTTTGTCACCACCACCACCCTATGTTCCACATGGTCCAGTCTCAGTAGCTGTGAGTCTGGACCACATTATTATTACTTTATCGGCATTTATTCCATAGCGCTTTACATGTGAAAAAGGGTATACATCGCAAAAACAATTACAATAATCTTGAACAAAAATGTGACAGCGACTGGTACAGGATAGGAAAGGAGAGGACCCTGCCTGCGAGGGCTCACAGTCTACAAGGGATGGGTAAATTGGTAAGGATACAGTAGGTGAGGATAGAGCTGGTCGTGCAGCGGTATGATGGAGCGAGGGTTACTGCAGGTTGTACACATGTCGGAAGAGGTGGGTCTTCAGGTGCTTTTTGAAAGTCTCAACAGTAGGCGAGAGTCAGAAATGGTGGGGTAGACAGTTCCCGAGAAGGGGGGATGCACGGGAGAAATCTTGTATGCGATTGTGGGAAGATGAGATAAGAGGAGAGTAGAGAAGGAGATCTTGTGAGGATCTGAGGTTGGGTGCAGGTAAGTACTAGGTCACAGATGTATGGAGGAGACAGGTTGTGGATGACTTTGCATGCCAAGGTTAGGGTTTTGAACTGGAGTCTCTGGGTAATGGGGAGCCAGTGAAGGGATTGATAGAGAGGAGAGGCCAGGGAATAGTGAGTGGACAGGTGGATTAGTCGGGCAACAGAATTTAGGATAGATTGGAGGAATGCGAGAATGTTAGAAGGGAGGCCACAGAGCAGGAGGATGCAGTCGTCGAGAAGGGAGATGATGAGGGCGTGCAGTAGTGTTTTTGTAGATTCGTGGTTGAGGAATGTGCGGATCCAGGAGATTTTTTTTACTTGGAGTTGGCATCTTCCTCACCCTGAGCCTCCTTCCTCCCACCATTCCGAGTGCCCTTAGACAACTGATCCCACACTTGGACACTCTGAAGAGCTGTTTTATTCATCCTTCCATTTATAGATTCCGCCCTCTCACTCGGAAGTGAAAAGAGCTTGGATATGTGGTTTGAAGAAGAGATTAGAGTCCAGGGTTACCCCAAGAGCTGTTCAATTTTCCATTGATAGATTTGGGCCTCCCGACCAGCCAGCTTCAAGCAGGGCAAGAGAAGATCGCATGTAGCGATTTGAGCAGCCATTGTCACCTGAAGGTGACGGTGGGAAAGTGCAATTACTGTCGCAAGAGGTGGATAATGATGAGACACAATGGACAGAAAGACAGGAGGAGGACCAGTGTGCGGAAGTGGAAGACGAAGTGGTGGACGATGAAGTCACTGACCCAACCTGTCAAGGGGACATGCAGAGCGAGGACAGCAGCATACAGGGAGAGTGTCATGGTTGTGTCGCCACGAAGATCGTCACGATTGCACAGCCTGACTTCTCGCAGCTGAGTTTTTGGTGTTTTGTGCTTTTCGGCAGTGAGGGAGTTAACTCTCTCTCTCTGTGCTAGACAAGGTCCAGCCTCGCCCAGCTGCAATCAATTCTGCAGTAGTGAGATTCCTTCATATGTCTGCTGCTCTGTTAGGGAAGTTGTCGGTGAAAGCATTTCATGCAGACTAACAGAGCGGATCGTGGTATTTGGAGTTTCAGAGCTAAGTGTATTTGGAGTGGTTTTTCCCTTCCTCGCTTTATCATTTATCTCCTTTCCCGTGGGTGTTCCCTCTGTTATTGTTGTGTAGTTTTTGTATGCAAGGTGGTTTTGGTTTTACCCTTGTACTGTCTCGTTCGTCTAAGTACTGAGTGTTGGCATATTATTACATGTCCCCTTTTGTTGTGATCGGGGTCCTTCTCAGGACTAGATTACTTAGGTGCAGGGATCCTCAGGAGGTAGGGGTTACGCTGGCGGCCTGGACCTCTGTACCTTTAACAGTACCTCCAGGTAGAGGGGTTAGTCAGGGCCCCAGCTTAGGGTCAGCTTAGGCCTCCTACCTCCAGTACACAGAGACAGCGTGACATTTTCACCGACCTCTTAGATTTTCTCCAGCTACCATGGATCCAGTAGCCGGTCTAGCTCGGCAGTTGCAGAGTTTGTCCATGGAGCTGGCGGACGTTAGGTCCAAGGTTTTGTATCCCCAGGAGCAAGCCGGACCAGAACCTAAAGTAGCTCTCCCTGACAGGTTCACTGGGGGGCGGGACAAGTTTTTTGTTTTCCGGGAGGCATGCAAGTTGTACTTTCGGCTGCGGCCTCGGTCATCGGGGAGTGAAGAACAAAGGGTGGGAATTGTCATCTCGCTCCTACAAGGGGACCCACAATCTTGGGCGTTCTCTATTCCCCCAGGCTCCCCGGCTCTCCAGTCAGTGGATAGGTTTTTTACTGCTCTGGGTCTTGTATATGATGACCCGGATCGGATTTCCCTTGCTGAATCTAAGTTACGTAGGATCCAGCAGGGAGATCGTCCGGCGGAGGAATTCTGTTCGGAGTTCCGTAGGTGGGCCACGGACACCCAGTGGAATGACCCGGCTCTTAGGAGCCAGTTTTGTCAAGGTTTATCCGACAAATTAAAGGATGTGTTGGCACAGTATGACTCTCCCGCGTCACTGGAAGCCGCTATGGCCCTTGCTATTCGCATTGACAGATGGCTTCGGGAGAGGTGAAGGATAACTCCACCCCCTGTGATGACTCCACCTCCTACAAGGTCCCCTCATATGGTGGTTCCCCTGGTCAGTCCAGAGGAGCCTATGCAATTAGGAGGGACATCATTTCGGGGGAGGGGACCGGTGGCACACCACAAGACTGGAAGGTGTTTCTTCTGCGGGAGAAAGGGACATTTTATTGGGGGGTGTCCATCCCGTCCTTTGCAGAGTAAAGAGTCGTCGGAAAACTTTTAATCCCAGGTTGTGTGGTGGACGGCAATCTGGGAGTAGGTATTTCGTCCCTAGGGTCATCTCAGTTTCTCGTACCGGCGGAGGTGGTGGTGGGTACGAGAACTGAGAAGATATCTGTTCTTTTAGATAGTGGGGCCGGG
Organism: Phyllobates terribilis; assembly: GCF_046119375.1. Taxonomy (NCBI): domain Eukaryota; kingdom Metazoa; phylum Chordata; class Amphibia; order Anura; family Dendrobatidae; genus Phyllobates; species Phyllobates terribilis. Next base: position 185,166,701 of record NW_027362767.1, on the reverse strand, counting down.
GCTAATCTGGTGGACGCTCGGTTTGCCTGGGTTCAAGGTATGCATTTGAGTGAGTTGGCTAAACCCATCCCCATATTCTCGATCGATGCCAGGCCCCTCGGTCAGGGAAGTTTTTTGCATGTTGTGCATAACGTAAAACTTCAAGTGGGGGCGATACATAAAGAACTGTTGTCTTGCTACGTGTTGGAGGGTCTTCCCACTCCTATAGTGTTGGGCCTTCCTTGGTTAACTAAGCATAACCCGGTTATTAATTGGCAATCCAGAGAGATAAGCTAATGGAGTAATTTCTGTAATAAAAACTGCATGAATACGGTCGTCGGTGCTGTCACTCCTAGGGTCTTACCTCCATTTTTGGTGGACTTTGAGGATGTATTCTCGGAGAAAGGGTGTCAGGAACTACCTCCTCATCGCGAGTATGACTGTTCTGTAAAACTGCTCCCTGAGGCCAAGTTACCTAAATCTAGGTTGTATAACCTTTCTGGTCCTGAGAGGCAGGCCATGAAGGATTATATTTCTGAAAGTCTGGCTAAGGGGCATATTAGACCTTCATCTTCCCCGGTGGCCGCGGGGTTCTTCTTTGTGAAGAAGAAGGATGGAGGCCTACGCCCTTGCCTGGATTTCCGTGAACTTAATCGGATTACGGTCCGAGATCCGTACCCGCTCCCACTTATTCCCGATCTCTTTAATCAGATCGTGGGCGCCAAATGGTTCTCTAAGTTGGATCTCAGGGGGGCGTACAATCTGATTAGAATGAAGGAGGGGGATGAGTGGAAGACGGCGTTTAACACTCCGGAGGGGCATTATGAGAACCTTGTCATGCCATTCGGTCTGACTAATGCCCCGGCGGTGTTCCAACACTTTGTTAATGACATTTTTCGCTGCCTGGTTGGACAGTTTGTTGTCATATATCTGGATGATATCTTAATTTACTCGCCTGATCTGGTGTCTGATCAGGAGCACGTTAGGCAGGTGTTACAGATCTTGCGGGATAATAAACTGTATGCTAAATGGGAAAAGTGTGTGTTCGCCGTACAGGAACTGCAGTTTTTAGGTTTCCTGGTTTCAGCGTCTGGTTTTCGTATGGACCCTGGGAAAGTGCGGGCAGTTCTTGAGTGGGATCTGCCTGAGAATCTTAAGGCACTACAACGTTTCCTGGGGTTCGCTAATTATTACCGGAAGTTCATTTGTAATTTCTCGTCCATGGTTAAACCTCTCACTGACATGACAAAAAAGGGGACGGATTTTTCTAGGTGGTTTGACAAGGCTTGTCAAGCTTTCTCCTCCTTGAAAAAATGTTTTGCCTCGGCACCCATACTCATTCAACCTGATGCGTCACAGCCATTCATTGTAGAGGTAGACGCTTCCGAGGTAGGGGTGGGAGCAGTGTTGTCACAAGGTTCGTCCCCTGGTAAGTGGCATCCGTGCGCCTTTTTCTCTAAAAAATTGTCGTCCGTCGAGAGGAATTACGATGTCGGCAATAGGGAACTCTTGGCCATTAAGTTAGCTTTTGAGGAGTGGCGCCATTTTTTGGAGGGGGCAGTCCATTCGGTCACCGTCATCACCGATCACAAGAACCTGCTTTATCTGGAGTCCGCAAAACGTCTGAATCCCAGACAAGCCAGGTGGTCGTTGTTTTTTACCAGGTTTAATTTTGTCGTTACGTTTCATCCTGGGTCAAAAAATGTGAAGGCGGATGCCTTATCTCGTAGTTTCCCTGGGGCCGGGAATATGGATGACCCGGTTCCTATCCTTCAAGAGGGGGTGGTGGTGTCGGCAGTATGCTCTGAGCTTGAGGAGGAGGTATTGGAGGCTCAGGGGGATGCCCCTGTTGGACCTCCAGGGAGACTGTTTGTTCCAGATCAGCTACGACAAAAGGTGATCGAGGCACACCATAACTCAGCTTTAGCAGGACACCCAGGGAGTAAAGCAACTGTGGATCTCCTCTCGCGTCGGTTTTGGTGGCCTAATTTACATAAGGAGGTGGTAACTTTTGTTGCGTCCTGTGGGGTTTGTGCGCGCTCTAAGACCCCACATACCGGTCCGTCTGGGGCCCTCTTACCTTTGAAGATCCCGGAGCGTCCTTGGACTCATCTGTCTATGGACTTTATTACGGACCTCCCGCCGTCTTCGGGTAAAACTGTCATTCTCGTTGTAGTGGACAGGTTCAGCAAGATGGCACATTTTATCGCTCTTCCTGCTCTTCCTAATGCTAAAACTCTTGCGCAGGTGTTCATTGGGGAGATTGTGAGGCTTCACGGGGTACCCTCCGATGTGGTGTCGGATGGGGGTCTCAGTTTGTGTCCAAGTTCTGGAAGGCATTTTGTACTCGGCGGGGGATGCATTTGTCGTTCTCATCGGCTTTTCATCCCCAGACCAATGGTCAGACGGAACGTCTGAACCAGAGTTTGGAGACATATCTCCGGTGTTTTGTGTCAGAGAACCAGGAGGACTGGGCTTCTTTCTTACCTCTGGCGGAGTTTGCTCTTAATAATAGGCGGAGCGAGTCCACTGGTAAGTCCCCGTTTTTTGGGGCATATGGTTTTCACCCCCAGTTTTGTACTTTCAGTAGAGGGGGCTCTTCGGGGGTTCCTGAGGAGCAACGATTTTCGTCATCACTCGCTTCTGTATGGAGAGAGGTACTGAATAATCTGAATACTATGGGGAACCGTTACAAACGTATGGCTGACAGGAGGAGAGTGTCTGGTCCGGACCTAAGTGTGAACGATCTGGTATGGTTGTCTACTAAGAATATAAAACTTAAAGTTCCTTCCTGGAAACTGGGTCCCAGGTTCATCGGGCCGTACAGGATCAGTTCTATAATTAATCCGGTGGCATTCCGTCTTGATCTCCCCCCTACGTTTAAAATTCACAACGTGTTCCACAGATCGTTGCTTAAGAGGTATGTGGCGCTGGTGATACCGTCACCTTTACCTCCGCCTCCAGTGGTGGTCAATGGTAACTTGGAGTTCCAAGTATCGAAGGTCATCGATTCACGCTTTAATCGTCGGTCCCTTCAATACCTGGTTCATTGGAAGGGGTATGGTCCTGAGGAGAGGATGTGGGTTCCTGCGTCAGATATTAACGCAGACCGGTTAATTTGGGCCTTCCACACGACTCATCCGGATAAACCTGTCCCTGAGGGTCCGGAGGCCCCTCGTAGAAGGGGGGGTACTGTCATGGTTGTGTTGCCACTAGAGATGAGCGTTGTTCTACTCGAACTGTTCGCCAATCTCAAATTCGAGCTGTTTTGGGCGGTGTTCGAGCCGTTCGGCGAACACGAACGATTTGAGAAAAATTCGGCTGTTCGAGGTTATGTTCGATAACTGTTCGTGCATCAAAATCATAACTGGATTTTTTCTCAGTAATGATGAAAATTAATGTTAATACGCAGTTTGAGTGTACAGCGGGGTGGGGGGAGGGGCAGGGGATGGATCTCTGCAGGAATAATGAAGATCTCCATTTTTTTTTCTCTTTCCCGCATTTGCAGTGGGGAGGTGCAGTCTGTCAGCCTATCAGCAGCGCACACACGGAGCGAACTGCTGTTTTTCACACAAGCAAGGGCATGTGTCATTGGCAGTGTATGTCACATGTCCTTGCCCTATAAGACCAAGCCATTTTCCCCGTCGCCACCATTTTCTCACTGCTGCAGCTGCGTGTTAGACGGCACCGCTGTTGCTGTGTGCGCTATACCTTGTTAATTTCAAGCCAATTTTCACACAAATCTACAGATAGCTTGAGAGTAGGGAATAGTTGTGATTGCAGTCCTTTTAAGGACTAGGTTACAGCATTTCCTACGACTTTTATCAGGCAGGTCTGTGCTCTTAAATAGATAGATTGTGGGAGTAAAGACTAATTGTAATTGCAGTCCTTTTCAGGACTAGGTTACATCAGTTCCTATCAGTTTTTGCCAGGCAGGTCTGTGCCAGTGCTGTGCAAGTTTTTTTCACAGCATTTGGCTGAATCTAGCAAAGCTAATCCTTTTTGGCCTATTGCAGAGTGTGTTAGTCAGTGGAGTAGCCTATCTGTGTTGCAAGATATACCACCTGTGTATAGAATACCAATTTTTTTACTGCACCTAGTGAAGTAAAATCTTTTGGGCATAGCATCATTCTATTAGTCCATCTATACTGACCTCCATCAGGTTGCAAATTGAATATAATTTTTTTTCTGCATCTAGCTCTGAAAAAATATTTGGGCTTCTAGCAGTGTGTGGGACTTGTTCTATTAGTCCATCTATACTGACCTCCATCAGGTTGCAAACTGAATATAATTTTTATCTGCATCTAGCTCTGAAAAAATATTTGGCCTTCTAGCAGTGTGTGGGACTTTCTCTATTAGTCCATCTATACTGACCTCCATCAGGTTGCAAATTAAAAATAATTTTTATCTGCATCTACCTCTGAAAAAATATTTGGGCTTCTAGCTGTGTGTGGGACTTGTTCTATTAGTCCATCTATACTGACCTCCATCAGGTTGCAAACTGAATATAATTTTTTTCTGCATCTAGCTCTGAAAAAATATTTGGCCTTCTAGCAGTGTGTGGGACTTTCTCTATTAGTCCATCTATACTGACCTCCATCAGGTTGCATACTGAATATAATTTTTTTCTGCATCTACCTCTGAAAAAATATTGGGCTTCTAGCGGTGTGTGGGACTTGTTCTATTAATCCATCTATACAGACCTCCATCAGGTTGCAAACTGAATATATTTTTTTTCTGCATCTACCTCTGAAAAAATATTGAGCTTCTAGCTGTGTGTGGGACTTGTTCTATTAATCCATCTATACAGACCTCCATCAGGTTGCAAATTAAAAATAATTTTTATCTGCATCTAGCTCTGAAAAAATATTTGGCCTTCTAGCAGTGTGTGGGACTTTCTCTATTAGTCCATCTATACTGACCTCCATCAGGTTGCAAATTAAAAATTATTTTTATCTGCATCTACCTCTGAAAAAATATTTGGGCTTCTAGCTGTGTGTGGGACTTGTTCTATTAGTCCATCTTTACTGACCTCCATCAGGTTGCAAATCGAATATAATTTTTTTCTCCATCTAACCCAGCCAATAGTTTTGGCCTAATACCACAGTTTGGCCACTCAGCTCTGCTCGGTTCCCATCCATTATTTTTTTGTGCAAACAACTCCAGAGTTGTGAATTAGTTAACCACCAAAATGAGTGGAAAAAGGCCTGCTGCTGGTGGAAAGGGGAATAGGCGTGTTGGGAAGGGGAAAAAAGGTTGTGTCCGTGGGGTAGGTGTTAAAGCAACAGTAACATCTGCAGAAGAAAGACCATCTTCCAGCCAAACTAAAATGTCTACTTCTTTTAGCGGACAATGTGATAAGATCCCTTTCTTACGGCCACGCCAATCGCTACAAATTCCAGATGAGGCACAAAAACAGCAGGTGCTTCAACGGATATCAAGTGCTCCTTTAAGTGGGCTCTCCTCCACATCAACTTCAACATCACAAATACTCCAGTCCTCAAAGGTGTCACCCCAATCGCACTTGCTTCCTCACAGCTCCCAAATCTCCAGCTGCCCGTCTGAGTATGAGGTAGAACAGATGGTTGAGTCTGCAGAGCTGTTTACTCATACTATAGCCTGAGAATCAGAGGTCGACTCCAGCGCTTCTGTGAATCCAGACGAGGAAATGATCTGCACTGATGCCCAGAATCTTTATGAGTCGGATCCAGGACCAGACGCAGAAGGTTCTGACCATAATGTAGACCCTCATTCCCAAACTGTAACTCCTGTTGGTGGAGACAATGAGGAAGACGATGATGAGACTCAAATACCTGATTGGAGCGACAACTTTAGTTTTTTGTCAGGGCAGGAACAGGTTGGCTCTGAGGACGACGGGTGTGATAACGCACAGGGTGATGATGATGAGGTTGGAGATCCCACTTACTGTCAACCCACAGTCAGCCAAGAGATGAGGTCAGCAGAGGAGGTGGAGGAAGATGCTAGTGACCAGGGCCGGCGTCAGCACCCGGCGTACCCGGGCAAGTGCCGGGGCCCTGGAAAATCAGAGGGGCCCAGCCGCCCACTCACTGTCGGGGCCCAGGCCCACACACCCACCCGCCCACTCACTGTCGGAGCCGGGCCCACACACCCACCCGCCCACTCACTGTCGGGGCCGGGCCCACATACCCACCCGCCCACTCACTGTCGGGGCCGGGCCCACACACCCACCCGCCCACTCACTGTCGGGGCCCTGGCCGCTTCCTCGGCACCTGTTCAGGGACGCAGGCGCTGCTTGATTGCCGGCACTTCCCCCAGACATGGCCGCGCGCTGTCCGGCTGTGTCTGCTAGTAATGACACGGCAGGGTCGACGGCACTGCACCTTTAATTGTGCTTGTGTGTCGCTCCTGCCGCGTCATTACTAGCAGACACAGCCGGACAGCGCGCAGCCATGTCTGGGGGAAGTGCCGGCAACCAAACACCGTCGGAGCGGAGGTCCTGCACAGATGGGCGGGAGGGGCCCGGACCCGACTGCAAGTGGGCCCCTCTGATGTTCCAGGGCCATGAAGTCTGTGACACGCCGGGGGCCCTGCACTGCCCCATACCCGAGGAGCTGCTGGACAGGACACTGGACCGGGGACAGGTGAGTGAGGCTTCCCCAATCCCCATATTAAAAATATTAGTAATGGGTCTGTGTGAGTGCATGTATGTGAATGTCAGTGTATATGACTGTGTATATATATTTGTCTGTTTTATCTATGTGTATGTCTGTATGTGTACATATGTCTGCGTACCGTGTGTGCGCACGCATATGTCTGCGTACCGTGTGTGCGCATGCATATGTCTGCGTACCGTGTGTGCGCATGCATATGTCTGCGTACCGTGTGTGCGCACGCATATGTCTGCGTACCGTGTGTGCGCACGCATATGTCTTCGTACCGTGTGTGCGCACGCATATGTCTGCGTACCGTGTGTGCGCACGCATATGTCTGCGTACCGTGTGTGCGCACGCATATGTCTGCGTACCGTGTGTGCGTGCATATGTCTGCATACCGTGTGTGCGTGCGTGTGTCTGCGTACCGTGTGTGCGCACGCATATGTCTGCGTACCGTGTGTGCGCACGCATATGTCTGCGTACCGTGTGTGCGCACGCATATGTCTTCGTACCGTGTGTGCGCACGCATATGTCTTCGTACCGTGTGTGCGCATGCATATGTCTGCGTACCGTGTGTGCGCATGCATATGTCTGCGTACCGTGTGTGCGCACGCATATGTCTGCGTACCGTGTGTGCGCACGCATATGTCTTCGTACCGTGTGTGCGCACGCATATGTCTGCGTACCGTGTGTGCGCACGCATATGTCTGCGTACCGTGTGTGCGCACGCATATGTCTGCGTACCGTGTGTGCGTGCATATGTCTGCATACCGTGTGTGCGTGCGTGTGTCTGCGTACCGTGTGTGCGCACGCATATGTCTGCGTACCGTGTGTGCGCACGCATATGTCTGCGTACCGTGTGTGCGCACGCATATGTCTGCGTACCGTGTGTGCGTGCATATGTCTGCGTACCGTGTGTGCGTGTGTCTGCGTACCGTGTGTGCGTGCGTGTGTCTGCGTACCGTGTGTGCGCGCGCATATGTCTGCGTACCGTGTGTGCGCGCGCATATGTCTGCGTACCGTGTGTGCGCGCGCATATGTCTGCGTATGTGAAGGATGAGGGGGCAGGCTGGGCCATGTGTAATAAATAAATATATATATATATATATTTCTCCGCCGTATCTGTGCATCATGAATCGTGTATGTGTTAAAAGGGCCCACTGAGACTCTTTCGCCCGGGGCCCAAAAAAACCTGGAGCCGGCCCTGCTAGTGACGACGAGGTCAGGTTGCGCCTTCCTGGACAGAGACGTAGTACTGGAAGCACGTCAACAACTGCATCCTCAAACACAACTCTGCCTCTCACCACAAGTCGTGGTGGCTCTTCAGGTCGCATGGGTGCTAAGCCTTGCATAGCCTGGGCATTTTTTCAGATCGATAAAGATGACCCAACTCGTGTTATCTGTAACATTTGTCAGCAAAAGCTAAGTAGAGGCCAAAAAATACATAGTTTGAGTATTTCATGCATGAACCGGCACATGGACATGAAGCATAAGTTGCAGTGGGAAGCTCAGTGTGCTACAATGCGGCCTAGCCGGCCGGGCCAACCACCGTCTGCCATATCTTGTGCATCCGCGGCCTCTTCACCCTCTGTGACTGGGGGGACAGCAGTCACACCTGTTTTGGGGCGCAGACCTGCCACCTCTTTACCCGCAACAGCCAGCGTGATTGGCAGGTCATCATTTTCTTTGGAGGTGGTAACACCAGCTGGTGTTGAGCGCTGTCCGACATCGATAGCACCACCTTTGGATCAAGGCAACCTAACATGTCCGCCTGCATCTTCCTCACAGACCGGCAGTTTGCCGGGGACACCCTTATCAACCCCGTCTAAGCACAATAGCCAGCTGATTGTTTAACTTAAACAGTGCAATGACTGGCACAGGGTAGAGATGTCAGTGAAGTGGCTTGATAGAAATACAACCCTGGCTGCTCCATTCAGAAGGGATTGGAGAGGAGACAGTTTGTTTAGAGGGAGACTGATTAGAAGAGAGTTGCAGTAGTGAATTAGAGCGACAGTAAGAGTTTTTGCAGTATCAAAGGTGAGAAAAGGTCGAATTGTGGAGATGTTTTTAAAGTGCAGGTCACATGAGCGAGTGAGTGATTTTCCATGTTAAATAAAGGAAACTTGTGCATCAAATATGACTCCAAGACAGCAGGCGTGCCGACTGGGAGTTATGGTGGCACTACCTAAAGGAAATTGCAAAGTCAGGTATAGTTAGGTTAGTAGAGGGAGGAAACCGAAGGAGTTCATTTTTGGAGATATTAAGTTCAGGCTCTTGTTGAAGAATTATAACAAAAAAAAATTCCATCTGACAACGCTGGTGGCAGTGGTCACAGTCAGACAGTTCATTGGACAACCAAGGAGTACAAGAAAAGGAGATACAAACCAGATGTGGCAGAAGCAGAAGAACACTTTCAAAGGCCTGTGACAGTTTTCACAGAACCTCCCAGCACCCAGGCCCTGATACACGGGGTACTCTGACAAGGAGGGAAAAAATTTGGAAAATGCTGAAGGACTACCTTGGCGACCATACCAGCATCCTCCATGATTCCTCTCTGTCTCTGTGCCTTACAACTGTTGGGTATCCAAGCTGGACACATGGCATGAACTGTCTTCCTACACCTTGGAGGTCCTGGCCGCTAGCGTTTTGTCAGAGATGGTTTTTAGTGCCGCCGGGGACATTATAACTGATAAAACTGATAGGCGCGTCCTCCTGTAAACTGAAAATGCTGACAGGTTAACTCTTATAAAAGTAAACAAGGGCTGGATTGGCTCAGACTTCTCTCAACACCACCAAATGATAGCATCAAACATAAACTTAAATCCAGTGGTTATTTTTTGGGGGTCTATTCCCATTCACAGCTTCACACCCAGACATGGGTATACTCTTCAAGAATTGTTCTATTTTTTGTTGCCCTCCTCCTTCTCCTCATCCTCCACCACCATATCACCAGTGTGACAGCGATGCAACACCCACATAATTTTTTTAAGGATGTTTCTGATTAGAGACGAGCGAATATTTCAATATTCGTTTCGGATTACAATCACCGTTTGTGCAATATTCGCCAATGTAATTGTCAAATATTCATCGAACATTGCCGAACACCATTGGATTCAATGGGTGCCAAAACCAAACGCATACATAACGCCTTGAAACAGACCAAAAGCTGCCAAAACACATCAATTTAGTGGCAGTCACCAGGAAAGTGCCATCAATTGACCCAGAGTACAAGTAGTATAATTATTATTATTTATTATTATAGTGCTATTTGTTCCATTTCGCTTTACATGTGAAAAGAGGTCACTGTCTGGTACAAGAGCAGAGACGACCCTGCCCGTGAGGGCGCATAAACAGTCTATAAGGGATGGGGGAGGATACAGTAGGTGAGGGTACAGCTGGTCGTGCAGCGGTATGATGGAGCGAGGGTTACTGCAGGTTGTAGGCCCGTCCAACCCTATCAAGAAGCAGCCCTGGCTAAGAAAAGTCTATGTGAAGGTTCCTAGACACTCTTTGGCTGCTTTTTTACTGAGGGGGAAATCCACCAGAGAATCCTCGGGTGGGACCTAGCTTCTCCATCAGGAGAGTTCCTGATAGCGCAAACTTTGCAGCTGCTATGGGGCTCTTGAGCGGGGAAGAAAGGTGAACCCTCAGAATCAAATCCTCTGGTGGGCCCAAAGTTTTTCAGTCTGACACTGCATCTCGGTGAGAGTTGTATTTCACCACAGCCATATTCTTTAACTCTGTGAAAGGACTGGCATAGAGGGAAACCGTATCTATTCTGGTTGTCATTTATCAGCCACCAGGTTCCGCCCATTGTCACACAGGACAATGCCTGGCTGTATGTTCAGCGGTGAGAGCCACAGATCAGGCTGCTGTGTTACAGCTTTCAACAACTCTGCAGCGATGTGCGGTTAGTCACCTAAGCATTAAGCATATTATCTTCAGCATAACCTGTTGCCGCTTGGCCAAGGCAGTGCTGCAGTGCTTCCAGCTTGTGACTGATGTGGTCATTTCAGAGATGGAGGCTGAACAAGAGGAGGAGGAGAGGGTCCAGGAGCTGAACAATGTGATTACATTGAGGTACACTGGCGAGTCTGGTTTTTATACTAAAGAAAAATCCTACTGTGTTTTTATCTACTTATTTATTTTTTCCGTCTCTTCAAATGTGTATTGGAGTTTGTCCTAATTTTTGGCAACTCTTGAAATTGCTGCATATGCAATAACAGTATAGGAGACACACTCCTTAATAATGGGAAGCACAATTCAAATAGATTCTATATTCTAGAATATTAACTGTCTTATCTGAAATTATTTAACGGGTAAGGTATCGCAGTATGGATAGTGTATTACACCGATACAGCCAGGTATTATTGTCTTATACTGCGTGCTTCTGGTACTGCCCCAAAAAATTTAAAATCTATTCTATTCCCTATCTATAACGCTGTTAGATGCATTTACAATAGGGACAGGTGCCGCTAGGTGGTATCATCACCAGCTACAGATGAGTGTTCATTCTGGTCGCATAAATGTATTCCACAGTCCATAACTTTATTTTTTTTATTTCTTTGGCCTTATATACAAGTCATTACCCTGGAAAGAATGTTTCTTAACATTTTTTCCATTTTAGCTTGTTTTTTGTATGTTTTTTTTGTCAGTCTGTAAAAGTGGCGTAGTACAACATTGTTCACAGATATGCTATTTGTCAGGAGCCAACTGTGAATAGTTTTGAACCCACAACTCCAACACTTTAAATGGAGTGTAATATTTGACACGCTCACAAAAATTGCTGGATTATTAGGGCAGTCATATGGGATAACGTCAGATGGCCACAGTTTGAGGCAGTCGCTTAATAGTATGGTATTTGTCAGTGACCAAGTGTCAATTGGTTCAACAAAACAAAGGTGGCTGACTTTAAATGGAGTGAATATTTGGCACGCTCCACAAAATTTCTGTATTATTACGGCAGTCATATGGATCACGTGCGTCTGATACCGTAATATGAATAAAACTAACAAAATCTGGCTATATTCTGTGAACAAGTAAATGGAGCTGTAAAATGGTGTACACAGACACACTGCTACAATCTATAAATGGAGGACTATATTTTCCACGTTCACTATAAATGGCTGATTTTGGAACGCAGTTATATGTGATACGTCTGACGGAGAACCACGTTTTTAAAAAGCAGGCCTGTAATTTACTAATACTATTCTTCACAGCAACCTCGTGTGAATAGCTTCACTGACACATTGCAACAAAATGGAAATGGAGGACAATTTGTTCTCCACGTTCACTACAAATTTCTGGATTTTTATAGCTGTAATATGGAAAAGATCTGGCTGCATTCTGCAGTGCTAACAAGCAAATGGAGTAGAAAAATGGTGTACCCTTGATTGTTTTTTAAGCAAATAACCACGATTAAGATAAAAAAATTTGCCCTGATACCTGGGGCTACGTCTACAAATATTTGTCTCAGCAGGATCGGTCAGAGGTTGAACATGCAATGGACCCTCTTGTGCTCTATCATGCACTGCAGTCTGTCACATACCCTGCCTGCCTTGGTTTTTAAGCAAATAACCAGGATTAAGATAAAAAAAATTCCCAGGCCCCTGGTATCTGGGGCTATGTCTACAAATATCTGTAAGAACAGCAGCAGACAGAACGTGCAATGGACCCTCTTGCACTGTATTCACTGCAGTCTGCCACATACACTGCCTGCCTGCCTAACTCCTGCTATCACTACTGAATATACGCACCTGGATTAGTCCTCAGAAGGACTGTTAGTTTAGATGGATATATACAGTATATATGTTGTGGAATACCTATACTAACTAGAAACAAGCTAATCTCTCCCTGACACAGCAGCACCTCTCCCCACTCTGCCTGATTCCGGGGTAGACTGTGACAAGCATAGTGGCACCAGGTCTTATATACACCTGATGACGCTGTGCGGCCAGCCAATCACTGTAATGCCACAACCAACATGGCTACGGCATTACAGTGAGTGGCAGGCAATCCCTGCATGTTCATTGGCTCTCTAAAGACCGCCAAACATGTAGGACAGGGACCCAAGTTCCTGCCCGAGCAACCCGGAAATACTCTCCAAGCTTGTCGAGTACCGTGATGCTCGGGTGAGTACCGAGTAGTGGTGAGCACGTTCGCTCATCACTAGAGGTGATGTCATCAGAGGAGGATGTGTGGCTAACAGATCATTTGAGGCAAAATCTGCCTGTAGGAGACAGTTCCTGAAAGCTGTGGTGGTGGCGAGGTCTATGTGCGAGCATCTTGTGTTTGGGAATTCTTTTTCATGATGTTGGAGGACCTCTCTACTCCAGTGTGCAAGGTGTGCTATTTGCAAATAAGCTGGGTACATCCTCGCCTAGATCGACTAGGTACTATATTACTCTATCAGCAAATGAAATTGCATCACCTGCTCAAGTGGGGGCTGAGCAGCAAGATGCGCATGGCTCAAGCTTTCCTTCTTCTTGTGGTCATCTTTCTAGAAATCAGTCTGCACTTGCAAGTAGTGGCTCTTTATTGTCCTCAGCCTAATCATCTTCAACTACTGCTCTCCATACACTTCATCCTTTACCACCATTGCATCGTCTGTTCTATCATGAGTGCTAAAGAAACATGCGTACAGTTATCCAATTACCTGGGAATTTTAATCCCACATGTTCAAGTTCACCACAATTCATCATTTTAAGTGCAAGAATTTTTTCTGTAACTCACCTTTCTAACTTTGGATGAAATGTAATTTTATTGCAATTGCATCTGAGATTAATTTTCCCTGTAGCAAGACCATAATACTATGCGGTCCTCCACGCCTCTTCTTTTCACCATTTAAAAGGAATCTGTCACCCCCTGAGAGCACTGGCGTACATAGGAATCACGGGGCCCCATAGCAGAAGTTCTAATGGCCCCCTCCCCTAAAAAAAAAAAGTAAATAATTGTCGTGGTCACACAAGGGCAGATCTCACAACTTTCCATCCGTTACATAGTAATTATCCCCCTGCTGTAGTCCTAGATCCCTCTTTCATTGCCCCATAAGGTGTCATGCCAACAAAAGTGTCCCCAAAACACAGTATGATACCCCCATGGTGAATTCCTCCACATGCGCAGTATAATGTCCCTTCTGTACCCCACCTCAACTCCCAGGGCAAAGTATGGTGACCCCAACACAGTATGATCCCCCAACTGTGACCCCTTAGACCTAGAGCGGATGATACGTAATAAGGGAGGGTGTTATACATAAAAAAAAGGTGAAACTATATAACTAAGGATGGCGCTATACATATTAAGTGAGTACACTATATACTGAGTGTGCTATACATAATATGGCTACATTCCTGCATCTGTGTGCAGTGTCGGTGTGCTGCCCACTTTTACAGATGCATTGAGCATGTCCTATGTTTATCCTCAAAATCGGATCAGAACAGGACATTCTCTGACCCTCACAGATCTCATTCTCAGATCCGTGATTTTCATGGATGTTATGTATCTATAAAACTCTACGAGTCCGTGGACCATCCGATAAAAAGATCTGGCAGCACACGGACATTTCACACACATGTGAGAGTACAGCCTAAGGGATTTTACAGATAACATTATCACTCCAAGTCACACAGTGCAGATACAGAATAATATTTACATCCAGGCACTTACCGCTGACGTCTCATCTGATCAGAGTCGGTTTCTGCTGCTTCTTCTCCATCTGGTCAGACCTTCATGTCAACATCTCCCAGCCCCGACTCATCTTGTCACGATTATCAGTACAGCCCTAAAAATAACAAGGGCACATATATTGCATATATACTTGTGTCTCCCCCACAATGCGCCCTTGAATACAGATATGTACCCCACCATTAATATACTATTAGCCACTTAGTAATCAAAATACAAAGTGATCAGCAGCACTGTGCTTCCCATTAACTATAATCTCTGCCGCCCAATAATATAAATTATTCAGTCTCTGTGACTCTCCCCAATTAACTGTAAGGCTATGTGCACACGGAAAATATACAAGGCTTTGCAGTATAAGCAAAGTGAAACCCCCATTATTGCTCTCTCCCAGCACCCCTATCATTGCTCTCTCCTAGCACCCCCATCATTGCTCTCTCCAGCCCCATCATTGCTCTCCCCATTGCCACCATCCCCATCATTGCTCTCTCCAGTCCCACCATCCCCATCATTGTTTTCACCAGCCCCATCAGCCCCATCATTGCTCTCCCCAGTCCCACCATCCCCATCATTGCTTTCCCCAGCCCCACCATCCCCATCATTGCTCTCCCCAGCTCCATCAGCCCCATTATTGCTCTCCCCAGCCTCACCTTCCCCATAATTGCTCTCTCCATTGCCACCATCCCCATCATTGCTCTCCCCAGTCCCACCATCCCCATCATTGCTTTCCCCAGCCCCATAATTGCTCTCCCCAGCCCTACCATCCCCATCATTGCTCTCCCCAGCCCCATCAGCCCCATCATTGCTCTCCCCCATCCCACCATCCCCATCATTGCTTTCCCCAGCCCCATCAGCCCCATCATTGCTCTCGCCAGCCACACCATCCCCATCATTGCTCTCCCCAGCCCCACCATCCCCATCATTGCTCTCCCAGCCCCATCATTGCTTTCCCCAGCCCCACCATCCCCATCATTGCTCTCTCCAGCTCCATCAGCCCCATCATTGCTCTCCCCAGCCCCACCATCCCCATCATTGCTCTCTCCAGCTCCATCAGCCCCATCATTGCTCTCCCCAGACCCACCATCCCCATAATTACTCTCCCCATTGCCACCCCATCATTGCTCTCCCCAGCCCCACCATCCCCATCATTGCTCTCCCCAGCTCCATCAGCCCCAACATTGCTCTCCCCAGCCCCACATCCCCATCATTGCTCTCCCCAGCCCCATCATTGCTCTCCCCCACCTCCTCTCATTCTCCTGTTCCTCTCTCCAGCATTTTAAGTAAAAAAAAAAAAACTTAAATCTCGGCACGCTCTCCTGCAGCATCCTCCTAGTTGCTGGCAACTTTTTTCCTGACCCAGGCGAGCGCTGTATAATGATGTTGACTTGCCCCCTGGGCCGTGGGGTACCCGGAACCGGGCTTCTGTACGATGCTGGGGGTAGTAGTGGCAACCCGATCCCGTGGCTCAGGGTGGTCAGACCTAATGACGGCAGTCTATTTATCAGTGTTTTGGAATGTCCGACTACGCCACCCGTGGATTGCGGTTAGGGATGACCGCCGCTGCAATGCAGACCACTGAGGCTGGTGTTGGTGTGCAGCACAGGGATATAATAACTCCCCACGGGAAGAGTGTAGCCTCAGGGCAATGTAGGAGGATGCTGGGGGTGATGGTGCAGGCGCAGCATAAATCACACAGAGTCTAATGGTGCAGTTCAGGCCTTTTACTCACAGTTGTTTTCCAAGTCACTTCTGTCAGCAATGACTGCCCAAGCCGTGCTGCGTCCACCAGGTGAGGGGCTCGGTCAACCCCCAGGCAGTTCAGGAGTATGGCACAGGACCCCCTTCTATCCTTTCTCTGGCCTCTTGTGCCCCAGCAGTGACCACGCTTCTGTCCAGCTGCCTCGGGCCTTCTCTGGTAAAACTTGGCGACAGTTTCCCTGACCCTATGTGGTGCCTGCCTAGCGGGTGTAGCCAGGGGTCGCACCAATAAATGATCATGACCTCCGGTTCTTGGCTGAGGGATGATTTACCTCCACCAACTTGGGAATCCGGTACCCTTCCACGGCCTGACCCTTCACCCGATATAACAAGGGTTTGCAACGGTTACTGTCCGTTCTGCGCTCTCTTAGGGTCCCTTCTGCCTTCTTGTTTCTGGAGCCTTTCTACTCCTCTGTCTCTTCTCCTTTCCTTCCTTCTCCTTCTTCTCTTCTCCTCTCTGGCCCCGGCCTTTTCTCTAGGCCTGCCTCATGGAGCTGAGCTCAGGCTGAGCCGCAGCTCCCTGTCAGCTCTCACTGACTGGACTCTCTCCCAACTAACCACTGATCTAAGATGGTGCCCACCTTTTATCCACTTCTCTGTGTCTGAGCTCAGGTGACCTGCACCCAATGAGCTCCTTCCTATGCTCCAGAAACCGTCCCCTACTGCTCCTACATCACTGGGTTCTCTCCCCCCTCCCCACTCCAGCCAGGGACATGGTCAGTTGTGCCTGCATTTATATGGGAGCACCGTTGAGCTGTCCCCCGGAAATGGGGTGAGTGTGTGTATGTATGTGCAGCTAACTGAGCCCTGGTCCACACTCCATCCTTACCTGGGAGTGGAATATCACACCTCTGGTTGAGGTGCAATACCCCTGTCGCAACCGAACCCTCGGGGCGCCACAATATCATCAAGCTGCGCGCATCTGTGTCAAGGAGGAAGCAGAGAACGGATCCCTCCAGCTCCCCTGCCATTTTCCTCCTGTCAGCAGCAGAGCTGCAGGGATCGCTCCATGCCCGCCGCGTGCAGGGAGCAGCTGCACCGGCGGCGGTATGTCCTCCCCTGGACTGCTATGGGGCCCCCTCGCGTCACGGGCCCCATAGCAGTCGCGTGGCCTGCCGCCATTGGCGGTACGCAACTGCCTGGGAGATATCAGACCTCTACTATGGGCATACTTGTTATAGAAAAGTGAATCTATACATACCTGTATGGCCCATAGTAGAGGTCTGATTCCAGAGAAATCAGTTTTTATCAACTCTGTTTTGCACAGGCTTGGTGTCCCCTGGACACCAAGAAATCCCAGCCTATCTGTTTATTAATCCCCGCCTATGTGCTTATTTATCATATTCCCCCCCTCCCTTGCACGTCACAGGGCCCTGTGACAAGCACTGGTCTCCCTCACTTCCTGGACATGCGCAAAACGCCACTCACATAGAGCTCACATAGAGCGCACTTTGTTCCCTCCCGGCCCCGTTTGTCTGTGCACTGCGCCACAGGGCTCTATTGTGCAGGTGCCGGGGAGTCTCTGACTGACTGTGGCTGAAGCTAATTTTCTTAGGTGGCAAACCAGACACCGCTGAAGAGTTGTGGACAGCTCTGAAAGAGCAGGCAGATCTGTGGCTGACACCGCTGAACCTACAGCCAGGCATGGTTGTGTGTGACAATGGCCGGAACCTGGTGGCGACTCTGAAGCAAGGCGAGCTCACATGCCTGGCCCATGTGCTTAACCTCGTGGTTCAGCGGTTTCTCAAAACCTATCCAGATCTGTCACATCTGCTTGTCAAAGTACGCCGCGTGTGTGCCCATTTTAGAAAGTCAGCTACAGCTTCCGCCACCCTTGCTGTGCTTCAGCAGCAATTGCAGCTTCCAGCTCACCAACTGGTGTGCGCTGTCCCTATGTGTTGGAACTCTACACTGCAGATGTTGGGAAGAATTTGTGAGCAGAAGAGGGCAGTTGTTGCCTACCAGCATCAACATGGTTGTCGGTATTCAGGTCAGACTCCACACATAAGACCTCAGGTGTGGATATGGATGTCAGACATCTGTACCATCCTCCAAAACTTTGAGGAGTACACCAAGATGGTGAGCGGCGATGACGCCATAATTAGCATCACCATCCTGCTTCTCTGTCTTCTCAAACTCTCTTTGCTCACAATTAAAGAGGATGCATTGCAGGCGGAGCATGATGAGATGGAGCAAGGAGCCATACAGGGTGATGCTATACAGCCCAGCCTCACCTCATCCCAACGTGGATTGGGTGACAATGATGAGAAGGAAGATCAGGAGCTAGTTTCCTGCACTATAGACGGTACTACCTGCACAACTGTCATATCGTCTGTTCTGCGTGGATGGCCTGAGGACAGGAAGGAGAAGGAAGAGGCGGATGAGGAGGAGAGCATGGTCAGTCGTCCTCTTGGTGAGGACACAGAAGTCTTGCCTCTTTGCAGTCGGGCAAACATGGCTGAGTTTATGTTATGTTGCCTTTCCCATGACCCTCGCGTTGTCCAAATTTTGGGTGACAGTCATTACTGGTTGGTGAAACTTCTAGACCCATGCTACAAGGAGAACTTTCTGGCTCTTATTCCCTTGCCGGACAGGCCTAATATAATGGGGCAGTACCAGAATGCCCTTGTTGCAGTATTATTAAAAAAACTCCCATCTAAAAATGCTGGCGGCAGAGGTCACAGTTCATTGGACAATCAAGGAGTACAAACGAGAGAGACACAAATCCATTCCCGCAGAGGCAAGGGAACACTGTCAAAGTTCTGAGACCGTTTTCTCAGACCCTCCCATCGCACAGGTCCTGAGGCGGGGGGAAAAGTTTCTGAAAATGCTGAGGAAGTATCTTGCCAACCATATCTACCATATCAACATAACTACGTCTCTTGCAAGGGGCATTGAAGTTCCTCCATATTTTTGGCAGCCGTTGCATTCACTGCATAGGCAAACAGTATGGGAGACCCACTTCCTAAAAATGGGAACATTGTTTTCTGGAGGCCCTCCAACCTCTACGTCTCTTGCAAGGGGCATTGGAGTTCCTCCAAATTTTTGGCAGTCCTTGCATTCACTGCTTAAGCAAACAGTATGGGAGACCCACTCCTTTCTAATGGGAACATGTCTTTACTCTGTCCCAGCTCTATGTGTCTTTAAATTGGTATTGAGGTTTTTCCCAATTTTGGCAGCCCTTGGAGTCACTGCATGGGCATTACCACTATAGGAGAACCACTCCTTTATAATGGGAACATTTTTTACTAAGACCCTCCTCTATGTCTCTTCAAATGGGGTATTGGGGAGCATCCAAATTTTTGGAAGCCCTTGCAGTCACTGCATACGCAATAACAGTATAGGAGACCCACTCTTTAATAATGGGAACAACAATGCATAGACGACTGCTGGCTCTTTAAGAATAGTTAGGGCCGTCTGATGGCCCTATAAAAATAGTGTTTGTGACATTCAGAGTCCCTCCTTCATAAATGAAGCAGGATATGTCTGATGAGTTAGTAAAATGTTAAAATGATATTTCCTGGTGAATGCATTTTTCAACGTTGAAAGCAATGCAAAAACGCATCAAAAACACTACATGTGAACATAGCCCAAGGTGTGGAGGAGCATTTTAGTTTTTGGTTATTTATTTTGCTTTATATACAAAGTCATTAATCTGGAAAGGATGTTTCTTAACATTTTTCCCAGGAAAATTAATTTTGGTTTAGTTTTTGTATGTTTTATTGTGAGTCCATAAAAGTGGTGTAATACCTCTGACACCATTGCTGACAGTAGTGATCTGGGAGTCAGAGATGCTTGCAGGGGTCTTCCCCATTCTGTTCCCATGTCATTTTGAGCACTGTTCCCATCAATTTGGGCAATTTTTAGGCCCTCTGCAGACCGCCGGGGGGGCCGCCGGAAAAATGCTTGAGTTTCCCATAGACTTACATTGGGCTCATTACTCGGACCGAGCACTCGAGCATTCCAATTTGCTCGACCCGAGCAATGAGTACTCGTGCATTTTATTGCTCGCTCATCACTAGTGAGTACATGATCTAGACAGTATTGTATCCACTACATGCCAAGAATTTGAATTTATTATGATTTTATGTTACTTGTTTAGTTGGATGCGTTGACAAATGCCTGCTGTACAAATCAATAACACTTTTCTTTTTCTGACAATCTTTCCCAACATAGATTGCATGAAAGATACATGGCTTTTCCAGAAAATACAAGTTGTATAAAACCATCAGATGAAAATACCAAATTTCCAGACATAATAGAATTAAATGTTGGCGGACAAGTCTACATAACACATCACCTTACCTTAGTCACCATTCCTGGATCACGCCTATGGGAGATGTTCTCACAGAAGACGGTCCAGGCTTTAGCCAGAGACAGCAAAGGTCGCTTCTTCTTAGATCGCGATGGATTCCTGTTCCGATATGTGTTAGACTATTTAAGAGACCAACAATTGGTTCTTCCTGATCATTTTCCTGAAAAAATGCGACTTCAGAGAGAAGCCGAATACTTTAAACTTCCAGAGTTAGTAAAAATCCTTATCAATAATCAGAACTCTATTAGCAATAAAACATTTCAGAATGGTTCTGAAGAGCAGTCATCTGATATTGAAGTGGCCAGGAATCTGGCATTTGTGCATGAACTGGCAGCAATTGCAGGGAATCAGTCCACACTTCCAGATCTGCAGCGGTCCGGTTTTATCACCATTGGCTATTGTGGATCTTATACATTGGGTGAAACAGATTCCAAATTCAGAAGAGTGGCAAGAATTATGGTTTGTGGTAAGACCTCTCTGGCTAAAGAAGTTTTTGGTGAGACACTCAATGAAAGTAGAGATCCAGATCTACCTCTTGAAAGATATACCTCAAGGTATTACCTGAAATGTGACTTTTTGGAACAAGTATTTGACAGACTGGCGGATGCTGGGTTTCATATGGTGGCCTGTAACTCAACTGGAGCATGCACCTCTGCTCATGATCAAGCAGACGACAAGATGTGGACATCTTACAATGAATACATTTTCTACCGTGAGTGATCCAACCAAATGAGAAAAAAAAAAGACTTTACCGTCTACCTTTCCTTCCCTGTTCCCCGTTCACCAAATAGAAGAAACCTTTTATAAACTCTACCATTGTCCAAAACTCAACCAATCCTTCTCATGTAGACGTGCATTTTCCTCAATATTCCTTATTTAGATGTAGATTATTACAGAAAATCATTGTCCTAAACTGAAATAGGGTAGATCATCTTACGGTGCCTCTCCTTCCTGCTGTTCGCCCTTCCCTATACTGTTTTTTAATTGTTTATTTCAAATATTGTTTTAAAGAAAATTAGAAACCGCCAAAGATGGACATTAAGGGCTTGTTCACAAGTTGCGTTTTTGCTGTGTTTTTTTCAGTGCAGTAAGCAGTAAGATAAATGATTTTTTTTTAAAGCTGCAGCTTATTAAATTTTTCAAAGCTTTTTTACCGATTCAATTGATGACATAAAAGTCAAAATCAGCATGAAAAATGCATCAAAAACTTGCTTGATGTATGCAGAATTTTTCCTTCCAAGTCTGCATTTTTTGTGCAAGAAAGTAGTGCAAAAAAGCTGTGTGAACGTGCCCTAATGCTATTATTTTCACTATGGTAGTTTACCAGTTCTTCACTTTATACTCAGCTCGGGTATAATATTAGGCTATGATTTTTTTTATATTATTTCGACATGTTGTACTGGGTTCATTGTAGAGCTTTTACTAATGTCCTGTATATTTTTATTTGTTTGGGTTTTAGCACATATTTAAGTGAAAAGTTATCATAACGTGTGCCCACAAGCCCTCCACAAATAATACTTATTATTTCCTTGTTGACACAGGATGCTTGATACGTTGACGCTGGTGGGATTTATCAAAAACGGTGTTTACTAAGTACCCAATGTTATTTCTATGCATTATTGCGTTTACTCATTTACTTACAGCAGCGTATATATTCATTTTGTTTGTGTCTTAGGTTTTGTCTGATACAGTATAGAGTAGTTAGGGGGAGGTGAGGGGGGCTCACCTGACCAAGTTGTGCGTGTCACAACCCCATTGTATGTCCATAGTGTATACACCTGCTGCAGTCACGCCTGCGGATAGAAGGAAATTTTCATCTTCAAATGTATTGAGGAGTAAAAGGAGATGGACATTTCTGGCTGACCGCACTGCTGCTGGAGTAGTAGTCGTTCCACGCTGTGGTAGTATTTAATAGTACCTTTTTTACACATTTCGAGTTCTTGCCAAACTCTTTTTTAAAAAAAAAAAAAAAAGATTACATACAGTGAATGGGAAAGCCCACTTGCCTATGACATAATAGCACGTCATAGAGTGGTAAGGTTAAAGGGAACCTGTCATGTCCCCAAACACTATTAACCTGCAGATATGGGTATAATCAGCAGGTTAATAGAGTTCTAAAGCCGCGCGGCAGCAGCACTGAAAGCCCGGCTACTAGGTGGCAATTAACTTTTTTCCTCCTGGCAGCCTCCGGCTTTCAGTCATAGAGGCACAGCCTCCACGGCTTCAGTACACAGTGATCGGCAGCTGTAACTGCACCCTGGCACTGACTGACAGCCGGCTCAGCACTGATGCACTGTAGAGTCGGCTGTCAGTCAGTGGTTACAGCTGCCACACACTATGTACTGAGAGGTGGCAGAAGCCGTGCCTCTATGACTGACAGCCAGAGACTGGCAGAAGTAATGAAGTTAACTTCCTTCTGGTTAGCGGGGCTCTCAGTGTGGCAGCCGCACTGCTTTATAAAGCCCTATTTTTATAGGGCCATCAGGCGGCCTTTACTATTCTTAAAGGGCCAGCAGTCGGCCCTCGCTATTCTTAGAGAGCCATCAGCCAGCTATGTTTTATTGTTCCCATTACTAAAGAGTGGGTCTTCTATACTGTTATTGTGTATGCAGTGAGTGGCAGGGCTGCCCAAAATTTGGACGCACCCCAATACCACTTTGAAAATTTGGACACACCCCAATACCCCTTTGAAGAGACTTAGAGGAGGGCCTCCTGAAAACAATGTTCCCATTATTAGGAAGTAGGCCTCCCATTGTGTTTGCTATGCAGTGAATGCAAGGGTTGCCAACAATTTGGAGGTACTCCAATGCCCCTTGGAAGAGACGTGGATGAGGACCTCATAAAAAATGTTCCCATTAGAAAGGAGCGGGTCTCCTATACTTGTAATGCCCATGAACTAAGTGTATGGACTGACAAACATTTACCCCTGGGGGGTATACATGAACATACTGTATAAAAAAATTTTTTATGGGCACCATAAACCATAAACACCCTTTGAAAAAATTATGAGGGTGTTGCATCATGGACCACGGTCACCCTGGTGATATGGTGGTGGAGGATGAAGATGAGGATAAGGAGTAGGACAAGAGCAAATAGCCCAAATCAGGAAGCGTATACCCATGTGTGGGTGTGAGAAGGTGCATGGGAATACACCTCCCAAAAAAAGACACTGGATTTGAGTTTATGTTACGCTGCTATCATTCGGTGGTGTTGAGAAGTCTGGCCCAATCCAGCCCTTGTTCATTTTTATAAGAGTCAGCCTGTCAGCATTTTCAGTTGACAGGCGGATGCGCTTATCAGTTAAAATTCCACCAGTGGTACTAAAAACCTGCTCTGATAAAACGCTAGCGGCAGGGCAGGCCAGGACCTCCAAGGCATAGAGAGCCAGATCATTCCACATATCCAGCTTGGATACCCAATAATTATAAGGCACAGTGGAATCACGGAGGACGTTGGTATGGTCAGCAAGGTACTCCCTCAGCATCTTCCCAAACTTTGCACTCCTTGTGAGAGTACCCCGCACCTCAGGGCCTGTGCTATGGGAGGGGCTGAGAAAATTCTCCCAGGACTTTGACAGTGTTTCCCTGCCTCGGCTGGATTGAAGTTGTGTCTCTCTCGTCTGTAGTCCTTGGTTGTCCAACGAACTGTGACCTCTGCCGCCAGCGTTTTCAGATGGGAATTTTTTTAATAGTTCCGCAACAAGGGCCTTCTGGTACTGCCCCATTTTTGTAGACCTGTCCGCCTCAGGAATAAGAGATATAAAGTTCTCCTTGTAGCGTGGGTCTAGAAGTGTCACCAACCAGTAATGACTGTCACCCAAAATTTTGAGGATTCGAAGGTCATGGGAAAGGCAGCGTAACATAAACTCAGCCATGTGTGCCAGACTGCTAACAGGCAAGACTTCCGTGCCCTCACCAAGAGGATGACTGACCATGCTCTCTTCCTCCTCCTCTCTGTCCTCAGGCCATCCACGCTGAACAGACGGTATGACAGTTATGCAGGTAGTACCATCTATAGTGCATGAAACTAGCGCCTGTTCTTCCTCCTCCTCCTCTTCCTCATTGTCACCCAATCCATGTTGGGATATGATAAGGCTGGGCTGTGTGTAATCACCCTGTATGGTTCCTTGCTACATCTCATCATGCTCCGCCTGCAATGCATCCTCTTTGATTGTGAGCAGAGAGCGATTCAGAAGACAGAGAAGCGGGATGGTGACACTAATTATGGTTTCATCGCTGCTCACCATCTTGGTGGAGTCCTCAAAGTTTTGGAGGATGGTACATATGTCTGACATCCATGTCCACTCCTGAGGTCTTATGTGTGGAATCTGAACTGAATACCGACGGCCTTGTCGATGCTGATACTCAACAACTGCCCTCTTCTGCTCACAAATCCTTCCCAACATCTGCAGTGTAGATTTCCAACACGTGGGGACATCACACACCAGTCTGTGAGCCGGAAGCTGCAAATGTTGCTGAAACACGGCAAGGGTGGCAGAAGCTGTAGGTGACTTTCTAAAATTGCCACACAGGTGGCGTACTTTAACAAGCAGGTCCGGCAGCTCCAGGTAGGATTTGAGAAACCGCTGGACCACGAGGTTAACCACATGGGCCAGGCATGGTACGTGTGTGAGCTCGCCTCGACTCAGAGCCGCCACCAGGTTCTGGCCATTGTCACACACGACCATGCCTGGCTGTAGGTTCAGCGGTGTGAGCCACAGATCTGCCTGCTCTTTCAGAGCTGTCCACAACTTTTCAGCATTTTGCGGTTTGTCACCTAAACATATTAGCTTCAGCGCAGCCTGTTGCCGCTTGGACGATGCAGTGCTGCAGTGCTTCCAGCTTGTGACTGATGTGGTCATTTTGGAGATGGAAGCTGAAGAGGAGGAGGAGGCTGAGGAAGATGAGGTGCAAGAGCTGTACACTGTGGGGGCAACCTTGATTGACCTAGGGCCCGCAATGCTTGGCGTCGAGAGGATGTGTTCCATCCCAAGGTCCGACTGGGTCCCGGCTTCCACTATGTTAACCCAGTGTGCCGTCAGCGAGATGTACCGTCTCTGCCCACAAGCACTTGTCCACGTGTCCGTGGTTAGGTGAACTTTCCCGGTAACTGCGTTGTTGAGGGCACGGCTAATGTTTTGGGACATGTGCTTGTGTAATGCGGGGACGGCACACAGGGAGAAATAGTGGCAGCTGGGGTCCGAGTACCGAGGGACGGCCGCTGCCTTCAGGTTGCGGAATGCTTCCCTCTCCACGAGCCTAAAAGGCAACATTTCGAGCACAAGCAGTCGTGAAATGTGTGAATTTAGTAGTGTGGCCTGTGGGGCATTGGCTGCATTCCAATGACTGGGGTATGGACAACTGAACGCTGCGCTGGGACAAAGACGTGGTGCTTCCTGATGCTGCTACTTGAGAGTGTGCAATGACAGGTGCAGGGCAGGAGGCATCTTCGCATGCACCATGGACAGGAGATTGGGTTGCATGCACAACAGCGGAAGAAGCAGTGGTGACACCCACAGACACTGTTCCTGGACCCTGGGGTTCGGCTTACAAAGTCGGGTGCTTTGCTGCCATGTGTCTGATCATGCTGGTGGTGGTCAGGCTGCTAGTTTTGCCACCCCTGCTGATGCCCGCCTGGCAGGCGGTGCAAGTGGCCTTTTTTGGGCTATCGGCACAGTCTTTAAAAAACAACCAGACTCGGGAAGACCTAACAGTTGTATTGGCAACTTCCTTCGCGTTGGTGTCACGGGGAACAGTTGCCTGCCTTCTGTCTCCAGCCACCACACTGCGTCTTCCTCCCTGTTGGGGTGCTCTGCCTCCCTCCCCCTGTGTGCTGCTGTCCACGCTCTGCATGTTCTCCTGCCAGGTTGGGTCAGTTACTATATCATCCACCTCCTCGTCTTCCACTTTCACACTCTGGTCCTCCTCCTGACTTTCTGGCAATTGTGTCTCATCATTGTCCACCTCTTGTGACACTTTCCCACCGTCGCCTTTGTGTGACCGTGGCTGCTCAAATATTTGGGTATCGCTACATGCGATCTTCTCTTGCCCCGCTTCAAGTGGAGCGGATGAGAGGCCTGAATCTATAAATGGAAAAGTGAAAAGTTCTTCGGAGTTTCCAAGTGTGGGATCAGTTGTCTCCGGGCACTCGGCATGGTGGGAGGAAGGAGGTTCAGGGTGAGGAATATGCGGTGTAGACTCACGGCTACTGAGACTTGACCGTGTAGAAGACAAGGTGGTGGTGGTGGTGTGGGCAAAGTGACTGGAAGCATTATCCGCTATCCAACCAATAACCTTTTGGCACAGCTCTGGGTTCAATAGTTGTGTGCTGTTGTTTCCTAACAATTGGGACAGGAAGGTCTGGTGAGACGATGTGGATGTTTTTTGTGGCACAATTTCAGCCTCGGCCTCTGCATGCACCATCACCATCACGTCCAGTTCCCCGTCCCTTGCCAGGCGCCTTGCCCATTTTAAAAGGAGAACAATATCTTCCACGCTCACTACAAATGACTGAATTGGGAGCGAAGTTATATGTAATCCGTGTGACGGAGAAACCACAGTTTTAAATACCTGGCCTGTAGGTAACTATTTTGAACAGCAAACTGGTGTCAATTGCTTCACTGACACACTGAAACAATTTTTTAATGGAGGCCAGAAATGGCAGTATTTTCAGCGCAATTGTATGTGATCCATGTGACGGACAAACTACAGTTTTAAATAGCTGGATTTCTAGCGCTGTAATATGGAAAGGACCTGGCTGTATTCTGCAGTGCCAACAAGCAAATGGCGCAGAACAACGGTGTTCTCTGGATTGCTTTATAAGCAAATTATGAGGATTAAGATCCCCCCAAAAAATATTCCTGGCCCCTGAGACCTGGGCCTTTGTATAGAAATATCTAACAGCAGCAGAAGGCAGAATAGGAATGGAGCTTCTTGTGCTATATGCACTGCAGTCTGCTATATACCCTGCCTGCCTATATACACTGCCTGCCTATACACTCTGCCTGCCTGATATCTCTGCAGATGGATTAGTCCTCAGAAGGACTGTTTGTTGACATGAATATGTGTCTCTAACATACACTGCTCAAAAAAATAAAGGGAACAGTGAAATAACACATCCTAGATCTGAATGAATGACATCTTCTCATTGAATACTTTGTTTTGTACAAAATTGAATGTGCTGACAACAAAATCACACAAAAATCATCAATGGAAATCACATTTATTAACCAATGGAGGCCTGGATTTGGAGTCACCCCCAAAATTAAAGTGGAAAAACACACTACAGGCTGATCCAACTTTGATGTAATGTCCTTAAAATAAGTCACAATGAGTCTCAGTATTGTATGTGGCCTCCACGTGCCTGTATGACCTCCCTACAACGCCCGGCATGCTCCTGATGAGACTGAGTATTGTGTGTGGCCTCCACGTGCCTGTATGACCTCTCTACAACGCCTGGGCATGCTCCTGATGAGGCTCAGTATTGTGTGTGGCCTCCACGTGCCTGTATGACCTCCCTACAATGCCTGGGCATGCTCCTGATGAGGCTGAGTATTGTGTGTGGCCTCCACGTGCCTGTATGACCTCCCTACAACGCCTGGGCATGCTCCTGATGAGGCTGAGTATTGTGTGTGGCCTCCACGTGCCTGTATGACCTCCCTACAACGCCTGGGCACGCTCCTGATGAGGCTGAGTATTGTGTGTGGCCTCCACGTGCCTGTATGACCTCCCTACAACGCCTGGGCACGCTCCTGATGAGGTTGAGTATTGTGTGTGGCCTCCACGTGCCTGTATGACCTCCCTACAACGCCTGGGCATGCTCCTGATGAGGCTGAGTATTGTGTGTGGCCTCCACGTGCCTGTATGACCTCCCTACAACGCCTGGGCACGCTCCTGATGAGGCTGAGTATTGTGTGTGGCCTCCACGTGCCTGTATGACCTCACTACAATGCCTGGGCATGCTCCTGATGAGGCTGAGTATTGTGTATGGCCTCCACGTGCCTGTATGACCTCTCTACAACGCCTGGGCATGCTCCTGATGAGGCTCAGTATTGTGTGTGGCCTCCACGTGCCTGTATGACCTCCCTACAACGCCTGGGCATGCTCCTGATGAGGCTGAGTATTGTGTGTGGCCTCCACGTGCCTGTATGACCTCCCTACAACGCCTGGGCATGCTCCTGATGAGGTTGAGTATTGTGTGTGGCCTCCACGTGCCTGTATGACCTCCCTACAACGCCTGGGCATGCTCCTGATGAGGCTGAGTATTGTGTGTGGCCTCCACGTGCCTGTATGACCTCCCTACAACGCCTGGGCACGCTCCTGATGAGGCTGAGTATTGTGTGTGGCCTCCACGTGCCTGTATGACCTCACTACAATGCCTGGGCATGCTCCTGATGAGGCTGAGTATTGTGTATGGCCTCCACGTGCCTGTATGACCTCTCTACAACGCCTGGGCATGCTCCTGATGAGGCTCAGTATTGTGTGTGGCCTCCACGTGCCTGTATGACCTCCCTACAACGCCTGGGCATGCTCCTGATGAGGCTGAGTATTGTGTGTGGCCTCCACGTGCCTGTATGACCTCCCTACAACGCCTGGGCATGCTCCTGATGAGGCTGAGTATTGTGTGTGGCCTCCACGTGCCTGTATGACCTCCCTACAACGCCTGGGCATGCTCCTCATGAGGTTGCGGATTGTCTTCTGTGGGATCTCCTCCCAGACCTGGACTAAAGCATCTGCCAACTCCTGGACAGTCTGTGGTGCAACGTGACGTTGGTGGATGGAGCGAGACATGATGTCCCAGATGTGCTCAATTGGATTCAGGTCTGGGGAACGGGCGGGCCAGTCCATAGCTTGAATGCCTTCATCTTGCAGGAACTGCTGACACACTCCAGCCACATGAGGTCTGGCATTGTCCTGCATTAGGAGAAACCCAGGGCCAACCGCACCAGCATATGGTCTCACAAGGGGTCTGTGGATCTCATCTCGGTACCTAATGGCAGTCAGGCTACCTCTGGCGAGCACATAGAGGGCTGTGCGGCCCTCCAAAGAAATGCCACCCCACACCATTACTGACCCATTGCCAAACCGGTCATGCTGAAGGATGTTGCAGGCATCAGATCGCTCTCCATGGCGTCTCCAGACTCTGTCACGTCTGTCACATGTGCTCAGTGTGAACCTGCTTCCATCTGTGAAGAGCACAGGGCGCCAGTGGCGACTTTGCCAATCCTGGTGTTCTGTGGCAAATGCCAAGCGTCCTGCACGGTGTTGGGCTGTGAGCACAGCCCCCATCTGTGGACGTCGGGCCCTCATACCACCCTCATGGAGTCGGTTTCTAACCGTTTGTGCAGGCAAAGGCACATTTGTGGCCTGCTGGAGGTCATTTTCCAGGGCTCTGGCAGTACTCCTCCTGTTCCTCCTTGCACAAAGGCAGAGGTAGCGGTCCTGCTGCTGGGTTGTTGCCCTCCTATGGCCCCCTCCACGTCTCCTGGTGTACTGGCCTGTCTCCTGGTAGCGCCTCCAGACTCTGGACACTACGCTGAAAGACACAGCAAACCTTCTTGCCAGAGCTCGCATTGATGTGCCATCCTGGATGAGCTGCACTACCTGAGCAACTTCTGTGGGTTGTAGAGTCCGTCTCATGCTACCACAAGTGTGAAAGCACAACCAACATTCAAAAGTGACCAAAACATCAGCCAGAAAGCATTGGTACTGAGATGTGGTCTGTGGTCCCCACCTGCAGAACCATTCCTTTATTGAGTGGGTCTTGATAATTGCCAATAATTTCCATCTATTGTCTATTCCATTTGCACAACAGCATGTGAAATTGATTGTCAATCAGTGTTGCTTCCTAAGTGGATAGTTTAATTTCACAGAAGTTTGAGTTAGTTGGAGTTATATTCTGTTGTTTAAGTGTTCCCTTTATTTTTTTGAGCAGTGTATATAAAGCCCCATCCAAAATGTGATAGGGCAGACCAAAATGGGAAAATGAAAAACACCTGTAAAGAGACATAGCTCAACTGACAGAGGAACAGACCACTAAGCAACAGTCACTAGATCAAATCCCTAACCGAACCATGACAGATGTGTCTATTTTTCAAATTTTTTAATTTATATATTTTTTATGATCACAAAGAATCTCTAAAAGCATTTTACGTTGCATTCTTTTATTTGTAGAAATTATTTTGTGTATTGGTCATATTTTTTTAATGTTGGCGGGTCTAGAAGCAGTGTTTATTTTTCTTTCTTTTTTTTTTTAGTTATGCTTTTTTATTGTATTTTATTTTTGCCATTTTCATTTATTTCTTTTTTCATTTATTTTATACACTGTGCTTCCCATAATTCTTTTTTGCTGATTTCCACCTTTAAGTGGGGCTGGTATGTTTGCCCCAGCAACAGGGAAAGTTCAGTTACCTGCCAACGCTAGTAAAACAATTGCAAAACTTTTTCTTGGATTTCAATGCTATTTATTCATTTCTTTAATTAATATTATTTAAAAAAAAACCACAACCCTAATATACTATGATACAAAATAGGTACATATAGGCTCCCAACCGGAAATTACTATAATGTACTGCTGCTGGGAAGTGTACTCACTCGAGGGTATATAAGCAAGAAACAGCTACAAAAATAGGGATAATTTTTGTATGGCATGTTGACAATCCATTGCTTTGAGGAGGAGGTGGTGCAGGGCAGGGAATAGAGCTGGAGTGACAGAGGCTTCAGATCTACAGTAGCTCTTCAGGCTTATTTGCATATTAATTCAGATGATGAATTTTCAGCAATGGATGAATAGACTGGCCATGTAAAGGTATTGGAAATTAGAAGGTATATACAGACAAACATTCTAGTGAACATTACAGTATAAAAGATAAGCAGCTATAAAGCTTTTTCTGAACAGTGTTTTTGCTCTTTTGATACAGTGAGACCTGGCACCCAGCTGCCTTGACTTAAAGCCTGCTGTTCAATGCATTTATAATACCTTCAAATGCCATTTGGCCTTTTCTAGTAAAAGGAGGATAATCAATCTATGAAATTATTTTGGCTGCAAGGGAAGACGGAATAAAAATAGATAAGCATACCTATTATCCTAAATCCCACAATAATCCCTTCAAGGGAAAATCCTTTCTTTTAAACAAATGAAAAGATGAAACATTAATGAATATACATGGCTAGATTAGGCCCCTGATTCCCTGTAACCAAAAAAATCTGCTTTGCAAGCATAACAAAAAGTACATCAAGGGTTCTCTTTATAGCCACACTTGAGTACGATACATAATTGTCAATAATTAATCAAATAAACATTTCAAAGTTATGCGTAATCAAGGATTGTTATTTAAATATATTTATTACATAAAATCATGAGAACAATCAGTGAAAAGTTGACATTCAAAAAATTCTGTAATACAAGTACAATCATTTTGTTAATAAACAACATGTCAAAAAATGATTAACTGATTAACCCAAAAATGTTCATCATTCGCTGTTTAAATAGAAAAATGATGTTTTTTTTTACAAAGCTGTACAACAATTATGTCTATTTGGGGATCTGCCAGAGGTTTGCTATTTGCAAAATGAGGAAACAATGGCATATTTTCAAGGCGTACAAAAATGATCCCTTTTTTAGGGAGCAGAAACAGGTGTGCTATATTAAAAATGGTGGGCAGATAAGCAGAAGACTAGAAGCATGTACCTGTTCCTCGACACAAGGATGGATATCTGACAGTGTAACAGAGAAAAAGGAAGAGGAGTACTGTTAGAGCACAATAAGCAGTAGTGGTATATGACAATGATGGTAATGATGACACTGAGAGGTTCCACTTGAGGATGCTGCCTGGCTGTCAGAAAGATGAGTGTGACGAGAAGGGACATGAGGACAACTTGAGTCTCTGATTCAGATTAACTTGCTTGTGTGGCACCCCAGGGGTCTGGTTTCCACAGTAATGTAATGTTATGTCTGAGAGCAGGTGGGAGGTCCTTTGGTCAGGGATCCTGTGCATGCCACACCTCCTGCCCAGTCTTGGGAGGGGGAAAACTTCCCCTGTATAAACCCGGGGCTGAGGCAGGGTTAGTCAGTCAAGGAGAGGAGAGACGAGAAACAGTCAAAGGAGGAAACAGCAGAAGCTCAGTGGGAGCAATACTACTACGAGTCAGGGGCTGGCAGCTGCAGAGCTCGCCCTGACTGAGAAGCTTTCTTACCGGACCCGGCGTCCGAGGCTGTGGGGACTAACTCTTACCCAGCAGCAGAAGCCGACCGGCAGGGGATTTCAGGTCCTCAGGCCCAGAAACCCGAAGGCACGGTCACACGCGTGGGACCAGCACCGCCATCGTGGAGCGGAAGCCATTAGAAGGCCCCGAGTCACCGGCCATACGGGTGAGCACCACACGGTACACTCAGGGACGTGGGCTACTTATATCCGCTTCTAGCAAGGTAGCCAGAAGAGTACAGTCAGTTTGGGAGGCCTACAACTCCGCCTGGCCAGGGGAGATCCCATCTGCTCAAGGACTGACCAGGCCCCGTTCGCTAGCAAGTACTCCGGGAGGGTCTATCGTTGTTACCAGTAAAGACCCTGAATTACACCGCACCGTCTCTGAGTGGTTCCTGCTACCCCCCATCTTCCACGTCGGCTGCCCTGAGGCCATACCCCTCCCGTTGGGGGTTATACTATCACGCTGCACCATTCTACACCGGCCTCAGCGGTCTGCCCTGCAGCGGCAGCTCCATAGCTGCAAATCAACGGGTGGCGTAGTCGACACTCAAATAACATCTATCAAGACTGCCACACACTGAGTTTGACTCCCTGGGCACGGACCGGGTCCCCGCCACTCGGAGACTACAACCCTCATCTGATCCGGTTCCGGGTAAGCCCCCGTGCGCGGGACGCTGCGCGACACAGCAGGCCCAGGGGCGCGTCACTTGCAGGTGATGTTGCTTCATGTGCTGATGGAGAGCCATCATTCCTGGTTTATTGAGCCTGGAAGGTTCCACTTGAGGATGCTGCCTGGCTATCAGAAAGATGAGTGTGAAGAGAAGGGACATGAGGACAACTTGAGTCTCTGATTCAGATTAACTTGCTTGCAGGTTATGTTGCTTCATGTCCTGATGGAGAGCCATCATTCCTGGTTTATTGATCCTGGATGTCCACATTTTATTTTCATCCTGCAAAACCAGCTGCAAACTGCCAAAGAATTGTCTGCCAACAACTTGCAAAGGAACTGCCACATCTAAGGTGCCAACACATATGATCAGCTCTCAACATCACCTGCGCTTTCAGGCACTGTTGAGCCTCCTCCACAGCAGCACATACAGCATCATCTGCTCCTGGGCCAGCTGCAGAACAATCTGTGTTTGCCCCAGAAGATATTTTAGTCGCATGTTGCCTCCACTGTATATAGCCAGGTCAACACCCTCCTTCTCTGATCTCACCATCTCATCAGCACTGATATCTAATTCCTAGGTCTTGTCCACCACAGAATCATCATCATTGACTCAATTGACTTGCCCTGTCGCAGAGTGCCACTGCCTGTGTCCCTACCACTGGAAAGTCACACTGACATTTGAATCACCTCCTCAATCACCCCTGGACCTTTATCATCTAAGTAAAAAGACTGACTTTTCATCTCTTCCAGTAAATCAACTGGAAGTTGTTCTTGTGAAATATCTTCCTTAGCTGCCAGGATACTGTGGATTAGGAGGCTAAGAGGCAGATACTGCTGTCCTTGACAGAATTAAACGTCCACTTACGTAAAAAATCAAGTGTTATGTTGGCGGAGGAGATGGACTGAGCAGGACAGTAACTCAAGCTGATGGTGTCGCTGTCAGAGGTAATGTCATCCTGCTGTGACTGAGACCTGTGATGTAACTTATATTTCAATTTGCCTTCTACTTCTTCTCTCCATTTATATTCTTGCCTGAGGCAAAGGCAGCCACTTGTGGCCTGTGTTTGATACTACTATTGCTGGTGTCAGCAGTGTCGGTGATACTGCTGTTGCTCCCACATTTTTTTCAATGATATGGATCCCTTTTTCTCTTATGTCCGTGGCCAGTGCCACGTTTGTTTACTATATATTTTGGGTTCAAACACAAGGCAACATTCAGACGTCAATGATTTTTCTCATGCACAGAAAATTATTCGCATTTCATAAGTGTTTTCGAATTAAGTTTAATGTTTAGTCAGTATTTCGGTTTTTACAAACAGTGTTTCATCAGAAATTTTTCACATATAACAATAAAAACAAAGTACCCTGAAAAGCTTCTCCTACTCATTGTAATGTTAATCATGCACAGCTCACGGATTGCGCACTGATGCAATTTGTGTGCTATCCAAGGTTTTCACGGATCCATAGACTTTTATGAGACATTTTAATCCATGATGACTCGAATAAAAAACTGACATGTCTAAATGATTTTTTGCGGACATACAGTGTGCAAAAAAACACAAACAACTCCATAAAGTATAATGGTTACGTGTACTAGCCGTGAAAAAAATACGTACATTTCCACGGCCCCACTATCAGTATTTGGTCAGTATTCGGTCAGTATTTTTTCTCAGGAGTGGGAACTAGTGATGAGTGAGCGTGCTCTCCACTACTCGGTGCTCGCCTGAGCATCACGGTGCTCGACAAGCTCGAAGCTCGGCGAGTATTTCCGGGTTGCTCGGACGAGAGCTCAGGTCCCCGTCTTGCATGTTTTGCGCTCTTTAGAGAGCTAATGAACATGCAGAGATTGCCTGTGACGCGCCCCCGAGGACTGTGGGGTACTCGCCACCGGGTCGGTCAGTTCCTTGGGATTCTCACAGGAGCGTGACCCGGTCCGTGGCCCTAGGCGGTCATTAAAAAGCAAGGACAGTTTGTTTAGGGGAAAAGTTTTGTGATGCCACCCGTGGTGTGTGGCTATAGGGGGGTCGCCGCTGCTATTTAGATCCACTGGGGCTGATGGTGATGCAGCTGAGATAGTGCAGCTCCCCACGGGCAGAGCTAGGCCCCAGGTCAGTATATTGGATGGATTGTCGGGGGTCCTTTCCATGGGATGGAGCTTCCTGCTGGCGTAAGCAATCACTCTCTCTCTGCCTTGCTGTACCTGGGACAGCACCGCTCCCAATTCCATGTTGCTGGCATCCGTATAAAGTATAAAGGGTTGGCCATAGTCGGGGTAGGCCAAAAACTTCGTCTCCCATAAAAGCCACCTTCAGCCGAGTGAAGGATTCTTCTTCTTTTTTACCCCACTCGAACGGAGGATTCAGGTTCTTGGCCTTCTTGGACTGGCCCACTAAGAGGTCCTGCATGGGTGCCGCTATCTTAGTGAAACACTTGATGAATCTCCTGTAGTAGCCTACCAGCCCGAGGAACTGCCGCACTTCCTTGATAGTGGAGGGTCTTGGCCAGTCCTTGATCACGGTGACTTTTTTCAGGGTCTGGTGCTACACCTTCGGCGCTTATCACATGGCCTAGGTACTGCACCTTGGCTTCAAAAGGTGGCACTTGGACGGCTTTACTTTCAGGCCAAAACCGGATAAGGCCTCGAACACCTCGGCCAGGTGCTCCAGGTGGTCTTTGTACGTCTTTGAGTAGACGATTACATAGTTCAGGTATAGCAGAACGGTTTCGGAGTTTTTGTGTCCTAGGCTACACTCCATTAACCGCTGGAAGGTTCCTGGGGCGTTGCAGAGCCCAAATGGCATGCAGTTGAACTCGCAGAGGCCCATTGATGTCGTAAACGCGGTCATCTCTCTGTCCACCTCTGCCACGGGAACCTGCCAATACCCACTTGTGAGATCTAAAGTAGAGAAATAGTTAGCGTATCTCAGTGCAGCTAATGATTCCTCAATCCTGGGTAATGGGTAGGCGTCCTTATGTGTAATGCGCTTAATCTGCCTATAATCAACACACATCCTCATTGTACCATCTTTCTTTCTAACGAGGACCAATGGAGCTGCCCAGGGGCTACAACTATCTCTGATCACCCCAGCCTCCTTCATCTTCCGTAACATTCCTTTGGCACATTGATAGTGAGCTGGGGTTGCAGGCCGGTACCTCTCTTTAATGGGCTGATGATCTCCCGTGGGGATATGATGTTGGATCCCTTTTACCTGCCCAAAGTCTAGTGGGTGTTTGCTAAAGACTCGCTCATATTCTTGGACCACCCGGTACACCCCATGATTTTGGTGCAAAGGGGTGGAGTCAGTGCCTACTTGTAGCTTCTGACACCAATCCTCCATCTGCCCCTTGGAGCCATTGCCCTCCGCCTGTTCGGATGGAGGCAAGGGGTCCACTGCCTTTATTGCGTTGTTACTGACAGTAAATAGCTTAGCAAGGGTGGCATACCGGGGTGGCAGACCTCTTTCTCCCCAGAATTCAGGATGCGTATCGGGACTCTCCCCTTGCGGACATCGACTACCCCACTGGCCGTCAAGATGGTGGGCCTACTATTAGAGTACACGGGTTCTACCACGAGAGCAAAGACAAAGAAAATAACGAACAAGAGGCCACTAAATTTATGCAAAAATGTCAAAATTTATTAGGAAGTAGTGACAGGCAAAAAAGGGAGGGGGGGTAAAGTGCAAAGTGCAGACAGGAAAAAAACTTAAAGACAGCTCCACGCAGCAGCTGCCATACATGTATATATGTGGTATAATTGTACCCAATCTGCAAACATGCTTGATGGGTAGTACACCAGATGGATATGAAATCAAGAGAGTATATATCAATTAGTATACATTATCCAACACGATGTACACAATATAATGCTAGTAAGGCCCTGTATAACTGCCAAAGTTAGTTAAAAAAGGTCGAATATATTGCCCTTAATGTTTAACTTAGTATAATATAATCCACATTCATATATCAAAGGGTAGAAGAGGGTCACCCAAACCCTGTATATACATAGCGAGGGGTGAAGAGTAAAGAGCAAGGGAGGCAAGACAGGTGCAGGGGCATACGGTGTGAGCTGCACACGTGGACCTATTGCCCCGACGCGCGTTTCGGTTTCCCTTCGTCAGGAGGCATGGGGGAGTAGGCGGTGCAGGAATATATAGAGGCGCCACAAAATACTGCAGGACCGGAAGTGACGCATCGCGTAGCCATGGAGACCGGGACCCCAGCCGGCGTCCGCGACACATGACAGACAGCGGCAGGACTGCGGGATCTGACGATGGGCGCCACCTGGAGATACAGACGAGCCGGCTGTGGGCCCTGAACACATGGCACGCATGCATGCACGGTCACAATTGTAATGCATTATGCTGTGCATATTAGAACCGTATATATTCTCAGATAACAGCAAGGGTGAGTTAAGCTGCATCATTTATGAACCAACATACATAGAAAGGAGCATAAATAAATAGGGGAATGGCACAGAATCCCTCCATCCCAATCAAAATACATTGTTACAAGGACAACACATATCAACTACAGCATCACTTACTATCAAAATATAGAACGCTTACATAATCTCAAAAATAAATTATTACATATATATTTGCATAAGAAAATAGCAGTAAGTATATAGGAAATGGCAGGTATAGAAGCCATAATACATCACATGATTGTTAGGCTAAAACAACAGTGTATAATACACAATGAATGCATAGTATACAGTAATAACAGTAATGACAATGTACATACATCATGAAATACTATATTAGGTATAATAGAATCAATACGCCTAATTTTGAAAAGAGAGGTATCAAAGTTATGGTGGGTTTTAAAGTGACGTGGTATTGTCTTCAATGTGGATGTGTCCGTGTGGCCGGCTGCAGCAATAATCCCTAGGACATGCTCACGGATCCGTATCTTAAATTGACGAGTCGTCATACCTACATAGATAAGTCCACAAGGACATGTGGCGAAATATATCACATTTTTAGTGATACAGGAGATGAATCTATTAATTTTATAGGTTTTGGATCTATCAGACTTGAAGAACGTATCGCTACGCTCGACACTGGGACATGCAACACACCGACCACATGGAACACATCCACATCGCCTAGTCTGCCCATCGAGGAAAGTAGTACCCACAAAACCCTCGTAATGAGACCGCACTAAATAATCAAGTAGATTCTTGGAACGCCTGACGGTGATAGATGGTCTATTAGGGATATATCTAGAGATAACAGGATCGGCCTTCAAAATATGCCATGATCGAGCCAATATATCTCTCAGCCGAGGGAATTGTGAGTGAAAGTTGGTGATAAATCTCACCTGTTCATTGGCACTTCTTATATCTCTATTACCATACAGTAGGTTATGCTGAGAAGTAAATCTGTCCCTATTATATGTCTTTTCACCATACAGCGACTGTAGCCACGAGCATAGAACCTCTCCTTGAGTTCTTGGGACTGCCTCTCAAAATCGATATCAGTGGAGCAGATCCTCCGTAAACGGAGGAATTGCTCCACCGGTACCAATTGAATCATGTACTTCGGGTGTGACGACGATGCATGCAACAGCATGTTGGTGGAGGTTGGCTTACGAAAAATAGCCGTTTGCATGCAGTTAGTGTCATCCCTCCTCTTGACCCCTGAGACCTATTGCTGCCCGACACCATATTAACATTTCACTCCTAGGGGGCATTGCAATGGGGAATGGATCAGTCATCCTGACACTGCCGACTTCTCCACCAGACAGCTCTACCTGTTGTCTTTTCATCAGGGCTCTGATCTCCTTCTGCAGAACTCTCTGCTGACTGGAACTGGCAGTCTCTGCGACCTGTTGCAACGGAACAATAATTTTCCCAAGACAATTCTCTATCACATTGGTGCCTAAGGTTATCATAGGATGGCTTTCTCGGCGACCAATATCTACAATAATCAACCCTTGTGATGGCAATTCTACTAGGCCAACCTTTATGGTCACCTCTTTATACCCCACCTGAGGCAAGGGCTGACCATTGCTGGCAAAGATGTTAAAGTGTTCATCTGGACGGCGGGTAATGTCTGAATCAGTCCAGTATTGTTTATAAAGGATATATGGCATCGTGGTCACCTGGGACCCAGTGTCCAGCAATGCGTTCATCGGGATGCCATCAAGCACGACAAGTAGGACCGGTTGTCCTCTCACGTACTTGTCTCGCCATCTTTGTGGGCCTGGTCGTCTTACTCCTGGGGGTTGGCCCTCTGCCCCAGAGGTTGCTCATTTAAATTACAGAATCTTGAGTAGTGTCCCGCCTTTTGACAGCGGCGGCAGATGGGTTGTCAGTCCTGGTCGTAGCGATCGCTGTTCCTCTCTCTGGTCGGTAGAATTCTTCTCTGTCGTCACCACGGGACGTCATCTGGACTGAAAGCCAGCTGGATCCTTTCCTTTGGAGACACTTGCATGGCCTGCACGGTTTTGGTTAGTGTAGCCACACTTTTGGTCAGCTCCTGGACCTGAATTCTTTAGGTCTGCAGAGGGGTCATTATCTAGAGTCTGCGGGTCAGCCTCCACAGATGCCGGGGAAAAGGACGCCGCCTACTGGTGGTATGTGATAGCTGGGCGCTGGAGGGGTGCAGTGTCACTTGGGGTTGATTTTCGCAGCACCCGGATGGCCCGGTCTTTAAATTGCGCAAAGTCCAGATCAGGGTTTTGCAGAGCCATAATGAGCAGCTGTGTCCGGTGAGCATTAGACAGGAGCCCCTCAATAAACTGTTCAGTTAGCAATCTTTCCTCGTCTCGCACACTGTCAGAGTCTACCTGTTTAATGGCCCACAGCGCCTCCTGCAGGTTTAGAGCATAGTCCTGTACACTCTCCTGCACCCTTTGTTTGCACCCGTAGAACTTCATTTTAATCTCCACTGCTGTGCAGGTGTCAAAGGTATCCTTCAGCCTGGTCAGGATTTGCTTAACAGTTCCTTTGTCCCTGCCCGGCCAGGACTTCACCTCCCTATGTTGTCAATATTCAGCTTATAGAATGAGGCTGTCTTCAGCAGAGAGGAGAGGTAGGGGGGGCTGATGGACAGAGGAGGGACTTGAAAGTACTGAATAGCTGTTTAGGGTTGTGAGACACGTATGATATAAGAGATGGGAAGTAGACTTGTTTTGCTTCAGTGAGAAATTGTGCAGCATTTTTAAAACTTCTGTTACTGGACTCCATTCCCTTTATTTGGTAGTCGCACAGCAGTACACCTTGTAGATGAGGGGAAGGAAGAACATGTGCTCCAGTAGATGACAAGTAGATGCATGCATCAAGTGGCCTCTGCTCCTCTTCCTCCACCTTAACATCACACACAGTACAGTCCTCAGAGATGGCACCGCAATTACCCTTGTTTTCACCCATGTCACAACTCTCCAACCAGCCAACTGACTGAGGGGAAGCACAGATGGGTGAGTCTGCAGAGCTGTTCACACATTCTATTCTGGGGCATCAGAGGTCTGATCCAAAGCTTCACAGACTAAAGAGGGGGAAAGCATGTGTAGCGATGCCCCAAATTTTTTTCCCGGACGAAGTAGGGTCCGTGAACAATCCAAACCCTCGTCACCAGACGTTAACCCCTGGGGGTGGGCATGGATGGGTTGGAGAAAGAAATAAATACACACCAGAAGATGGAGAACTAAACTAATATACAACAGGGGTGGGAAAACTAAACTACTAAACAGCTATGTTTGGAGAACTAAACTACTACACACCAGGGGATGGAGAACTAAACCACTAGACACCAGAAGATGGAGAACCAAACTAATAGACAACAGAGATTGGAGAACTAAACTACTAAACAGCTAAGGTTGGAGAATGAAGCAAATACACACCAGAACATGGAAAACTAAACTAATAGAAAACAGGGGTTGGAGAACTAAACTAATAAGACAACAGGGGTTGTAAAACTAAACTACCACACAGCTAGGATTGGAGAACTAAACTACTACACATCAGGGGATGGAGAGCTAAACCACTAAACACCAAGGTGTCACTAGACAGCAAGTGTTGGACTCCCCAAGGCTTGCAGGACAAACCTCTGTATCTAACACTTCCTCCAGTGCTTCTGCCTCCTCCACCTCCTCTAGGGCCTCCACCTGCGCCCTCAACCTCTGCCTTAATAAGACACATGTTCCAACAGTGCAGAGAGAATCCCCCCCACCTCTGTACTGCGCAGCCAGGGCTCACCGCAATCAGGCAGTGTTAAAATTAATATGCCTTGCAGATCGCAGTTATACAGCTGAAGAGTTGTGGACAGCTCTCCAAGCCGAGTTTGAGCAATGGCTGTCTTCATTGAACCTGGAACAAGAGAAGGCCGTGTGCGATAACGGTACAAACCTGGTGGCGGCACTACGCTGGGGCAACCTCACACACGTGCTTTGCATGGCTCGCATCCTCAACCTGATTGACAGCAATTTCTCCCCCACTATCGCTGCCTGGATGTGCAGCTGCAGGAACTACGGTCTCTGCGTGCTCCCTTAAAACTATAAAAATGAGCAGGATCTTTAGTATAAAAGCTAGACTACTAGACAACCAGCAAACTCCTTCATGATGATACAGGCCACCATCTCCTTAGCTTGCTGGTACTTTTCTGTGGGATTGAGCTTGTCTCCAACCAGCCTGGAATATCCAGTGAATGGCGCGCCACGGTTTGGTATTAGCACCCAGTACCAGAAGCAATGCCATCCACAATTTCCATACATCAGGAATTTTATTTGGTAGACTGGCTGAGCAAACATTAGTTTCTCACAAAGGAGCCGAAGACACTGAGTGGCAGTAGGTGCAAGTTTCTCCAGCATGACCTGTTTGTTATTGTTAAATATCAGAGGGAGAACATAACTGGGCTTTGCCAAGGTGCCATATTGCATCTTAAGTCTTATCGGCCCTGCACTTGTGGCCTTACATTCTACAGGATGGTGGGGAAGGAGACAGTAGGTTGTGGAGTTGCGTTAGCTTCGGTGGTGTTGAGGTGGCAGTGAGGCAATGGCAGGCTGTAGGCTGTCTTGAAGAAATGGGTTTTCAGGTTGTGTCTGAAGGATCCGAATATGGTGGCTAATCGGACATGTTGAGGCACAGAATTCCAGAGGATGGGGGATATTTGGTAGAAGTATTGGAGACGATTGGGTGAGGAACAAATAAGTGTGGAGAGAAGGAGGTCTTGGGAGGACTGGAGATTACATAAGAAAATATATCGGGAGATTAGTTCAGAGATGTACGGAGGAGAGAGGTTATGGATGGCTTTGTACATTAGTGCTAGTAGTTTGTACTGGATACGCTGGGCAATTGGGAGCCAGTGAAGGGATCTTATAGATTGCAATTGACGCGCCCCCTGGGCCGTGGGGTACTCGGTGCCGGGCGGGACGTTGCTAGGGGAGATGTCACAGTGGCGGTGACTCGGTCCGTGACCCAGGGCGGTCAATCAAAAGTGGTTATTTACAGGGGATTTTATAGTTTTATATATATAGTTCGTGACGCCACCTGTGGTATGCGGCTGCCGCTGCGGATTCTGATCCTCTGGAGCTGATGTGGATGCAGCAGAGTTGGTTCAGCTCCCCACAGGCAGAGCTAAGCTCCAGGGCAGTGTAGAAATTTTGTAGATGTTATAGGTGATGCTGGGCGTTGTTGTGCAGGGTTGATGGCGCAGCAGCAATAACGGACAGAGGCAGTGGGTTGCAGTCTTCAGGGTTTTTACTCACGGTTGTTGCAATCCAAGTTACAGGTACCGGTGTAACTTCCCTCGTCGTACTGCGCTTACTTAGGGAGGGGTTCAGCCAACCCTCAGGTATATCTGGAGTATTTAGCGGGACCCCCTTCTGTGTGTGTTCTCTCTCTCTAGCCGTCTCCCTGCACCTCACACATAGTGTCCCAATCCAGTAACCGTGGGCCTTGTTGGGTGACATCTGTTCCATCCCCTCTGTTTCCTCTATGGCTACCTTCTTGGTGAGACCGATATGGACTGTTGGCTGCAGGACGTGAAATACTGCAGCCTCCGGTTTCTAGTTGAGACATAAAGTACTGTGCTAGTTGAGGGACCGGTCCCCTTTGTGCGGCCTGACCCCTCCACCTCCTGGTAGATTCGGGCGTATGGGTGGCCTCCAGCACTGCCCATACCCCTGGGATTCCTTCCTAGTTCCTGGAGCCTTCCTCCTGCTCCTCTCCTTCCTCTCTCAGACTTAACTGTCTGACTGACCTTCCCTCTTTTTATATCACCTCCTTTTCTGTGCTCCCCTGAACTACGTCCTCTATCCACATGCACTACATAGTTCCACCCTTCAGCTAGGGATAAGGGACTGTGCTCTCCCTTAGGAGCAATCTCTCCCTGCCCCACTGAAGTGGAATGTGTTAGATGCAGGTGTGTGGGTCCCGGGCTGTACTCCTTCCTTACCTGAGAGTGAGATACCACACCTCTGGGTGAGATTCAGTACCTCTGTGGCAACCGAACTCTCAGGGGCGCCACACAATGTTATGGATTGCTAGAGCCAGTCCACAGTAAAAAAAAAGCAGCCATAGAGTGTCCAGAAACCTTCACACAGACTTTTCTTAGCCAGGGCTGCTTCTCGGCAAGGTTGGACGGACCCACCAGAGAACCGGAGAATCCTCCGGTGGGCCCTGGCATCTCCTTCAGGAGAGGTAATAGCGCAAACCTTGCAGGTTGTGATGATGATGAGGCCATCCATCTCCTTAGTTTTCTGTTACTTTGAATGAAAGCGCAAGTATGCAGCCAGCCACCCACCCACAGGCCACAATACTAAACTGGCACATTTATGGACAGCTGCTTGCACTTGAAATGTTGCCTTTTAGGCTCGTGGAGGTGGAAGCTTTTCACAACCTCATGGCGGCGGCCGGGTCTCCATACTCGGTCCCCAGCCGCCACTATTTCTCTCGGTGTCGTCCCTGCCTTCCACAAGCACGGGTCCCAGAACATTACTGCTGGTACTTTTCTGTGGGAATCTGCTTGGCTCCTACCAGCCTGGAATATTTCCAGTGAACTATGGCATGACGCCATGGTATTAGCAG
Source organism: Phyllobates terribilis (assembly GCF_046119375.1). Lineage (NCBI taxonomy): Eukaryota > Metazoa > Chordata > Amphibia > Anura > Dendrobatidae > Phyllobates > Phyllobates terribilis. Next base: position 185,122,430 of record NW_027362767.1, on the reverse strand, counting down.
TGCAGGGCTGCTTCTTGGCAGGGTTGGACGGGCCAACCAGAGAACCGGAGACTTCTCCGGTGGGCCCTGGCTTCTCCTTCAGGATAGTTCACAGCGCAAACTTTGCAGGTCATTATGATGATAAGGGCCACCATCTCCTTAGCTTGCTGCTGATACTTTTCAGTAGGAATCAGCTTGCCTCCAACCTGCCTGAATATTTCCATTGGTTTGGTAATGGCAACCAGTACCAGTAGCAAAGTCATCCCCAATTTCCTTCTCAGAATTTTATTTGGTAGACTAAGTTGCTGCCCAAATACATTAGTTTCTCACAAAGGAGCTAAAGATACAGAGTGGCAGTAGGTGCAAGCCTCCCCAGCATGTAAGATATCAGAGGGAGAACGGCAGCACAGTGGCTGGGATTTGAACATGCTGGGTTCAAATCCCAGCAAGGACAACATCTGCAAGGATTTTGTATGTTCTCCCTGTGTTTGTGTGGGTTTCCCTATTAGTAAAAAAGCTGCCATAGCATGTCCAGGAACCTTCACACAGACTTTACTTAGCCATGACTGCTTCTCGGCAGGGTTGGACGGGCCCACCAGAGAACTGGAGACTCCTCCAGTGGGCCCTGGCTTCTCCATCAGGAGAGTTCATAGCGCAAACCTTGCAGCTGCTATGGGGCTCTTTAGCAGGGGAGAAAGGTGGTCTCTCAGAATCAAATCCTCTGGTGGACCCAATGTTTTTCAGTCTGACTTCTTCTCGGTGAGAGTTGTATTTCACGACAGCCATTTTCTTTAGCTCAGTGAAAGGACTGGCATAGAGGGAAACTGTATCTACTCCGACTGTCATTTCTCCCAGGAAGTCCTTTAATGTAGCTTGTTGCATAAGCAATGGCATCCCGTCTCACATAAGCTCATACTTCTCAGTGTTGCTTAGTCACAGACAAAGATCTTTCTTTACGCCTTGAATTTAATCAATACAGAGTTGGGCAATGGCCTTATCTGCAATGCATTTTGAGAAATAAGGTGCATAAGCAAAGCCACGGTTTAGGCCACTAAAGGTCATTGGGAAAATCATACAGCTTTCCCACTGACTGAAAGAGGGGTATCAAGACAGCCAAGAGTTCCCTGTCCTCACCAAGAGGACGATTGTCCATGTTCTCGTCCTCAGCTTCCTCCTCCTCATTATTACCCAACCCATGTTGAGATGAGATGAGGCTGGGCTGCATAGTTCCTTGCTCCACCTGCAATGTCTCCTCTTTAACTGTGAGCACAGAGTGTTTCAGTAGACAGAGAAGCGAGATGGTGACGCTAATTATTGGCGTCATCGCCGCTCACCATCTTGGTGGTGTCCTCAAAGTTTTGGAGGATGACACAGATGTCAGACATCCATGCCCACTCAATAGCTCTTATGTGCGGAGGCTGACTTGAATGCCGATGGGCATGTTGAAGCTGGTACTCAACAACTGCCCTCTGCTGCTCACAAATCCTTTCCAACATCTGCAACATTGATTTCCAACATGTGGTGACATCGCACAACAGTCGATGAGCTGGAATTTGCAAACACTTCTGAAGCACTGCAAGAGTGGCGGAAGCTATAGCCGACTTTCTGAAATGGGCATACACGCTTTGTACTTTCACAATACAAGCAGCTCTGGCAGATCTGGGTAGGTTTTGAGAAACCGCTGAACCACTAAGTTGAGCACATTTTGTGCTCTCTCATTACTAATGTGTACCCTTGTATGGAGAACAATATTTGCACCGAAGAATTAAAAGATGAAATATAGCCAGCTTTATATACCAGAGTACAAGACAACCAATTTTGATATCTTGTGTACCCCTGTGACAAAAATATCTGCACCAAAGAATTAATTTCAGTAGAGTGGAACTAGTATAATAGTGACCAACAACTCTTCCACAACAGCCAACCAATCATGATTCTCAACGTTTCCAAAAATTAGTAGCAGACAACAGCAAAGTGGCATCAATTTCAGTACAATAGAAATTGTAGAATTAAGAATGACACCTCTCCCACTACAGCCAACCCAGGAGATGGAGACCTAACCTGGAATGTTCATGTTTCCCTAAATTAGGACCTAACATCAGCAAAGTGGCATCAATTTCAGTACAGTAGAAATTGTAGAATTAGGAACAACACCTCTTCCCCTACAGCCAAACCAATAGATGGAGATTCAATCAGGAGTGTTCACATTTGAAAACACTTGGGCCTAAAACCACCAAAGTGGCATCAATTTCACTAGAGTATGAGAAGTATTAATGGGGACCGACACCTCTTTCACAACAGCCAACCCAGTAGATGTAGACCCAATCAGGATTCTCCACCTTGCCAAAAATTAGTGGCAGACACCAGAAAAGTGGCATTAATTTCACTACAGTAGAAATAGTGTTATTAGGACCGACACCTCTTCCAGTACAGCCAACCCAGAAGATGGAGACTCAATCAGAAGTGTTTACATTTCCCTAAATTAGAGCCTAACACCACCAAAGCGGCATCAATTTCACCAGAGTAGAAGTAGGTTAATGGAAGCAGAAACCTCTTCCACTACAGCCAACCCTGGAGACAGAGACCTAACCGGCAGTGTTCACATTTTCCTAAATTAGGGCCTAACACCAACAAAGTGGCATCAATTTCACTAGAGTAGAAGTAGTATAATGGGGACTGACAACTCTCCCACTACAGCCAACCCAACAGATGGAGACCCAATCACGATTCCCCACATTTCCAAAAATTAGTGGCAGACACCAGCAAAGTGGAATCAATTTCACTACAGTAGGAATTGTAGAATTAGGAACGACACCTCTTCCCCTACAGCCAACTCAGTAGATGGAGACTTAACCTGGAGTGTTCATGTTTCCCTAAATTAGGACCTAACATCAGCAAAGTGGCATCAATTTCAGTACAGTAGAAATTGTAGAATAAGGAATGACACCTCTTCCCCTACAGCTAACCCAGTAGATGGAGATTAGTGATGAGCGAGCACTAAAATGCTCGGGTACTCGTTGCTCGGGTCGAGCAAATTGGAATACTCGGGTGCTCGACCCGAGCAACGAGCCCAATGTAAGTCTATGGGAAACTCGAGCATTTTTCAGGCGGCTCCCCCCGGCGGTCTGCAGAGGGCCTAAAACTTGCCCAAATCGATGGGAACAGTGCTCAAATGACATGGGAACAGCATGGGGAAGACCCCTGGAGGCAGTTCTGACTCCCAGGTCACTGCTGTTAACAACATTGTCAGAGTATTACGCCACTTTTATGGACTCACAATAAAACATACAAAAACAAAACCAAAATGGATTTTCCTAGCAAATATGTTAAGGAACATCCTTTCCAGGGTAATGACGTGTATAGAAGGCAAAATAAATAACCAAAAACCAAAATACTCCTCCACACCTTGGGCTATGTTCACACGTTGCTTTTTTGATGCATTTTTGCACTTTTACATTGCTTTCAACCAAGACAAATGCATTCACCAGGAAATGTAATTTTAACATTTTACAACCTTATCTGACCATGTGGTGTGGTGACACATCATCAGACACATGCATACAGTGCTGAAAAAACATGGGAACAGCATGGGGAAGACCTCTGGAAGCATCTCTGACTTCCAGGTCACTGCCTAAAAGTGTGCCCATCATAAGTGATCCCTGGAGCATGCGAAGATGCCTCCCGCCATGCACCTGTCATTGCAGACTTGCAATAATCACCATCCACATCCTTGTCCCACTGCAGCGTTCAGTTGTCCCTACCCCTTTCCTTGGAATGCAAGCGCAAGTATGCAGCCACCCACCCACCCACAGGCTGCAATACTATACTGCCAAATTTTTGACAGCTGCTTGCACTTGAAATGTGGCCTATTAAGCTCGTGGAGGAAGAAGCTTTTCACAACCTGGCCGGGTGTCCATACTCGGTCCCCAGACGCCACTATATTTCCCGGTATCGCCTCCACCTTCCACAAGCACGGGTCCCACAACATTACCTGGGCCCTTCCCAGTGCACTTACTGGGAAGGACCGCCTAACCACAAACACGTGGACAGGTGAATGTGGCCAGGGACGGTACGGAGCCAGTCCACAACCTTTTTTGCTGACAGTTGTATTTAGCTCAGTGAAAGGACTGGTGTAGAGGGAAACCGTATCTAGCCTGCATGTCATTTCTCACAGGAAGTCCTGTAATGCAGCTTGTTGCAGAAGCAATGGCAGCTCGTCCAACATCAACTTGCCCTTGTTGCTGGTGCTTTGACACACACACACATCTTTCTTTGTGCATTTAATTTCTTGAATACAGAGTTGGACAATGGCCTGATCTGTAATGTGTTTTGAGAAATAACATGCATAAGCATGGCCGATCCACATTAAAAAAGCAGCCATAGAGTGTCCGGGAACCTTCCCCCACATTTTTCTTAGCCAGGGCTGCTTTTCGGCAGGTTTGGACGGGCCCACCAGAGAACTGGAGACTCCTCTGGCGGGCCCTGGCTTCTCCTTCAGGAAAGTTCATAGTGCCGAGGTGAGGCCATGATGATGATAGAGGCCACCATCTGCTTAGTTTTCTGTTACTTGAAATGCAAGTGCAAGTATGCAGCCAGCCACCCACCCACAGGCCGCAACACTAAACTGCCAGATTTCTGGGCAGCTTTTTACACTTGAAATGTGGCCTTTTAAGCTCGTGGAGGGGGAAGCTTTTCACAACCTCATGCCGGCGGCGGCCGGGTGTCCATACTCGGTCCCCAGCCGCCACTATATTTCCCGGTATCGCCTCCGCCTTCCACAAGCACGGGTCCCACAACATTACCTGTGCCCTCCCCAGTGTACTCACTGGGAAGGACCGCCTAACCACAAACACGTGGACAGGTGAATGTGGCCAGGGACGGTACAGAGCCAGTCCACAACTTTTTTTGCTGACAGTTGTATTTAGCTCGGTGAAAGGACTGGCATAGAGGGAAACCCTATCTAGCCTGCATGTCATTTCTCACAGGAAGTCTTGTAAAGCTGCTTGCACTTGAAATGTGGCCTTTTAGGCTTGTGGAGGTGGAAGCTTTTCACAACCACATGCCTCATGCCTCGTGTCCATACTCGGTCCCCAGCCGTCACTATTTCTCCCGGTGTTGTCTCCGTCTTCTACAAGCGTGGGTCCCTGAACATTACTGCTGGTACTTTTCTGTGGGAATTTGCTTGCCTCCTACCAGCCTGGAATATTTCCAGCAAACTATGGTATGACGCCATGGTATTAGCACTGCCCCCAGTACCAGTAGCGAAGCCATCCCCAATTTCCTTCTCAGGAATTTTATTTGCTAGACTGAGTGGCTGCCCAAATATATTTTCTCACAAAGGAGCTGAAGATAGAGTGGCAGCAGGTGCAAGTTTCTCCAGCCTGTTGGCTATTAGAGGGTGAACGGCAGCACATTGGATCAGTGGTTAGCACTGAAGACTTGCAGTGATGGGATCCTGGGTTCAAATCCCAGCAAGCACAGCATCTGCAAGGACTTTGTATGTTCTCCCCGTGTTTGCATGGGTTTCCACATCAGTAAAAAAGCAGCCATAGAGTGTCCAGGAACCTTTCCACACACTTTTCTTAGCCAGGACTGCTTCTTGGCAGGGTTGAATGGTCCCACCAGAGAATCCTCTGGTGTGCCTTGGCTTCTACCTCAGGAGAGTTCATGATAGAGCTAACTTTTTAGCTGTTATGGGGCTCTTGAGCTGAGGAGAAAGGTGAGCCCTCAGAATCAAATCCTCTGGTGGGCCCAATGTTTTTCAATCTGAAACAGCTTCTCAGTGGGAGTTGTATTTCACCACAGCCATATTCTTTAGCTCGGTGAAAGGACTGGCATAGAGGGAAACCGTATCTACTCCGGCTGTCATTTCTCTGTCACCAGGTTCAGCCCATTGTAACACACGACCATGCCTGGCTGTATGTTCAGCGGTGAGAGCCACAGATCAGGCTGCTGTGTTACAGCTTTCAACAGCTCTGCAGCGCTGGGCGGTTTGTCAATTAAGCATTAAGCATGTTATCTTCAGCACAGCCTGTTGCCGCTTGGCCAAGGCAGTGCTGCAGTGCTGTCAGCTTGTGACTCATGTGGTCATTTCGAAGATGGAGGAGGAGGAGGTGCATGAGCTGAACAATGTGATTACATTGTTGTTAAATTGGTGACGCTGTTTTTTATACTAAAGAAAGATCCTATTGTTTTGTTTTTTCAAAGTTTTTTTTAAGACAAATGCATTCACCAGGAAATGCCATTTTAACATTTACAACCTTAGCTGGCAATGTGGTGTGTGACACATCATCAGACACTTCCTGTTTTATATATGATGGAGGGACTCTGAAAGTCATAAAGCCTATTTTTATAGGGACATCAGACTGCCCTTACTATTCTTAAAAGGCCAGCAGTCGGCCCTAGCTATTGTTAGAGAGTCATCAGCCGGCTATGCTTTGTTGTTCCCATTATTAACAAGTGGGTCCCCTATACTGTTATTGCGTATCCAGTGACTACAAGGGAGGCCAAAAATTTGGACGCAACCCAATACCCCTTTGAAGAGACATAGAGGAGAGTCTCAGTAAAAAAAATGTTCCCATTATAAAGGAGCGGGTCTCCTATAGTGGTAATGCCCATGCTGTGACTGCAAGGGCTGACAAAATTTTGGAAAAACCCCACTAAGAATTTAAAGACACACGGAGCAGGGCCACAGTAACAAGGTACGACATGTTCCCATTAGAAAGGAGAGGGTCTGCTATACAGTTATAGGGTATGCAGTGAGTCCAACGGCTTACCAATTTTAGAAAAAACCCCACTAAGAATTTAAAGACACATAGAGCAGGGCCACAGTAACGAGTACGACATGTTCCCATTACAAATGAGAGGGTCTGCTCTACAGTTATAGGGTATGTAGTGAGTCCAACGGCTGACCAATTTTAGGAAAAACCCCACTAACAATTTAAAGACACTTAAAGCAGGGCCACAGTAACAAGTACGACATGTTCCCATTAGAGAGGAGAGAGTCTGCTATACAGTTATATGGTGTGCAGTGAGTCCAACGGCTGACCAAATTTAGGAAAAAACCCACTAAGAATTTAAAGACACATAGAGCAGGGCCACAGTAACGACAAATTCCCATTAGAAAGGAGAGAGTCTCCCATAGTGTTGGTCTATGCAGTGAATGCAAGGGCTGCCAAAAATTTGGAGGCACTTCAATGCCCCTTGGAAGAGACGTGGAGGAGGACCTCATAAAAAAATGTTCCATTAGAAAGGAGCGGGCCTCCTATACTTGTAATGCCCTTGCACTAAGTGTATGGGCTGACAAACATTTACCCCTGGGGGGTATACATAAACATACTGCATTAAAAAAAAATTTCCGGACATCATAAACACCCTTTAAAAAAATTAGGTGGGTGTTGCATCACAGACCACAGTCAACCTGGTCATATGGTGGTGGAGGATGAGGAGAAGGAGGAGGACAGGAGCAAATAGCCAAAATCAGGAAGTGTATACCCATGTGTGGGTGTGAAAAAGTGGATGGGAATACACCTCTCAAGAAAAGACTCTGGATTGGAGTTTATGTTACGCTGCTATCATTCGGTGGTGTTGAGAAGTCTGGCCCAATCCAGCCCTTGTTCATTTTTATAAGAGTCAGCCTGTCAGCATTTTCAGTTGACAGGAGGACGCGCTTATCAGTTATAATTCCACCAGCGGCACTAAAAACCCGCTCTGATAAAACGCTGGTGGCAGGGCAGGCCAGGACCTTCAAGGCATAGAGAGCCAGTTCATTCCACGTATCCAGCTTGGATACCCAATAATTATAAGGCACAGCGGAATCACGGAGGACGTTGGTACGATTGGCAAGGTACTCACTCAGCATCTTCCCAAACTTTGCACTCCTTGTGAGAGTACCCCGCGCCTCAGGGCCTGTCTGATGAGAGGGTCTGAAAAATCTCTCCCAGAACTTTGACAGTGTTCCCCTTCGTCTGCTGGATTGAAGTTGTGTCTCTCTCGCTGTACTCCTTGGTTGTCCAACGAAGTGTGCCCTCTGCCGCCAGTGTTTTCAGTTGGGAATTTTTTTAATATTTCCGCAAAAAGGGCCTTCTGGTACACCCCCATTTTTGTAGACCTGTCCGCCTCAGGAATAAGAGATATAAAGTTCTCCTTGTAGTGTATGTCTAGAAGTGTCACCAACCAGTAATGGCTGTCACCCAAAATTTTGATAACGTGAGGATCATGGGAAAGGCAGCGTAACATAAACTCAGCCATGCGTGCCAGACTACTAATAGGCAAGACTTCCGTGTCCTCGCCAAGAGGATGACTGACCATGCTCTCCTCCTCTCTGTCCTCTGGCCATCCACGCTGAACAGACGGTATGACAACTGTGCAGGTAGTACTGTGTATAGTGCATGAAACTAGCTCCTGTCCTTCTGCCTCCTCCTCCTTCTCCTCTTCCTCATTGTCACACAATCCACATTGGGATGAGATGAGGCTTGGCTGTGTGTAATCACCCTGTATGGTTCCTTGCTCCAGCTCATCGTACTCCGCCTGCAATGCATCCGCTTTGATTGTGAGCAGAGAGCGTTTCAGAAGACAGAGAAGCGCGATGGTGACGCTAATTATGGCGTCATCGCCGCTCACCATCCTGGTGGAGTCCTCAATGTTTTGGAGGATAGTACATATGTCTGACATCCATGTCCACTCCTGAGGTCTTATGTGTGGAGGCTGAACTGAATACCGACTGCCTTGTTGATGCTGGTACTCAACAACTGCCCTCTTCTGCTCACAAATCCTTCCCAACATCTGCAGTATAGAGTTCCAACGTGTGGGGACATCACACACCAGTCTGTGAGCCGGAAGCTGCAAACGCTGCTGAAACACTTCAAGGGCGGCGGAAGCTGCAGCTGACTTTCTGAAATGGGCACACAGGCGGCGTACTTTAACAACCAGATCCGACAGCTCCGGATAGGATTTGAGAAACTGCTGAACCACGAGGTTAAGCACATGGGCCAGGCATGGTATGTGTGTGAGCTCGCCTCGCCTCAGAGCCGCCACCAGGTTCCGTCCATTGTCACACACGACCATGCCTGGCTGTAGGTTCAGTGGTGTGAGCCACATATCTGCCTGCTCCTTCAGAGCTGTCCACAACTCTTCAGCATTGTGCGGTTTTTCACCTAAGAATATTAGCTTCAGCACAGCCTGTTACCGCTTGGCTGAGGCAGTGCTGCAGTGCTTCCAGCTTGTGACTGATGTGGTCATTTCAGAGATGGAGGCTGAAGAGGAGGAGGAGGCTGAGGAGGATGAGGTGCAGGAGCTGTAGACCATGGGGGCCAATCCTTGGCATTGTCACACACGACCATGCCTGGCTGTAGGTTCAGTGGTGTGAGCCACAGATCTGCCTGCTCCTTCAGAGCTGTCCACAACTCTTCAGCATTGTGCGGTTTTTCACCTAAGCATATTAGCTTCAGCACAGCCTGTTACTGCTTAGCTGAGGCAGTGCTGCAGTGCTTCCAGCTTGTGACTGATGTGGTCATTTCAAAGATGGAGGTTGAAGAGGAGGAGGAGGCTGAGGAGGATGAGGTGCAGGAGCTGTAAACCATGGGGGCCAATCCTTGGCGTTGGGAGGACGTATTCCGTCCCAAGGTGCGACTGGGTCCCGGCTTCCACTATGTTAACCCAGTGTGCCATCAGTGAGATGTACCATCCCTGCCCACAAGCATTAGTTCACGTGTCCGTGGTTAGGTGGACTTTACCGGTAACTGCATTGTTGAGAGCACAGCTAATGTTTTGGGACACGTGCTTGTGTAATGCGGGGACGGCACACCGGGAGAAATAGTGGCGACTGGGGACCCAGAACCGAGGGATGGCCGCTGCCATTAAGTTGCGGAATGCTTCCGTCTCCACGAGCCTAAAAGGCAACATTTCGAGCGCAAGCAGTCGTGAAATGTGAGAATTTAGTAGTGTAGTTTGTGGAGCGTTGGCTGCATATTTGTGCTTGCGTTCCAAGGACTGGGGTATGAACAACTGAACGCTGAGCTGGGACAAGTACATGGACGTGCTTCCTGATGCTGCTTCTTGAGAGTGTGCAACGACAGGTGCAGGGCAGGAGGCGTCTTCGCATTCACCATGGACAAGGGATTGGCTTGCATGCACAACAGCGGAAGAAGCAATGGTGCCACCCGCAGACATTGTATCTGAACACTGGGGTTCGGCCCACAAAGTCGGGTGCTTTGCTGCCATGTGCCTGATCATGCTGGTGGTGGTCAGGCTGGTCGTTTTGCCACCCCTGCTGATGCTGACCTGCAGGTGGTGAAAATGTCCTTTTGGGGGTTGTCAGCAGAGTCTTTAAAAACCAACCAGACTCGGGAAGACCTAACAGTTGTACTGGCAACTTCCTTCATGTTGGTGTTATGGTGAACGGTCGCCTGCCTTCTGTCTGCTGCCACCACAGTGCTTCTTCCTGCCTGTTGGGGTGCTCTGCCTCCCTCCCCCTGTGTGCTGCTGTCCTCACTCTGCATGTCCTCCTGCCAAGTTGGGTCAGTTACTATATCATCCACCACCTCGTCTTCCACTTCCGCACCCTGGTCCTCCTCCTGACTTTCTGGCAATTGTGTCTCATCATCGTCCACCTCTTGTGACACTTTCCCACCGTAGCCTTCGTGTGACCGTGGCTGCTCAAATATTTGGGCATTGCTACACGTGATCTCCTCTTGCCCCGCTTCAAGTGGACCGGGCAAGAGGCCCGAATTTATAAATGGAAAAGTGAACAGATCTTCAGATTGTCCAAGTGTGGGATCAGTTTTCTCTGGGTATTCCGCATGGTGGGAGGAAGGAGGATCAGGGTGAGGAATATGTGGTCCAGACTCACGGCTACAGAGGCTTGACCGTGTGGAAGACAGGGTGGTGGTGGTGGTGGCAAAGTGACTGGAAGCATTATCCGCTATCCAACCAATAACCTTTTGACACTGCTCTGGGTTCAATAGTGGTGTGCTGCGGTCCCCTAGAAATTGGGATAGGATGGTCAGGCGAGAAGATGTGAGTGTTTGTTGTGGCACAATTTCGGCTTGCCCACGGCCTTGTCCTCAGCCTCTGCATGCACCATTACCATCACGTCCAGTCCCCCGTCCCTTGCCACGTGCCTTGCCCATTTTAAATGGAGGACAGTATCTTCCACGCTCACTACAAATGACTGAGTTTGGAGCGAACGTATATGTGATCCGTGTGACAGAGAAAACAGAGTTTTATATACCTGGCCTGTAGGTAAGTAGTTTGAACAGCAAACTGCGGTGAATTGCTTCACTGACATAGTAAAGGAAATTTTTAATGGAGGCCATAAATGGCAATATTTTCTGACAATGTTTATGTGATCCATGTGATGGAGAAACCACAGTTTTAAATAGCTGGATTTCTAGCGCTGTAATATGGAAAGCACCTGGCTGTATTCTGCAGTGCCAACAAGCAAATGGCGCAGAAAAACAGTGTTCTCTGGATTGCTTTTTAAGCAAATAATGAGGATTAAGATCCAAAGAAAAGTATTCCTGGCCCCTGAGACCTGGGCCTTTGTATAGAAATATCTAACAGCAGCAGAAGGCAGAATTGGAATGGAGCCTCTTGTGCTATGTGCACTGCAGTCTGTTATATACCGTCTGCCTATACACCCTGCCTGCCTGATATCTCTGCAGATGGATTAGTCCTCAGAAGGACTGTTTGTTAAGATGGATATGTGTAATGTACGTTTTTTCTCCCTACACTACCTAATACACAATCAAATCTCTCCCTGACACAGCAGCAGCTCTCCCTACACTGTCTGATCCGGAGTGACTGTGACGAGCATGGCGGCGCCAGGTCTGATATAGACTTGATGACGCTGTGCAGCCAGCCAATCATTGTAATGCCACAACCAACATGGCTACGGCATTACAGTGCATGGCAGGCAATCCCTGCATGTTCATTGGCTCTCTAAAGAGCGCCAAACATGCAGGGAGGGGACCCGAGTTCCCGTCCGAGCAACCTGGAAATACTCGGCGAGCGCCGAGCATCTCGAGCAGTGAGATGGTCGGGCGAGCACTGAGCAGCAGCGAGCATGCTCGCTCATCACTAATTTTAAACTGTGGATTGTCCGTCACACGGATCACATATACGTTTTCAGAAAATACTGCCATTTCTGACTTCCATTAAAAATTTGTTTCAGTGTGTCAGTGGAGCAATTGACACCAGTTTGCTGTTCAAAATAGTTACTTACAGGCCAAATATTTAAAACTGTGTTTTCTCTGTCACACGGATCACATATAAGTTTTCAGAAAATACAGCCATTTCTGGCCTCCATTAAAAAAAATTTCAATGTGTGAGCAAAGCAATTGACACCAGTTTGCTGCTCAAAATAGTTACCTACAGGCCAAGTATTTAAAACTGTGTTTTCTCCCTCACACGGATTACTCATAAGTTTTCAGAAAATACTGCCATTTCTGACCTCCATTAGAAATTTGTTTCAGTGTGTCAGTGAAGCAATTGACACCAGTTTGCTGTTCAAAATAGTTACCTACAGGCCAGGTATTTTAAACTGTGTTTTCTCCGTCACACGGATCACATATATGTTTTCAGAAAATACTGCCATTTCTGACCTCCATTAAAAATTTGTTTCAGTGTGTCAGTGAAGCAATTGACACCAGTTTGCTGTTCAAAATAGTTACCTACAGGCCAGATATTTAAAACTTTAAAACTGTGATTTGTCCGTCACACTTGTCACATATACGTTTTCAGAAAATACTGCCATTTCTGACCTCCATTAAAAATTTGTTTCAGTGTGTCAGTGAAGGAATTGACACCAGTTTGTTGTTCAAAATAGTTACCTACAGGCCAAGTATTTAAAACTGTGTTTTCTATGCCACACGGATTACATACACGTTTTCAGAAAATACTGCCATTTCTGTTCTCCATTAAAAAACATTTGAGTGTGTCAATGAAGCAATTGACAACAGTTTGCTGTTCAAAATAGTTACCTACAGGCCAGGTATATAAAACTGTGGTTTGTCCATCACACGGATCACATATAAGTTTGCTCCAAATTCAGTCATTTGTAGTGAGCGTGGAAGATATTGTCTTCTATTTAAAATGGGCAAGGCTCGTGGTAAGGGACGGGGAACTAGATGTGATGGTGATGATGGTGCATGCAGAGGCCGAGGCCGTGGGCAAGCTGAAATTGTGCCACAACAAACACCCACATCTTCTCGCCTGACCTTCCTGTCCTAATTAATAGGGGAACGCAGAACACCATTATTGAACACAGAGCAGTGTGAAAAGGTTATTATAGCAGATAATGCTCCCAGTCACTTAGCCACCACCACCACCACCTTGTCTTCCACACGGTCAAGTCTCAGTAGCTGTGAGTCTGGACCACATATTTCTGACCTTGAACCTCCTTCCTCCCACCATGCCGAGTGCCCGGAGACCACTGATCCCACACTTGGACACTCCAAAGAGCTGTCACTTTTCCATTTATAAATTTGGGCCTCTCGCCCAGTCCACTTGAAGTGGGGCAAGAGGAGATCGCATGTAGCAATGCCCAAATATTTGAGCAGCCACGGTCACACGAAGGCGGGGGTAAAAAAGTGTCACAAGAGGTGGATGATGATGAGACACAATTGCCAGAAAGTCAGGAGGCGGACCAGAGTGCGGAATTAGAAGACAAGGTGGTGAATGATATACTGTAGTAACTGACCCAACCTGGCAGAAGGACATGCAGAGCGAGGAGAGCAGCACAAAGGGGGAGGGAGGCAGAGCACCTCAACGGGAAGGAAGAAGCACTGTGGTGGCCACAGAAAGAAGGCAGGCAACTGTTTCCCGTAATACCAACACAAAGAAGTTGCCAGTACAACTGTTAGGTCTTCCTGAGACTGGTTGTTTTTTAAAGACTCTGCCGATAACCCCAAAAAGGCCATTTGCACCACCTGCAGGCCAGCATCAACAGGGGTGGCAAAACGACCAGCCTGACCACCACCAGCATGATCAGGCACATGGCAGCAAAGCACCCGACTTTGTGGGCCGAACCCCAGGGTCCAGGAACAGTGTCTGCGGGTGGCACCACTGCTTATTCTGCTGTTGTGCATGCAAGCCAATCCACTGTTCATGGTGCATGCGAAGATGCCTCCTGCCATGCACCTGTCATTGCACACTTTCAAGTAACAGCATCAGGAATCACGTCCGCGTCCTTGTCCCAGCGCAGCGTTCAGTTGTTCATACCCCAGCCCTTGGAACGCAGGCGCAAATATGCAGCCATCGCCCCACAGGCCACACTACTAAATTCCCACATTTTGCGACTGCTTGCGCTAGAAATGTTGCCTTTTAGGCTCATGGAGAAGGAAGCATTCTGCAACCTGATAGCAGCGGTTGTTCCTCGGTGCCATCCCCGCATTACATAAGCACGTGTCCCAAAACATTAGCCGTGCTCTCAACAACGCAGTTACTGGGAAAGTCCACCTAACCACGGACACGTGGACAAGTGCTTGTGGGTAGGGACGGTACATCTTGCTGACAGTACACTGGGCTAACATAGTGGAAGCCAGGACCCAGTCCGACCTTGAGACGAAACACGTTCTCCTGACACCAAGGATTGCAGGCCCTAGGTCAATCAGGGTTGCCCCCACAGTTTACAGCTCCTGCACCTCCTCCTCCTCAGCCTCCTCCTCCTCTTCAGTCTCCATCTCCGAAATGACCACATTATTCACAAGCTGGAAGCACTGCAGCACTGGCTCGGCCAAGCGGCAACAGGCTGTGTTGAAGCTAATATGCTTAAGTGACAAACCACTCAATGCTGAAGAGTTGTGGACAGCTCTGAAAGAGCAGGCAGATCTGTGGCTCACACCATTGAACCTACAGCCAGGCATGGTCGTGTGTGACAATGGCCAAAACCTGGTGGCGGCTCTGAGGTGAGGCAAGCTCACACACGTACCATGCCTGGCCCATGTGCTTAACCTCGTGGTTCAGCTATTTCTCAAATCCTATCCGTAGTCTGCTTGTCAAAGTACGCTGCCTGTGTGCCCATTTTAGAAAGTCAGCTACAGCTTCTACTGTGCTAGCCATACTTCAACAGTGTTTGAAGCTTCTGACTCACAGATTTGTGTGTGATGTCCCCATGCGTTGGAACTCTACACTGCAGATGTTGGGAAGAATTTATGAGCAGAAGAGAGCAGTTGTTGAGTACCAGAATCAACAAGGCTGTCGGTGTTCAGTTCAGATTCCACACATAAGACCTCAGGAGTGGACATGGATGTCAGACATATGTACCATCCTCTAAAACTTTGAGAACTCCACCAAGATGGTGAGCAGCGATGATGCCATAATTAGCGTGGCATGCTTCTCTGTCTTCTGAAACGCTCTCTGCTCACAATCAAAGAGGATGCATTGCAGGCAGAGTATAATGAGATGGAGCAAGGAACCATACAGGGTGATTACACACAGCCCAGCCTCATCTCTTTCCAACCTAGATTGGGTGACAATGAGGAAGAGGAGGAGGAGGAAGAACAGGAGCTAGTTTCATGCGCTGTAGACGGTACTACCTTCACAACTGTCATACCGTCTGTTCAGCGTGGATGGACTGAGGACAGAAAGGAAGAGGAGGAGGAGAACTCATCCTCTTGGTGAGGACACGGAAGTCTTGCCTGTTAGCAGTCTGGCATGCAGGGCTGAGTTTATGTTACACTGCCTTTCCCATGACCCTCACATTCTCAATATTTTGGGTTACAGTCATTACTGGTTGTTGACACTTCTAGATCCACGCAACAAAGAGAACTTTATATCTCTTATTCCTGAGGCGGACAGGTCTACAAAAATTGGGCAGTACCAGAAGACCCTTGTTGCGGAACTATTAAAAAAATTCTCATCTGAAAAAGCTGGCGGCAGAGGTCACAGTTCGTTGGACAACCAAGGACTACAGGCGAGAGAGACACAACTCCAATCCAGCAGAGGCAGGGGAACACTGTCAAAGTCCTGGGAGAATTTTCTCAGTCCCTCCCATCGCACAAGCCCTGAGGAGCGGGGTACTCTCACAAGGAGTGCAAAGTTTGGGAAGATGATAAGGGAGTACCTTGCTGACCGTACCAACGTCCTCCGTGATTCCTCTGTGCCTTATAATTATTGGGTATCCAAGCTGGATACGTTGAATGATCTTGCTTTCTACACCTTGGAGGTCCTGGGCTGCCCTGCCACCAGCGTTTTATCAGAGCGGGTTTTTAGTGCCGCTGGTGGAATTATAACTGATAAGCACATCCGTCTGTCAACTGAAAATGCTAACAGGCTGACTCTCATAAAAATGAACAAAGGCTGGATTGGGCCAGACTTCTCAACACCACCGAATGATAGAAGCGTAATATAAACTCCAAACAAGTGTCTTTTTTTGGGAGGTGTACTCCCATGCACCTTCTCACACCCACACATGGGTATACGCTTCCTGATTTTGGCTATTTGTTCTTGTCCTCCTCCTTCTCCTCATCCTCATCCTCCACCACCATATCACCAGGGTGACCGTGGTCCGTGATACAACACCCACATAATTTTTTTAAAGGGTGTTTATGATGCCTGTAAAAAAATGTATTAATACAGTATGTTCATGTATACCCCCCAGTGGTAAATGTTTGTCAGCCCATACACTTAGTGCATGGGCATTACATGTATAGGAGACCCGCTCCTTTCTGATAGAAACATTTTTTTATGAGGCCCTCTAAGTCTCTTCCAAGAGGCATTGGAGTGCCTCCCAATTTTTGGCAGCTCTTGCATTCACTGCATAGGCCAACATAGGGAGACTCTCTCCTTTCTAATGGGAATTTGTCATTATTGTGGCCCTTCTCTATGTGTGTTAAAACTGTTAGCGGGGTTTTTCCTAAATTTGGTCAGCCGTTGGACTCACTACACACCCTATAACTATATAGCAGACTCTCTACTTTCTAATGGGAACATGTACTCGTTACTGTGGCCCTTCTCCGTGTGTCTCTAAATTCTTAGTGGGGTTTTTCCTAAATTTGGTCAGCCGTTGGACTCACTGCATACCCTATAACTGTATAGCAGACCCCCTCCTTTCCAAAGGGAATATGTCGTATTCGTTACTGTGGCCCTGCTCTATGTGTCTTTAAATTCTTAGTGGGGTTTTTCTTAAATTTGGTGAGGTGTTGGATTCACTGCATACCCTATAACTGTATAGCAGACCCTCTCCTTTCTAATGCAAACATGTCAAACTCGTTACTGTGGCCCTGCTCTACGTGTCTTTAAATTCTTAGTGAGTTTTTCCTAAATTTGGTCAGCCATTGGACTCACTGCATACCCTATAGCAGACTCTCTCCTTTCTAATGGGAACATGTCGTACTTGTTACTGTGGCCCTGCTCTATGTGTCTTTAAATTCTTAGTGGGGTTTTTCCTAAAATTGGTCAGCCGTTGGACTCACTGCATACCCTATAACTGTATAGCAGACCCTCTCCTTTCTAATGGGAACATATCATTACTGTGGCTCTGCTCTATGTGTCTTTAAATTCTTAGTGGGGTTTTTCCTAAAATTGGTCAGCCGTTGGACTCACTGCATACCCTATAACTGTATAGCAGACCCTCTCCTTTCTGATGGGAACATGTCCTCCTCATTACTGTGGCCCTGCTCTATGTGTCTTGTCTTTAAATTCTTAGTGGGATTTTTCCTAAATTTGGTCAGCCGTTGGACTCACTGCATACCCTATAACTGTATAGCAGACCCTCTCCTTTCTGATGGGAACATGTCGTACTCGTTCCTGTGGCCCAGCTCTATGTGTCTTTTCTTTAAATTCTTAGTGGGATTTTTTCTAAATTTGGTCAGCCGTTTGACTCACTGCATACCCTATAACTGTATAGCAGATTCTCTCCTTTCTAATGGGAACATGTCGTACTAGTTACTGTGGCCCTGCTCTATGTGTCTTTAATTTCTTAGTGGGGTTTTTCCTAAATTTGGTCAGCCGTTGGTTCACTGCATACCCTATAACTATATAGCAGACCCTCTCCTAAATTTGGTCAGCCGTTGGACTCACTGCATACCCTATAACGGTATAGCAGACCCTCTCCTTTCTGATGGGAGCATGTCATACTCGTTACTGTGGACCTGCTCTCTGTGTCTTGTCTTTAAATTCTTAGTGGGATTTTTCCTAAATTTGGTCAGCCGTTGGACTCACTGCATACCCTATAACTGTATAGCAGACTCTCTCCTTTCTAATGGGAATTTGTTGTTACTGTGGCCCTGCTCTACCTGTCTTTAAATTGTTAGTGGGGTTTTTCCTAAAATTGGTCAGCCGTTGGACTCACTGCATACAATATAACTGTATAGCAGATTCTCTCCTTTCTAGTGGGAACATGTCGTACTAGTTACTGTGGCCCTGCTCTATGTGTCTTTAAATTCTTAGTGGGGTTTTTCCTAAATTTGGTCAGCCGTTGGACTCACTGCATACCCTATAGCTGTATAGCAGACCCCCTCCTTTCTGATGGGAACATGTTGTACTCGTTACTGTGGCCCTTCTCCGTGTGTCTTTAAATTCTTAGTGGGGTTTTTCCTAAATTTGGTCAGCCGTTGGACTCACTGCATACCCTATAGCTGTATAGCAGACCCCCTCCTTTCTGATGGGAACATGTCGCACTCGTTACTGTGGCCCTGCTCTGTGTGTCTTGTCTTTAAATTCTTAGTGGGGTTTTTCCTAAATTTGGTCAGCCGTTGGACTCACTACACACCCTATAACTATATAGCAGACTCTCTACTTTCTAATGGGAACATGTTGTACTCGTTACTGTGGCCCTTCTCCGTGTGTCTTTAAATTCTTTGTGGGGTTTTTCCTAAATTTGTTCAGCCGTTGGACTCACTGCATACCCTATAACTGTATAGCAGACCCCCTCCTTTCTGATGGGAACATGTCGTACTCCTTACTGTGGCCCTGCTCTATGTGTCTTGTCTTTAAATTCTTAGTGGGGTTTTTCCTAAATTTGGTCAGCCGTTGGTCTCACTGCATACCCTATAACTGTACAGCAGACTCTCTACTTTCTAATGGGAACATGTCGTACTCGTTACTCTGGCCCTGCTCTGTGTGTCTTTAAATTCTTAGGGGGGTTTTCCTAAATTTGGTCAGCCGTTGGACTCACTGCATACCCTATAACTGTATAGCAGTATCTCTCCTTTCTAATGGGAACATGTCGTACTCGTTACTGTGGCCCTGCTCTGTGTGTCTTTTAATTCTTATTGGGGTTTTTCCTAAATTTTGTCAGCCATTGGACTCACTGCCTACCCTATAACTGTATAGCAGACCCTCTTCTTTCTAATGGGAACATATCGTACTCGTTACTTTGGCCCTGCTCTGTGTGTCTTTAAACCTCCTCCTTATTGTCACACAATCCACGTTGGGATGAGATGAGGCTGGGCTGTGTGTAATCACCCTCTATGGTTCCGTGATCCATCTCATCGTGCTCCGCCTGCAATGCATCCTCTCTGATTGTAAGCAGAGAGCGTTTCAGAAGACAGAGAAGGTGACACTAATTATGGCATCATCGCCGCTCACCATCTTGGTGTAGTCATCAAGGTTTTGGAGGATGGTACATATGTCTGACATCCATGTCCACTCCTGAGGTCTTATGTGTAGAGTCTGAACTGAATACCGACAGCCTTGTTGATGCTGGTACTCAACAACTGCCCTCTTCTGCTCACAAATCCTTCCCAACATCTGCAGTGTAGAGTTCCAACTCGTGGGGACATCACACACTAGTCAGTGAGCCTGAAACCGCAAACACTGCTGAAGCACTACAAGGGCGGTGGAAGCTGTAGTTGACTTTCTAAAATGGGCACACAGGCGGCGTACTTTAACAAGCAGATCTGGCAGCTCTGGGTAGGATTTGAGAAACCTCTGAACCACGAGGTTAAGCACATTGGCCAGGCATGGTACGTGTGTGAGCTCGCCTCACCTCAGAGCCGCATCCAGATTCCGTCCATTGTCACACACGATCATGCCTGGGTGTTGGTTCAGCATTGTCAGCCACAGATCTGCCTGCTCTTTCAGAGCTGTCCACAACTCTTCAGCATTGTGCAGTTTGTCATCTAAGCATATTAGTTTCAGCACAGCCTTTTGCCGTTTGGCTGAGGCAGTGCTGCAGTGCTTCCAGCTTGTGACTGATGTGGTCATTTCGGAGATGGATGCTAAAGAGGAGGAGGAGGTTGAGGAGGATGAGATGCAGAATCTGTAGACTGTGGGGCCAATACTGATTAACCTAGGGCTCGCAATCCTTGGCGTCGGGAGACTGTGTTCCCTCCCAAGGTCTGACTGGGTCCCGGCTTCCACTATGTTAACCCAGTGTGCCGTCAGCAAGATGTACCGTCCCTGCCCACAATCACTTGTCCACGTGTCCGTGGTTAGGTGGACTTTCCCAGTAACTGCATTGTTGAGGGCACGGCTAATGTTTTGGGACACGTGCTTGTGTAATGCGGGGACGGCACATCGGGAGAAATAGTGGCGGCTGGGGACCGAGTAGCGAGGGACTGCCGCCGCCATCAGGTTGCTGAAAGCTTCCATCTCCATGAGCCTAAAAGGCAACATTTCGAGAGCAAGCGGTCGTGAAATGTGGGAATATAGTATTGTGGCCTGTGGGGCATTGCCTGCGTATTTGCGGTTGCGTTCCAAGGACCTGGGTATGGTCAACTGAACGCTGCGCTGGGACAAGGACGTGCTTGCTGATGGTGCTAGTTGAGAGTGTGCAAAGACAGGTGCAGGGCAGGAGGCATCTTCGCATGCACTATGGACAGGGGATTGGCTTGCATGCACAACAGCGGAAGAAGCAGTGGTGTCACCCGCAGACACTGTTCCTGGACCCTGGGATTTGGCCCACGAAGTTGGGTGCTTTGTTGTCATGTTCGTGATCATGGTGGTGGTGATCAGGCTGGTAGTTTTGCTGCCCCTGCTGATGCTGGCCTGGCAGGTGGTGCAAATGGCCTTTTTGGGGTTATTGGCAGTCTTTAAAAAACAACCAGACTCGGGAAGACCTAACAGTTGTACTGGCAACTTTCGCTGTGTTGGTGTTATGGGGAACGGTTGCCCGCCTTCTGTCTGCTGCCACCACACTGCTTGTTCCTGCCTGTTGGGGTGCTCTGCCTCCCTCCCCCTGTGTGCTGCTGTCCTCGCTCTGCATGTCCTCCTGCCAGGTTAGGTCAGTTACTAGATCATCCACCACCTCGTCTTCCACTTCCACACTCTGGTCCTCCTCCTGACTTTCTGGCAATTGTGTCTCATCATCGTCCACCTCTTGTGACACTTTCCCACCGTCGCCTTTGTGTGACCGTGGCTGCTCAAATATTTGGGCATCTCTACATGCAATCTCCTCTTGCTCCGCTTCAAGTGGACCGGGCGAGAGGCCCGAATCTATAAATGGAAAAGTGAAAAGCTCTTCGGAGTGTCCAAGTGTGGGATCAGTTGTCTCTGGGCACTCGGCATGGTGGGAGTAAGGAGTATCAGGGTGAGGAATATGCGGTCCAGACTCTTGGCTACTTAGACGTGACCGTGTGGAAGACAGGGTGGTGGTGGTGGTGGCTAAGTGACTGGAAGCATTATCTGCTATCCAACCAACAACCTTTTCACACTGCTCTGTGTTCAATAGTGCTGTTCTTTGGTCCCCTATTAATTGGGACATTAAGGTCGAGCGAGAAGATGTGGGTGTTTGTTGTGGCACAATTTCAGCTTGCCCACGGCCTCAGCCTCTGCATGCACCATCACCATCACGTCCAGTTCTCCGTCCCTTGCCACTTGCCTTGCCCATATTAAATGGATGATAATATCTTCCACGCTCACTACAAATGGCTGAATTTGAAGCAAACTTATATGTGATCCGTGTGATGGAGAAACCACAGTTTTAAATAGCTGGATTTTTAGCACTGTAATATGGAAAGGACCTGGCTGTATTCTGCAGTGCCAACAAGCAAATGGTGCAGATAAACAGTGTCCTCTGGATTGCTTTTGAAGCAAACAATCAGGATTAAGATAAAAAAAAATTATTAATGGCCCCTGATACCTGGGGCTATTTCTACAAATATCTGTAAAAGCAGCAGCAGACAGAACTGGAATGGACCCTCTTGCTATATGCACTGCAGTCTGCTATATACCCTGCCTGCTTATATACACTGCCTGCCTGATATCTCTGCAGATGGATTAGTCCTCAGAAGGACTGTTTGTTGAGATGGATATGTGTCCCTAATATAGTTTTATACGCCTACACTAACTAATAAACAACCAAATCTCTCCCTAGCTCAGCACCTCTCCCTACTAGTGTTGAGCCACCCCCGTAGTGTTCGAGTTCGGTTCGGTTCGTCGAACACCCGTGTGTTCGCCGAACTGTTCGTCGAACTGTTCGTCGAACACCTTCAAACACCGTTAAAACCAATGGCAGGCAAACAAAAACACATAGAAACACATAGAAAACACCTTCAAAGGTGTCCAAAAGCTGACAAACTGCTCAGAAGACATAACTAACACATGGAAAAGTGACAAGTACATATAGTCATGCGAAAATAAAAGAGGTGGAGGAGTAAAAGGAGGGGGAGACACAGATATAGGCATGTCATGCCCTTCTAAAATCCAAAAAGTGAGAAGCCGACACGGCCAGTCCGCTCCTGCCCGTGCCACCTCCGTGTCGCCGGGTTTGTGCCAGAGCCGCGGTGAACCCTGACGGCCAGCCCCCCTCTCCCAATACTGGTGCCTGTCCGCTGGTGGGTCGAGCGAGCCCCCCTGTGGTGGAGGCAGCTCTAAGCTTTTTAATTTAAATTGTCTCTCTAATTTGAATGAATACACTTTAAATCCATTTACAAGGATCTATTGGAGGGCAAGTCTCATGCCAGCAGCCGCGGTAATTCCAGCTCCAGTAGCGTCCACTAAAGCTGCTGCAGTTAAAAAGCTTTTATAAGGATCGAGCTCGGCTGTCCACCGCAAGGCATCCTACTGCCAGTCCCAGCCCCTATGCCTTGGGGTGCCTCCTGATGCTCTTCACTAAGTATCCCATGGTCCCGAAGCATTTCCTTTGAAAAAATTAAGTGTCTAAACTACAGGTGGTGTAGCTTGCTTAACAGCCGGGATAATCCGCTGACTAGCAGACACTGCTACTAGGCACAAAGTATTTCCTGGGCTAGATGCAGTTAAAAATTTGTAATTAGATACTCTCGTTGGATGCTGAGAAAGCATTCCATAGAGTCTCCTGGCACGCCATATATGATTCTCTTAAAAAGCTTGGGGTAGGGGTCTAGGGGACCCTTTTATAGCCAAAATCACGGCCCTGTATCGCAATACGTCACCTAGGCTGAAGATGAATGGAACTGTAGCACCCTGAGGGCTCGGTTGCTACAGACGTATTGCACCTCACCCAGAGGTGTGATATCTCACTCTCAGGTAAGGATGGAGTGTGGATCAGGACCCGACACCTGCATGCATTACACCACATTGCCGTGGGGCAGGGCGACCAATATGCCCCTGAGATGGGCACGACAGTCCCTGTCCCTGGCTGGAGTGGGGGGAGGGAACACTGAGGAAGGGGAACCCTGTAGTGCAGGAGCAGGGAGGAAGCAGTTCCTGGGTGCATTGAGAAGGGAGTATAAAAGGTGGGCACCATCTTAGTTCAGTGCAGAAAAGTCTGAGCAGAAGTGGCAGGGAGCAGGGGCTCTGCATGAGCTCTGCTCCGGAGGCGGGCCTAGTAACAGAGGCCCAGGCCTGGAAGAGGGAGAAGGAAGGAAGAGGAGCGGAGAAGGCTCCAGGAACGAGGAACAAAGGGATCCCAGGGGTGCGGACGGGCGAGTCGCCACCGCACGCCCGAATCCACCTGCGTGGAGGGGTCAGGCCAAAGGGGGAGACCGGTCCCCGAAACTAGTGGAGGCAGGAAACGACCCTCAGCTAGAAACCGGAGGCTCTGACATTTTATGTGGCGCAGCCCCTCGCTACACCCGCTAGGAAGGCACCACATAGGGTCAGGGAAACTGGCGCCAAGTTTACCAAGAGGAGGCCCGAGGCAGCCGGACAGAAGTGTTGGTAAGAAAGGCCAGACAAAGGACACACAAAGGGGGTCCTGTGAAGTGCTCCAAAGTTATCTGGGAGTTGTCTGAGCCCCTCACCTGGTGAGCACAGTACGACGTGGGCAGCCGTTACCTGCAGACGTGGTCTGGATAATAAGAACTGTGAGTAAAGGCCCTGAACTGCATCACTGACTCCGTGTCGTTACTGCTGCTGCCCTGCACCATCACCCCCATCCTCCGCATACACTGCCCTGAGGCTATACTCCTCCCGTGGGGAGTTATGCTACGCTCTGCTGCACCCACAACACCAGCCTCAGCGGTCTGCCCTGTAGCGGCGGTTCACTCTGACCGCAATCCACGGGTGGCGTATTCGGACATTTAAACATCAAAACCACATAAATAGTTCCGCCACTGGTTTGACCGCCCTGAGCCACGGAACCGGGTCGCCGCCACGAAGACTACAACCACCAGCATCCACCAAAAAGGGTCCGGCTCCGGGTGTCCCAAGGCCCAGGGGGTGCGTCAGAACATTTTCATCACCTTTCACAATCACCAATGGGACAAGGCAGGGATGTCCTCTGCCCCCTCTCTTATACATCCTAGTGACGGAGCACCTGCTCTCATCAATTCGCCATAACCCCAATATTAGGTGGATTGAGGTGGGAGGCACCGAGTACAAGTGCTCTCTATTTGCTGATGATGTCCTAGTATATATCACTCAATCACATATATCCATCCATGCTGTTATGGCTGAAATAGATCACTTTGTTACATGGTCAAATTTTAAAATCAATGCAGCGAAGTCTGAGGCCCTCGATGTCTCCCTCCCCAAATCCATATAGGATTCCATCCAGTCCAACTTTCCCTTTGCCTGGCCCTCACAGGGTATCAAATACTTAGGAATTCCTATTCATAGAGACCTCTCCCATCTATGTTATCTTAATTTTGGGCCCTTTATTGAACAACTCCATACAGACCACGGTTGGCAAGTTAGAACTGTAAGATTCACTACGTGAACCACTGGTGTTTTGTGGAAAAGCACATGTACACTGTGTTCCAAATTATTATGCAAAAAGTGTTTAGGAGTGATAAGGGAAGAATTTGTTTGTTTGTCAGTTAAACTCATTGATGGTGATGTGTGTCAGGGCTCTTTATATCACTGTAAGCAATTGCAGACACCTGTGCTAATTAGTTTGGCAGGTGTGTCCAATGAAAGGCAAGACTACTTAAGAAGGCTCTCTCACATTATTAAGCAGCCTACATTTTCTGCCAAAATGGGAAAGAAAAAGGATGTGTCGGCTGCTGAGAAGCAACAAATTGTGGAGTGTTTAGGTCAAGGCATGACTACAATCAACATTGTGCGATGATCAGGATGAAGTGTCTTGGCAATCAAGAAGTATGTAGCTGATTCACAGTACACACGTGTGCGTGCTGATAAGGGCAAATTGAGGACTCTTTCCTACAGGCAATTACGTCAGGTTAAAAGAGCAGCGGCAAGAAAGCCTTGTCATAGCAGCAGACAAGTTTTTGAAGCTGCTGGTGCCTCCAACGTCCCCCGAACAACAAGATGCAGGGTCCTTCAGAGGTTTGCAGCTGTGCATACGCCATCCTGTCGACCTCCTCTATCCACTTCACACAAGCAGAAACGGCTCCAGTGGGCCAAACATTACATGAAGACTGATTTCAAAACTGTTTTGTTCACGGATGAGTGCCGTGCAGCGCTCGATGGTCCAGATGGATGGAGTGGAGGATGGCTGGTTGATGGACACCCCACGCAAACACGGCTACAGCGCCAACAAGGAGGAGGTGGAGTAATGTTTTGGGCTGGAATCATGGGGAGAGAGATTGTCGGCCCCTTTAGGATCCCTGAAGGCGCTAAAGATGAACTCCATAATGTATGTGGATTTTCTCAAACAGCACTTCCTGCCATGGTTCAAGAAGAAGAACCGTGTATTTCACAGCAAGATCATTTTTCTGCATGATAATGCACCATCTCATGCTGCACATAAAACATCTGCATCTCTGGCTGATATGGGCATAAAAGGGGACAAACTTATGGTGTGACCCCCATGCTCCCCTGACCTCTACCCCATTCAGAACCTTTGGAGCATCATTAAAAGGAGTGTCTATGATGGCGGGAGGCAGTTCACATCTAAGCAACAGCTCTGGGAGGGTATTCTGTCCTCATGCAAAACAATTGAAGCAGAAACCATCCAAAACCTGACAAATTCAATGGACGAGAGAGTTCAGAAGCTCCTTTCGAACAAGGGGTCCTATGTGAAAATGTAACATCACCTACAATAAAGTTTTGAGTTGAAAACTGTTTGATTTCAGTTTCTAACAACCTGCTAATGCTTATAATTTCAAAAATGACCATTTTTTTGGTCTTTATTAAAATGAAAAGGTTGATCGAAAAGTTTGGGGGATCGAAGAGTGTGGCAACCCAGTAGTCATGATTACTTCGAATTCTGACAATATGAGGGTCATGCTGCAGGTAGTGCAGCAAGAAGGCACTTATGTGTCTTGCGCATCTCGGAGCCCCAAAATTATTTTCCGGGCTAGATGCAGCTAAAAATTATTTTTAATTTTAAATCTGGTGGAGCTTATTATAGATGGCCTAATAGGATCAGTGCTGCACACTGCTACAAAGCCCAAATTATTTTCCAGTCAAGATACAGATAAACATGATTAGTAATTTGAAAGCTTAAAACGGTTGGTAGGGTGATTTTAACCAATCATCAAGCTTTTACTCTCCCCAGGATGACACAGGGGTAGAAAAGTCGTTTCGGATCCATGGTTTGTTCATCTTTATGAACGTGAGTCTGTCTACATTATCAGTGGAGAGCCGCGTGCGCTTATCTGTCAGCACACCACCAGCAGCGCTGAACACACGTTCAGACAGAACGCTGGCTGCGGGGCATGACAAGATCTCCAAGGCGTAAGTGGCTAGCTCCGGCCATTTATCCAGATTGGAAGCCCAAAAAGAGCAAGGGTCCAGTGACACAGTCGTGGCTTCAATGTTTACTTGGAGATACTCCTGTACCATCGTCTCTAGGCGTTGACTATGTGTCAGACTTCTTGTCTCCTGTGGCCTTGCAAAGGATGGGCTAAAAAAGTGGTGAAATGATTCCGCAAAATTGATGTTACCAGCAGATACTGTGGTTCTGTTACGGTTTGAGTGCTGAACACTTGACGGTCCCACGGTTGGCAAGTTGGAACTGTGAGATTCACTACGTGCACCACTGGTATTTTGTGGAAAAGCACATGTAAGATTCTGCAACAGTCTCTGCTGATACTCCTGCATGCGTGCATCCCTTTCTATGGCAGGAATAATTTCTGCAAATTTACTTTTGTACCGGGGATCTAACAGTGTGGCAACCCAGTAGTCAGGATTATTTCTAATTCTCACAATTCGAGGGTCATGTTGCAGGTAGTGCAGCAAGAAGGCACTCATGTGTGTTGCGCATCCAGGAGCACCAAGTCCCTGTTGTGTTGGTGGCGAGGTAACAATCATGCTTCCTTCCTCTGTCCTCTCCCCCCAACCTCGCACAACAGAAATGTGATCAAGGTCTCCCTCATCTGATGAGTCTTCCATCAGTTCGTCCTCCACTTCTTCCTGGGCTCCTGCACCTTCCTCACTAGTTTGGCTGCTACCATGCGCCCTGGTAAAACCATCTCCCCCACCCTCACATGCCTGCCGCCTTGGTGCTGCCGACCGTCTGGACCTTGCAGATGTTAGCCCTTCCGCATACAACTCCTCCTCCTCTACTTCCTCCACCTCCTCTTGTGCCACCACCTGACTCCGAATTCTGTTTAACATGTGCTCCAGCATGTAAATCACCGGAATAGTCATGCTGATAATGGCATCGTCAGCACTAAACATCTTCGTCGCCATTTCAAAACTGTGCAGAAGGGTGCATAGGTCCCTGATCTGAGACCACTCCTCCAGCGTGATTTGCCCCACCTCTGAATCTCGTTGGCCCAGGCTATACGTCAGAACGTATTGCACCAGGGCTTGTCGGTGCTGCCACAGTCGCTGCAACATGTGCAGAGTTGAATTCCACCGGGTAGGCACATCGCATTTTAGCCGGTGAAGTGGCAGGCCCAACCACTTCTGTAGAGATGTAAGTCGCTGAGCTGCGGGATGCGAACGGCGGAAGTGAGCACACAGCGACCGTGCCCTCTGCAGAAGGCCATCTAGTCTGGGATAGTGGGCTAAAAATTGCTGGACAACCAGGTTCAACACGTGAGCCATACAAGGCACGTGTGTGACATTGCCCCGGCGAAGGGCCGCACCCAGGTTTGCAGCATTGTCGCACACAGCCTTCCCTGGTTTCAGGTCCAGTGGAGACAACCATTCATGAAATTGGTTCTCCAGAGCTGACCACAACTCCTCAGCTGTGTGACTCACATTTCCCAGACATTTCAAAGTAAAAACCGCCTGATGACGTTGAGCCCTACTGCCAGCATAGTAAGGAGGTGTGCAGGATCCCTTCTGCGCAGTTAGAAAGCTTGTGGCATGACCAGACAGGCTTTGGGTGCAGGTGGAAGACCGAGAGGAGGTTGAGGAGGCAGAAGCAGTGGAGGAACTTTGACATAAAGAGGATTGACGCACAACTCGTGGGGACGGCAAGACTTGGACAGCAGACCCTTGTCCTGCTGTCACCATAGTTACCCAGTGCCCAGTCAGTGACATGTAACGCCCCTGTCCATGCCTACTCGTCCAAGTGTCTGTGGTGAAATGCACCCTGTCACACACAGAGTTTCTCAAAGAAGCGGTGATGTTGTGTGCGACATGCTGGTGGAGCGCAGGCACACCTTTCTTTGAGAAGTAGTGCCGACTGGGCATCTGGTACTGGGGCACTGCGACGGACATAAGGTCTCGAAAATCCTCTGTGTCCACCAGGCGGAAAGGCAGCATTTCTGTAGCCAAGAGCTTGCAGATGGTGAAATTCAACCTCTTAGCTTTCTCATGGCTAGGAGGAAATGGTCTTTTACTTGTCCACATCTGAGGGACCGAGGGCTGGCTATTGTGCTTAGACGGGGTTGATAAGGGTGTCCCCGGCAAACTGCCGGTCTGTGAGGAAGATGCAGGCGGACATGTTAGGTTGCCTTGATCCAAAGGTGGTGCTATCGATGTCGGACAGCGCTCAACACCAGCTGGTGTTACCACCTCCAAAGAAAATGATGACCTGCCAATCACGCTGGCTGTTGCGGGTAAAGAGGTGGCAGGTCTGCGCCCCAAAACAGGTGTGACTGCTGTCCCCCCAGTCACAGAGGATGAAGAGGCCGCGGATGCACAAGATATGGCAGACGGTGGTTGGCCCGGCCGGCTAGGCCGCATTGTAGCACACTGAGCTTCCCACTGCAACTTATGCTTCATGTCCATGTGCCGGTTCATGCATGAAGTACTCAAACTATGTATTTTTTGGCCTCTACTTAGCTTTTGCTGACAAATGTTACAGATAACACGAGTTGGGTCATCTTTATCGATCTGAAAAAATGCCCAGGCTATGCAAGGCTTAGCACCCATGCGACCTGAAGAGCCACCACGACTTGTGGTGAGAGGCAGAGTTGTGTTTGAGGATGCAGTTGTTGACGTGCTTCCAGTACTACGTCTCTGTCCAGGAAGGCGCAACCTGACCTCGTCGTCACTAGCATCCTCCTCCACCTCCTCTGCTGACCTCATCTCTTGGCTGACTGTGGGCTGACAGTAAGTGGGATCTCCAACCTCATCATCATCACCCTGTGTGTTATCACACCCGTCGTCCTCAGAGCCAACCTGTTCCTGCCCTGACAAAAAACTAAAGTTGTCGCTCCAATCAGGTATTTGAGTCTTATCATCGTCTTCCTCATTGTCTCCACCAACAGGAGTTACAGTTTGGGAATGAGGGTCTACATTATGGTCAGAACCTTCTGCGTCTGGTCCTGGATCCGACTCATAAAGATTCTGGGCATCAGTGCAGATCATTTCCTCGTCTGGATTCACAGAAGCGCTGGAGTCGACCTCTGATTCCCAGGCTATAGTATGAGTAAACAGCTCTGCAGACTCAACCATCTGTTCTACCTCATACTCAGACGGGCAGCTGGAGATTTGGGAGCTGTGAGGAAGCAAGTGCGATTTGGGTGACACCTTTGAGGACTGGAGTATTTGTGATGTTGAAGTTGATGTGGAGGAGAGCCCACTTAAAGGAGCACTTGATATCCGTTGAAGCACCTGCTGTTTTTGTGCCTCATCTGGAATTTGTAGCGATTGGCGTGGCCGTAAGAAAGGGATCTTATCACATTGTCCGCTAAAAGAAGTAGACATTTTAGTTTGGCTGGAAGATGGTCTTTCTTCTGCAGATGTTACTGTTGCTTTAACACCTACCCCACGGACACAACCTTTTTTCCCCTTCCCAACACGCCTATTCCCCTTTCCACCAGCAGCAGGCCTTTTTCCACTCATTTTGGTGGTTAACTAATTCACAACTCTGGAGTTGTTTGCACAAAAAAACAATGGATGGGAACCGAGCAGAGCTGAGTGGCCAAACTGTGGTATTAGGCCAAAACTATTGGCTGGGTTAGATGCAGAAAAAAATTATATTCAATTTGCAACCTGATGGAGGTCAGTATAGATGGACTAATACAACAAGTCCCACACACAGCTAGAAGCCCAATATTTTTTCAGAGGTACTGTAGATGCAGATAAAAATTATTTTTAATTTGCAACCTGATGGAGGTCAGTATAGATGGACTAATAGAGAAAGTCCGACACACTACTAGAAGGCCAAATATTTTTTCAGAGCTAGATGCAGAAAAAAATTATATTCAATTTGCAACCTGATGGAGGTCAGTATAGATGGACTAATACAACAAGTCCCACACACAGCTAGAAGCCCAATATTTTTTCAGAGGTAGATGCAGAAAAAAATATATTCAGTTTGCAACCTGATGGAGGTCAGTATAGATGGACTAATACAACAAGTCCCACACACAGCTAGAAGCCCAAATATTTTTTCAGAGGTAGATGCAGAAAAAAATATATTCAGTTTGCAACCTGATGGAGGTCAGTATAGATGGACTAATACAACAAGTCCCACACACAGCTAGAAGCCCAATATTTTTTCAGAGGTAGATGCAGAAAAAAATATATTCAGTTTGCAACCTGATGGAGGTCAGTATAGATGGACTAATACAACAAGTCCCACACACAGCTAGAAGCCCAAATATTTTTTCAGAGGTACTGTAGATGCAGATAAAAATTATTTTTAATTTGCAACCTGATGGAGGTCAGTATAGATGGACTAATAGAGAAAGTCCGACACACTACTAGAAGGCCAAATATTTTTTCAGAGCTAGATGCAGAAAAAAATTATATTCAATTTGCAACCTGATGGAGGTCAGTATAGATGGACTAATACAACAAGTCCCACACACAGCTAGAAGCCCAATATTTTTTCAGAGGTAGATGCAGAAAAAAATATATTCAGTTTGCAACCTGATGGAGGTCAGTATAGATGGACTAATACAACAAGTCCCACACACAGCTAGAAGCCCAAATATTTTTTCAGAGGTAGATGCAGAAAAAAATATATTCAGTTTGCAACCTGATGGAGGTCAGTATAGATGGACTAATACAACAAGTCCCACACACAGCTAGAAGCCCAATATTTTTTCAGAGGTAGATGCAGAAAAAAATATATTCAGTTTGCAACCTGATGGAGGTCAGTATAGATGGACTAATACAACAAGTCCCACACACAGCTAGAAGCCCAAATATTTTTTCAGAGGTACTGTAGATGCAGATAAAAATTATTTTGAATTTGCAACCTGATGGAGGTCAGTATAGATGGACTAATAGAGAAAGTCCGACACACTACTAGAAGGCCAAATATTTTTTCAGAGCTAGATGCAGAAAAAAATTATATTCAGTTTGCAACCTGATGGAGGTCAGTATAGATGGACTAATAGAGAAAGTCCGACACACAGCTAGAAGGCCAATTTTTTTTTCAGAGCTAGATGCAGAAAAAAATTAGATTCAGTTTGCAACCTGATGGAGGTCAGTATAGAAGGACTAATAGAATGATGCTATGCCCAAAAGATTTTACTTCACTAGGTGCAGTAAAAAAATTGGTATTCTATACACAGGTGGTATATCTTGCAACACAGATAGGCTACTCCACTGACTAACACACTCTGCAATAGGCCAAAAAGGATTAGCTTTGCTAGATTCAGCCAAATGCTGTGAAAAAAACTTGCACAGCACTGGCACAGACCTGCCTGGCAAAAACTGATAGGAACTGATGTAACCTAGTCCTGAAAAGGACTCCAATTACAATTAGTCTTTACTCCCACAATCTATCTATTTAAGAGCACAGACCTGCCTGATAAAAGTCGTAGGAAATGCTGTAACCTAGTCCTTAAAAGGACTGCAATCACAACTATTCCCTACTCCCAAGCTATCTGTATATTTGTGCGAAAATTGGCTTGAAATTAACAAGGTATAGCGCACACAGCAACAGCGGTGCCGTCTAACACGCAGCTGCAGCAGTGAGAAAATGGTGGCGACGGGGAAAATGGCTTGGTCTTATAGGGCAAGGACATGTGACATACACTGCCAATGACACATGCCCTTGCTTGTGTGAAAAAAAGCACTTCGCTCCGTGTGTGCGCTGCTGATAGGCTGACAGATTGCACCTCCCCACTGTAAATGCGGGAAAGAGGAAAAAAAATGGAGATCTTCATTATTCCTGCAGAGATCCATCCCCTGCCCCTCCCCCCACCCCGCTGTACACTCAAACTGCGTATTAACATTAATTTTCATCATTACTGAGAAAAAATCCAGTTATGATTTTGGTGCACGAACAGTTATCGAACATAACCTCGAACAGCCGAATTTTTCTCAAATTGTTCGTGTTCGCCGAACGGCTCGAACACCGCCCAAAACAGCTCGAATTTGAGATTGGCGAACAGTTCGAGTAGAACAACGCTCATGTCTACTCCCTACACTGTCTGATCCGGAGTGACTGTGACGCGCATGGTGGCGCCCGGTCTGATATAGACCTGATGACGCTGTGCGGCCAGCCAATCACTGTAATGTCACAACCAACATGGCTACGGCATTACAGTGAGTGGCAGGCAATCCCTGCATGTTGATTGGTGCTATAAAGAGCGCCAAACATGCAGGGAGCGGACCCGAGCTCCTACTGAGCAACCCCGGAAATACTCGGCGAGCGCCAAGCACCTCGAGCAGTGAGATGCTCAGACAGGCACTGAGCAGTAGCGAACATGCTTGCTCATCACTAATGTGGTATTATTCGGTCACTATGTGGTGGTAATATGTAGTCCGGCCATGGTGTGGCAGTATTTATTCTTTGCATGTCGCATTATTCGGTCACTATGTGGGGGTAATATGTGTTCTGGTCATAGTCTGACGGTATTTGTCCCTTGTTTGTGGTATTATTGGTTATTTTTGGGCAGCACAGTGGCTCAGTGGTTAGCACTGCAGTCTTACATTGCTGGAGTCCTGGGTTCAAATCCCATTAAGCACAATATCTGCAAGGAGTTTGTATGTCCTCCCCTTGTTTGTGTGGGTTTCCACCAGGTTCTCCGGTTTCCTCCCACACTCCAAAGACATACTGATAGGGAATTTAGATTGCGATCCCCAATGGGGACATTGATGATGATATCTATAAAGCGCTGTGGAATTAATGGTGCTATATAAGTGAGTAAGATAAATAAATACATTTTTAAAAAATGTTTCTAACACATTCCCTTAAAGAAAGATAAAGAAAAAATACCTAAAAAGAGTATTGAATATTTTAACAAATGTTTAATAGGTTAGAATAGGGCCCGGCCAGAAGAGTCTCCTTTTTGAGGTGGCAGGCTTAAAAAAATATTTTGGCCAAAACAAAACCTGCTGTCTATGTATGTGGTATGGTGTTCAATGGGAACTGTAAGGCTATGTGCCCACAATGCAGAAATGCTCAGGATTTTTTCCTGAGCGTTTCTGCATCTCCCTGGCAGAAAAAACGCATGCGGATTGTACATGCGGATTGTACATGCGGATTGTACATGCAGATTGTACATGTGGATTGTACATGCGGATTATACATGCGGATTGTACATGTGGATTGTACATGCGGATTGTACGTGCTGATTGTACATGCGTTTTCCTGCCAGGGACAAGCGGATGTGAAGCGTTCTTCACTTGCATTTCCGCATGCAGGTTGACAAGCGATTTTCGCACCACTTGGAAAGTGTTTGTCAACTTCACACTATATAAATCCATGCAACCGGCATGGATTTATATAGTGAGACCCCAGAGAATGTCAAAAAATAAAAAAATAAATCTATACTTACTTTCCGATGACCCCCGCAGTCTTGCTTCGTCACGTCCTGGCTTGCCGGCAGCTCGCGGTACACTGAAGGACCTGCCGTCACATGACTATGACGTCAGCGCAGGTCCTTCAGTCCACCGTGAGCTGCCGGCAAGCGAAGACAAGCACACCGGGGGCCATCAGAAGGTAAATATATATATTTTTTATTTTATTCTTTTTTTTACAGGTACTATGGTACCCGGGTCCGGAGGAGAGTCTCCTGTCCTCTAGACCCGGGAACCATCCACACATTGAAACGCTTGGATTCTGCATGTACAGATCCAATGATGCGGAATCCATGCATTCCAATGAAAGTCAATGGCAGCGAAAAAGCAGCGCTTCCGCAAATTGGTAGTGCTGCGTTTTTTTCCGCAATGATAATCCGCAGCGGAAATTTCCGCAGCATGTGCACAGCAGATGCCGATTATCATTGGGGGACATGGCAGGCCTTCTACCAAGCGTTTTTTAAGCGTTTCTGCAGCGTTTTTGCCGCTGCGGAGACGCTTAAAAAACGCATCGTGGGCACACAGCCTTAATGTGTGATTGGTGAGGACGTTGTGCAGAAGTGGAGTTTTTCCAAGAGTGGGAGGTGGGAATGTGGAAGGTTGGAGGGATGGAGGCGGAACTGGGGTGGAGCCTGGCGGAGTCTTGAAAATGTTGCCCTTATGGGGCCTTGAAATTCCTGGTGGCAGCCCTGCTTTAAACCACAGTCAATCGACCATTTGTTTGCCAAGTGATGGATGTTTATTAGCATCTTCATTTCATATAAACAACTTAATTTAATATGCACACAGAGACAGATTGATTAAGTGGTACGCACCTCTTGATGGATCAGGCGCCTCTTACAACTCCACATCGCTTTAGTAAGACCAGTATCACCCTCTGAGATATTTACTGCATCTATATATATAATCGTCTTATCCCGTCTGTCTGTCTGTCTGTGTGTCTGTCTGTCCAGGAAATCCCGCGTCGCTCATTGGTCCAGCAGCGGCCAATCAGCGCCGCGGGATTTCAGAAAAAAGATGGCGGCCGTTAGCGGCTCATCTGCGGGACGGAGCTCAGCGACGTTGCAGCCGGGAGATGAGCGGCGCGAGGCGCTCATCTCCCGGCCGGTACCAGCAGAAGGACCCCGACCGCCAGACCCATCTGCGGGACGGAGATGCAGCCGGGAGATGAGCGGCGCGAGGCGCTCATCTCCCGACCGGTAGCAGCGGAAGGACCGCCGGCGCCGCTGACCTCCATGCGGAAGGGAGGACCGGGGAGCGGCGCTGCAGGTCGGGATACTTCTGCTGCCAGCGCCCGCTATGTCCCGGGTTCTCGCAGCGGAAGTAGCCGCACAGGCAGCGCCGCTCCCCGGTCCTCACCAAGACGATTCGATGATTGGTCGCGGTCTTCGGACCCGACCAATCACTGATCTTAGCGCAAAATTTAAATACTGCTGTGCTGATTGGTCGCGGACGCTGCCCGCGACCAATCACCGATTTGGGCACCAAATTTAAATATCGGCCGCGACCAATCAGCACAGCGGTGTTTAAATCTGGAGCCAAGATCGGTGATTGGTCGTGTCCGATATTTAAATTTGGCGCCCAAATTGGTGATTGGTCGCGGCCAGCGTCGGCGACCAATCAGCGATTTTTAACTCCATGCGGATACTGTGGGGACATCAGCGGCTAGGGTGTGAAGGGAGGACCGGGGAGCGGCGCTGCCTGTGCGGATACTTCTGCTGCGAGAACCAGGGACATGAGCGAGCGCTCGCAGCAGAAGTATCCGGACCCGCAGGGCCGCTCCCCGATCCTCCCTTCACACCCTAGCCGCTGATGTCCCCACAGTATCCGCATGGTGTTACAAAGCTCCGGACATTTGTGTTAAAAATCGCTGATTGTTCGCTGGCGCTGGCCGCGACCAATCACCGATTTGGGCGCCAAATTTAAATATCGGCCGCGACCAATCACCGATCTTGGCTCCACATTTAAATACCACTGTACTGATTGGTCGCGGATGCTATTTAAATGTGGCGCCAAAATCGGTGATTGGTCGCGCCCAGCGTCGGCGACCAATCAGCACAGCGGTGTTTAAATGTGGAGCCAAGATCGGTGATTGGTCGCGGCCGATATTTAAATTTGGCGCCAAAATCGGTGATTGGTCGTGGGGATCGTCCGCGACCAATCAGCACAATAGTGTTTAACTTTGGCGCCAAGATCAGTGATTGGTCGCGGGCCAAGACAGCGACCAATCACCGATTTGTGCGGCAGATTTAAATAGCGGCCGCGACCAATTGGATGTCAGCGCCGCTCCCCGGTCCTCCCTTCACACCCTAGGCGCATGGATGTCAGCGGTGCTGCCTGTGCGGATACTTCCGCTCCGAGAACCCGGGACATGAGCAGGCGCTCGGAGCAACGCTCTGCTGATTGATCGCGGTCGCTGGCCGTGACCAGTCAGCAGTATTGGCGCCAAATTTAAACCTCACTCTGCTGATTGGTCGCAACCACCGGCCGCGACCAATCTCCGTTTTTTGTGCCAAATTTAAACCCCGCTCTGCTGATTGGTCGCGGTCGCCGGCCGCGACCCATCAGCATTATTGGTGCCAAATTTAAACCCCGCTCTGCTGATTGGTCGCGGCCGCCAGCCGCCAACAATTAGCGAGATTGGCGCCAAATTTAAAAACCGCTCTGCTGATTGGTTGAGGTCGGCGGCCGCGACCGATCAGCGATTTTGGCGCCAAATTTAAACAACGCTCTGCTGATTGGTCACGGCCGGCAGACGCGACTAATCAGCGATTTTGGCGCCAAATTTAAGCAACGCTCTGCTGATTGGTCGTGGTCGCCGGCCTCGACCAATCAGCGATTTTGGCGCCAAATTTAAACCCCGCTCTGCATCGCTCTGCTGATTGGTCGCGGTCGGGGGCTGCGACCAGTCAGCAGTATTGGCGCCAAATTTAAACCCAGCTCTGCTGATTGGTCGCGGCCGCCAGCCGGCAACAATTAGCGAGATTGGCGCCAAATTTAAATACCGCTCTGCTGATTGGTCGCGGCCGCCAGCCGGCAACAATTAGCGAGATTGGCGCCAAATTTAAACACCGCTCTGCTGATTGTTTGAGGTCGGCGGCCGCGACCAATCAGCTATTTTGGCGCCAAATTTAAACAACGCTCTTCTGATCGGTCACGGCCGGCAGCCGCGACTAAGCGATTTTGGCGCCAAATTTAAGCAACGCTCTGCTGATTGGTCGCGGTCGCCGGCCTCGACCAATCAGCGATTTTGGCGCCAAATTTAAACCCCGCTCTGCATCGCTCTGCTGATTGGTCGCGGTCGGGGGTTGCGACCAGTCAGCAGTATTGGCGCCAAATTTAAACCCCGCTCTGCTGATTGGTCGCGGCCGGCAGCCGGCAACAATTAGCGAGATTGGCGCCAAATTTAAACACCGCTCTGCTGATTGGTTGAGGTCGGCGGCCGCGACCAATCAGCTATTTTGGCGCCAAATTTAAACAACGCTCTGCTGATTGGTCACGGCCGTCAGCCTGTATATATGGATGTAATGTCCAGTGTGCCAGAATATAATTGCTTTTCCAGGTTGCTGTCTCCAATACTTGCAGTATGTGCTGTGTATCCTTCAAGTAGGCTGACAATTGAGTAAAGCATTCCTGCAGATGTATGTCTACATACTCCGAGAGATTTGCCGTTGAGTATCACTACTTTCATGAATAAGGATTCCCTTTTTTTCGGGGGTCACCAGCTATATAACTCATCCTGCGGCTCCTAACCCAGCATACCGAGGAAGGGGACCTGTGATTCCCTGAAACGCGTTGGTTTTGGCTATTTGCAGGACTCTGTAGTCTACAGTGCTGACGTCACACACTGCTGACCCTCTGAGCCGCGCGGTTGCCAGGGACACTACACATTTTATTATTCCTTCTGTCTAATTGTTTCAATTGCTATTAGCATTTATTAATATATTTAACTATCACAGCACTGCCTCTTTTTTTCTGATTGTGCTATGTATAGTACAAGTAATCAGGTGAACGCAGCTTCAAGTCCCCAAAAGGGACTATAAAATCCAGTAAACAGTTAAAAAAAAGTTTTTAAAAATAGGAAAAATTTTTAAAAAAACCAAATGTTCAAATCGCTCCCCCCTTTTCCCCCCATTACAAATAAAACAATTTAAAACAATTTAAAAAACATAAAAATTACACATCAGAATATTAAAATAGAAAATAAATTAATCCAGTCGGTAAACAGCATAATGAGAAAAAAAAATGAAATGGCAGAATTAGTTTTTTTTTGCAATAAAATGCAAGAACAGGTGCTCAAAACATTGTATTTACCCCAAAACATTGGCTAAGGGGGTAATAAATAAGCCCTCACCCGGCCCCACATCCTGAATATTGAAATTCTTACGGATCTCAGATAATGGCGACACAAGCAACATTTTTTTTTTTTTGTTATAAATTTCTGAATTTTTTTTTTTCGACACTTAAATAAAAAAAATAAAAAAACGATACATTTGGTATGTGTGTAACTGATTTGGAGAATCATATTGCCAGGTCAGTTTTACCATATAGTGAACATTGTAAATTAAAAAAACAAAAATCAATTGTGGAATTGCACTTTTTTTGCAAATTCAACGCATTTGTACTGTGATAAATTGAATGGGGTCATTCAGAAGTACTTGTCCCACTTGGCCCTCATACGGCTATGTGGATGGAAAAATATAAAAGTTAGGACTCTTAAAAGAAGCGGAGGAACAAATTAAAATGAAAAATGGCTGCGGTGTGAAGGGGGTTAAGGAGAAAGATATTTTCACATTAATATATGCATGGTTTTTATAATTTATCAGTCTTTTGATATACCATATTAACGTAGTTTTGTGAGGTTTTTTATGGGATCATTTTAACTTTGGTGCATATATTGTGATCACGCGATCTTTGCTGGAGTGCTGGCTGTGCATAGAGGGCAATTCATTTCCATTCACGAATGTTTCATGTGCCATCTGGTGGTGGATTTAGGATATTACAGGTTGCAAAGTACAGTATATCATTCTTTTGCTTCAGAATAGCCAACTATTTGAGCACATCACTTGTATAGGTTCGATATCTACTCTTGGGCTGAGTTCACACGATGCGTATTTAATGCATTTCCGCTGCGTTTTTGCAGTTGCGTAAACGCCGCGGAAACGCATAAAAAACGCATGGTAGAAGGGAAGCAATGTTCCCCAATTGAAATCCGCATGTGCTGTGCCCATGATGGGGATTTTTCCGCAGCGTAAACGCTGCGGTCAAAAATCCGCAGCATGTCAATTAATTTTGCGGAAACGCTGCTCTTTTGCCGCCATTGACTTGCATTAGACCGCATGGAATCCGCATCACTGTATATGTTGATGCGCTTTTCATGCGGTCTAATGTGCGGATGGTACCCGGGTGTGGAGGAGAGGACTCTCATCCAGACCCAGGTACCATTAAAAAAAAAAGAATAAAAATATATATATTCTCACCTTCTGACGGCCCGCGCTGCGTCCTGCCGGCTTCCCGCGCACTTCGCGGTTGAATGAAGGACCTTCGCTGACGTCAGAGTCATGTGACGGGTCACGTGACGCTGACGTCGGAAGGTCCTACAGTCTTCACTGCCGGCAGCCGGGACCGATGAAGCAGGACACCGGGGGCCATCAGAGGGTAAAGTATAGATTTATTTTTTATTTTTTGACATCACACACTATATAAATCCATGCTGGTTGCCGGCTGCCGGTTGCATGGATTTATATAGTGTGAAGTTGACAAGCACTTTCCAAGTGATGCTAAAATCGCTTGTCAACCCGCATGCGGAAATGCATGTGAAGAACGCTTCACATCCGCATGTCCCTGGCAGGAAAAATGCATGTACAATCCGCATGTACAATCCGCATGCACAATCCGCATGCACAATCCGCATGCACAATCCGCATGTACAATCTGCATGTACAATCCGCATGTACAATCCGCATGCACAATCCGCATGTACAATCCACATGTACAATCCGCATGTATAATCCACATGTACAATCCGCATGTACAATCCGCATGTACAATCCGCATGGGTTTTTTCCTGCCAGAGAGATGCAGAAACACTCAGGAAAAAATCCTGAGCATTTCTGCATCGTGTGCACATACCCTTATTCCCCTTTTTTCATTTAACACACATTCCATTTACGATTGGATCTGGGGTTATTGTATCTTTTTCTTCCTTCTGGTTCACTATACTGTATTTAGTTATACAAGTTTTTACGTTTTATACATGTATATGTACTTTGCTTGATTTTATTGGACGTGTGGGCACCCGTCTCCTACAGTGCCACCATGTGACCTATGCTTGTTCAATAAAGGTTTTTTTCTTTTAGGCTATGTGCCCACGATGCAGAAATGCTCCTGATTTTTCCTGAGCGTTTCTGCATTTCCCTGGCAGAAAAAACGCATGCGGATTGCACATGCGGATTGTACATGCGGATTGTACATGCGGATTGTACATGCGGATTGTACATGCGGATTGTGCATGCAGATTGTGCATGCGGATAGTGCATGCGGATTGTACATGCGGATTGTACATGCGGATTGTACTTGCGGATTGTACATGCGGATTGTGCATGCGGATTGTACATGCGGATTGTACATGCGGATTGTACTTGCGGATCGTACTTGCGGATCGTACATGCGGATTGTACATGCGGATTGCACATGCGGATTGTACATGCGGATTGTACATGCGGATTGTACATGCGGATTGTACATGCGGATTGTGCATGCAGATTGTGCATGCGGATAGTGCATGCGGATAGTGCATGCGGATTGTACATGCGGATTGTACATGCGGATTGTACTTGCGGATTGTACATGCGGATTGTGCATGCGGATTGTACATGCGGATTGTACATGCGGATTGTACTTGCGGATCGTACTTGCGGATCGTACATGCGGATTGTACATGCGGATTGTGCATGCGGATTGTACATGCGGATTGTACATGCGGATTGTACATGCGGATCGTACATGCGGATCGTACATGCGGATCGTGCATGCGGATTGTACATGCGGATTGTACATGCGGATTGTACATGCGTTTTTCCTGCCAGGGACATGCGGATGTGAAGCGTTCTTCACATGCAATTTCGCATGCGGGTTGTCAAGCGATTTTAGCATCACTTGGAAAGTGCTTGACAACTTGTTCACACTATATAAATCCATGCAACCTGCAACCTGCATGGATTTATATAGTGTGACCAAGTTATAGTTAAAAAGAATAGTAAAAAATAAAAAATAAACATTATACTCACCTTCTGATAGCCCCCGGTCTCCTTGTCCGGTGCGTCCCAAGTGTTGGGCGGCTCGCGGTGGTCTAAAATGACCTGTCACATAACTAAATTACGTCATGGCAGCTCCTTTTAGACCATCGCGAGCCACCAGGAATCCAGGACGCACCGGACAAGGAGACCGGGGGCCATCAGAAGGTGAGTATAATGTTTATTTTTTAATTTAAAATCTTTTTTTTTACAGTTTTCTATGGTACCCGGGTCTGGATGAGAGTCTCCACTTCTCCAGACCCGGGTACCATCCGCACATTGAATCGCTTAATATCCGCCTGTGCACATGTAGTCATGTGGATATTAAGAGATTCAATGCAAGTCAATGGTGGCAAAAATGCCGCGCTTACACTAAATAATTGGTAGTGCTGCGTTTTTTTCCTCAATGATAATCCGCAGTGGAAATTTCCGCAGCATGGGCACAGCACATGCGGATTATCATTGGGGAACATGGCAGGCCTTCTACCAAGTATTTTTTAAGCATTTCTGCGGCGGAATTGCCGCTGCGGAAACGCTTAAAAACCGCATAGTGGGCACACAGCCTTAAGATCTTTGCCACTTCCTTTCTTATGACCACTTAGTCCAGTGTCCTTCTTTTTGGTTCTTGATTATTTCTGAATGGTCTACCATTTAATCTTTCAGCAGATATATGTATGTGACTTATTAGGCATTATAGCCTCTTTATATACTTCTTTTTCACATTTTTTGCAAATAATACAGCAGATATATTGTGAGCAAGGAGTCTGCTATAGACGTGTCTGCAGTGCATTGCCTTAAGTGTATTGCTTTAGTGTGAGAAATATGAATTATACCTGAATTTGACCTGAAGCGAACTGAAGGTAACTGGATACTTGAACACTGTAAACTATGTTTGTGTTTGTTTTCACTCTCACCCTCATAATCCTTCACTTTTTACAACCACCCCTAATCCCTGCACCTAGCAATGAACTCTTCATCTCTCCCCATTTACCTCACCTCCTCCTCAGAACTATTCCTCAACATTCAATCCTGTGTCTCTAAGCACAGACAGCCCCCTCATGCCCTCTCCTGCTCCCACCTACTAACACTTTCTCTACTCCTCCTCACTGCTGCACTGCTGGCGATATCTCCCCAAATCCTGACCCTCCTCAACACATCTTCACAGTCACTTCCACCTCCTATCCACGATCTATCACAAACTCTCACAACCCTTCTAACCTCATACACATCCGCCCAGTCCCACTAATAGGAGCTCTTCGGAACGCGCGCTCTGTGTACAACAAACTTTGCTACATCCACAATCTTTTCATCACTAACAAACTTTCCTTTCTCGGCATCACCGAAACCTGGCTCACCCCCCGTGACACGGCCTCTCCAGCTGCACTTTCATACAGTGGATTCCACCTTTCCCACACCCCCCATCCCATTGGCAAGCATGGTGGAGGAGTAGGTTTTCTCCGGCTAGATAACTGCTCCTTCACCTAAATCCCACTGCCACCCTCCGTTACTTTTCCCTCTTTTGAGGTGCACTGTGTGCGCATCTACTCCCCCTCCAACTGACTGTCATTTACCGTCCCCCAAGACCAGCCACCACCTTCTTAGACCACTTCATCGCCTGTCTACTTCATTTCCTTTCCGCTGACATCCCCACTATCATCATGGGTGACTTCAACATCCCAATTGACACTTCCCACTCAGTTGCCTCACTTCCTCCTTTGGCCTTAACCAATGGTCTTCCGCAGCCACTCACAAAGATGGCCAAACACTGGACCTCATCTTCACTCCCCCCTGCTCCCTGTCTAACCTCTCTACCTCACCCCTCCCTCTTTCTGATCACAACCTACTTACATTTTCTACCCTCTCCTCTCCAGGACAAAAATCCCCACTCCACAAACTTGCATACCCTCGCAGAAATCTTAAACACCTACACTTACTCTCTGAATCCCTTCTTCCTCTTGCAGACATCAGTTCCTTACATGGTACAGATGTTGCTGCCATTTATATAACACCACAACAGCTGAATCTCTCAATTCGGTCACCCCCCTCACACATACCAAAGCTCACATAATCAACAGGTAACCCTGGCACACCAGCCTAACCAAAGAACTGCAACGGGCCTCCAGGGTTGCTGAGCGTAGATGGAAAATATTCCACTCCAATGAGCACTTCATCGCATTCAAACAGTCCCTCACTACCTTCAAGTCCACACTCACTGCAGCAAAACAAATATACTTCTCATCTCTTATATCCTCCCAGTCTCACAACCCTAAGCAGCTATTTAACACCTTCAATTCTTTCCTCCGCCCCAGCACCTTCTCCCTCTCCACTCATCTCAGCTGAAGACTTTGCCTCATTCTTCAAGTAGAAGATTGACACCATCAGACAAAGCTTTTGCCTAAAGTCCCCCCAGCCCCTCCTCACACCTACTCATTCCTCCTCCTCCAAAACCAGCTTCTCCACCATTACAGAAGATCAACTTTCCTCTTTACTCTCTAAATCACACCTCTCCACCTCTGAACTCGACCCAATCCCATCCCACCTCATCCCCAGCCTTACCACTATCTTCATCCCAACCCTAACCCACCTCTTCAACCTGTCACTAACAACTGGTGTCTTCCCCATATTCTTCAAACATGCCTTGATTACACCCATCCTCAAAAAACCCTCCCTTGACCCATCCTCTCTGACAAGCTACCGCCCCATATCACTTCTCCCCTATGTCTCAAAACTACTGGAACAACATGTCCACTTTGAACTGTCCACCCACATCTCCTATTGCTTTCTCTTTGACCGCTTCCAATCTGGCTTCCGGCTGCACCATTCTACAGAAACTGCCCTGACTAAAGTCACCAATGACCTACTAACCGCCAAATCCAAGGGACACTACTCTGTCCTCCTCCTAGACCTGTCATCTGCCTTTGACACAGTGGACCATTCCCTCTTACTATAGACTCTCTCATCTCTCGGCATCACAGACTTGGCCCTATCTTGGATCTCTTCATACCAAACAGACAGGACATTCAGTGTCTCTCACTCACGCACTACCTCCTCATCTCACCTCCTATCTGTCGGTGTTCTCCAAGGTTCAGTTCTAGGGCCCCTGCTCTTCTCCATCTACACCTTTGGCCTGGAACAGCTCATAGAGTCT
Source organism: Phyllobates terribilis (assembly GCF_046119375.1). Classification (NCBI taxonomy): domain Eukaryota; kingdom Metazoa; phylum Chordata; class Amphibia; order Anura; family Dendrobatidae; genus Phyllobates; species Phyllobates terribilis. Next base: position 185,077,634 of record NW_027362767.1, on the reverse strand, counting down.
CACGGCTTTCAGTATCACCTCTAAGCTGATGACACACAGATTTACCTCTCTGCACCCGATATTTCGTCCCTAGTGATGAGCAAGCACTAAAATGCTCGGGTACTCGTTGTTCGAGTCAAGCAAATTGGAATGCTTGAGTGCTCGGTCCGAGTAATGAGCCCAATGTAAGTCTATGGGAAACTCGAGCATTTTTGTGGCGGCCACCCCCGGCGGTCGGCAGAGGGCCTAAAAATTGCACAAATCGATGGGAACACTGCTCAAATGGCAGGGGAACAGCATGGGGAAGACCCCTGGAAGCAATTCTGACTCCCAGGTCACTGTTGTCAACAACGTTGTCAGAGGTATTACTCCACTTTCATGGACTCATAATAAAACATACAAAAACAAAATCAAAATGGATTTTCCTGGGAAATATGTTAAGGAACATCGATTCCAGGGTAATTACTTGTATATAAGGCAAAATAAATAACCAAAAACAAAAAAGCTCCTCTACACTTTGGGCTATGTTCACAAGTAGCGTTTTTGATGCATTTTTGCATTACTTTCAACCGTGACAAATGCATTCACCAGGAAATGTCATTTTAACATTTTACAACCTTATCTGGCCATGTGGTGTGTGACATGGGAACAGCATGGGGAAGACCCCTGGGGCTGCAGTCATCTCTGACTCCAAGTGCACTGCCTAAAACTGTGGTCATCTTACCAGACGTAATCCTATATTACTGCGGTAATAATACAGACATTTTTGTCAACGTGACAAATCTTAAACTCCATTTAAAATGGGCAAGGTGTGTGTCAAGGGATGGGAAAGTGGACGTTATGGTGATGGTGATAGTGCACGCAGAGGCCGTTGGGCAAGATGAAACTGTGTCTGCTGAGGGAGCACAACAAACACCCATGTCATGTAGAACTACCTTCGTGTCCCAATTTCTAGGGGGCCGCTGAACACCACTATTGAAGCCAGAGCAGTGTGAAAAGGCTGTTGGTTGGATAGCAAATAAAGTTTCCAGTCAGTTTGCCACCACCACCCTGTGTTCCACATGGTCCAGTCTCAGTAGATGTGAGTCTGGATCACATTATTATTACTTTATCGCCATTTATCCAATGGCACTTTACTTGTGAAAAAGGGGTATACATCGCAAAAACAATTACAAAAATCTTGAACAAAACTGTGACAGCGACTGCTACAGGGGAGGAGAGGACCCTGTCTGCGAGGGCTCAGTCTATAAGACATGAGTGAGGATACAGTAGGTGAGGGTACAGTTGGTCGTGCAGCGATATGGTGGAGCGAGGGTTGCTGCAAGTTGTAGGCTTGTCGGAAGAGGTGGGTCTTCAGCTTCCTTTTAAAGGTTTCAACAGTAGGCGAGAGTCTGATATGTTGGGGTACATAGTTCAAGAGTAGAAGGGATGCCCAGGAAAAATCTTGTATGCGATTGTGGGAGGAGGAGATAAGAGGGGAGTAGAGAAGGAGATCTTGTCAGGATCGGAGGTTGTTTGCTGGTATTTACCGGGAGACTAGGTCACAGATATATAGAGCAACAGGTTGTGGATGGCTTTGCATGTCAAGGTTACGGTTTTGAACTGAAGTCTCTGGCCAATGGAGAGCCAGTGAAGGGATCACAGATTGCAATCTTATAGATTGCTGGAGCCAGTCCACAGTAAAAAATAGCCATAGAGTGTCCAGCAAGCTTCCTACACACTTTTCTTAGCCAGGGCTGCTTCTTAGCAGGGTTTTACGGGCCCACCGGAGAATCCTCGGGTGGGCCCTGGCTTCTCCATCAGGAGAGTTCATGGTAGCGCAAACATTACAGCTGCTATGGGGCTCTTGAGCGGGGGAGAAAAGTGGGCCCTCAAAATCAAATCCTCTGGTGGGCCCAATGTTTTTCATCCTGACACTGCTTCTCAGTGGGAGTTGTATTTCACCACAGCCATATTCTTTAGCTCAGTGAAAGGACTGGCATAAAGGGAAACCGTATCTACTCCAGCTGTCATTTCTCCATCACCAGGTTCCGCCCATTGTCACACACGACCATGCCTGGCTGTATGTTCAGCGGTGAGAGCCAGGCTGCTGTGTTACAGCTTTCAAACACTCTGCAGCAATGGGCGGTTTGTTACCTAAGCATTAAGCATATTATCTTCAACACAGCCTGTTACTGCTTGTCCAAGGCAGTGCTGCAGTGCTTCCAGCTTGTGACTGATGTGGTCACTTTGGAGATGGAGGCCGAACTGGTGGAGGAGGTGCAGGAGCTGAACAATCTGATTACATTGAGGTTACATTGGCAACTCTGGTTTTTATACTAAAGATCCTACTGTGTTTTTATTAATTTATTTATTTTTTACGTCTCTTCAAATGTGTATTGGAGTGCGTCCTAATTTTTGTCAGCCCTTGAAATTGTTGCATATGCAATAACAGTATAGGCGACTCACTCCTTAATAATGGGAAGGACAATTCAAATAGATTCTATGTTCTGGAATATTAACTGTCCTATCTGAAATTCTTTTATGGGTGAGGTATCTCAGCATGGATAGTATATTACACCGATCCAGCCAGGTATTATTGCCTTATACTGCGTGCTGCCCAAAAAAATGTAAAATCTATTCTATTCCCTATCGATAACGTTGTCTGATGCATTTACCATAGGAACAGGTGCTGCTGCTAGGTGGTATCATCACCAGCTACACATGAGTGTTCATTCTGGTCGCATAAATGTCTTCCACAGTCCTTAACTTTATTTTTTTTATTTCTTTCACCTTATATACAAGTCATTACCCTGGAAAGAATGTTTCTTAACATTTTTTCAATTTTAGCTTTTTTGTATGTTTTTTTTTGTCAGTCCGCAAAAGTGGTGTAATACTCTGACAACATTGTTCACAGGTATGCTATTTCTCAGCGGCCAATTGAGAATAGGTTTGAACCCTCAACTGCAATACTTTAAATGGAGTGTAATATTTGACACGCTCACAATAATTGCTGGATTATTAGGGCAGTCATATGTGATAACGTCTGATGGCCACGGTTTCAGGAAGTCACCTAATAGTATGATATTTGTCAGCGACCAAATGTCAATTGGTTCAACAAAACACAGGTGGCTAACTTTAAAAAGAGTGGAATATTTGGCACACTCTACAAAATGTATGCATTATTACAGCAGGCATATGGATCATGTGCGTCTCAATACTGAAAAAAGTTCCTCTGCTTCCACAATATAGTAATATGAATAAAACGAAAAAAACCTGGCTGTATTCTGACTGTTACAATCTATAAGTGGAGGACAATATTTTCAACGTTCACTACAAATAGCGGGATTTGAACCTCAGTTATATGTGATACGTCTAACAGAGAACCACGGATTTAAATAGCAGGCCTGTAATTTACTAATATTATTCTACACGGAGACCTTGTGTGACTAGCTTGACCGACACACTGAAACAAAAAGAAAATGGAAGAAATGGCTGATTTTGGAATACTCTTATAAGTGATATGTCTGACAGAGAACCATGGTTCTAAATAGCCGGCCTGTAATTTACTAATACTATTCTTGACAGAGACCTAGTGTGAATAGCTTGAACGGTACACTGCAACGAAATGAAAATAGAAGAAATGGCTGATTTTGGAACACTCTTACAGACATTATTTGTGACAGAGAACCACTTTTTTAAATAGCAGGCCTGTAATTTGCTAATACTATTCTTCACAGACACCTAGTGTGACTAGCTTGACCGACACACTGCAACAAAATGAAAATGATAGAAATGGCTGATTTTGGAACAGTCGTATAGGTGTTATGTCTGACAGAGAACCACAGTTTTAAATAGCAGGCCTGTAATTTGCTAATACTATTCTTCACAGACACCTAATGTGAATAGCAGCAGACAGGACGTTCAATGGACCCTCTTGCGCTATATTTGCACTGCGCCACATACACTGCATGCCTTCCTAACTCCTGCCTAGCACTGATTATATGCAGCTGGATTAGTCCTCATAAGGACTGTTAGTTCAGATAGATATATATATGTCATGGAATACCTATACTAACCGGACGTTCAATGGACCCTCTTGTGCTGTATCATGCACTGCAGTCTGCTACATACACTGCCTGCCTAACTCCTTCTATCACCACTGAATATATGCAGCTGGAGTAGTCCTCAGAAGGACTGTTAGTTCAGATGGATAAATATTTATATATGTTGTGGAATACCTATACTAACTATGAAGAAGCAAATCTCTCCCTGACGCAGCAGCACCTCTCCCTACTCTGCCTGATTCCGGGGTACACTGTGATGAGCTTAGCGGCACCAGGTCTCATATAGACCTGATGACGATGTGCATCCAACCAATCACTGTAATGCCCACAACCAACATGGCTATGGCATTACAGTGCATAGCAGGCAATCCGTGTATGTTCATTGGCTCTCTAAAGACTGCCAAACACGCAAGGAAGGGGACCTGAGTCCCCGCCCGAGCAACCCGGAAATACTCGCCGAGCGCAGAGCTTGTCGACCACCATGATGCTCGAGTGAGTACCGAGCAGTGGCGAGCGCGTTTCCTCATCACTACTACTCCCTATTAACCAAAATCCCACAATGTATGTCCACTATCCCATACTTCTTCTCTGCCAGATTCTAAAATTTAACATGGATAAAACAGAATTCATCATCTTTCCCATTCATCTCCCCCATCTAACCGATTTATCAACGTCAGTGGCTGTTCACTCTCCCCAGTCCCGCAAGCTCACTGTCTTGGGGTAACCCTGGACTCTGATCTCTCCTTCAAACCACATATCCAAGCCCTTTCCACTTCCCGCCGACTACAACTCAAAAATATTTTTCAGATTCGCACATTCCTCAACCACGAATCTACAAAAACACCAGTGAACGCCCTCATCATCTCCCGCCTCGACTACTGCAACCTCCTACTCTGTGGCCTCCCTTCCAACACTCTCGCACCCCTCCAATCTATCCTAAATTCTGCGGCCTAACTAATCCACCTGTTCCCCCGCTATTCCCCGGCCTCTCCTCTCTGTCAATCCCTTCACTGGCTACCCATTGCCCAGGAGATTCCAGTTCAAAACTCTAACCACGGCATACAAAGCGATCCACAACCTGTCTCCTTCATATATCTGTGTCCTAGTCTCCCGGTACATACCTACACGCAACCTCCGATCCTCACAAGATCTCCTGCTCTACTCCCCTCTTATCTCCTCTTCTCACAATCGCATACAAGATTTCTCCCATGCATCCCTCTTACTCTGGAACTCTCTACCCCAACAAATCAGAAAGGAACCTGAAGGCTCACCTCTTCCGACAAGCCTACAACCTGCAGTAACCATTGCTCCAGCATACCGCTGCACTACTAGCTCTACCCCCACCTACTGTATCCTCACCCATCCCTTGTAGACTGTGAGCACTCGCAGGCAGGGTCCTTGCTCCTCCTGTACCAGTCGCCATCACGTTTTGTTAAAGATCATTGTAATTGTTTTTGTATGTATACCCCTTTTTCACATGTAAAGCGACATGGAATAAATGGTGTTATAGTAATAAATAATAATAATAATAACAACAGTGTATACTTTAAGAGTGGTGTCAAATGAGCACCAATAACAAAAATTGCCTATGTTTCCTCCTCTCTCCTATCATGGAGAATTATAGCATTTATAGAGGAGATAGTAGTAGAAAATAGGGTAATAGAAGATCTCATCCTTGTGGTGCGGAGCTTTGTGTCTCCATATCGCAGTCAAAACCTGTAGTTCAAAACTTGTATGAAAAATTTGTATGGAGGGTGTTATGTACTAAGCCATGTGTGAAGAATTGTTTGGGATCCTGCTGTTATGTACTGCAACTTAGAACTAAGGAATAGGAGGGAAAAGCTGTCCTTACACTGAGATTCAGCTTAACCCTATGATGGAGTGGGTGCCCTATTCCTTGTGAATAGCCCCACCGAAACTCCTGCACTGAGCTCAAACGAAGACCTGAAGGAAGGGGAAAGGGGTCCCTAAAAGATCTAAGGACTGGGAGCAAAAACAGGAGACCTCCTAACAGAAAAGTTAGTTGCAGAAATGAAGATAAAAGGGAACAAAACTGGTGGAACAAGAAGTCCCAGGAAATCAATAGTCCAAAGCACAAAGAACTTAATAAGGCTACTTAGCCAGAGCACAAGCGTAACAACACTGATGTTCAGCGGGGAATGGGAGACAGGTGCTGAGTAATAAAGAGTGAAGAGATCACGTGACCAAGACACTCAGCACCAGAGGAAAAGACTGGAAGCCAGCTAACCACAACAAGATGGCCGATAGTAAAACAACATAGATTCTAACAGTACCTCCCCTTTTACGAGGATCCTCCGGATCCTCTAGGACGAGCTTTACCAGGAAATCTCCTGCGAAAAGCCTTAATTAGCCTTGAGGCCGAGACGTCCTCGGCCTTCACCCAGGAATTATCCTCGGGGCCGAAACCTTTGCAGGACACAAGATACTGTAATCTTCCTCTATGCCACCTGGAATCCAAAATGCGAGAAATCTCAAATTCACCGTCCTCATCAACAGGAGGAACAGTAGCCTTCGCCTGCTTATCAGGTGTGTCCACCTTCTTAAGTAACGACACATGAAACACAGAATTAATCCTCCAGGACGAGGGAATGCCCAACCTCACCACTGCCGAGTTGACAATCTGAACCACTTTGAAAGGACCCACAAATTTAGGCCCCAGTTTTTTAGAAGGAATTTTCAAACGAAGATTCCTAGAGGACAACCAAACCATATCCCCAACAGCAAACAAGGACTCCTTTCTTTTTTTGTCAAAATACCTTTTTGATCTCCTGTTAGCCTCTTTAAGGTTCAGGCGTACAGTGGTCCAAACCCTCTCCAAATCACCAGAAAAATTGTCCTCCGGAACAGCTGCTCCAACTTTGGAAAATGGACCAAAAGATGGATACCTGCCAGTACAACAAAAAAAAAGGAGAACAACCAGCCGAGGAAGAAGTATGATTATTAAGGGCAAACTCTGCAAGAGGTAGAAATTCTGACCACATTTCCTGATTGTCTGCCACAAAACATCTCAAAAACTGCTCGACATCTTGGTTCTTCATTTTAGTCTGTTCACTGGACTCCCCGACGAGAATGCCAAATGAATTTTCAATCAGTCACAAAAAGCATGCTAAAAGCGAGCCACAAACTGTGGACCTCTATCGGAAACAATGTCCGTTGGAACACCATGGAGCCTGACAATCTCCTTCACAAAAGCCTTAGCAAGAGATTTGGCGCAAGGTAACTTGTTGAACGGAACCAGATGACACATTTTACTAAACCGGTCCACAACAACTCAGATGGCAGAAAAACCCTCCGATAATCGCAGATCGATGATAAAAATCCATGGCAAGGTATGTCCATGGCAAACTAGGAACTTCTAAAGGGGCACAGCAACCCCGCAGCCGGAGCATGAGAGGTCTTCGACATATTGCACAGAGAACACTGACGCACCCACTTCATGACTTCCCTTTGCCACCCTGGCCACCAGAAACTCTGACTTCAAACCGTCAGACCTCGGCCACTCCAGCACAGCCTGAACTTTCACCGGGTCCATCTCAAAACCATCGCAAGAGACAAAGTAACCCAAAAACAAATTTTCTGGACAGCAAACTGACACTTCTCCAATTTAGTAAAGAGTGTATTCTCTCAGTATCTGAAGAACTTTGTGGACTCTCTGCCAATGAGACTCAAGATCTGATGAATAAATCAAAATGTCATCCAGATAAACAATAACACTGCTACCGATCAAGGGTCTCAGAATGTCATTGATGAAATTTTGCAGGAGCGTTAGTAAGCCCAAAAGGCATCACCAAACACTCAAAATGACCTACCGGGGTGTTAAAAGCTGTCTTCCATCCTCCTCCGTCCTTCACCCACAGCAAATTTTATGCCCCACGAAGGTCAATCTTAGAAAACAATTTAGCTCTGGTCAATTGGTTAAACAAATCTGGAATGAGTGGTAACGGGTAAGGATTGCGCACAGTGATCTTATTAATCTCCCGAAAATCCAGACATGGCCTAAGACCCCCATCCTTCTTTTTGACAAAAAAGAACTCAACCGCCACAGGAGACTTAGAGGGTCTGTGACCTGCAGCTAAACTAGTCTGAAGATACTCCTTCAAAGCCTCCCTCTCGGGAATTATCAGATTAAACAACCGACTCTTAGGCAGGGCCGGCCTTAGGGTATATGGCGCCCTGTGCGAAATCCCTCTTGGCGCCCCCCCCCAAAGAAAAAAAATTAAACTCATGTAGGTGAAAACAACAAGTGCATTTTTTATTAATCAAATGATCAAGTAATAACAAGCAACAAAAGTTGAAAAGTTTTAAAGCCGCCACCACGATAAGGTAGACTCTTCTGGCAGGGCCCTACTCTAACCTATTAAAATTTTCTTAAAATATCCAATACTCTTTTTAGATATATTTTTATTTAGTTTTCTTTAAGGGAATGTGTCATATACATTTTTTTTTAAAAATGACCAATAATACCACATACAGGGAATACTGCCACACCATGACCAGACCACATATTACCACAACATAGTGACCGAATAATACCACACAGAAGGGGGAAAAACTGCCACACCATGACCAGACCACATATTACCACCACATTACTAATATTACCACCACATTACTAATATTACCATAAGTGTCATTATGCACGGGAGCTCTATACATGGTATGTATAATGTAAGTGTCCAGGTAATCTAGTGATCACCAGTGACATTATACACAGGAGCTCTGTATATAGTGTCAGTGTACAGGTAATACAGTGATCATCAGTGACATTATACACAGGAGCTCTGTATATAGTGTCAGTGTACAGGTAATACAGTGATCACCAGTGACATTATACACAGGAGCCCGGTACATAGTATATAGTGTAAGTGTACATGTAATACACTGACTCACTGGTGACGTCTCTAGGTGAAGTCCTTCAGCTACGCTTTTCTCCTTCATCCAGCACAGACCGCCATTACGTCTTCCAGCCAGGACTCGTCTCTGCATAAAATAACACAGTTATCTAGAGCACATTCCCCAACTTCTACATTACGCAGCTGAATACAGACGTGTATCCACCATCAATATATGGTTAGTTATTATACAACCTACCATTCCAAATATAAATTGTAATCCACCACGGTGCCCCCATTAACTGTAAATAGGCACTTAATATATAATTTAATTAGAACCTCTACTCTTTCCGCCAATTTGTTACCAGTTACACTCCTGCATCCGCAACGCCCCCTACTCTATACTTCCTGCTCCCCGCATTCATTATTTACATGCACCCCCTGCCCCAATTCATTATATCATGTCCTGCTCTCCCCACCCCATCATCATTTACTGTCCCCCACCCCACATTCATTATGTGCAGCTCATTATCCCCCTACTCCCAATTCCCCCATGTGCAGCTCATTTTCTCCCAATTCCCCCATGTGCAGCTCTCACCCCCCCATGTGCACATCTCTCATCCCCCTCCCCCACATGTGCCCCTCTCTCATCCCCCTCCCCCACATGTGCACCTCTCTCATCCCACTCCCCCACATGTGCACCTCTCTCATCCCCCTCCCCCACATGTGCACCTCTCTCATCCCCCTCCCCCACATGTGCACCTCTCTCATCCCCCCCATGTGCACATCTCTCATCCCCCTCCCCCACATGTGCACCTCTCTCATCCCCCTCCCCCACATGTGCACCTCTCTCATCCCCCTCCCCCACATGTGCACACCTCTCATCCCCCTCCCCCACATGTGCACCTCTCTCATCCCCCTCCCCCACATGTGCACCTCTCTCATTCCCCTCCCCCACATGTGCACCTCCCATTCCCCCCACTCCTAGTAAATTGTATTTAAAAAAAAAAAAAAACTTGTTATACTTACCCCCATGCGATCCCTGCAGAATCCTCGTCCAAATCGATGACACCAGGTTCTCCTGACTTCCGGTCATGTGACGGTGCCGTCACATGACCGGAAGTCAGAGAAATCATGACAGAGATGTTCCGGCCCCGGCGCTTAGCATGGGGCCGGGGGCCCCATGAGGAGAGAGACACACAAGAGGGGGGCCCCCAAGGGGGCCCCTACCGGCCGGGCCCCATACTGGAGTCAGGGCAGTCATGCCCTGATGGCGGCCCTGCTGGAGGCTGAAGGGGCCCCCTCTCCCTCGGGGCCCCCGTTCAATGAACCGGCTGCACGGGCGGTAGTTCCGCCCCTGTGTGTGAGGAGGAGAGAGTGCAGCGCGCCCGGGTCCCGGCCGGACATTTCAGAGCAGAGAGGGGGCGCCGGCGCCTGAGCACAGAAGAAACGCTGGGCGCTCCCTCTCTGCTCTTCCATAAGAAAAATACCGACGGGGAGGGAGCCAGCGCAGCGCCCCCCTTCACTCTCAAGTTTGAGGCGCCCTGTGCAGTTGCACAGCTGGCACGCCCCAAAGGCCGGCCCTGCTCTTAGGGAGCTTAGCATCAGGGATGAAGTCAATAGCGCAATTGTAATCTCTAGGAGGTGGTAAAGCTTTCGACTCCACCTCCGAAAAAACCCTCCAAAAATCCTGAATGGGTTCAGGTAACTCCCCCTTCACAACAGCCCCACTGTGAACATTACAACACTTACCATAACACCCCTGACCGCAGGATATTATGGAACCAGACCACCAGTCCAGCAAAGGATTATGCACTTTTAGCCAGGGCAACCCCAGGATGACCATGGAAGGGAACTTAGCAAGTACAAATAAGTCAATCTGCTCTTGATGTTCCATATTCATAGTAAGCGGAAACCCAGTGACCTTTCGAAAAATGTTCCCATGCTCCAGGGGAGTATTATCAATCGCCACCACAGGAAAAGGAGACGACAAAGGTTCAGAATCAAACTTATACTTTTCAAGAAATTGTTGATCAATCAAATTAAGTGCAGAACCGCAATCCACCATAACCTGAAACTCAATCGAACGACCCTGACAGGTGCTATTACCAGGAAAAAACACCCCAGCAGAACGTAAAAACGCAATGCGAATGGAAGTGTTATTTCTACTGACCATTTTTCTTTCTTTTCTTATATGAACCTCGCATTGGTTTAAAAGATGATCAGCTTTACCGCAATACAAGCAAAGTCCCTCACAGAACCTCCTGTCCCTCTCCTTGGAACGGAATGACATTGCCCCCACCTGCATAGGCCCCCCAGTGTCTGCAGGAATATCGTGAGAAACAATCCAGCAATACAGGACACTTCTCATTCTGTCTGGCCCTCAACTTTCTATCCATACAGATAGCTAACTGCATGGCAACTTGCAAAGTATCAGGTGCAGGGAAAGCAATGAGCAAATCTTTAACCCTATCACTCAAGGGCAGAGTCGTTCCACCTGACCTCTGCGGACCATCGTCTGAACAGGGTGCAATAACTCTCAGCATCAAGAGAACCCTATTTGAGACGACTGAGCTTTCCCTCAGCTGATGTAACCTGATCAGGATCATCATACAGCAAACCCATGGCATCAAAAAATGCCTCCACAGACCTCAGACAATGATCATCAGGAGACAAGGAAAACGCCCAAATTTGAGGTTCTTAACGCAATAGAGACATCATAATCCCTACACGCTGTAGTTCACTCCCAGAAGATCTAGGCCTGAGCCGAAAATACAACAAACAAGCGTTTTTAAATTTAAAAAATCCTGTCGTTTTCCCGAGAAACACTCAGGTAATCCTACCTTAGGTTCTTCATAGCGTTCTGCAGGGTATTTACTCATGCACTGCTGAAGGTCGACAACCTCCAAAGTCAATCCTTTCAAGCGTTGAGCAAGCTCCTGGATGGTACATATACTGAAGAAAACCCAAAGCAAAAACAGGAGACCTCCTAACAGAAAAGTTAGTTGTAGAAACGAAGATAAAAGGGAAAAAAACTGGTGGAATAAGAAGTCCCAGGAAATGAATAGTCCAAAGCACAAAGACAAGGCTATATAGCGGGGAATGGGAGACAGATGCTGCACATAACACATCTGCATCTCTGGCTACTATGGGCATAAAAGGGGACAAACTTATGGTGTGGCACCCATGCTCCCCTGACTTCAACCCCATTGAGAACCTCTGGAGCATCATCAAAAGGAGTGTCTATGATGGCGGGAGGCAGTTCACATCTAAGCAACAGCTCTGGGAGGGTATTTGTAGTGCCCCGAGGGTTCGGCCGCTACAGGGGTATTGCACCTCAGACCAGAGGTGTGATATTCCACTCCCAGGTAAGGATGGAGTATGGACCAGGGCTCAGTTAGCTGCATGCAGCTGAAGTGACCGCGGGCAAGGCCGCGCATTGGTATCTATAATCTGGCCCAGCAAGATCCCCACACACAGACTCCATCTTGATAACCGTATCTTTACTCGTATACATTTTTAACACAGCAAAGAAAAAAAACAATAAATGACAACCGTAAATATGCACAGTAATAACGTGTAGTGATAAGCTGACCCTCACTGTCCCTACTCACACGTTACCAGTCCTTTACTCCAGAAGGATGTGTCCCCCGTCGCAGGCCTGTCTGTCTTTGCAGGAGGGCGTCCCAGCCGGAGAAAAAAACAGGAACAACAAATTACGCTGAAAGGAGGGAATACTTCGGCCTCTCGCCAGAGGACCCGCTTACAGTCTCTCTGATCCGGATAGCAGCTTTGGTGGATCCCTTATGTAGTCCACACTCCAGTAGCAGGGAGTGTAATAGCTGTATCCCTCAGCAGTGAAGAAGCTGGGGAAGGCCCCGAGGATATGGTGTCAGGTAAAAGAAATCCTGTTGAGAGTCTCTCCTGCGCCACGCACGAGGGCCTGCACACCGTCCTGGCTCTTTTCACCGACCACAGCAAACTCCTCGCGCGCTTTTTCCTGCTTCCCACTTTGGTCACGTGACTCTCTAGGGCGGGACACAGGAGGCTCAGTCTTTTTCTCTGTCATCACACCCTGCGCAGGTGCAACCTCTGGCCACAAGGTGGCAACATCATCCTGTGTAATCACTTCTGTAACAGGCTCTATATCAATAATCACAGAACAGCCAGAGCCGACCAGCTCACTACACGCCCCCCCACTCAAAGGTTGGCAGTCCCTGCCAACGACTGGCTCCAGGGCGGCGATGGCTGTGGATGTGACAGGGGGCGGCTGGGAAGAGGGCCACACATATTGGTCTCTGTAGGACTGTCCTGGAGGTACCTCTGCAGTGGTCCTCGTTGTCCGCCTAACGGGTTGGATCCCCTCTCTCCTATCAGTCACCCCACTCTGTTTCCCAGTCGACATGTCAGTAGAGGAGGTAATCGGTTCAAGTGCGTCAGTCGGACGGACAGGGGTAGGCATGCATTCAGTTTCTACATCCCCGGGGTCAGTGTCTCCAACAGTATTAGTGATATCCATCTCTCTAGGTATCACAGTAGGTGAGTCAGGCTGGGAACGGCAGGGGCGCAACATATTACGGTGCAAAGTTCGGATGCTGCCGCTGGCTTCGCCCTGCACTCGATAGACGGGGCCACCGGGGTACGGCTGTCCAATTAGACTTCGGTCTCCCACTTGGGCCGGAGTTTCCCTTGCGGCTTCTTTATTCGGACTAGGACCAGTTGACCTACATTCAGTGGGTCTTCTTGTACCGGAAGTGGGTCAGCGTGCACTTGATCCTGAATTTGTCGGCCTACTAGCCGGTAGACAGTCTCCATTCTCTGGCGGTGTGTTTGTAGCCAGGAAGGATAGGTACCACAGGTATCTTCTTCGGAGCTAGACAGTTGCAACTCATGGATGTCTTTGCCTGGACGGCCAAAGAGAAGGGTGTATGGGGTGTATCTGGTGACGGAATGGACCTGATTATTATAGGCCCACAGCAGTTCCGGGAGGAATCGAGGCCAGTCGGGCTTTTTGTCTTCAGCCAAAGTCCGGATCAGTTGTAAGAGGGTCCGGTTAAAGCGTTCACACGCGCCATTCCCTTGTGGATGGTAAGGGGTGGTCCTGGACTTCTTGATTCCATACATCCGTTGGAGTTCTTCAATGACTCGCCCTTCGAAACAAGCCCCCTGATCAGAGTGTAGCCGCTCCGTACACCCGTAGACCCGAACTAATTGCTGACAGATAGCCTGTGCAGCTGATTCAGCAGTCTGATCCTTTGTAGCAACAGAGAGAGCGAATTTCGTGAAGTGGTCCACCATCACCAGACAGTACTGGTAGCCAATATTCGCCGTTCCGATCAACAGATATTCCACCATCAACAGCTCGAGGGGCCTCGACGTCTTAATAGTCTGGACGGGGGCACGCTGCTCCGCGGACTTGTGGAATTCACAGGTACGGCATGCTTGACAGACGTTTTCAACTAACTTACGGAGCCCCGGACAAAAAATGAACTGCTGGGTCCACCGGAGGGTCTTGTCTATGCCGAAGTGGCCGTTCCTCCTGTGAGCTTCGCCCACCATCTCATGGGCCAACTGCACCGGGACGACAATCTGCAAACACTCCTCCAGCATATGGGATAAAAGGGCCCTGCGACACAGGACTCCATCTTTCACGATCAGCCGATCCCACTGGGCAAGCAGAGCCAATGCTTCGGTCGATAGTCGGGCTCTCACTTCGGAGGGCGGTTTCTCTTGTTTATTCACATACTGTTTCAGTAAGACGTGCTCAGGATCTCGATCTTGAAGCTTGGCCCATTCTTGCTGGGACAGGGGAGATCCCACTACGGCTTCAATCCCTCCTACCGCATACTGGCGGCTATCTTCTATTTGCTTTGCGAGCCGGGCAAAGTCAGGCATCTCATCTTCCTCCAACTCTTCATCCCGGTCCCCCACTGGCGAGGATGATGTCACTCTAGACAGGCTGTCAGCATTCTGATTCTCGTTCCCCACTCTGTATTTAATTTTGTACTGGAATCTAGAGAGCCTAGCCATCCAGCGCTGTTCCATTGCCCCTAGTTTGGCATTCTCTAGGTGGGCAAGAAGATTGTTGTCCGTCATGACCAGCACCTCCGCTCCTGTCAGATAGCCAGCAAATTTCTCCGTCATAGCCCAAGTCAGAGCCAAGAGTTCCAAGCGGAAGGAGCTGTAGTTGACGGGATTCTTTTCGGTGTCACGAAGAGACCTACTGGCATAGGCTATCACGCGTTCTTTATTGTCTTGAACTTGAGAGAGGACCGCCCCTAGACCTTGAAGGCTGGCGTTGGTGTGCAACTGAAACGGTAATGTGTAGTCTGCATATGCCAGAACAGGGGGTGATGTTAGAGCAGCCTTAAGTGCCTGAAAGGATTTTTCTCGGTCAGGCCCCCAACTGATGCGTCGTCCTCTGGGGCTGTTCGCGGTCCCTCGGAGAACCTCATGCAGTGGTTCAGCAAGTCGAGCAAAGTCCTTGACAAACCGACGGTAGTAGCCTGCCAGCCCCAGAAAAGCCCGGACTTCTTTGACGGTAGTTGGCTGCGGCCACTCTTGAACGGCTGCTACCTTCTCCGGAGAGGGCTGGACGCCTTCGGCCGAGATCCGGTGACCCAAGTAGTCGATTTCCTGCTGGAACAGACGGCACTTGCTGGGCTTCAACTTCAAGCCGTGTCGCCTCAAGCGCTGGAACACTTGGCCAAGCTTGTGAAGATGATCTTCAAAGGTGGCGGAGTATACCACGATGTCGTCAAGGTATATCAGCGTAAACTCAAAGTTGAAGTCCCCCAGACAGCGTTCCATTAGTCTCTGAAAGGTCCCCAGTGCGTTATTCAAGCCGAACGGCATCCGGTCGAACTCATACAGGCCCATGGGAAGGATGAAGGCGGTCTTTTCCCTGTCCTTCTCACTCATTGGAACCTGCCAATATCCACTGGCCAGGTCTAGGGACGAAAAATATTTGGCCTTCTTCAGGGCGGTCAGTGACTCTTCGATCCGAGGAAGTGGATATGAGTCCCGGATAGTGCAAGCGTTCAGCCTACGGTAGTCCACGCAAAACCTTAGGGAACCATCTTTCTTTTTGACTATCACCACGGGTGCAGCCCACGGGCTCTGGCTTTCACGTACCACTCCGGCGTGTAGCATAGATTCTAACAGGCTTTTCACCTCCTGGTATTGCTGAGGTGGTATCTGCCGGTACCTTTCGCGGATAGGGGGGGTATCGCCCGTGGGTATCTCGTGCTGGATACTGGTGGTACACCCAAAGTCTGTGTCATGCTTTGCAAAGGAGTCTTGGTGTTCCCGCAGGAGTTCCTCCACTTGAGACACTTCTTGTTTGGTGTACTGAGACGTGTCTAGCTGCACTTTTTCCCGTAGTTTTCGCCCAATGTCTTCATCGTCTACTTGAGCGTTTATGGCTGAGACGGTTACCGTCCAGTCGCCTTCTGTAGACGGGGTGAATTCTAGGGGTCCAATGGGATTCACTTCCGTGGGTAGAGCATATACTGGGGCAAGTTGAGTGCCGGCTTCAAGGGCTAGGCCTACGTCTGCGGTGTTGTTTAGCCTGACAGGGACTCTCCCGTTCCTCACGACGGCTAGAGTGCGAGCAACTAGTGGGTTTAGCTTACCCCCACTTGGGGTCCTCGGCTCGATCAACACTTCAACCCCCTCAAGTTGTCGGTGGGTAAGGAAATGACTGTTTTTCAGCGGGCAAAGTAATCCGGGTACGGCGTGGCACCGTAATGGCGGCTAGGGGTAGTTGTTCCTCTGCCATCTGTTGAAGTAAAACGGTCCGGATTACGCGCTGGAACGCCAGACGAGTCGGCTTATGTTTGGTGACTTTCTGCCAGTATTTGGGTCCTTTTCTTATCAACAGCATGAGATCCAGGTCTTTCAAGATGTTCATTCCAACTATCACTGGGGTCTCGGAGCCGAAACCTTCCTTGACGATGACGATCCCTCGTTTCCCTAAGTCCTGTCCGCAGGCCTTTGTGTCCATCCAAGCAACTCCGGTCACTGGAATGGGTAGATTATTAGCCGCAATAATCTTAATGGCGGTGTCTGGGTCACAAGCAGTTCTTGGTTTGAGGTAATTTTCGTAAAACTGTTCAGAGATCGTGGTCACTTGTGACCCGGTGTCCATCAGTCCCTGTACGGCAATTCCTTCCAGGATAACTTCAAGTGTCGGGCTATTCGCGGCAAGAGCACTCCGCCATCGGCTCTGTTTTTCCACACCCCTCTCCTTGGCCTCCCCTGCTGCGCGAGCCTCAGCTGCAGGGGTGTCTAGTTTAACGGCGGCCATTGTGGTGAGGCCCGGCGTGGTAGCTTTGCTTGTGGATATGGCTGGGGTTCAATTCGCTGGTCTGATCGAAATTCCCTTCGCTGGGGAGACTGAGGGTTTGTTCGTTGGTGCGACGGAGGTTGTTGCGGAGGGAAGTGTTGAGGACAACGATTTGCCCTATGGCGAGGATCACCGCATGACCAACACTGTCCCACGGGACGACTAGGCTGTCTTCGCTGGTCTCCCTGTCGGTCTAATGTTAACTGTAATATCTGTCTCTGTAAGTCTGCTACCATCTGTTTCAGGTCTTCCGTGTCACTGTTCGGATTTTTAATGTCAGATATGGATCTGCACGCAGCACCTTGAATCCCCACATCCATGACGGGTCCCCTTGAACGTTCTATGGCTTCCTGTTTGACTTCAGCAAAAGTAAGAGCCGGCATCATCCGGATCAAGTCCTGTAACGTGCGGTTAAGATACTGGTCTCTCAGTCCTATTACAAATTGGTCTCTCAGTACCAGGTCACGAGAAGCCATACCAGCTAGTTGCTCCCCTTTTCCACAGGTTTGTTTAAGGAGTACCTGAAGGGCGTTCGCATATTGGGGAATATCCTCCCATTCAAGCTGCATCCGTCTAAAGAACATGTGTCGCAGTGTTCCCTGGTATGTGGTCGGCCCATAGGTGTTCTCCAGCACCCGCACCAAATCATCTACTGTACGCTGGACCCTGACCGTCTCCAGTCTGACTGTCGTCCATGCCTCTCCCTCTAGCGTCAGTACCGCCATTTCTGCCAAGGTCTTAGGGTCAATATTATACATTTCCCCCAGTATCCGGACTTGTTCCGCCCACTCTGGTACAGGGTAGTTTCGTCCGCCAAATTTCCTGACCTGATTCACAATAGACACCGGCGGGGGTTTCTGACTGTACACATGGCCTGGGTGGGAATCTTGTTGGTCACAGATCCTGCCGACTACACCAGATGAAGTGACCGCGGGCAAGGCCGCGCATTGGTATCTATAATCTGGCCCAGCAAGATCCCCACACACAGACTCCATCTTGATAACCGTATCTTTACTCGTATACATTTTTAACACAGCAAAGAAAAAAAACAATAAATGACAACCGTAAATATGCACAGTAATAACGTGTAGTGATAAGCTGACCCTCACTGTCCCTACTCACACGTTACCAGTCCTTTACTCCAGAAGGATGTGTCTCCCGTCGCAGGCCTGTCTGTCTTTACAGGAGGGCGTCCCAGCCGGAGAAAAAAACAGGAACAACAAATTACGCTGAAAGGAGGGAATACTTCGGCCTCTCGCCAGAGGACCCGCTTACAGTCTCTCTGATCCGGATAGCAGCTTTGGTGGATCCCTTATGTAGTCCACACTCCAGTAGCAGGGAGTGTAATAGCTGTATCCCTCAGCAGTGAAGAAGCTGGGGAAGGCCCCGAGGATATGGTGTCAGGTAAAAGAAATCCTGTTGAGAGTCTCTCCTGCGCCACGCACGAGGGCCTGCACACCGTCCTGGCTCTTTTCACCGACCACAGCAAACTCCTCGCGCGCTTTTTCCTGCTTCCCACTTTGGTCACGTGACTCTCTAGGGCGGGACACAGGAGGCTCAGTCTTTTTCTCTGTCATCACACCCTGCGCAGGTGCAACCTCTGGCCACAAGGTGGCAACATCATCCTGTGTAATCACTTCTGTAACAGGCTCTATATCAATAATCACAGAACAGCCAGAGCCGGCCAGCTCACTACACAGCACACACACCCCATTTCCGAGGGACAGCTCAACGGTGCTCCCACTAGACAGAAGTGCAGGCACAACCGACCATGTCCCTGCCTGAAGTGGGGAAGGGGAGTGGAACACCCAGTGCTGTAGGGGCAGATAGGGGGCGGTTCCTGAGCGTAGGTAGGAGCCCATTGGTTGCTGGTCACCTGGGCTCATGGCTAGAGGGAGGTATAAAAGGTGGGCACCATCTTAGATCTAGGCTCGTTCAGTACAGAGAGGAGAAGACAGGGAGTAGAGGCTCTGGAGGAGCTCTGCTCCAGGAGGGCCTAGTGAGAGGCCGAGGAGGAGATGAAGGGGAGCTGTGGTGCCACCTGAGCCCAGCTCCACGAGAAGGGAGGAGAAGAAGGAACAGGAAAGACGGAGGAGAGACAGAGAAACAGAGGGGCTCAGGAACAAGAAGGCAGAAGGGACCCTAAGAACCCACGAGAATACAGGGTGAAGGGTCAGGCAGATTAAGGGTACCGGATCCCAAGTTGGTGGAGGAGAAACAACCCTCAGCCAAAGACCGGAGGTCGTGATCATTTATTGGTGCGACACCTCATCAAACCTGCTAGGAAGGCACCATATAGGACAGCGGAGAACGGGGCCCACGTTTAACCGCACAGGTCCGCGGCAGCTGGACAAAAGTGGGTCACTGGTGAGGCAGGCCAGAGAAAGGATAAAAGGGGGTCCTGTGCCATGCTCCAGAACTGCCTGGGAGTTGACCGAGCCCCGCACCTGGTGGACGCAGCACGGCTCGGGCGGTCACTGCTGACAGAAGTGGCCCGGAACAAACGAACTGTGAGTAAAGACCCTGGACTGTAACTTGTTGTCTGTGTGCTCCTTCGCGCCTCCAGCACTATTAGCACCGGGACTCGCACTACCATCACTCCCACCATCCACTACACTGCCCTGGGGCTGCACTCTTCCCGTGGGGAGTCTCATCACCTCAGCTGCACCCATCATCAGCCCCAGCGGACTGCCTTTCAGCGGCGGTTCCTAATAACCTCAATCCATGGGTGGCGTAGTCGGACATTATCATCAGTACGTAGCAGACTACCATTGGTCTGACCACCCTGAGCCGCGGGACCGGGCCGCCACTACTACTCCCAGCGTCTCCCTATTGCCCGGTTCCGCGTGCCCCACGGCCCAGGGGGCGAGTCATATTCTGTCCTCATGCAAAACAATTGGAAGCAGAAACCATCCAAAACCTGACAAATTCAATGGATGAGAGAGTTCAGAAGCTCCTATTGAACAAGGGGTCCTATGTGCAAATGTAACATCACCTAGAATAAAGTTTTGAGTTGAAAACTGTTTGATTTCAGTGTGTAATAACCTGCTAATGCTTATAATTTCAGAAATGACCATTTTTTGTTCTTTATTAAGATGAAAAGGTTGAAAACTCAGCTGTGCATAATAATTTGGAACATGCATTTTGAGTGCAGTTTGAGTTTTTTATTTTTTTTTAAATATACTGTTATCATAGGCAGTTTGTACAAAAACCTTTCAATTGTACTCTAATAGTTATTGGACTGGAAAATTACAATGACTGCAATTCATATAGGTAATTTGGGAAAATCTGAGAAAATATTATTTGCATAATAATTTGGAACACAGTGTAATTCCAAGTAAATCAAACTTCTGTGAAATCAAACTGTCCACTTAGGAAACAACACTGAAGCAGCAAGCAGCTGACGCTGTACGTCTGAAGTCCCTGGAGTATGACGTCATTGCCATGCTCCTGCAACAACGGGCGCATGCGCATCAGCCGCTCTACAAGCGTGATGGATCTCAGCAGAGGAGGACACTGCATGGCACTGGGAGCGCAGGAAGATAAGAGGAATTTTTTTTAGTATGTGGATGCAGAATGGTATGGCTGGCTGGACACATGGGGGGCCTGGCTGGCTGGACACATGGGGGGCCTGGCAGGCTGGACACATGAGGGACCTGGCAGGCTGGACACATGGGGGGCCTGTCAGGCTGGACACATGGGGGGCCTGGCTGGCTGGACACATGGGGGGCCTGTCGGGCTGGACACATGGGGGCCTGGCAGGCTGGACATGGGGGGGCCTGGCTGGCTGGACACATGGGGGGCCTGGCAGGCTGGACACATGGAAGGCCTGGCTGGCTGGACACATGGGGGGCCTGGCAGGCTGGACACATTGGGGGCCTGCCTTGTTGGACACATGGGGGGCCTGACAGGCTGGACACATTGGGGGCCTTCCTTGTTGGACACATGGGGGGCCTGTCAGGCTGAAAAGTCATTGTGATTCTGATTCTGATGTCTGAAGAAAGTCACACATCAGACTCACACATCAAAATCAAACATCATTTGAAGTTGGCTTGCTTGCGGTCTGTGCATAAGTCCCAATGAGTTTCAATCAGGTTTGCACTAAAAATCATATAACCAAATAGAACTGTCAGATTTTTACAGCTGAGTATATAGCTCAGTGGTTAGTGCACTGGCTTCTGGACATAAAATTTTGGGTTCAAGTCACATCAGCGAACAGTGACTTTTTAAAATTATTATTACAGTTTGTAATGCAGCGCCTTGCTGCATTGCTAAAATATCCAGGGTGTGTGTTCTGGCTGACCATGTACCTCCCCTCAGGTGACTGATCACATGACTGTGACAACATCACAGGTTCTGTGTGCACAGAAGGATATATAAATCTGGGTGGTTTTGAAACAGTTGGAGAGGCCTGGTGAGGCAAGAGGCTAGATCCCTGTGTTTGGGACGCCAGTAGCCCTGGAAGGCATGTGGCTTGGAGACCACGGCTGGGGAGCCTTAAAGCCACAGCTGTGGCAGAACAGAGCTGAGAGAAGCAGCTAAGACCCAACAAAGGTAAAAATGGTTCTTTATATGGACATTGATGCTGTACCATGCTGAAGTCTGTATCTGAAGCCAAGATGGCATAGCTGCCTCTGAAAAGGCTCTAGGATATTACATGTGTAACATTCCTGCGAGCCACTGAGATGGACTATGTTATAAGCAGTTTATGACGTGTAATAAACTGCTGGACTGTAGTTTACTGGAAAACGTGGCTTGTGTGCTTTAATTGACCAGGTGAAGTGAGTGCCCACCAACATGATCAATACCGCTACCTTACAATTGGTTAGAGAATGCGGGCAACTGCAGCCTGGTTGCTAGGGGTAACGGCACCGGACGACGAATGTGGATGCAAGCATCTTGCTGTGGCTCGGTGGGGCCACGAAGATTAAAGCATCTGGCTGTAACTCGGCAGGGTTACGAAAATTGTCGTCGCACTCAAACCTGGTTTGCTGTGGCTCGGCGGGGCCACGAAGATTAAAGCATCTGGCTGTAATTCGTCGGGGTTACGAAAATTGTAGTCGCACTCAAATCTGGTTTACTGTGGCTCGGTGGGGCCACGAAGATTAAAGCATCTGGCTGTAACTTGGCGGGGTTATGAAAATTGTCGTCCCACTCAAACATGGTTTGCTGTGGCTCGGTGGGGCCACAAAATTTTTTTTACGGGGAGAGCGGTGTGAGCACCATACCGTGATTGTCTGTGAAGGGAGCAGCAAATGAGACTGAAGTTATTGAGCGATTAAAGTGCCTGTTGGAATCGCAGCAGCAGGCATTTGAGAAACGACAACAGGACATGGTAAAGGAACGGCAGGAGCCCTTTACAGAATGGCGGCAGCGGACCATTCCTTGAGTTCTCCTGTGGCGCCGGTACTATCCCAGAGTGCCCAGGGAGGTAGTAAGATATGTTGTGAACTGGGTCCAAAGACTGTTGCATTTTTTTTTGTTAAAGTACCCCCTACAGGTGTGGTTGTCCAAAAGGGGGCGGAGTCTCAAAAGGGGGTGGAGCATAGAATACCAAAGTTGGTTACTGGTCGTGTGTTGGTACCGCCTAAAAATGACAATTCGACCGTGGATAACTGGGTAGCTCCAGTAGAAGGGGTTGACGTCAGCGTGGGAGGTGACTTGTTAGTCCACAACACCAGGGGGAGTGACACAGACCCCACAGCTGATGGTGACACTACGAAAGTAGAAAGAGAGCTCATTCAGGAGGAGTTAAACAAGGTGAGAAAGTCCCCCTCTTGTCGTCGAAGGCGCAAGGGCCACAAAAAAGTTTCTCTTGTAGCCTTTGCTGAAAGGGCAAATAAAGAAAATGCAATGCTGCGTGCCTTTATTCCGAGTGTGGATCCTCCTTTAGAAGCAGAGGAGATCAGGAGGAAAGAGGAGGTGACGTTGCCAGTAGAAACCTCCGGTACAGTATCAGACAACAATGAAGATAAGGGGGAAGAGTTGAATGCTGTTTTGGACATTTGTTAGAAGCAGGATAATCTACTGAGACAGAAGGATCAGGAACCGACAGCCCTAAAAGAGGAGGTGGCCAGTCATGACCAAGAGCTGGAGCCTATCAGGCAGCAGTATAAGAGTGACGTGCAGCAACTAAGGAAAAACATGGAGAACGTGTCCCAGGACCAGCTAAACCTGGAGTCTGAATGGCAGAAAATAAACCAGGTTGTGAGGAACTTACTGCGAGAACTGGAGGAAAGCAGCAAGGAAGTCAACAAATGGAAGGAAATGTTCCAGAAAATTAAAGAGGACCTCCGCAAAACCTAAGAGGAGGTTTTTCGGTTGCAGTTTGACAAAGCGATGTCTGAAGATGAGCTGTGCGAGATGAAAGATCATTTCTCCCTGGTACAGTTAGAGCTGATGCAGGAGAAGCAAAGGCTGGATGAGGGTCTACACCAGAAGGATAGAGAGCTGTCTGCCATAAAAGGGGCGCTGCAGGATGAAGTTTCTGGACGTGATCACGACCTAGTATGACTGCGCGAACAGTTCAACCGGGAGCTGTGTGACTCCAAGAAGGAGTATGGTGAACTCATGAGGGGGCTGCAGAAATTACAGGACCAAGTAAAGCCTCTAATGTAGGAGAAGGAGTGGCTGGAAGGCTCTCTGTACCAGCGAGACCGGGAGCTATCCGCCGTGAAAGAGGCATTTAAAGATGAAGTGTCTGGTCACGACTGTGAGGCTGAAAAGATGCATGAAAAGTTCAATAGGGAACTGCAACAAACTAAGAGAGACTATGAGGATCTCCTCAAGGTTAAGGAAAAACTAGAGGATGATAAGGTGGATGCAGAGCACAGGCGCCAAGTGATTGAGACTACTCTACAGGACACCCGTGATGAGAATGATGATCTCCATAGAAAGATCTCGGGACTGGAAGCTCAGGTGAAGGAGCTGCAGACGTTCTGTGATGATCTCCAGAGGGCAGAGATGTGCCTTAAGGATAGAATCGGCAGGATGGAAGCTGAGCGGGAAAAGATGGAGGAGTCTATCAGAGAAGGGAGGTATGAAGCAAATGCCTCCTCGAATAGTGCGAGCTTGGATGATTCGGTGGATGTGTAGCACCCTGAGGATTCGGCTGCTACAGGGGTATTGCACCTCAACCCAGAGGTGTGATATTCCACTCCCGGGTAAGGATGGAGTGTGGAACTGAGCTCAGTTAGCTGCATGCACTACACACATCCCATTTCCGGGGAACAGACCGATGGTACTCCCACTAGAGAAATGTGCAGGTACAACAGAGTCTGTTCCTGGCTGGAGTGGGAGGGGGGTGGAACATCCCAGTAGTGTAGGGGCAGATAGGGGGAGCAGCCTGGGTAAAGCTAGGAGCTCATTGGGTGCTGGTCACCTGAGCTCACACATAGAGGGAGTATTTAAGGTGGGCACCATCTTAGATCAGGGTCAGTCAGTCTTTGTAGAGGAAGAGAGCAGAGGAGAAGAGCAGCTCCAAGGCCCAGAGAGAGAGAGGAGAAAGAAAGACCCAGAGGGGGAGAAAGAAGGAACTCCAAGAGCCCAAATTAGACCAGAGGGTGAAGAGTTGGCAACAGGGTACCGGATCCCAAGCTGGCAGAGGCTACAGCACACCTTAGCCAGGAACCGGAGGTCGTGGGCAGGATCTGCCACGATCACCCACTAAATCCACCCGGAAGGCAGACCACGAATAGGGTCAGGGAACCCAGAGACAAGGGTTTACCACCAAGAGGCCCGAGGGAGCCGGACATAGGTGGATCCCTGGTGGGGAAGGCCAGAGAAGAGGACAAGACAGAAAGGGAGCTCAGGACCACGCTCCAGAATCACCTGGGGGTTGGCCGAGTCCAGGACCTGGTGGACGCAGCACGGCTCGGGTGGTCACTCAAGGCCGGAGTGACCAGAACAACTGCAGTAAGTAAACAAACCCTGAACTGCACAGCCCGACTCTGAGTCTCATTTCCATCCCCGCTGCACCACCACAACCCCCATCCTCTGCAACTGACCCCCTGAGGCTATACCCCTCCCGTTGGGGGTTATACTACCTGAGCTGCACATACATCACCAGCCTCAGCGGACCCTGCTGCAGCGGCGGCCGTATTGACCGCAATTCAACGGGTGGCGTAGTCGACATAAAAGAACATCTAGTAACATCTATAAGGACTGCCACACACTGAGTTTGACACCCTGGGCACGGACCGGGTCACAGCCACTCGGAGACTACAACCCCCATCTGATCCGGCTCCGGGTATCCCCAACAACACTGGCCCAGGGGGCGCGTCAACTTTGGCGTAGTCGGCAGGATAACGTGCCCGCAACAACCGGGTACTGCGTGCCTGAAGAAAAGTTCATCGTTACCTTAAAAAGAAGTCTCCTGCCGGTTCCGGAGGGTCCTCGCCATCGGGCCCCATCACAGGTCGTTTCCCGCCGGTTGTCCGCCATTTGCAGCTTTTTCCCGCCATCCATGGAGTTTCCCGCCACTGGGAGACGATTCCCGCCATTTCCAAAGATTTCCCGCCTTGGAAGAGCGGACGCCATTATGGGCGTGCCAGAGGGTGGCAAAAGGCCACCTCCCATCGTGGGCCAGGTCGAAGAATGGCGCCAAAAGCGGAAACCGCGCCCACCAACAGAGACTGTGATGCTGGAAGTGTCCATCAGCGTAAGAAAACTGCCCCTGGAACTGAAGTTGCCCCGGGACCACCCTCAATGTGGGCGGAGACAGAACAAGAGAACGAAGATGGGTGCAGCCTGGAGCAGTCTGGAGAGAGCGCACCCGGAGACAAGACGTCTGGAAGAGAGTCCAGAGAGAGCCTACCCGGAGATGGAGGGAGAGCCAGGCAGCACCGACCCAGCGGTCAGGAGCCTGATGCGGGCCGCCACTCCAGGCAGCACCGACCCAGTGGTCAGGAGCCTGTTGCAGGTCGCCACTCCAGAAGGCCTGCTGGAGATCCTAACACAGCTCCCCCGAGACCGGGAGTGTGCACAGACCGCGCTGGAGGGCCTCGCACAGAGGTTGGCCCGGGTGCAACGAGAGACGTTGGCGGAGTGGAGCCGAGAGATGGCCCAGCAGACCGAGACTCGTCAGCGGAGCACGCCACCCGAGACGAGGAGACAGACCGCCTCTGAGGATGGCGCAGGAGGACTGAAGGCAGGAGACGGCGCCGAGAAGGGAGCCGAACGAATGGAGGCAGGTAAAGGGGACGTCACTACCCCGAGCCGGGAAACCGCGTGCCTGCCCCAGCTCCCCGTCGCAGAGCCCGAAGTACCCCCTGCCGTGCCCGTCGCTGCAACGTCACCGCCGCAGACTAGGCCTCAAACGGAAGCCGCGACCCCTGTGACGTCACACGCCTCGACCCCGAGCGTGGCCAAGCAGGAAGTACCATCGGCCTGGTCGCAAGGCCTAGTACCCCCGGGCGCCGCAATACCAACAGCGCCCCCTACCTCCGCGGAGCCCCCGGCCTGGTCGCAGGGCCAAGTAACACAGGGCGCCGCCGTTCTTACGGTGCCCTTTACTTTCAAGGTGCCCCAGGCCTGGTCGCAAGGCCTGGTTAACCCGGGCGCCGCTACCACCACGGCGCCCATAACACCTAAAGTACCGCACCTGGGTGAGGACCTGTTCGCCCAGCATACGTGCCCGGATGGGCAGCCCTTCGTATGGCCCCAGGAATACATCCAGCTGGAGCTGCAAAAAGCAAGGGCCATGTGCGAACCCCTGATCCCGGCTCCAAAGCCCATAAAGAGGATCTCGCCCCCGCTAGAAGAGACCCAGTTTGAGTGGGATCCCACCGGAGAAGACCTCATGGGGTTCACTCAGGAGACTCGGGCAGCCGCAGCGGAGCGTGCAGAGTGCTGCCGCCAGCAGCTCGAGGTCTTTGAGAGGGAGCGGAGAGAGAGGCGGGTCCGGGAACAACAAGCCCAAATAAGGAGCGCGGAGCAGAAGAGCCGGACCAGGAGAAACCCCCGTGCAGCGCATGGTCCCCGTACCATCGGGACTGTGATAAAGTTCAATCTGCAGCATGGGTGGGGTTTCATCAGGGATCACCGCACCCCAGGCGACGTCTTCGTGACCAGGAGAGACGTTGAGTCCCACCTACCGGAGGGACACAGAGGTCGTGACCTGTATTTAGGGGACGAGGTCACCTTCACCCGGCACAAGTGTGCCAAAGGACCCTACGCCCTCCATGTGCATCGCCTGACGGAGGAGGAGCTGCGGTGTGAGGAGGAGCAAGAGGACCCGGACGGGTCTGAAACTGAAACTGTCCACAAAGAAGGAGCAGGAGGACGCCGTCGTTGAAGTACGGTAGAGAGAGACTGTACATAGTTACCCGTCAGGGTATAAGAACTGTTCTAGTTAAAATATAGTCCCCGTTGGGACCAGCCAAGAGTGAACTGTTAATCCCGTGTGTCCCTATTCCCACTGACCGAGGACTGAGAGCGGTCATTCCTTTCCTAATACCTGGCCGAGGACTGAGAGCGGCCATATCCCCTTGTATATAGTTGCGCTTCCTAAAGCGCCCCCTACTGGTTTTATAGGAAACTGTTTTTTTATTCCAAGAGAGACTGTCGCACTTTACCCGGTCACAAGTTGCACCGTGACCGGAGGAACCAGAAACAAGAATGTTATTTATATGAAAAGTTTATGCTGCTGATAATGTTTTATATGTTTTATATGTTTATGTTTTATAAAAAAAAAAATGTATGTTTGTGGATGTTTATATCTTACAGCCCGAGGACGTGCTGTGATTTACCAGGGGGGAATGTAGCACCCTGAGGATTCGGCTGCTACAGGGGTATTGCACCTCAACCCAGAGGTGTGATATTCCACTCCCGGGTAAGGATGGAGTGTGGAACTGAGCTCAGTTAGCTGCATGCACTACACACATCCCATTTCCGGGGAACAGACCGATGGTACTCCCACTAGAGAAATGTGCAGGTACAACAGAGTCTGTTCCTGGCTGGAGTGGGAGGGGGGTGGAACATCCCAGTAGTGTAGGGGCAGATAGGGGGAGCAGCCTGGGTAAAGCTAGGAGCTCATTGGGTGCTGGTCACCTGAGCTCACACATAGAGGGAGTATTTAAGGTGGGCACCATCTTAGATCAGGGTCAGTCAGTCTTTGTAGAGGAAGAGAGCAGAGGAGAAGAGCAGCTCCAAGGCCCAGAGAGAGAGAGGAGAAAGAAAGACCCAGAGGGGGAGAAAGAAGGAACTCCAAGAGCCCAAATTAGACCAGAGGGTGAAGAGTTGGCAACAGGGTACCGGATCCCAAGCTGGCAGAGGCTACAGCACACCTTAGCCAGGAACCGGAGGTCGTGGGCAGGATCTGCCACGATCACCCACTAAATCCACCCGGAAGGCAGACCACGAATAGGGTCAGGGAACCCAGAGACAAGGGTTTACCACCAAGAGGCCCGAGGGAGCCGGACATAGGTGGATCCCTGGTGGGGAAGGCCAGAGAAGAGGACAAGACAGAAAGGGAGCTCAGGACCACGCTCCAGAATCACCTGGGGGTTGGCCGAGTCCAGGACCTGGTGGATGCAGCACGGCTCGGGTGGTCACTCAAGGCCGGAGTGACCAGAACAACTGCAGTAAGTAAACAAACCCTGAACTGCACAGCCCGACTCTGAGTCTCATTTCCATCCCCGCTGCACCACCACAACCCCCATCCTCTGCAACTGACCCCCTGAGGCTATACCCCTCCCGTTGGGGGTTATACTACCTGAGCTGCACATACATCACCAGCCTCAGCGGACCCTGCTGCAGCGGCGGCCGTATTGACCGCAATTCAACGGGTGGCGTAGTCGACATAAAAGAACATCTAGTAACATCTATAAGGACTGCCACACACTGAGTTTGACACCCTGGGCACGGACCGGGTCACAGCCACTCGGAGACTACAACCCCCATCTGATCCGGCTCCGGGTATCCCCAACAACACTGGCCCAGGGGGCGCGTCAGATGTACTGTAAGAGCCGAGATCAAGGAGCTCAAGGAGGCATTACAAGCCCATTTGAAGCAAGAGAAGCTTGAGAGACTGGCTGTCGAGAGCCGAGTGAGCGCATTGGAGACAGAGAGGTCTGAGAGATTTCTGCTGATAAAGGAGCAGTTGAAGCAGGAAGAGCTTCAGAGATGGGTTGCTGAGAGGCGAGTAGCTGAGCTAGAGGAAGAAGTTGTCAAGCTCAAAGGTAGCCTGGCAAAGTACCAATCAGTGAACAAGACCTCCTTGGAGAAGGAGAAGGGCAAACAAATTGCGCTTAATCCTTTAAACCATGAGAAGGTGGACCTGAGGAGAGCTGAGAGAGTGTTAAAAGAAGATAAGTATGGAATGGAAGTTGTCAAGATGAGAATTTTTGAGTTCATAGCTGTGAGGCAGTTCAGGAGAAGCATACAGGGTGAAGAAGCTGAACGTTAGTTGTCCCTGAAACCTGAGGCGGATAATCGTCTGGAAACCACTGGTGAGACAGAAACGTCTCGGTACAAGTGCCTAGTAGATGTACCCGAAGATTTGAGAGAAGAATGCACCAGAGAGTCAGTGCATGAAGAGTTTAAGAAGGCCGTGGGAGCCTGTAAGGTGTACTCGACCTCATAAGCTAAACAGCTGGTGGTCCTGTCCACAACCGAAGTCACAGTGAAGAGGGTGGCTATCCTAAGTGACATGCACTGGCGATGTGTTCGCACAAAGCGGTTTGTCCGGTTGAAGACGGAACAAGCCATTAGACAACTGGAGCTTATGAGAAAAGCTCAAAGTCTGCGAGAAGAAGTTATCCGGGTGCCTCATGCTCTGGTAAGAAAGCTCATTGGGAGAAATGGCCGAACTATGCAAATGATGGTAAAGAAGTCTGGTGTGATAAAAGTAAGCAGTCCACGTGATCATCAGGACTGGATACCAGATGAAGACGGCATGGTGTCATTCTCCGCTATAGGAACGGTAGAAAATCTTGCACATATACACATGCTGTTGGAGTACCGAGTGACCTACCTGCGAGAGGTAGAACAGTTGAATCTCGCCAGACTGCGAATGGAAAGACAGCATCGCCTGAGCAGCAGAAGATGGCAGCCGTCTATAAATTTTGGGACCAGACAGAGAAAGGGCCCTTCAAATAATAGGATGGCTACAATAGAAGTTAGAGACCTTTCAAGATGTCCTGAGGATAGTGGGTATTGGTTTAGAGGTAGTGAGACCTCCAGTAACTCAGGTCTGAGAGGCCCATACAAACGACCCAATAGAGTACGGGACAGTACGGAGTCGGACCAGACCTTAGATACAAGGGCAAGTGAGTCACACTGCGGTATTGACCGCTGGGAGCGGGGGAGGTCTGACAAGGTTATGACTCCGAAATGTGACTTGACGAAGTTAGTGACAATGACAGATGGTAGGTTCTTAAGGAATGGGCTAATGTTGATGACTAATGTTCCAGGGGCTGAGCAGCGCAATTGTCAAGTACATGGTCTCTGTGTGAACCGTGGGTTATAATATGATTGTGTATATTATGTGTTCAACCCCCAAGTTTGAACAGAGGGGGGGGATACGTAATGCAGCACCTTGCTGCATTGCTAAAATATCCAGGGGGTGTGTTCTGGCTGACCATGTACTTCCCCTCAGGTGACTGATCACATGACTGTGACATCATCACAGGTCCTGTGTGCACAGAAGGATATATAAATCTGGGTGCTTTTAGAACAGTTGGAGAGGCCTGGTGAGGCAAAACGCTAGATCCCTGTGTTTGGGACACCAGTAGCCCTGGAAGGCATGTGGCTTGGAGACCACGGCTGGGGAGCCTTAAAGCCACAGCTGTGGCACAACAGCTGAGAGAAGCAGCTAAGACCCGGCAAAGGTAAAAATGGTTCTTTATATGGACATTGATGCTGTACCTTGCTGAAGTCTGTATCTGAAGCCAAGCGGGCATAGCTGCCACTGAAAATGCTCTAGGACATTACATGTGTAACATGCCTGCGAGCCACTGAGATGGACTATGTTATAAGCAGTTTATGACGTGTAATAAACTGCTGGACTTTAGTTTACTGGAAAACGTGGCTTGTGTGCTTTAATTGACCAGGTGAAGTGAGTGCCCCCGAACATGATCAATACCGCTACCTTACAAGTTGTAAAAGTCACTTGTAAAAGTCACTTGTCAAAATCACATCAGGATCACTTGTCAGAATCACATTTCAAAATCACTTGTCAAAATCACTTGACAAAATCACATCAGAATCACATCAGGATCACTTGTCAAAATCACTTGTCAGAATCACTTATCAAAATCACTTGTCAGAATCACTTGTCAAAATCACTTGTCAGAATCACTTGTCAGACAGGGTATTTAGCCTCAAACTGACATCATTCTGATGTTTGATTTTGATATCTGATTATGTCCTAAAATGGACCCTGTACTCCTGCAATCCTGTGTGATTCTCCAGTCTCCTGCTCACAAGAGTTCCCGCTGAATACCCTTGTTTCCAGCATTCCTTCTGCCTCTGCTGCTCTTGCTGCTTCCTTGGTGCCTCTGCCCCCACCTGCATTTGCTGAGCAGGTAAGCTGGTTTTTGCTCTGTTTCTCCTACTATAAATAAAATCAGAGCACAGGTCTCTTCTGGACTTTCTGAGACTTTCTATCCAGGCCTCCCTGGATAATTTAATATATATATATATATGGACTTGCTTAAATATATATATCTGTGTTTGGACTAAACAAGGACTTTCTTGTGTCAAGCATCTTCAAGTGTTTATGGACTTTGAGGTTTTCTCTGCACTAGTGTTTATTCACCGTGTGTTAATAATATAGACTTTCCACCTGTAAACTGTGTTCTGTCGTGTCTCCACGCAAAAGGACTCCTGAGTTATCCATTATAGTTGTTACATATAGATATGTTTGCGGTAGGCCCCACTTGCCTGTGATAAATCGTTCTGCCACTTAGTCCTTGCTTTAGGCCCCCTTGCATGAGATAAGAAATCCTTCCTTGACTTAGTCCTTGTTTCCCTCAGCACATGCTATCTGATATGGTCTCTCCACCTGTCTGTCTCAATGCAGGTCTGTGAGCGGCAGGACCATAGGTCCTGCACTTACCAATGCTTTTCCCAATCTACCTAACAGCAGGAACTCCTCCCACCATGGGTTTGCCCTAATAGTTAAAGGGGTATTCCCATCTCCAGATCCTATCCCAAAATGTAGTAGGTGTAATAATAATAATAATATTAGCAAATTCCTCCAATTAGAAATGTAGTATAGTTCTTCTGATTCGCTATGTTGCTTACCCTATGTGCAGGACATTGCAGTAGCTTAGGTATCCATGTTTACGTCCACTCATATAGTGACCGTTAGTTAGTTGTTAGTGGCCGTAAGTGCGGAGCGTGGAGCTAATGACTCTCTGCTCTACTGGAGGTCTGTCTCAGGTTGAAAATAGCACTAGTCCCGACAGTCCCGCACGGGCTGCTTTCTGTGCCAGGAGGATTCTCTATTGAGTTTACATATTACTGTCAAACTTACATCACTTCCATTCATATTATTTCCATATTATGCAGCCTCATCCTGGTTTTTGAGAATCTCTACTTGGGGTTGGCGTGGGTCGTACATGTGTTCCTTATTTTTTGGGCTAAAGCTGGTTGTCATACACATTTGTGTGTATATTTTAATTGCTTTTAACTCTGTCTGTATTTGTGCTTTTGGCATTTTTTTACAGGTGTATTTAAATATTTATATTGTCAAATGAAGCATTAATCTTGTATAGGGAAATGTTGGTCTGTTTCTCTGCATATGACTTTCTTCCAGCAGTATATGGGGCAGGCTTAGTAACATGGTGGTTGTCGGCATGGGCATAATGCAGTTCGTATTGTTAAATCTGTGTTAATAAAAATAACATTGTTGTTCAATCACATCAACTTCACATTTACATTCTGTATAAATGAAAATCAAATATTGATATGTCCATATACTCTAGTAAAAGATCTTAAATGTGTTCACCTTACTTTTTCACACGACTGCATGGCTAATCAGAAGGTCATTTTTCCTGGATTTCCTTTTTGAGTATCAGAATGAGAACTAATATTTATTTACTTTTCCAGGATCTGCAACTACTTTAGACGTTGACCAGAGCTTAAAGACAACAACCACTAAGGAACCAGGTAAAACATTTAAAAGGGTTTTGTTTATTTTTTTCCTTTTTCATTGACTAGCAGAGGACAGGTAGTGGCTATCTACCTGCCTATTGTAAAGTGTACCAATCTCCCATTGATCTTTGAGGTCATGTAATTGCTTCTGAGAGCGATTTTCTCACAACTTAAGATGTCCTATTGGAGCTGATTCCCTCTCTCCTGCCCTTCTCTGTAGATAGGGTGTCACCACTGTTATGGAGACCCTCTTTGTTTTAAGGAGAACTTTGGAATAGACAGCAAAGGGTCTTCACATTGCCAGTGAGATTCAAATTAAGATACTTCATCGATGAAGGAAGAGATACAGAATACATGTGACATGCATTGTCAGCAGGTAGAGTCTTCTGGTGTGGCAACAAAGACTCACCATATTTATTAGCTAGACCGAACGGAACTTCATTGTTACATACAACTGAACAGGAAACCGAAATAGACTTATCAGTAACAAACACATTTCCATTGGCCCAACGTAAACCTTCTTGTCAAGGAGTTTACAGGAAACCAGTATCTTAGTCAGACATTCTACAATGTATGTCTTAAACACTTAGACTTCAGACATGGCAAAAATATAAATTGTTTTTTATAAATTAATAATGAATATAGATATTAAAAATTAACCATAACTCCACCGACGTCATCTTGATTGACAGCTGGGTCCTGGCTGCCAAATCCAGAGCAACTGTGCTAAGGTGCAACTGTAGTGATGCTCATTTGATCAAGGAACACATGCACAATGCAAACAAAAAAGTCTGCAAATGACACTTATCCCTAGTACAGGCACTTGGATCAGTGTCACTTCTTTGCCTGCAGTTGTGACACCTGATCTAATGAGCATCCCAAAAAGGTATTATGAGATATTTTTGCATTATAAATTCACTTGTTGGGTGAGTGTGTAGGAGAGTAATATATAAATGAGAACAATAAAGAGTATTGTTATTTCATTTTTCTGCAAACCATCCAAATATGTATATAAACATATACTTATAGAAATGTATGTATACACACCTGGATAAAAATTAAGCAATCTATGTAATAGAGGATGTTGCTATATATAAAAAGAGAGGACTTTATGTAATATAAGACAGTGCTATGCATAAAAAAGGGAGGAGGCTATGTATTAAGGGACAGTGCTATATATAATAAGAGAGCACAATATGTAATTAGGAACGGCACTATACATAATAAGAGAGGACACTTATACTACACATAACAAAATCATGCTCTATACATTATGGGATGGTGCTATACAAGAGAAATGACATTATATACTGACATATACATGACTTCATTTGGTCAGACCTTTGTGTCGTCATCTTAGTCCCATGACATTTCAGCGGTAAAACTGTAATTTTTCTTTCTTCACCAACCAAAGGTATGAAATTCTGTGAGGCACATGTGGTGTCAACATGCTGACTATACCCCTAGATGAATTCATTGAGGGGTGTGGTTTGAAAAATGAGGTCACTTATGGGGGATTTCTGCTGTTCTGGTACCTCAGGGGCTCTGCCAATGTAACTTTCCAGCAAAATCTGCACTGCAATATGGCATTCCTTTCATTCTGAGCTTTGCACTGTGCCTCAAAAGTAGTTTTGGACCATACATTGGCATCCTCATGAGAAATTTCATAACAAATTGTACCATTCATCTTCTCATATTACCCCTTTTGAAAACTAAAAACTTGGCGTCAAAGCATAATTTTCCTGAAAAAAAAGGTAATTTTTCATCTACTCAGCCCAATGTTATACAATTCTATGAATTGCTTTAGGATTAAAAATTATCTCTACACCCCTAGATGAATATCTCAAGAGGTGTACTTTCCAAAATGGGGTCACTTGTGGGGCTTTCTGCTGTTTTGGCATGTCAGGGGCTCTTCAAACTCAAAATGGCATCCACTATCTATTCCAGCCAATTTTGCGCTTCAAAAGTCAAATTGCACTCTTTCTCTTCCAAACAGTAGTTTTCCACCCCATATGGGGTATCAGCGTACTCAGGAGAAATTGCACTATAAATTTTGAGGTCCATTTTTTCTTGTTACCTTTGTGAAAATGAAAAATGTGGGGCTAAAGCTAACATTTTTGTGGGAAAAATTAATTATATATAAAATAATTTTAATTGATAAAATTCTGTGAAGCATCTGTGGGTTCAAGATGCTCACCACACCTCTAGATAAATTCCTTGAGAGCTGTAGTTTCCAAAATGGGGTCACTTGTAGGGAGTTTCCACTGTTTAGGCACATCGTGAGCTATGCAAACATGACATGATGTCTGCTATTGTAGCGTCAACGTCTCTGCCTTCTGCCGGGCAGAAACGCTGTTCCCCTCACCGCCGCGGTCCCGGTCCGGCGTCCTCCAGCTCTTACTCTGGGGCCATTTGTCCAAACTGGCTGGCCATGAAAGCCAGAGGAAGACACATCTGCTCATTGCCCGGCACTATTGGTGGCCCACCCTTCGCTAGGATGTTGCGGATTTTGTTGTGGCTTGTTCCTCTTGTGCCCGTAACAAGATACCTCGGCACCTTCCAGCCGGTCGTCTCCTTCTTCTTCCCGTGCCTTCCACTCATATTGCAATGGATTTCATCTTCCGGTATCGGCCGGTTGTACTGTCATTTGGTTGGTCGTTTTACTGCTTCTCCAAGATGACTCACTTCATTCCTCTGCCTGGTCTTCCGTCTGCACCTGTGCTGGCTAAAGACTTTATCAGTCACATCTTCCGTCTCCACGGTTTACCCCTCCACATTGTCTCGGACTGAGGAGTTCAGTTCACTTCTCGCTTTTGGAGAGCCACGTGCAAGCTGCTGGATGTCTCTTTGGATTTCTCTTCTGCCTATCATCCTCAGTCCAATGGTCAAGTGGAACACATCAATCAGATTCTCACCAGCTTTCTTTGGCACTTTGTCAACGCTTACCATAGTGATTGGGTTGAGCTCCTGCCCTGGGCTGAGTTTTCCTATAACAACCATGTGAGTGAGTCCTCTGCTAAGTTTCCATTTTTTGTGGTCTACGGTCAACACCCCCGGATTCCATTTCCCATCTCCGCTTCAGTGAACAATACTGCCGCGGAGTCTCTCGTCAGTGAATTTTCTGTGACTTGGGAGGACACTAGATCTGCTCTTCTTCAGTCCTCCGAGCGGATGAAGAAGCATGCTGATAAGAGACGTCTGGATCCGCCTCAATTCCGTCCGGGAGCCAAGTTCTGGCTTTCCTACAAATATGTCCGTCTCAAGATACCATCATATAAGTTGGGTCCACGGTTCATCGGTCCGTTCGAGATTCTGAACCAAATAAATCCAGTGGCTTACAAGCTGAAACTCCCGGCCTCCCTACGGATTCCCAACTCCTTTCACGTGTCTCTCCTCAAACCTGTTGTCCTTAATTCTTTCTCTGACGATCCAGGTACCGCTCCAGCTTCAGTTTCTGCTGAGGACGTCTTTGAGGTAGAGAACATTTTGGCCATCAAGAGGGTAAGAGGAAAGACTTTCTTTCTTGTGGATTGGAAGGGGTTTGGTCCTGAGGAGAGTCCAGGGAGAACATTCATGCCCCTCGTCTTCTTTAAAAAATTTCTTGCGGGCCTTAAGAAGAGGGACCGTAAAGGGTGGGCACTGTAGCGTCGGTGTCTCTGCCTCCTGCTGGGCAGAAACGCTGTTCCCCACACCTCTGAGGTCCCGGTCCAGCGTCCTCCAGCTCCCCTGCTCCTGCTGCTGCTGTTGTGCGCAGCTTCCCGGGCACTGTGGTTAGGGCGCGCGTGTGCTCCCTCCCTCTTAAAGGGTCCACGCTCGCCGTCCTATAGAGTCCGGAGGACCACTCTTATATAAAGCACCTCCTCCAAAATGGAGGTGCCTGTGCAAGGTTGTCGTTTGTGTGCTAACACTCTCCTCAACCCTCAGGTTCCAATGCTCGCCAGCCTGTCTGTTAGCCATGCCCGCCAGCCTATCAACCGTGCCCGCCAGCCTGTCTGTCAGCCGTGCCCATCAGCCTGTCTGTCAGCCATGCCCGCCTGCCAGTCTACCCGGATCACCTGTCAGGCCACCTGCCGTGCCCACCTGCTTGCCAACCCAGATCACCTGTCAGGGTACCTGCCATGCTCTCCTGCTGTACCTGTCAGCTTCAGCCATCTGACCCGTGGGAGTCGCCTGAGTAGTAGGTCCCAGAGTGGCACCTGGTCCACCTGCCCGGTCCCTCCTTGGTTCACGGAGTCAGCTAAGCCGCCATACGACCAGGGTCAGTCCGACTAGGCACTTAGTTACTCCCCTCTGGTCCCTCCTCGCATCCCAGCACAGAAGTTCCACTACCCGGATGCGTAACAGCTATTTATTTCAGCCTTATTGCACTTCAAAAGTCAAATTGCGCTCCTTCTCTTCTGATCCCTGCCGTGCACCCAAACAGTAGTTTTCCACCACATATGAGATATTATTGTACTCAGAAGAAATTGCACAACAAATTTTAGGGTCCATTTTCTCCTGTTACATTTATATAATTGCAAAATTTGGGGCTAAAGCAACATTTTTGTGGGAAAAATTTATTTTTTTCATTTTCTCGGCTCAACATTCTAAAATTTTGTGAAGCACCTGTGCGTTCAAGATGCTCAACACACATCTAGATAAATTCCTAGAGGGGTGTAATTTCCAGAATGGGGTCACTTGTGGGGGTTTTCCATTGTTTAGGCACATCAGGGCTTTTGCAAATGCGACATGGCGTCCGCTATCTATTCCAGCCAATTTTGTGCTCCAAAACTCAAATGGTGCTCCTTCCCTTCCAAGCCTTGCTATGCGCTCAAACAGTAGTTTTCTGGAATATATGGTGTATCGGTGTACTCAGGAGAAATTTGACAACAAATATTGAGGTCCTTTTTCTCCTGTTACCTTTGTGAAGATATAAAACATGGGGCTAAAACAACATTTTTGTGGGAAAAATTTTAATTTTAATTTTTTCCTTTCACATTGCTTTAATTCCTGTGAAGGACTTAAAGTGTTAATAAACTTCTTGAATGTGGTTTTGAGCATTTTGATGGGTGCAGTTTTTAAAATGTTGTCATTTTTTGGTATTTTCTGTCACATAGGCCCAAAAAGTCAATTCACATGTGATGTGGTCCCAGGAAAATGTATTTTGTAAATTTTGTTGGAAAAAAGAAAAAATGCTGATAAACTTTTAACCTTTTTAACAAAAATTAGGTTTAAAAAATGATGCTATGTGAAGTAGACATGTTGTAAAATGCTATTTATTAACTATTTTGTGTAGTATATCAATATCAACATGGGTTTACGAGGTACCGTTCCCCCAATATCAACATGGGTTTACGAGGGACTGTTCCTGTCAAAGTAATCTGATTAGCTTTTATGAGGAGGCAAGTTCTGGACTGGACCAAGGAAATGCAGTGGATGTTGTGTATTTGGACTTTTCAAAAGCTTCTGATACGGTTCCACACAAAAGGTTGATACATAAAATGAGAACAATGGGGAGAGAGGAAAATATATGTATGTGGGTTAAGAACTGGCTCAGTGATAGGAAACAAAGGGTGGTTATTAATGGAACACACTCAGACTGGGTCTCAGTAAACAGTGGGGTACCACAGGGGTCAGTATTGGGCCAGCTTCTTTTTAACATATTTATTAATGACCTTGTAGGGGGCATACAGAGTAGTATTGCAATATTTGCAGATGACACTAAACTCTGCAGGGTAATCAATACAGAGGAGGACAATTTTATATTACAGGAGGATCTATGTAAACTAGAAGCTTGGGCTGATAAATGGCAAATGAGCTTTAATGGGGATAAATGTAAGGTAATGCACTTGGGCAGAGGAAATAAAATGTATAATTATATGCTTAATTGTAAAACACTGGGCAAAACTGACACTGAAAAAGACCTGGGTGTATTGGTGGACGACAAGCTCACGTTTGGTGGCCAGTGTCAGGCAGCTGCTAGAAAGGCAAATAAAATAATGGGATGCATTAAAAGAGGCATAGATGCTCATGAGGAGAAGATAATTCTACCTCTATACAAATCACTAGTGCGACCACACTTAGAATACTGTGTACAGTTCTGGTCTCCGGTGTATAAGAAAGACATAGCTGAACTAGAGAGGGTGCAGAGAAGAGCGACCAAGGTTATTAGAGGACTGGGGGGTCTGCAATACCAAGACAGGTTATTAGAGGACTGGGGGGTCTGCAATACCAAGACAGGTTATTACAGGACTGGGGGGTCTGCAATACCAAGACAGGTTATTAGAGGACTGGGGGGTCTGCAATACCAAGACAGGTTATTAGAGGACTGGGGGGTCTGCAATACCAAGACAGGTTATTAGAGGACTGGGGGGTCTGCAATACCAAGACAGGTTATTAGAGGACTGGGGGGTCTGCAATACCAAGACAGGTTATTAGAGGACTGGGGGGTCTGCAATACCAAGACAGGTTATTAGAGGACTGGGGGGTCTGCAATACCAAGACAGGTTATTAGAGGACTGGGGGGTCTGCAATACCAAGACAGGTTATTAGAGGACTGGGGGGTCTGCAATACCAAGACAGGTTATTAGAGGACTGGGGGGTCTGCAATACCAAGACAGGTTATTAGAGGACTGGGGGGTCTGCAATACCAAGACAGGTTATTAGAGGACTGGGGGGTCTGCAATACCAAGACAGGTTATTACACTTGGGGTTATTTACTGTGGAAAAATGAAGGCTTAGGGGTGATCTTATTACCATGTACAAGTATATGAGGGGACAGTACAAAGACCTTTCTACTGATCTTTTTACTCTGAGGCCAGAGACGGGGACAAGGGGCATCTTCTACGTCTGGAGGAAAGAAGGTTTAATCATAATCACAGACGCGGATTCTTTACTGTAAGAGCAGTGAGACTATGGAGCTCTCTGCCGCATGATGTTGTAATGAGGGATTCACTACTAACATTTAAGAAGGGCCTGGATGCCTTTCTTGAAAAGTATAATATTACAGGTTATAGATACTAGATTCCTTGATAGGGCGTTGATCCAGGGAACTAGTCTGATTGTCGTATGGAGTCGGGAAGGAATTTTTTTCCCCAATGTGGAGCTTAGTGTTTGTCACATGTTTTTTTTTTTGCCTTCCTCTGGATCAACATGTTAGGCTATGGGCTGAACTAGATGGACTTAGTCTTCCTTCAACCTTAAAAACTATGTTACTATGTTACTATGTTACTATGTTACTATGTATAACTGTCTTGTTTAAGGGCAAAAAATTCAAATTTTT
Source organism: Phyllobates terribilis (assembly GCF_046119375.1). NCBI lineage: Eukaryota > Metazoa > Chordata > Amphibia > Anura > Dendrobatidae > Phyllobates > Phyllobates terribilis. Next base: position 185,037,050 of record NW_027362767.1, on the reverse strand, counting down.
TTGCCAAATTTTCAGTCTTTTCATAAAAAGGCCAAAATCATATTGACCTAAATTTACCATTAGCATGAAGTACAATGCGTCATGAAATAACATTGTCAGAATCACTGGGATATATTGAAATTTTCCAGACTAATTTTCCTCATAAAGTGACCCTGGTCAGAATGGAAAAATATGGCCTGGTCAGGAAAGTGAAAAGAAGCTTGTTGGGGAAGGAGTTAAGTGAGGTTAATAGGGTGTAGAATAAACATCTATCCTAAGAATAAAAAAGAAATGTTATAAAGGGCTATTACATGTGCTCTTTTTCTGTTATCTTCTGTGATTCTCTAAGAAATTGAAATGTTCTCATTGGTATGTAGAAAGAATACATTTCTAGAAAAAAAATATAGTTATCCTGTATCTTTTTATTATCAACAGCTACAGATGAAAGAGAAGAGAAGACAGACACAGTAACACCACTACTAGCACAAAATCAGGAGCCTGATAGTGGAAATGAGCTTTCCAGCTCTAGCCTAGATAGCCATGATTCTGCTGCCGTGTGTACCGAGCGGCCAAGTGAAAGCAATCTTCCAAAGACAGATGACTTTTCTCTGACCCACGATGAAAGTCCATCACCCACCATCACACTAGAGTTGTCCAATTCTCTGAAAGAGCATGACCAAAGCAAGACCTCAGGATCAAGAAGAAACAGTATGCAGGACGTGGCAAAGGAGAATGGTGTGAAGAGTTGTGAAGACCCACTGGCACATAGTGAGGAAAGGAAATCTCTGGAAGTAGAATTAATTAAATGTATTGAGGAATTTCAAAAAATTAGAATCCCAATGGTGTTCCCCAACAAGAAGAGACATTGGCAGAATGAACTTCTCATGAAATATGAGCTATAAGAACCACAATTAGCTATGCAAAAGCTCTGTAACAGAATAACCACGACTCTGACAAGTGACCTGGACCCACAGCTAAATGCAATGCAACCTTAACAGCTAAGCAAGATTTACTGATTAATAGGGTTTCGGGCTTTATCACACAACATAATCGTATTCTGACATAAAGGGTTCTGTCTGATGCCATATGTACAGGGATCTTTACTTCTAGAAGAAAAGCGTCTAGGAGAAAAAGTCCCATGTGCATACTACATTGTATAGAACATGCCAGAATTTTGTTTTCTAAAGAGTATTCAGACAGAATAAATGAGTTTTTTTGTTATTTACAGAAGCATAATGAAAAAGCAATATATACTATTATGAGTGCCCTGCAGCTTGATGGGGTTTTCCACCACTTAGGTCATCAATCATTGTGGCACAGGGCAGCCTAGCTGACTGCAGCAATTAAAAACACTTTACCAGGAAGTACTGGTGGCCCCCACAACATGATCACGGGGAGCCAACAGGCTACCATGACAGTCAGGAGGGGGAAAGGGCTTTGAAAGGCCCCTGATGTTTCCATCTTGGTATTATTGTCAAACCCAGCCAAGGTTTGGGCTTCATAAGAGACTATTTATTATACTCTGGTATTGCAGTGTATAAAATGAGCAGTCCAGGTTACTGAGCAGTGCCTGGTGTAAGGAGTAGGTTTACGGAATGCAAACCACCAACTAACACCTGTGCAGACATTGAGCCTACAGAAGACCTAAAGAATATTAACACACAAAATTACTTCCAGCCATGGATAATACTGGGTGTCAAGCCTTGTTCAACCAAGCTCTCATTCAGATGTCCATTTCTCACATACATGTTCTATCCGTCCTCATTAAAGTCTATGGTACATGTCATTGTTTTTTGTCTGTGTGTCCACGAAAAAATGTCATGTCCATTTTTGATCTGAGTCATGGATAAAAATTATCCATATAAGACTATGGGTCAGAGAAAATCACGTACAGCTCATGGATGGCATCAGTGTGTGTCGTCCGTGATTAGCATTGGAACGAATAGGAGAAACTTGGATCAAACCGTGATGAAAGTCAAATCCAAAACAACAGTCCGTGCATATGAGAAAAATCACAAATGTGTGAATTAGGCCTTAGTGTAAGTAGAAGATGAGCGATATACATGCAACAGTGATAAACTAGATGATCCCTATAAAATGGGCTGTAAAAGGTGAAGAGACAACAGACGCTGCCAACAAGGAGCACATTAATGTACAATGATTAAGGTTGAGCGAGTTTGTTCTGTTCCGAGTATGCTCGGCCGAGCTCCGAGTAGTTACAGCTGCTCGGTGATATGGTTGAATCCCTCCCGTGTGCATGATTTGCGACTGTTTGACAGCTTTATTACATGGGAGGAATGTGTAAGAAATAGACATTGCTCACATGTATTAAAACTGTCAGTCGCAAATCATGCACACGGGAGGGATTCAACCATATCACCGAGCAGCTGTAAATACTCGGAGCTCGGCCCGAGCATACTCGCCGAAAGGGTTAACAGAACATACTCGCTCAACACTAACAGTGATAGATACCAACTAAACAGCAGAAAAATTAGTAACTTTGAATGGGAAAACTTACAGTAAAATTTGACTAACTCCCTTCCCTACCCCGAATGTACATTTACCAGGTCAGTGAATGTTTAGGAGGGGGATGATGTTGGTTGTTATTTAAAGTCATTGACGCTCACAAAAAAAATGATCTAAATTTAAAAAAGAATAACTAGTTTTATATGGCACATGCATCTACCCATAAACATTAGTGTCAAATATGGGCAGCATGGTGGCTCAGTGGTTAGCACTGTTGCTTTCCAGCGCAGGGGTCCTGTGTTCATTTCCCACCAAGGACGACATTGGATCACACTCACAAGTCTATGGGTGTGTGTGAAACATCGCACTGCACTCAGATGTCATCGATTGCAGTACGATTACCGTGGATGCTGGCAATGGAGGAGATGTAGAAATTACTTTCTCTGTCTCCTCCGCTACTGTGCTGCGAGAGCGTTGGAGCACAGTGAACCGACATTCGGATCAATCTCTGACAGAGTTTGAGCCAAGTGTGATTTGCATAATTTGTTGCAGGAGAGAGCAAACGCTCGTGTGACTCCAGCCTTATACATATGTTGCTAACTGCCATGTAACCCTTCAATTATTAGACCTCAGACCAGTCCAGCCGAAGGGTGTGTGGCGCCATGCTGCGCATTGGTGCCACAGATCCCAGAGGGGTGCATGGACGGATTCCTCCACAAGAGGCCCTCATAGCATTCACACACCTCCACCTTCCACCTCAGACCAGTCCAGCCGAGGAGTGTGTGGCACCATGCTGCGCATTGGTGCCACAGATCCCAGAGGGGTGCATGGACGGATTCCTCCACAAGAGGCCCTCATAGCATTCACACACCTCCACCTTCCACCTCAGACCAGTCCAGCTGAGGGGTGCACACAAATATCCATCGTACTGATAGAAGAATGTCACCATTCAGTCCACAAACAACATATACGGAGCTCAAATAATACCAGAATATCATTGTAAAATACCGTTCTACCTTGGTCTTATGCTTAAATAATAGTAAAAGGTGAAGTATATTATCTTGCTATTGTAAGTTTACGGTACAGTATATGTTGTAGTCAAGTTGTGGATTTGTAGTGATTTTCTCACAAAAACACTGTAAAAATCACTGAGGATTTACTGTGAAGTTGTCATAAAACCACAAGCAAAGCAATGTTTTTATATACTTGTATTAAATGTACACAAATATCATATACACCCACATGCACCCATTAAAGGGGTTGTCCGGGACTTTAACATTCATGGCTTTTCCTTAGGATAGGTCATCAATGTCTGATCGGTGGGGATGCGGCAGTGGCACCCCCCCGCTGTACTTGGTGTTGGCAGTGACTGGAACTGCTCAGTTGTGGAGCTGCACAGTTCTGTCGATGGCATAGTGGCCGTGGCCAGGTACTGCACACCCACTCCTTAATGATTTCATAGAATCATAGAATGGTAGAGTTGGAAGGGACCTCCTGGGTCATCTGGTCCAACCCCCTGCTCAAAGCAGGATTCACTAGATCATCTCAGACAGATGTCTGTCCAGCCTCTGTTTGAAGACGTCCATTGAAGGGGAACTCACCACCTCTCGTGGCAGCCTGTTCCACTCATTAATCACCCTAACTGTCAAAAAGTGTCTTCTAATATCTAATCTGTGTCTCCTCCCATTCAGTTTCATCCCATTGCTTCTAGTCTTTCCTTGTGCAAATGAGAATAAAGATGATCCTTCTACAATGTGACAGCCCTTGAGATATTTGCAACAGCTATTAAGTCTCCTCTCATAACACCTAAGCTTGGAAAATATTCCAAAAACCACTAGCAACTGTAAAAATAACAATCTTTATTCATAAATAGTGATTAAAAAATCATTGTCAAATAATCACAAGGTTTTAAGATTATTTGAAGGAGGAAAAGGATGAAACAAACAAACAAACCAGCACACATGGACAAATATAGTGATGTTGTTTTTAGGATTAATTTCAGTTCCTAAGGGTAGTAATGCCTACAAAGAGGGACTAAGTAAGGTCATAACAATAGTAACTCCCATGTTGGCTAATAACAGTGGTCATTTCAATCAAATCATGGAACAAAACACCATATTATTGAATGGTCAAGCTCACAAAGGGGCAATGATGAATTGCTCACATCAAATAGAAATACTAATACAGACCAAGACTATTGAACTTACCCATAAGGATTGTCACTGAGTTTAGTCCTCATGCCGTGAATAACGCCCCAACACGCGTTTCGCACACTCAGTGCTTTCTCAAGGGGAGTGTGATAAAGAGTGTGTATGCCTCACGATATTTATATTCATTCATATCTGGAGTCCACTAATTACTGCGCCGCACGCGAGCTCTGTGACAGAGAAACCGGAAGTACGGGGTCCGGCTCTCCTTTCCGGAAATGACAGAGGCCTTAACCCGACAAGGGATAGACTGTCGCAGTGCTCATGCGCCTCCCGGCGCCATTTTGTGGAAGTCAGTTCTCGTTTTCAAACACAGAAAGCATAGTGCTTATCCACCCCTGGGACCACCAACGAAAAAACAAGAGGTACAACCACCCCTATATATATCATGTAATAAAGGGGAAAGTATATGACCCAAAAATAATAATAGAATAAAGGTCCGCAAAGGAACCTATATCGCGAAAGGACATATCCCCACATAATGCCTCCCACTATAGAGCATTGTATGGTATAATATGAATGATATATATAGAGAAAAAACAATGAAGAAGGAGAAATAAAGAGAAGAACAAAAACCAAGAGGTAAAGGAGCAAAGATTATTATAAAGTAATACCAACAAAGATATATAGACATATTAAATTTACATCCATATCTATCATAGTACACAATAGACCAATACAGCATATGTCATTTATGCAATAGGTACACATCTCGGGTAAAAGGATATCCATCGATGTGAAAGTGATGCTTCCAGACTCTTGGTTCTTTGTTGGGGTTCAAATGGATAGGGGGTCCAGATAGAAATAAATCCAAGGCACATTAGATTTAGATGCTTCCCATATATCGATCAGTCCATATTATCACAGAATGGAAATAGTAACAGATCATTATTACTAAAATACAGAGGCATAAAGAGGAGAAAATTAAAATCACACCAAACAAAAACACTTTAAAAACGAGGTTAAAAGTGCAGAGATTATAGAAAAGGCGAAAAACTGAGTTTCTCATTTAACCTAATAGGTGACACAGTCCCCAAATTGGTAATCCACTTAAGCTCAAGTTGAGCTAAGGCTTTTTTAACATCGCCTCCCCTAATACCACAGTGGATTCGATCAATCCCCCTTATTTTGAAACCCCGGGGGTCGGAGTTATGACAGATCTTAAAATGCTTTGTAATTGTCTTCATGGTCATTAGATCCTCCACCTCTCTTGCCGCAATGATGTCCCTAATGTGCTCCCGAGTCCGGATGTGTAATTCCCTGGATGTTAGTCCGACATAAATTTTCCCACATGGGCATACCCCATAGTACACCACATAGGACGTACTGCAGGATATGTAGCTAGTGACCGCAAAGGTCCGAGTCCCATCTGCAGTATCAAAGGAGGTAGCTCTAACAATGTTGCCCCTTGTACAGGCAAGGCAGTCGCCACAGGGAAAACATACCCACCTCTGTTTACCGGTCCCAAAGTGATTTTTCACTTTCGCCACATAGTGGCTTTTAACTAGATGGTCCCAGAGAGGTCCTTTTACGCCACAATTTTGTTGCTGTATGGAATACGGCAGAACAGTGCACTTCTGCATACAGAGGCATCCAGTTAAAAAAAGTTATATCACTCCATATCGGTTTTATAATAAGTGAGACTATGGGTGACGGGCGACATGGCCTCTGTCATAGGCACCTGATAATATGCATTTCTGGGTATTTCCATTAACGTAGTGTAAAAAAAAGTCTTAGACACACAATCATGTGAGTACGCTCATATACAGTGTATGTATGGAGGGGAACAGACAAGACTGAAGTGGCTGCTTCTTTTATAGTGAGTACTGAGCACACACTGGCCCCTGACAAGTCAAACCATAGGGACAGTTCACAATAGCTTTAGTTGCAGTCATTCAATTTGGAGACTTAGACTTTACAGATTGCACAAAAGCAAAACTTTTCCAAAAATATGTACAATTTCTGGTCTTTCCACCTTTTCTCCTGTTTTGTCTAAGCTCATTTTGTCACTGAACGTTACACCCACTCACTCATCTTCATTACTCTCCCACCAGTATTTACCACTCATCCTTACATTAGCCATTCACTTCAGGACCTTCTGAGTATGCGCCAATCGCCCTTGTTCTCACAGCACCAATTTAACAATCGGATGGTCCCCTCCTCATCCTAGCTCATCCCACCCTCATGCCCACAGTGAATGTCTCCTACACTTGCAGTATGTCCTCTCCTGGGCTACATTCTTTTCGGCTTGTCTTTGGCAGTCTCGGCTACTTCAGCGCAGGTACTCGCTTTCAGGACATCGCCCACCTTCCTCACCTCCCATTCTTTCGCTGGGACACTCACTCTCTATTAGGTCGGTCTTGTTTGCCTCTTAAACCTGGCTGATTTTCTACTGCTGGGATTAGTTACAGAGGAAATCTCGCCTCTGTGACCTGGTGTAGCACAAATTGTAAGATATTTCCAATACTTATTATTTAGTCATTTGGCTCTCTGCAAATGACAAAGGGCCTCTGCAAGTGACCTGAGTGATATCTCTTCTCTGACTCTACTAAGGTAATCATAGTCATTGCAAGGAAAGGCACAGGCTGAAGATGGGAAGAGTCTATGGCTATGATTGGTGGAAGGTCCATAGATTTTAACTATGGCTGCTGTTTTTAGTACAAAGGCAGACAATGGACTTCTAAGTATGACCCTGATGACACTGGCCTTGTGCAGGGCTGCAAACCGTCCAGAAATGCCAGGACAGTCTGTAAATTTTTTTTTAAGGTGTCTGTGATTTATGAGCTGTAGTCATCAATCACTTATAATTCTAATGATTTATTATGGTTTTTCAATGAGTCAGTAAAAATATTGTCTGTCTGTGGTTTTTTGATAACCGGTCCAGAAAAAATAAAAAGTCAAGTTGGCGACCCAGGCTCCATGCACTTTACATCCTTCCCGACACTGGCCAGTAGAAATATATTGTGTACCCAGCACATCCTGGACCGACAGGATGGGACCCCTGAAAGGCGCCACTGCAGTGCAGGCTTAGCCAGCATTTAATAGGTATAATTTTTTTAAAAAAAGTATGATTAGAGATACATCTTACACACATTTGCAATTTTTAAGGTTTATTTGTTTGTGTGGCTTGTACTATAATACTAGTTTTCTACAAACAACCTCCGCATTAGCTTCACTGGTATCCAAAAGATTGTAATTAATTATACAATTCCAAATACTGTCCAGATACCCCACCCCTCCATTGTTATTCCTTTTCCTGAATGTTCTAAGTCTGATAAACTCTAATTTAAATTAAAAAAAAAAATTGGAGCTTTAAAAAGGGTGTGCAATTTATGTAAATTCAGTGTCAAATATCATTTACTAAAGTACTGTGTGAAGGTGATAAACTTCTGTAAGCCATCCTCTAAAGATGAGAGAATAAATTGAGTAGAATTGAATTCTTCTTGATCTTACAAAAGTGAGCCAGTATTTTATAGGAAAAAAAGAAAATCTTTCTTTTATTTTCCCTCTAGAATAGAGGGACATAAAAAAAAAACTTCTTTCTACAATGTATCTCTATGTACTAGTATAATCTGCCTGTGGGTAGGAGGCTGCAATATAGATCAAATAAACAAAATTCTCCCAGTGACATCACTGGAGCCTGTGGCTCAAAGTGTTACCTGTTGTCTGCAATTATAGAGGCTGTGGGTTTAAGTCCTGGGAAGACTCCCAATAAAGATAAAATTAAATATTTTTAATTGTTTTTTTATTATTACTTAGTAGTTAGTGAGGAGCGTGTATGTTCGGTTAACCCTTTCGGCGAGTATGCTCGGGCGAGTACCGAGTATCTTCAGCGTACTCGGTGATATGTTTGAATCGCTCCCGTGTGCATGATTTGCGACTGTTTGACAGCTTTAATACATGTGAGGAATGCTTAAGAAACAAGCATTCCTCACATGTATTAAAGCTGTCAAACAGTCGCAAATCATGCACACGGGAGTGATTCAAACATATCACCAAGTACGCTAAAGTTACTCAGTACTCGCCCGAGCATACTCTCCTGTTTACTGCAAAATCTTCCTAGTTACCTCATCAAACTCGAATTTCTTAAATTTAATTCCTTTTTACTCCAGTTGCCACTATATAGAAATTAAATTATGGGGCAGGACCTACAATAATTTAGGATCTCCCGGTAGCATCCGGGCCAATAGAACCTCCACACTCCTTTCTTCACTTTTGTTCTACACCCAGATGTCCCCCCAAAACATGCGAATAGGCATGTCTAACACTCGTATTGGGTAAACTTGTATCGGGTGACTAAACTGATGGGAGGTGAAATCATCGAGCAGCTGTTGGGGACCTGGAACCAACAGCTGCTCCACGATTTCTCCTCCCTACAGTTTAGTCACCCAATACAATAACTCCCCATTAATTGCAACGTGTGGGAACCTGGTGCCTTCCCCTGGCTCTTGAGCAACCCCGTTGGTGATGGTAACATTGTCAAACACCCCATTTAAGGTAAGGTCTCTAATTTGAGAAGTCACTGTCTTGTCCTCCTCCCCGGCAAGGACACACAGAGGGAACTCATCCACCTTTCATTTTGATGAGGTTTTTTCCTGAGGGATCTGGTTTTTGTCCAAGACATTCGATACTGTTCCCTTTTGCCATAAGTCCCAAAATAAGGAAAAATTCCTGCCCTAATATGACTGGATGTATCAAGTCCTTGACTACCCCGACCTAATGAGACTGGGTACCGCAGTCTGATTTAATGGTTACTCTGGCCAGAGGGTAGTCCTTAGCATCTCTGTGTATACAACGAAAGCCCACAAATTTGTCAGGGATCAACTGGTGGGGAAGTGTAGCACTGATCAGGATCACCATACTTACCGAGTCCAAAAGACCAAGTACCATTACCCCATTAACCAACACGGTACATGCCTGCGGCCCCTCGCCAGGTTGATAGTCCACACAACAGGCCAAATATTCGTAATAGAAACAATGCCGCCCCATGTTGCAGCCCATCGGTCCAGGGGACATGTTATACCAAGATTGTGACATCGCCACAATCTTGTGGGCAACCCAAGTTTGCACTGGCCTGGGAAGGGAGTAGATGAATCTGTCCATCACGCTCGACAATTTGGGCAGGACGGGAAGACTCTGGCAGCAACCACTTCTGGATCAAATACAAACAAGTCAAATATCTGCGAGCGAGGGGGTTTGTCACTGGCATATGCCCAGTGGTGGATTCGTTGGGCTCTAACCATCATAGTGATTCCTTGGCGTGCCAAGATTTCAGAGTTTAACTTGGCATAATCGTTGGCATCCTGCAATGCTAAGTCATAATACGCCTTTTGGTTTCACCTGTCAAATACGGTGCCAGCACCTCCGCCCCCTGCTCTGACGGAAGTCCCTCCTGATCCGCCACCCTCTCGAAAACCATGAGAAAGGCTTCCACATCATCCCCCAGGGTCATCTTCTGCAATACCCGTATTACCGCCTTCCGGACATCTCTCTCATCACCTGGACTTGGTGGAGGGGCGGTTTCTCTGCTGCGGACATCCCCTGCCAGGAGTTCCATCTGCCGATGCTGCTGTTGGATCTGCTGCATCAGGAGTTTATTTGTCTACTGCTGTACTTGCTGCTGCTCTCTTTGCTGCTGGAGCTGCTCTCGGTGCTGCTGCTCTCCATGCTGCTATAGCTGCTGCTCTCGGTGATGCTGCTGGGGCTGCTGCTGGCTTAGGATCAGGTGCTTGATCAGCTCCTCCATTTTATCTGACCGCGGTCAGGTCTTCTCGAGTCTGGTTGTTTTTTAAAGACTGCTGGTAACCCCAAAAAGACCATTTGCACCACCTGCCAGGCCAGCATCAGCAGAGGTAGCAAAACTAGCATCCTGACCACCACCAGCATGATCAGGCACATGGCAGCAAAGTACCCAACTAAGTGGGACGAACCCTAGGGTCCAGGAACAGTGTCTGCGAATAACACCACTGCTTCTTCCGCTGTTGTGCGTGCACGCCAATCCCCTGTCCATGGCGCATGCGAAGATGCCTCTTGCCCTGCACCTGTCTTTGCACACTCTAAAGTAGCTCCATCAGCAAGCACGTCCACATCCTTGTCCCTGCGCAGCGTTCAGTTGTCCCTACCCCAGCCACACTACTAAATTCACACATTTCACGAATGCTTGCGCTCTAATTGTTGCCTATTAGGCTCATGGAGACAGAAGCTTTCCGCAACCTGATGGCGGCGGCCGTCCCTCAGTACTCGGTCATCAACCGCCACTATTACTCATGATGTGCCACCCCCGCATTGCACAAGCATGTGTCCCACAACATTAGCCGTGTCCTCAACAATGCAGTTACTAGGAAAGTCCACCTAACCATGGACACATGGACAAGTGCTTGTGGGCAGGGATGGTACATCTCACTGACGGCACACTGGGTTAAGCCGGTACCCAGCCGGACCTTGGGACGGAACACATCCTCCAGACGCCGACGATTGTGGGCCCTAGGTCAATCAAGGTTGTCCCCACATTCAACAGCTCCTGCACCTCATCCTCCTCCTCCTCTTCAGCCTCCATCTCCGAAATGACCACATCAGTCACAAGCTGAAGCACTGCAGCACTGCCTCAGCCAAGTGGCAACATCCTGTGCTGAAGCTAATATGCTTAGGTGACAAACCGCACAATGCTGAAGAGTTATGGACAGTTCTGAAAGAGCAGGCAGATCTGTGGCTGACACCGCTGAACCTACAGCCAGGCATGGTCATGTGTGACAATGGCTGGAACATGGTGGTGGCTCTGAGATGAGGCAAGCTCACACACGTACCATGCCTGGCCCATGTGCTTAACCTCATGGTTCAGCGGTGTCTCAAAACCTACCTGGAGCTGCCGTATCTGCTTTTCAAAGTACGCCGCCTGTGTGCCCATTTTAGAAAGTCAGCTACAGCTTCTGCTGTCCTTGCCATGCTTCAGCAGCGTGTGCAGCTTCCAGCTCACCGACTGGTGTGTGATGTCCCCACGCATTGGAACGCTACATTGCAGATGTTGGGAAGGATTTGTGAGCAGAAGAGGGCAGTTGTTGACTACCAGCATCAAAAAGGCCGTCAGTATTCAGTTCAGACTCCACACATGAGACTTCAGGAGTGGACATGGATGTCAGACATATCTACCATCCTCCAAAACTTTGATGACGCCACCAAGATGGTGAGCGGCGATTACGCTATAATTAACATCACCATCCCGCTCCTCTGTCTTCTGAAATGCTCTCTGCTCACAATTAAAGAGGATGCATTGCAGGCAGAGCACAATGAGATGGAGCAAGGAACCATACAGGGTGATTCCACACAGCCCAGCCTCATCTCATCCCAATGTGGATTGGGTGACAATGAGGAAGAGAAGGAGGAAGAACAGGAGCAAGTTTCATGCGCTACAGATGGTACTACCTTCACAACTGTCGTACGGTCTGTTTAGCATGGATGGCCTGATGACAGGGAAGAGGAAGAGGAGAGCATGGTCAGTCGTCCTCTTGGTGAGGACTGAGAAGTCTTCCCTGTTAGCAGTCTGGTACACATGGCTGAATTTATGTTACGCTGCCTTTCCCGTGACCCTCGCGTTGTCCAAATTTTGGGTGACTTCATTACTGGTTGGTGACACTTCTAGACCCATGCTACAAGGAGAACTTTCTATCTCTTATTCCAGAGGTGGACAGGTCTACTAAATTGGGGACGTACCAGAAGGCCCTTGTTGCGGAATTATTAAAAAAAATTCCCATCTGAAAACGCTGGTGGCAGAGGTCACAGTTCGTTGAACAACCAAGGAGTACTGGCGAGAGAGACACAAAGCCAATCCAGCAGAGGCAGGGGAACACGGTCAAAGTCCTGGTAGAGTTTTCTCAGACCCTCCCATTGCACAGGCCCTGAAGCGCGGGGTATTCTCGCAAGAAAGGAAACCTTTTGGAAGATGGTGAGGGAGTGCCTTGACGACCGTACCAACGTCCACCGTGATTTCTCTGTGCCTTATAATTATTGGGTATCCAAGCTAGACACGTGGGATGAACTGGCTCTCTACGGCCTGGAGGACCTAGCCTGCCCTGCTGCTAGCATTTTGTCAGAGCGGTATTTTAGTGCTGCTGATGGAATTATAACCGATAGGCGCATCCGCCTGTCAACTGAAAATGCTGACAGGCTGACTCTTATAAAAATGAACAAGGGCTGGATTGGGCCAGACTTCTCAACACCACCGTATGATAGCAACGTACCATAAACTCAAATACAGTGTCTTTTTTGGGAGGTCTAACTATATTCCCATGCACCTCTGTCTTCACACCCAGACATGGGTATAAACTTCCTGATTTTGTCTATTTGCTCTTGTCCTCCTCCTTCTCCACATCCTCAACCTCCACCACCATATGTACATATGTATGTCTCTTGCAAGGGGCATTGGAGTGCCACCAAATTTTTGGCAGCCGTTGCTTCACTACATAGGCAAACAGTATGGGAGATACACTTCCTAATAATGGGAGGATTGTTTGCAGGAGGCCCTCCGCCCAATACGTCTCTTGCAAGGGGCATTGGAGTTCCTCAAATTTTTGGCAGCCGTTGCTTCACTGCATAGGCAAACAGTATGGGAGACACACTTCCTAATAATGGGAACATTGTTTTCCGGAGGCCCTCCGACCTCTACGTCTCTTGCAATGGGCTTTGAAGTGCCTCCAAATTTTTGGCAGCCGTTGCTTCACTGCATAGGCAAACAGTATGGGAGACCCACTTCCTAATAATGGGAGCATTTTTTGCAGGAGGCCCTCTGATCTCTACGTCTCTTGCAAGGGGCATTGGAGTTCCTCCAGATTTTTGGCGGCCAATGCTTCACTGCATAGGCAAACAGTATGGGAGCCACACTTCCTAATAATGGGAGCATATTTTGCAAGAGGCCTTCTGACCTCTACATCTCTTACAAGGGACATTGGAGTTCCTCCAAATTTTTGACAGCTGTTGCTTCACTGCATAGGCAAACAGTATGGGAGACACACTTCCTAATAATGGGAGCATTTTTTGCAGGAGGCCCTCCGACCTCTACGTCTCTTGCAAGCGGCATTGGAGTTCCTCCAAATTTTTGGTAGCCATTCCAGTCACTGCATAAGCAATAACAGTATAGGAGACCCACTGGTTAATAATGGGAACAGCAAAGCATAACCGACTGCTGGCCCTTTAAGAATAGTAAGGGCAGCCTGATGGCCCTTTAAAAATAGTCTTTGTGACTTTCAGAGTCCCTCAATCATAAATGAAAAAGGATGTGTCTGATGATGAGTCACACACCACATGGCCAGATAAGGTAGTAAAATTTTAAAATGACATTTCCTGGTGAATGCATTTGTCTTGGTTGAAAGCAATTCAAAAGTGCAAAAACGCATTAAAAACGGTACATGTGAACATAGCCCAAGATGTGGAGGAGCATTTTTGTTTTTAGTTATATTTTTTACCTTATATACAAGTCATTACCCTGGAAAGGATGTTCCTTAACATATTTCCCAGGAAAATCCATTTTGGTTTCGTTTTTGTATGTTTTATTCTAGTCTGTAAAAGTGGCGTAATACTCTGACAACGTTGTTGACAGCATTGACCTGGGAGTCAGAAATGCTTCCAGGGGTCTTCCCCATGCTGTTCCCATGTCATTTGAGCACTATTCCCATCAATTTGGGCAATTTTTAGGCCCTCTGCAGACCGCTGGGTGGAGTCGCCCGAAAAATGGTCGAGTTTCCCATAGACTTACATTGGGCTCGTTACTCGGACCGAGCACCCGAGTATTCCAATTTGCACGACTTGAACGAGTACCCGAGCATTTTAGTGCTCGCTCATCACTAGTTTTAATACTATATCAGAAGATAAAAGAGAAAATTTCTGTCCAATGGGACAATTTGCTATAAGTAGGAGCTGGAGGATGCGATTCAAATAAATAGCTACAAGTATGTTGGTGACTCTGTCAGCCTGACAACTGAGGTGGTAGTGGTTAGTGATGAGCGAATATGTTCGAAATCCGAATTCAAGTGTTAAATTCGACACGAATATGGCACATTTGGATTCGTGATCAGAAAAGCGAGCATTTTTACTTAAAATCTGCAAAAATCAATAACATTCAGTGAAGAAGTGGGGGAAAATTGTTGCGGTGCAACTACAGTGTTTTTAACAGTTTGGCTAGCATACTGCTTGTGTATGATGAGCCTGGGGACGTGTTTGATGAGGGGAGGGGCTGGGGAGAGCAAATCGCTGCTAGCCAATCAGAGCGCAAGAAGCATCCACACTGTCCAGACACAAGGGCTTCTGCCATATTCTGCTGAAATCACATGTCCTCTCTATATAAAGTGCGGCCATGTTCCGAGCGCCATTTTATGCATGTCACTGGTCACAGACGCTGCTGCTGCACCCTGCTTCTGTGTAATGAGAGATTTTAGCTAGCTAGATAGATAGGCGGTTGTTTGGAAGTCAGATAGTTTAGATAACTAGTCTCCGGTGTGCTTGTGAAATCAATCTTGCAGCAGAATTTTTTTTTCTTGTGCTATTACTGAGGTTCAACAAAAACAGCAGGGCCCATAGTATTCATAGGATTGTGTTGTGCACTGCTTGTATTGTGCTCTATGCACCAGTATCCCTTCAATCTATTGTTTCACTTGCTAATGTGATACAGCAAGCAAGCCCTAGTAGCCCACTTTTCATTTTGTGGAGTTTAAATTCGGCTGTATGCAGAGCTCCTGAGTGCAGAGTACAAAAATCTTTTTTTTTTCATTTGCTAATGTGTGCTAGTGTGAGCGTGACACTCCTTCTCCCATTAGTCTCCCCACTGACATCATCACTTGGTGCCCGGCCCGCTGTTCTGAAGATGTGTGCGGGCCGCGCGCTCGGAGCGAGAGAACAAGGAGGAGAGAGAGGTGAGTATTATGTTTGTGTTTATTTTTTAATTTTTCCTATGGGGTGGGGGAATATGCTACAGACTCTGCCTATGGGGGGTGGTTATGCTAGACTTTGCCTATGAAGGGGGGGGGGTTATGCTACAAACTCTGCCTATGGGGGGGATTATTCTACAGACTCAGCCTATTATGGATTATACTACAAACTCTGCCTATGGGGGGATTATACTACAGACTCTGCCTATGGGGGGGGATTATACTACAGACTCTGCCTATGGGGGGATTATGCTACAGACTGTAACATCCTTGGCAGCGTTCTGGCATGGTTTACCACCTCCCAGCATGCAAGACCACCTTCTTACCTATCAGTCCAGGCTGCACACTTTGCTCCAGTACCTGCTGTGTCTCTTATCTGATTGCTTAGGTCGGCGGCACGGTTACTGCCTGATTCTTATAGTTACTGTGTGCGCACTCCTCATGCATCCCCAGCCTATTGCTGTGAGTCACTGGATAGTTAAACCCCCTCCACCCAGTAGGAGGTGCCTGAGCAACACTTTCTTTCAGTGTGTTCTGTGCAACTGAGTTGCCAGGTCCTGTCCTGTATCTTGTCTGTTTTTACCACCATGGGGGCTGTATACCCAGGCCTGTTACCTGTATCTGTGACTTCTAGTCTGTTCCGCCACCCTGGGGGCTGTATACCCAGGCCTGTTGCCTGTATCTGTGACTTCTAGTTTGTTTCCGCCACCCTGGGGGCTGAGTTCCCAGGTTCGTTCCTGTATCTTGTTCCTGTCTGAACTGTGTCCTAGCCCGTTACCTGTTTGTCTCTATGTCCGAACCTTCCCTTTTCCTGCAGTCTCTGAACCTGCACCTAACTCCAACTCGTTGTCTCTGTACTTCTGTTTGTGAGTTTTGTGTCCACTCGCTACTTCATTGTAAGTACCTTGTGTGTATCTGGTTCTGCTTGTCCCGTTTCCCTGCCTCCGTATCTACCTCCTGTGTTCTAACTATCTTCCTGTATTTTCCAGTCTGTTCCATGTGAACAGAGCCCTGTCCTGTCTGCCTGCACGTGCTCTGTTCTGCTCTGCTTGTCCACTGCACCTGCGGCGTTGCTCTGCTCTGCTTGTCCACCACATCTGCGGTTTCGCTCTGCTCTGCTTGTCCACCGCATCTGCGGTTTCGCTCTGCTCTGCTTGTCCACCGCACCTGCTGTTTCGCTCTGCTCTGCCCCGCTTGTCCTCCGTGCCTGCGGTTTTGCTCTGCTAGTCCACCGCACCCGCGGCTCCGTTCCTGTATCCCAGTCTGTACTCGTCCCTATCCAGCCTGCATTCATACCTGACAGTATCTGCCAGTCTGTATACCAGCCGTGCCTGTCAGCACCCACCTGTCTGTATACCACCCATGCCTGTCAGCACCCGCCTGTCTGCATACCAGCCATGCCTGCCAGTACCCACCTGTCTGCATACCAGCTGTGCCTGCCCGTTCCTGCATTCCCCGGTGTGGGTCAACAGCTGTGACCGGGGTCTGACCTGGAGTAGCACCTGATCCTTCTGCTCGGTTCCTCCCTGGTTCACGGAGTCGACTGAGCCGCCGTGCGACCTTGGTCGGACCGAGTTGATACATAGTCACGCCCCTCCAAGCACTCCTCAGTTCATGGTCCAGTGGGATCACTAACCACTCTCACGCCAGTAAGTCCGGGCGTGAGCGTAACAGTTTGCACAGGCCATGGTCCCCGTTGAGCCCCACAGCCCTTTGCTCTCTGAGACATTTTAATCCTTGTCTGGCGAATACGTGCACCAAGGAAAAATTTTTTCTCAAGCTGAAGTCCAGGCGATTTACGTACCAGCCCAAATGGAACTATCAGCACTCGTTCCTGCAGATCCACCACGGTACTATGGGGATCCAAAACAAAGCCATGCATTTGTGGAGCAATGCATGCTGCATTATAAATACTATGCTCACTATTTTCCCACTGATCGGGTTAAAGTAGCATTTCTGATGTCCTACCTAGCGGGTGATGCCTTGAATTGGATCACTCCCCTATGGGAAGCATGGGATCCTATCATCTCTGACCTTTGGCCTTTCTGGTGGCCTTTCTAATGGTCTTCGATGACCCTAACCCTGAAGCTTCTACTAAAGCTTCCCTTCCCAATATCCTGGAGCAGTCCCGATGGGTGATGCGTGTAGGTAGCCCACCAGTTCCTCAGAAGAGGCTGCTGCCCACACAGAATCCACACAGGATGACAATGATCCACAGAATTCTTCTCTTCCCAACCTCAAGAGGCAGTCCAGAGGTGCAAGGCGTAGAGGTAAACTGTCACGCCAGGTTCTGTCCTCCCAAAGACCTCCTGTTCCCCAGCCTATAGAGGCAGCTACCCGCACAGAATCCATGAAGGATGACCATGTTTGTCAGGCAAAGCAGAGGCCGGAACTCAGTCACAAAATTGGATTGTGGTCCCGCTGCGATTGTTTGGGACACCCAGACGGTCTTTGTCCAGCGAAGGTTGGAGAATCCCAAGACATTAGGCCTGTAGGATAGGCTGCCCTTGGCGTTAGTGTCTCCTCTCCACAGATGACCGTGACTGTCTCTGTGGCAAGTGAAGGCCTCGGATTAACTGGAAGTTTCGGGCATAAAGCCTTGAAGAGTCGGTGTCTGATTCCCGTCCGACAACTCCAGAATCTAGTTTGGGCATTGTCAGCGGAAGGACGAGCCCTACTCAGAAACAGTCAAAATATGTCTGTACAAATTAAGCTCCAGATTGGAGCATTACACATGAAGAAGTTCACATTCCAGGTGCTGTCTCGTTTACCCACAGGTCGTCCAGAGCCGAGAGATCTAGTGCCCGCTCACGTCTGGAGATCCTGCATGGTGTTTCCTGGGGGACTGCTGAGGTACAAGGGGTATCCAGTCCCCATATCTTCAGGACAGTCAGCAGTGTCTTCTTCTTCTTCACCAGATCTGCTAGTCGCTGACTCGCTGTGCGCTGAAGTCTCCGAAGGAAGGGAAACGGAGGCATTGTCCCCACTCAGTCTCGACGATTGTACCAATGATCTGGCTTCAGGTACCACCCGGCCTCGCAGACGTGTCATCTCAGAAACCAGACTGAAGTTGGTCCCTAAGCAAAGATCCTCATTTTCTAATAAATTTGGCAATAAGTCCGTCAAGGCGGTGGCTATCTGCAAGTCTCTGCACTCCTCCAACTAGCCGGAGGACTTCAAGTTGTCTCCTGAATCCTCCGGGGTGCTACCTGATAACAAATGGAGAGAGACTTTTCTGCACCCTGTACCTGGTACTTCGCCCACTTCATCCAGTAAGCTTGGCAAAGTGTACGTCAAGGCGGTGGATACCCCCGAGTCTCTGCACCCCTCCAACCAGGCGCAGGACTTCCAGTTGTCTCCTGAATATTTTGGGGTGCTACCCGATATTAACAAATGGAGAGAGACTTTCCTGTGTCCTGTTCCTGGTACTTCACTCACTTCATCTGTTGCTGAGGATGGCTCGATGGAAGGAAGCATCCTAGTCACCAAGATGGTGAGACCAGTTTCGTTCCCTCTAGTGGACAGAAGATGTAATCTTCTTGAAGAGAAGGATCAAATTCTCTGCAGAAAATCCTTGCAGGCTTGAAGAAGAGGGGGGCGTAAAGGGGGGGGGGGGTACTGTAACATCCCTGGTGGCGTGCTGGCATGGCTTACCACCTCCCACCATGCAAGACCACAATTTTACCTATCAGTCCAGGCTGCGCACTTTGCTTCAGTACCTGCTGTGTCTCTTGTCTGATTGCTTAGGGCGGCAGCGCGGTTACTGCCTGATTCTTATAGTTACTGTGTACGCACTCCTAATGCGTCCCCAGCCTAATGCTGTGAGTCACTGGATACTTAAATCCCCTCCACCCAGTAGGAGGTGCCTGAGCAACACTTTCTTTCAGTGTGTTCTGTGCAACTGAGATGCCAGGTCCTGTCCTGTATCTTGTCTGTTTCCGCCACCCTGGGGGCTGTATACCCAGGCCTGTTACCTGTATCTGTGACTTCAGTCTCTTCCGCCACCCTGGGGGCTGTATACACAGGCCTGTTGCCTGTATCTGTGACTTCTAGTCTGTTTCTGCCACCTGGGGGCTGAGTTCCCAGGCTCGTTCATGTATCTTGTTCCTGGTTCAGTTCCTGTCTGAACTGTGTCCTTGTTAGAACCCTCCTGTTAGTTTTTGCTATCTTGTGTTTTGCGGTCACGTGACCAGCTGCCTATATATTCCAGCTCCGCCCTTCTGGCTTTGCTGGACTTCAGTGTTGTTTTGACTGACTCTCTAGCCAGGTGCTTCGGTGCCTATCTCTGTCAGTTCTTGGTCCTCTGGACCTTTAGTACTTTTTGTCAGTTTGTCCTTTTGCTCTGCAACAACTTCTGTTTAGGAGATGTCCCATTTTTGTCCCAGTCCTTAGTTCTTTTAGGGACCCCTCCCTTAATTCTATAGGTCTCCGTTCAGACTAGCCGAGGACAAAGGCGGGTCTGTTCACAAGGAGCAGGCAGCCCACTACATCGTAGGGATTCAGCTTAGTCTTACTGTAGGGACAGCTTTCCCCTATCTTTCCTTTGTACATGTTGCAGATCATAACAGTAAGTCCAGACCAAAAAAAAAAACTAAAAGGAAAGAAAATTCAGGGATCAGTATTGTTTCCATCCAGGATTTGGCTCAACGCCTGCAGGGATTGTCTCTGGAGGTGGCCGAGCTTCAGCAACAAGTGAGTAGCTGTCCTGGAGCGCATTTTGTTGAACCCAAGGTAGGACTGCCTGATGTTTTTTTATGGTAAACAGCAAGATTTTTTTTCCTTTAAAAATGCTTGTTTGTTATATTTTCATTTGAGACCAAGATCCTCTGGGAATGAATCACAGCACATTGGTTTTATTATGTCACTTTTATGTCACTTTTGCGCAAATAACTACAGGGTTGGGCCTTTTCTCTCCAGCCTAATGATCCGTGTTTAAGTTCTGTTGAAGAATTTTTTTCTGCTATGGGGCTATTGTATGACGATCCTGATCGAATCTCATCTGCTGAATCAGAACTTAGATGTTTGAATCAGGGGTCAGATGATGTTGAAAATTATTGCACACACTTCAGTAGATGGGCTTCAGAAGTTAAATGGAATGATTCTGCATTGAAATGTTTATTTTTTGCTGGTCTGAGTGAAAGGGTTAAGGATTTGCTAATTGCATTCCCTGCACCTGAGACTCTGCAGGAAGCTATGCAGTTAGCTGTTCGTGTGGACAGGAGACTGAGGTCCAGGGTTCAAGATGTAAAGACTCCTGTAACTGCAGGTCCTAGTTCCCTGAAAATCTGCTCTGACAGAGGAGAACCAATGGAGCTTGGGGCGATGTCACTCCGCTCTCAGGAAAGAGATCGGAAATTCGCCGAAGGTTTGTGTCTTTATTGTGGTAAAGATTATCATTTGATTAAGTATTGTGAGCGTCGTTTAAGTAAAAAAAAAAAGTTCAGTTACGCCCGTATAGCTTGTTTACGCTCTGCAGGAGTGTTTCTTTCTGGGAGTACTACTCTGCAGCGAGATTTGATTGAATTTCAGGTATTTGTGGATTGTGGTTCAACACTTAATGTGATTGATAAAGGGTTTTTGGAAAACCTTAAATTGAAATCCAAACCTTTGTCATCACCTGTTTCTGTGATTGCAATTGATAACACTCCCTTGAAATGTATTACTCACAAGACTGCTGCATTTCCTCTCACTATCAATGGAGATCACCAAGAAATTTTGGACTTGGTTGTTTTGGATAATTTGCCCTCTCCAGTTGTTCTAGGATTGCCTTGGTTAAGACTGCACAATCCTTTACTGGACTGGTCTACTAATGTGATTAAGTCTTGGAGTCCGAAGTGCTATGATAAATGTTGTAATGGTCTCATTGCGGCTGTGGAATTACCTGTACCTATTCAAGATTTTTGGAGGGTTTTTTCGGAGGAGGAGTCGCAAGTTTTACCTCCTCATAGGGATTACGATTGCGCCATTGAGTTTGTTCCGAGTGCTACTCTTCCCAAAAGTTGCTTGTTTAATCTGGCTATCCCTGAAAGAAAGGCCTTGGAGGTGTACATACAGACTAGCCTGGCTACTGGTCACATTAGACCTCTAAGTCACCTGTGGCAGTTGGATTCTTCTTTGTTAAAAAAAAAGGACGGCGGTTTACGTCCATGTTTGGATTTTCGTGAAATTAATACCGTACGCAATTCCTACCCATTGCCGTTAATTCCTGACTTGTTTAACCAGTTAGTGGGAGCCAAGTGGTTCTCCAAGATTGATCTCCGGGGGGCATACAATTTGTTATGTGTGAAGGAGGGTGATGAATGGAAAACTGCTCTTAACATTCAGGTAGGTCATTTTGAGAATCTGGTGATGCCTTTTGGTCTTACCAACGCACCTGCATGTTTTCAGAACCTTATTAATGACATCCTGAGACCTTTGATTGGTAAGAATGTGGTTGTGTATTTGGATGATATTTTGATTCATTCACCAAATCTAGAGTCCCATTGGCAGAGTGTACGTGAAGTTTTGCAGTTATTGAGTGACAATTCACTCTTTGCTAAGCTGGAGAAATGTGAGTTCGCTGTGCAGAAAATTAGTTTTTTGGGCTACATTGTCTCCAGCGAGGGCTTTGAGATGGACCCTGTGAAGGTTCAGGTTGTGCATGAATGGCCTAGGCCTAATGGTTTGATATCTATACAGAGATTTTTGGGTTTTGCCAATTATTACAGGAAATTCATTAAGAATTTTTCTGTAATTGTTAAACCTCTAACCGATCTCACCAGGAAAGGTGTGAATACGGCCCAGTGGACTACTGAGGCCATTTAAGCGTTTGAGTATCTCAAAGAAAGGTTCAGTTCTGCCCCTATCCTTATGCAGCCTGATGAGACCAAGCCTTTTTTGGTCGAGGTCGATGCTTCATTGGTGGGATCGGAGCAGTTTTATCTCAGGAGAACAAGGGTGGAGTACATCCTTGTGCCTTCTTTTCGAAAAAAATTTCGGAAACCGAACTGAATTATGATGTTGGAAATCGGGAGTTGCTGGCTATTAAACTTGCATTTGAACATTGGCGTCATTTTTGGAAGGCGCTAGATTTCCTATTCAGGTTTTCACAGATCATAAGAATTTGATCTATCTGGATGCTACCAAGCGCTTGAATGCCTGTCAAGCTAGGTGGGCACTTTTTTTTTCTCGGTTTCATTTTTCTGTTACCTATATTCCTGGTAATAAGAATGTTAAAGCCGATGCTTTATCTCGCAGCTTCTCTCCTACGGTCGGTTCCGAGGAGGAGGAGAGCATTTTGCAGAAAGGAGTTGTGGTGGCGGCTTTGGACTCTGTTTTGGAAAATGGGATTCTGAAAGCTTAAGATGATGCTCCATCTAACACTCCCCATGGGAGGTTGTTCGTGCCTAGAGCCTTTAGGAGAGATTTGTTTGTGGAGTGTCATGAGTCTCGGTTGGCAGGTCATCCAGGAGTTTCGGAGACTAAGAGACTTATCAGTCACAGTTTTTGGTGGCCTGGATGGCAGAAGGAAGTCATCAAGTGGGTGCTTCAGTGTACTGTGTGTGCTAGGTCAACGGCTTCACATACTTCTGCTGCGGGGTTGCTTTGCCCTCTGGAGTTTCCTAGTGTGCCTTTGACGCATCTCACTATTGATTTTATTACTGATCTTCCGGTGTCCGAGGGTTTTACTGTCATCTTGGTGGTCGTGGACCATTTTAGTAAGATGTGTCATTTGGTTCCATTCGTTAAGTTGCCCTGCGCCAAGACACTCGCTAAGGTGTTTGTTAAGGAGATTGTCCAGCTCCATGGCATTCCCACGGATATTGTTTCTGATAGAGGACCTCAGTTTGTGGCTCGCTTTTGGCGTGCCTTTTGTGACAGGTTGGGAGTCCATTTGTCATTTTCGTCTGGTTATGATCCCGAGTCGAATGGAAAGACTGAAAGAAAGAACCAGGATGTGGAACAGTTTTTGCGCTGTTTTGTGGCGGACAATCAAGATGTGTGGTCTGAGTTTCTGCCACTTGCAGAATTTGCTCTTAACAACCATACATCCTCCTCTGCTGGGTGTTATCCTTTTTTTTGTTGTACTGGGAGACATCCGTCTTTTGGTTCGTTCTCCAAATTGGGGTCGGCGGTGCCGGAGGAGGAGAATTTTTCCAGTGATTTGGAGAGAGTTTGGACTAATGTACGATGTAACCTGCAAGAGGCTAAGAAGAAGTCCAAGAAGTATTTTGACAGGAAATGTAAAGAGGTTTTGTTTACTGTTGGTGACATGATTTGGTTGTCCTTGAAGAACCTGCGGTTGAGGATTCCATCTAAAAAAACTGGGTCCTAAGTTTGTGGGTCCATTTAAAGTGCTTCAGGTTGTTAACCCGTCTGCTGTTAGGTTGGATGTTCCTACTTCCTAGAAGATTAATCCTGTGTTTCATGTTTCCTTGTTGAAAAAGGCTGATGTATCAGATAGGGATGCCACTGTCACAGTTCCTCCTGTGGTGGAGGACGGCGAGTATGAAATTTCTCGTATTTTGAATTCTAGATGGCATAGAGGGAGATTACAGTATCTTGTCTCCTGGAAGGGTTTCGGTCCCGAAGACAACTCCTGGGTAAGATGATGTCTCTGCTCCTAGACTTATTAAAGCTTTCCACAGGAGGTTTCCTGATAGGCCTGGGCCTGGAGGAACCGGAGGATCCTCATAGAAGAGGGAGTACTGTTAGAACCCTCCTGTTAGTTTTTGCTATCTTGTGTTTTGCGGTCATGTGACCAGCTGCCTATATATTCCAGCTCCGCCCTTCTGGCTTTGCTGGACTTCAGTGTTGTTTTGACTGTCTCTCTAGCCAGGTGCTTCGGTGCCTATCTCTGTCAATTCTTGGTCCTCTGGGACCGTTAGTACTTTTTGTCAGTTTGTCCTTTTTGCTCTTCAACAACTTCTGTTTAGGAGGTGTCCCATTTTTGTCCCAGTCCTTAGTTCTTTTAGGGACCCCTCCCTTTATTCTATAGGTCTCCATTCAGACTAGCCGAGGACGAAGGCGGGTCTGTTCACAAGGAACAGGCAGCCCACTACATAGTAGGGATTCAGCTTAGTCTTACTGTAGGGACAGCTTTCCCTTATCTTTCCTTAGTTTATGTTGCAGATCATAACAAAGAAGATATGTTGTGTGTGTCACCGTAGTGTCTAGAGGCTGGAGGTGCTACCAGGAAACAGGCCAGTACACCAGGACACGTGGAGGGGGCTGTAGGAGGGCAACAACTCAGCAGCAGGACCGCTACCTCCGCCTCTGTGCAAGGAGGGACAAGAGGAGCACTACCAGAGCTCTCCAGCAGGCCACAAATGTGCATGTGTCTGCACAAGCGGTTAGAAACCGACTCCGTGAGGTTGGTATGAGGGTCCGACGTCCACAGATGGGGGGTGTGCTCACAGCCCAACACCGTGCAGGACGCTTGGCATTTGCCACAGAACACCAGGATTGGCAAAGTCGCCACTGGCGCCCTGTGCTCTTCACAGATGAAAGCAGGTTCACACTGAGCACATGTGACAGATGTGGCAGAGTCTGGAGACGCCCTGGAGAGCGTTCTGCTGCCTGCAACATCCTTCAGCATGACCGGTTTGGCTGTGGGTCAGTAATGGTGTGGGGTGGCATTTCTTTGGAGGGCCGCACAACCCTCCATGTGCTCATCAGAGGTAGCCTGACTGCCATTAGGTATCGAGATGAGATCCTCAGACCCCTTGTGAGACCATATGCTGGTGCACTTGACCCTGGGTTCCTCCTAATGCAGGACAATGCCAGACCTCATGTGGCTGGAGTGTGTCAGCAGTTCCTGCAAGATGAAGGCATTGAAGCTATGGACTGGCCTGCCCATTCCTCAGACCTGAATCCGATTGAGCACATCTGGGACATGATGTCTCGCTTCATCCACCAACGTCACATTGCATCACAGACTGTCCAGGAGTTGGCGGATGCTTTAGTCCAGGTCTGGGAGGAGATCCCACAGGAGACCATCCGCAACCTCTTCAGGAGCATGCCCAGACGTTGTAGGGAGGTGATACAGGCACATGGAGGCCACACACAATACTCAGCCTCATCAGGAGCATGCCCAGGCATTGTAGGGAGGTCATACAGGCTGGAAGCATTTCTGACTCCCAGGTCACTGCTGTCAACAATGTTGTCAGAGATATTACGCCACTTTTACAGACTCACAATAAAACATACAAAAACGAAACCAAAATGGATTTTTCTGGGAAATATGTTAAGGAACATCCTTTCCAGGGTAATGACTTGTATATAAGGCTAAATAAATATACAAAAACAAAAATGCACCTCCACACCTTGGGCTATGTTCACAAGTAGCGTTTTTGATGCGTTTTTGCACTTTTGCATTGCTTTCAACCTAGACAAATGCATTCACCAGGAAATGTAATTTTAACATTTTACAACCTTATCTGGCCATGTGGTATGTGACACATCATCAAACACATCCTGTTTCATTTATGATGGAGGGACTCTGAAAGTCAAAAAGCCTATTTCTATAGGATCATCAGGCGCCCTTACTATTCTTAAAGGGCCAGCATTCAGCCCTCGCTATTGTTAGAGAGCCATCAGCCAGCTATGCTTTTATTAATGAGTGGGTCTCCTATACTGTTACTGCGTATGCAGTGACTGCAAGGGCTGCCAAAAATTTGAAGACACTCCAATGCCCCTTGCAAGAGACGTAGAGGTCGGAGGGCCTCCTGAAAACAATGTTCCCATTATTAGGAAGTTGGTCTCCCATAGTGTTTGCCTATGTAGTGAAGCAACGGCTGCCAAAAGTTTGGAGGAGCTCCAATGCCCCTTGCAAGAGATGTAGAGGTCAGAGAGCCTCCTAAAAACAATGTTCCCATTATTAGGAAGTGAGTCTCCCATAGTGTTTGCCTATGCAGTGAAGCAATGGCTGCCAAAAATTTGGAGCCACTCCAATGCCCCTTGCAAGAGACGTAGAGGTCGAAGGGCCTCCTGAAAACAATGTTCCCATTTTTAGGAAGTGGGTCTCCCTTACTGTTTGCCTATGCAGTGAATGTAACAGCTGCCAAAAATTTGGAGGAACCCCAATGTCCCTTGCAAGAGGCATAGAGGTCGGAGGGCCTCCTGAAAACAATGTTCCCATTTTTAGGAAGTGGGTCTCCCATACTGTTTGTCTATGCTGTGAATGTAGCAGCTGCCAAAAATTTGGAGACACTCCAATGTCCCTTGCAAGAAACGTAGAGGTCGGAGGGCCTCCTGAAAACAATGTGCCCATTATTAGGAAGTGGGTCTCCCATACTGTTCGCCAGTCCAGTGAATGCAACGGCTGCCAAAAATTTGGAGGGAATCCAATGCCCCTTGCAAGAGACGTAGATATGGTGATATGATAGATTTTGTGGTAATATGGTGGTGGAGAATGAGAATGAGGAGAAGGAGGAGGACAAGAGCAAATAGACAAAGTCAGGAAGTTTATACCCATGTCTGGGTGTGAAGACAGAAGTGCATGCGAATAGAGTTAGACCTCCCAGAAAAAAAGACACTGTATTTGTTTTATGCTACGCTGCTATCATTCGGTGGTGTTGAGAAGTCTGGCCCAATTCAGCCCTTGTTAATTTTTATAAGAGTCAGCCTGTCAGCATTTTTAGTTGACAGGCGGATGCGCCTTTCAGTTATAATTCCACCAGCGGCACTAAAAACCCGCTCTGACAAAATGCTAGTGACAGGGCAGGCCAAGACCTCCAAGGCGTAGAGAGACAGTTCATGCCATGTGTCCAGCTTCGATACCCAATAATTATAAGGCACAGAGGAATCACGGAGGATGTTGGTACGGTAGGCAAGGTTCTCCCTCAGTATCTTTCGAAACTTTCCCTCCTTGTGAGAGTCGCGAAATGTGTGAATTTAGTAGTGTGGCCGGTTGGGCGTTGGCTGAATATTTGTGCTTGCATTCCAAGGACTGGGGTAGGGACAACTGAACGCTGCACTTGGACAAGGACGTGGATGTACTTGCTCATGGTGCTAGTTGAGAGTGTGCAACGACACGTGCAGGGCGGGAGGCATCTTCGCATGCGCCATGGACAGTAAATTGGCATGCACGCACAATAGCAGAAGAGGCAGTGGTGTCACCCACAGACACTGTTTCTGGACCCTGGGGTTCGGCCCACTTAGTAGGGTACTTTGCTGCCATGTGCCTAATCATGCTGGTGGTGGTCAGGGTGCTAGTTTTGCTACCCCTGCTGATGCTGGCCAGGCAGGTGGTGCAAATGGACTTTTTGGGGTTATCTGCAGAGTCTTTAAAAAAAAAACATACTCGGGAAGACCTAACCGTTGTATTGGAAAGTTCCGTCGTGTTGGTGTCACGAGGAACGCTTTCCTGCCTTGTGTCTGCGGCCACCACACTGCTTGTTCCTGTCTGTTGTGGTGTTATGCCTACCTCCCCCTGTGCTCTGCTGTCCTCGCTCTGCATGTCCCTGCCAGGTTGGGTCAGTTACTATATCATCCACCACCTCGTCTTCTACTTCTGCACCCTAGTCCTCCTCCTGACTAGTGTTGAGCCACCCCCGTAGTGTTCGAGTTCGGTTCGGTTCGTCGAACACCCGTGTGTTCGCCGAACTGTTCGTCGAACTGTTCGTCGAACACCTTCGAACACCGTTAAAACCAATGGCAGGCAAACAAAAACACATAGAAACACATAGAAAACACCTTCAAAGGTGTCCAAAAGCTGACAAACTGCTCAGAAGACACAACTAACACATGGAAAAGTGACAAGTACATATAGTCATGCGAAAAGAAAAGAGGTGGAGGAGTAAAAGGAGGGGGAGACACAGATATAGGCATGTCATGCCCTTCTAAAATCCAAAAAGTGAGAAGCCGACACGTTCATTCCGCTCCTGCCCGTGCCACCTCCGTGTCGCCGGGTTTGTGCCAGAGCCGCGGTGAACCCTGACGGCCAGCCCCCCTCTCCCAATACTGGTGCCTGTCCGCTGGTGGGTCGAGCGAGCCCCCCTGTGGTGGAGGCAGCTCTAAGCTTTTTAATTTAAATTGTCTCTCTAATTTGAATGAATACACTTTAAATCCATTTACAAGGATCTATTGGAGGGCAAGTCTCATGCCAGCAGCCGCGTAATTCCAGCTCCAGTAGCGTCCACTAAAGCTGCTGCAGTTAAAAAGCTTTTATAAGGATCGAGCTCGGCTGTCCACCGCAAGGCATCCTACTGCCAGTCCCAGCCCCTATGCCTTGGGGTGCCTACTGATCCTCTTCACTGAGTATCCCGTGGTCCCGAAGCATTTCCTTTGAAAAAATTAAGTGTCCAAACTACAGGTGGTGTACCTTGCTTAACAGCCGGGATAATCCGCTGACTAGCAGACACTGCTACTAGGCACAAAGTATTTCCTGGGCTAGATGCAGTTAAAAATTTGTAATTAGATACTCTCGTTGAATGCTGAGAAAGCATTCCATAGAGGCTTCTGGCACGCCATATATGATTCTCTTAAAAAGCTTGGGGTAGGGGTCTAGGGGACCCTTTTATAGCCAAAATCACGGCCCTGTATCACAATACGTCACCTAGGCTGAAGATAAATGGAACTGTAGCACCCTGAGGGCTCGGCTGCTACAGAGGTATTGCACCTCACCCAGAGGTGTGATATCTCACTCTCAGGTAAGGATGGAGTGTGGATCAGGACCCGACACCTGCATGCATTACACCACATTGCCGTGGGGCAGGGCGACCAATATGCCTCTGAGATGGGCACGACAGTCCCTGTCCCTGGCTGGAGTGGGGGGAGGGAACACTGAGGAAGGGGAACCCTGTAGTGCAGGAGCAGGGAGGAAGCAGTTCCTGGGTGCATTGAGAAGGGAGTATAAAAGGTGGGCACCATCTTAGTTCAGTGCAGAGAAGTCTGAGCAGAAGTGGCAGGGAGCAGGGGCTCTGCATGAGCTCTGCTCCGGAGGCGGGCCTAGTAACAGAGGCCCAGGCCTGAAAGAGGGAGAAGGAAGGAAGAGGAGCGGAGAAGGCTCCAGGAACGAGGAATGAAGGGATCCCAGGGGTGCGGACCGGCGAGTCGCCACCACACGCCCGAATCCACCTGCGTGGAGGGGTCAGGCCAAAGGGGGAGACCGGTCCCCGAAACTAGTGGAGGCAGGAAACGACCCTCAGCTAGAAACCGGAGGCTGTGACATTTTATGTGGCGCAGCCCCTCGCTACACCCGCTAGGAAGGCACCACATAGGGTCAGGGAAACTGGCGCCAAGTTTACCAAGAGGAGGCCCGAGGCAGCCGGACAGAAGGGTTGGTAAGAAAGGCCAGACAAAGGACACACAAAGGGGGTCCTGTGAAGCGCTCCAAAGTTATCTGGGAGTTGTCTGAGCCCCTCACCTGGTGAGCACAGTACGACGTGGGCAGCCGTTACCTGCAGACGTGGTCTGGATAATAAGAACTGTGAGTAAAGGCCCTGGACTGCATCACTGACTCCGTGTCATTACTGCTGCTGCCCTGCACCATCACCCCCATCCTCCGCATACACTGCCCTGAGGCTATACTCCTCCCGTGGGGAGTTATGCTACGCTCTGCTGCACCCACAACACCAGCCTCAGCGGTCTGCCCTGCAGCGGCGGTTCACTCTGACCGCAATCCACGGGTGGCGTAGTCGGACATTTAAACATCAAAACCACATAAATAGTTCCGCCACTGGTTTGACCACCCTGAGCCACGGAACCGGGTCGCCGCCACGAAGACTACAACCACCAGCATCCACCAAAAAGGGTCCGGCTCCGGGTGTCCCAAGGCCCAGGGGGTGCATCAGAACATTTTCATCACCTTTCACAATCACCAATGGGACAAGGCAGGGATGTCCTCTGTCCCCTCTCTTATACATCCTAGTGACGGAGCACCTGCTCTCATCAATTCGCCATAACCCCAATATTAGGTGGATTGAGGTGGGAGGCACCGAGTACAAGTGCTCTCTATTTGCTGATGATGTCCTAGTATATATCACTCAATCACATATATCCATCCATGCTGTTATGGCTGAAATAGATCACTTTGTTACATGGTCAAATTTTAAAATCAATGCAGCGAAGTCTGAGGCCCTTGATGTCTCCCTCCCCAAATCCATATAGGATTCCATCCAGTCCAACTTTCCCTTTGCCTGGCCCTCACAGGGTATCAAATACTTAGGAATTCCTATTCATAGAGACCTCTCCCATCTATGTTATCTTAATTTTGGGCCCTTTATTGAACAACTCCATACAGACCACGGTTGGCAAGTTAGAACTGTAAGATTCACTACGTGAACCACTGGTGTTTTGTGGAAAAGCACATGTACACTGCGTTCCAAATTATTATGCAAAAAGTGTTTAGGAGTGATAAGGGAAGAATTTGTTTGTTTGTCAGTTAAACTCATTGATGGTGATGTGTGTCAGGGTTCTTTATATCACTGTAAGCAATTGCAGACACATGTGCTAATTAGTTTGGCAGGTGTGTCCAATGAAAGGCAAGACTACTTAAGAAGGCTGTCTCACATTATTAAGCAGCCTACATTTTCTGCCAAAATGGGAAAGAAAAAGGATGTGTCGGCTGCTGAGAAGCAACAAATTGTGGAGTGTTTAGGTCAAGGCATGACTACAATCAGCATTGTGCGATGATCAGGATGAAGTGTCTTGGCAATCAAGAAGTATGTAGCTGATTCACAGTACACACGTGTGCGTGCTGATAAGGGCAAATTGAGGACTCTTTCCTACAGGCAATTACGTCAGGTTAAAAGAGCAGTGGCAAAAAAGCCTTGTCATAGCAGCAGACAAGTTTTTGAAGCTGCTGGTGCCTCCAACGTCCCCCGAAAAAACAAGATGCAGGGTGCTTCAGAGGTTTGCAGCTGTGCATACGCCATCCTGTCGACCTCCTCTATCCACTTCACACAAGCAGAAACGGCTCCAGTGGGCTAAACATTACATGAAGACTGATTTCAAAACTGTTTTGTTCACGGATGAGTGCCGTGCAGCGCTCGATGGTCCAGATGGATGGAGTGGAGGATGGCTGGTTGATGGACACCCCACGCAAACACGGCTACAGCGCCAACAAGGAGGAGGTGGAGTAATGTTTTGGGCTGGAATCATGGGGAGAGAGATTGTCGGCCCCTTTAGGATCCCTGAAGGCGCTAAAGATGAACTCCATAATGTATGTGGATTTTCTCAAACAGCACTTCCTGCCATGGTTCAAGAAGAAGAACCGTGTATTTCACAGCAAGATCATTTTTTTGCATGATAATGCACCATCTCATGCTGCACATAAAACATCTGCATCTCTGGCTGATATGGGCATAAAAGGGGACAAACTTATGGTGTGACCCCCATGCTCCCCTGACCTCTACCCCATTCAGAACCTCTGGAGCATCATCAAAAGGAGTGTCTATGATGGCGGGAGGCAGTTCACATCTAAGCAACAGCTCTGGGAGGGTATTCTGTCCTCATGCAAAACAATTGAAGCAGAAACCATCCAAAACCTGACAAATTCAATGGACGAGAGAGTTCAGAAGCTCCTTTCGAACAAGGGGTCCTATGTGAAAATGTAACATCACCTAGAATAAAGTTTTGAGTTGAAAACTGTTTGATTTCAGTTTCTAATAACCTGCTAATGCTTATAATTTCAAAAATGACAATTTTTTTGGTCTTTATTAAAATGAAAAGGTTGATCGAAAAGTTTGGGGGATCTAAGAGTGTGGCAACCCAGTAGTCATGATTACTTCGAATTCTGACAATATGAGGGTCATGTTGCAGGTAGTGCAGCAAGAAGGCACTTATGTGTCTTGCGCATCTCGGAGCCCCAAAATTATTTTCCGGGCTAGATGCAGCTAAAAATTATTATTAATTTTAAATCTGGTGGAGCTTAGTATAGATGGCCTAATAGGATCAGTGCTGCACACTGCTACAAAGCCCGAATTATTTTCCAGCCAAGATACAGATAAACATGATTAGTCATTTTAAATCTGGTGGAGCTTATTATAGATGGCCTAATAGAATCAGTGCTGCACACTGCTACAAAGCCCAAATTATTTTCCAGCCAAGATACAGATAAACATGATTAGTAATTTGAAAGCTTAAAACGGTTGGTAGGGTGATTTTACCCAATCATCAAGCTTTTACTCTCCCCAGGATGACACAGGGGTAGAAAAGTCGTTTCGGATCCATGATTTGTTCATCTTTATGAACGTGAGTCTGTCTACATTATCAGTGGAGAGCCGCGTGCGCTTATCTGTCAGCACACCACCAGCAGCGCTGAACACACGTTCAGACAGAACGCTGGCTGCGGGGCATGACAAGATCTCCAAGGCGTAAGTGGCTAGCTCCGGCCATTTATCCAGATTGGAAGCCCAAAAAGAGCAAGGGTCTAGTGACACAGTCATGGCTTCAATGTTTACTTGGAGATACTCCTGTACCATCGTCTCTAGGCGTTGACTATGTGTCAGACTTCTTGTCTCCTGTGGCCTTGCAAAGGATGGGCTAAAAAAGTGGTGAAATGATTCCGCAAAATTGATGTTACCAGCAGATACTGTGGTTCTGTTACGGTTTGAGTGCTGAACACTTGACGGTCCCACGGTTGGCAAGTTGGAACTGTGAGATTCACTACGTGCACCACTGGTGTTTTGTGGAAAAGCACATGTAAGATTCTGCAACAGTCTCTGCTGATACTCCTGCATGCGTGCATCCCTTTCTATGGCAGGAATAATTTCGGCAAGTTTACTTTTGTACCGGGGATCTAACAGTGTGGCAACCCAGTAGTCAGGATTATTTCTAATTCCCACAATTCGAGGGTCATGTTGCAGGTATTGCAGCAAGAAGGCACTCATGTGTGTTGCGCATCCAGGAGCACCAAGTCCCTGTTGTGTTGGTGGCGAGGTAACAATCATGCTTCCTTCCTCTGTCCTCTCCCCCCAACCTCGCACAACAGAAATGTGATCAAGGTCTCCCTCATCTGATGAGTCTTCCATCAGTTCGTCCTCCACTTCTTCCTGGGCTCCTGCACCTTCCTCACTAGTTTGGCTGCTACCATGCGCCCTGGTAAAACCATCTCCCCCACCCTCACATGCCTGCCGCCTTGGTGCTGCCGACCGTCTGGACCTTGCAGATGTTAGCCCTTCCGCATACAACTCCTCCTCCTCTACTTCCTTCACCTCCTCTTGTGCCACCACCTGACTCCGAATTCTGTTTAACATGTGCTCCAGCATGTATATCACCGGAATAGTCATGCTGATAATGGCATCGTCAGCACTAAACATCTTCGTCGCCATTTCAAAACTGTGCAGAAGGGTGCATAGGTCCCTGATCTGAGACCACTCCTCCAGCGTGATTTGCCCCACCTCTGGATCTCGTTGGCCCAGGCTATACGTCAGAACGTATTGCACCAGGGCTTGTCGGTGCTGCCACAGTCGCTGCAACATGTGCAGAGTTGAATTCCACCGGGTAGGCACATCGCATTTTAGCCGGTGAAGTGGCAGGCCCAACGACTTCTGTAGAGATGTAAGTCGCTGAGCTGCGGGATGCGAACGGCGGAAGTGAGCACACAGCGACCGTGCCCTCTGCAGAAGGCCATCTAGTCTGGGATAGTGGGCTAAAAATTGCTGGACAACCAGGTTCAACACGTGAGCCATACAAGGCACGTGTGTGACATTGCCCCAGCGAAGGGCCGCACCCAGGTTTTCTGCATTGTCGCACACGGCCTTCCCTGGTTTCAGGTCCAGTGGAGACAACCATTCATGAAATTGGTTCTCCAGAGCTGACCACAACTCCTCAGCTGTGTGACTCACATTTCCCAGACATTTCAAAGTAAAAACCGCTTGATGACGTTGAGCCCTACTGCCAGCATAGTAAGGAGGTGTGCAGGATCCCTTCTGCGCAGTTAGAAAGCTTGTGGCATGACCAGACAGGCTTTGGGTGCAGGTGGAAGACCGAGAGGAGGTTGAGGAGGCAGAAGCAGTGGAGGAACTTAGACATAAAGAGGATTGACGCACAACTCGTGGGGACGGCAAGACTTGGACAGCAGCCCCTTGTCCTGCTGTCACCATAGTTACCCAGTGCCCAGTCAGCGACATGTAACGCCCCTGTCCATGCCTACTCGTTCAAGTGTCTGTGGTGAAATGCACCCTGTCACACACAGATTTCTCAAAGAAGCGGTGATGTTGTGTGCGACATGCTGGTGGAGCGCAGGCACACCTTTCTTTGAGAAGTAGTGCCGACTGGGCATCTGGTACTGGGGCACTGCGACGGACATAAGGTCTCGAAAATCCTCTGTGTCCACCAGGCGGAAAGGCAGCATTTCTGTAGCCAAGAGCTTGCAGATGGTGATATTCAACCTCTTAGCTTTCTCATGGCTAGGAGGAAAAGGTCTTTTACTTGTCCACATCTGAGGGACCGAGGGCTGGCTATTGTGCTTAGACGGGGTTGATAAGGGTGTCCCCGGCAAACTGCCGATCTGTGAGGAAGATGCAGGCGGACATGTTAGGTTGCCTTGATCCAAAGGTGGTGCTATCGATGTCGGACAGCGCTCAACACCAGCTGGTGTTACCACCTCCAAAGAAAATGATGACCTGCCAATCACGCTGGCTGTTGCGGGTAAAGAGGTGGCAGGTCTGCGCCCCAAAACAGGTGTGACTGCTGTCCCCCCAGTCACAGAGGATGAAGAGGCCGCGGATGCACAAGATATGGTAGACGGTGGTTGGCCCGGCCGGCTAGGCCGCATTGTAGCACACTGAGCTTCCCACTGCAACTTATGCTTCATGTCCATGTGCCGGTTCATGCATGAAGTACTCAAACTATGTATTTTTTGGCCTCTACTTAGCTTTTGCTGACAAATGTTACAGATAACACGAGTTGGGTCATCTTTATCGATCTGAAAAAATGCCCAGGCTATGCAAGGCTTAGCACCCATGCGACCTGAAGAGCCACCACGACTTGTGGTGAGAGGCAGAGTTGTGTTTGAGGATGCAGTTGTTGACGTGCTTCCAGTACTACGTCTCTGTCCAGGAAGGCGCAACCTGACCTCGTCATCACTAGCATCTTCCTCCACCTCCTCTGCTGACCTCATCTCTTGGCTGACTGTGGGTTGACAGTAAGTGGGATCTCCAACCTCATCACCATCACCCTGTGCGTTATCACACCCGTCGTCCTCAAAGCCAACCTGTTCCTGCCCTGACAAAAAACTAAAGTTGTCGCTCAAATCAGGTATTTGAGTCTCATCATCGTCTTCCTCATTGTCTCCACCAACAGGAGTTACAGTTTGGGAATGAGGGTCTACATTATGGTCAGAACCTTCTGCGTCTGGTCCTGGATCCGACTCATAAAGATTCTGGGCATCAGTGCAGATCATTTCCTCGTCTGGATTCACAGAAGCGCTGGAGTCGACCTCTGTTTCCTAGGCTATAGTATGAGTAAACAGCTCTGCAGACTCAACCATCTGTTCTACCTCATACTCAGACGGGCAGCTGGAGATTTGGGAGCTGTGAGGAAGCAAGTGCGATTGGGGTGACACCTTTGAGGACTGGAGTATTTGTGATGTTGAAGTTGATGTGGAGGAGAGCCCACTTAAAGGAGCACTTGATATCCGTTGAAGCACCTGCTGTTTTTGTGCCTCATCTGGAATTTGTAGCGATTGGCGTGGCCGTAAGAAAGGGATCTTATCACATTGTCCGCTAAAAGAAGTAGACATTTTAGTTTGGCTGGAAGATGGTCTTTCTTCTGCAGATGTTACTGTTGCTTTAACACCTACCCCACAGACACAACCTTTTTTTCCCCTTCCCAACATGCCTATTCCCCTTTCCACCAGCAGCAGGCCTTTTTCCACTCATTTTGGTGGTTAACTAATTCACAACTCTGGAGTTGTTTGCACAAAAAAACAATGGATGGGAACCGAGCAGAGCTGAGTGGCCAAACTGTGGTATTAGGCCAAAACTATTGGCTGCGTTAGATGCAGAAAAAAATTATATTCAATTTGCAACCTGATGGAGGTCAGTATAGATGGACTAATAGAACAAGTCCCACACACAGCTAGAAGCCCAAATATTTTTTCAGAGGTAGATTCAGATAAAAATTATTTTTAATTTGCAACCTGATGGAGGTCAGTATAGATGGACTAATAGAGAAAGTCCCACACACTGCTAGAAGGCCAAATATTTTTTCAGAGGTAGATGCAGAAAAAAATTATATTCAGTTTGCAACCTGATGGAGGTCAGTATAGATGGATTAATAGAACAAGTCCCACACACAGCTACAAGCCCAATATTTTTTCAGAGGTAGATGCAGAAAAAATATATATTCAGTTTGCAACCTGATGGAGGTCTGTATAGATGGACTAATAGAACAAGTCCCACACACTGCTAGAAGGCCAAATATTTTTTCAGAGCTAGATGCAGAAAAAAATTATATTCAGTTTGCAACCTGATGGAGGTCAGTATAGATGGACTAATAGAGAAAGTCCCACACACTGCTAGAAGGCCAAATATTTTTTCAGAGGTAGATGCAGATAAAAATTATTTTTAATTTGCAACCTGATGGAGGTCAGTATAGATGGACTAATAGAGAAAGTCCCACACACTGCTAGAAGGCCAAATATTTTTTCAGAGCTAGATGCAGAAAAAAATTATATTCAGTTTGCAACCTGATGGAGGTCAGTATAGATGGACTAATAGAACAAGTCCCACACACTGCTAGAAGGCCAAATATTTTTTCAGAGCTATATGCAGAAAAAAATTATATTCAGTTTGCAACCTGATGGAGGTCAGTATAGATGGACTAATAGAACAAGTCCCACACACAGCTAGAAGCCCAAATATTTTTTCAGAGGTAGATGCAGATAAAAATTATTTTTAATTTGCAACCTGATGGAGGTCAGTATAGATGGACTAATAGAACAAGTCCCACACACTGCTAGAAGGCCAAATAGTTTTTCAGAGCTAGATGCAGAAAAAAATATATTCAGTTTGCAACCTGATGGAGGTCTGTATAGATGGATTAATAGAACAAGTCCACACACAGCTAGAAGCCCAAATATTTTTTCAGAGGTAGATGCAGATAAAAATCATTTTTAATTTGCAACCTGATGGAGGTCAGTATAGATGGACTAATAGAGAAAGTCCCACACACTGCTAGAAGGCCAAATATTTTTTCAGAGCTAGATGCAGATAAAAATTATTTTGAATTTGCAACCTGATGGAGGTCAGTATAGATGGACTAATAAAGAAAGTCCCACACACTGCTAGAAGGCCAAATATTTTTTCAGAGCTAGATGCAGATAAAAATTATTTTTAATTTGCAACCTGATGGAGGTCAGTATAGATGGACTAATAGAGAAAGTCCCACACACTGCTAGAAGGCCAAATATTTTTTCAGAGGTAGATGCAGAAAAAAATTATATTCAGTTTGCAACCTGATGGAGGTCTGTATAGATGGATTAATAGAACAAGTCCCACACACAGCTACAAGCCCAATATTTTTTCAGAGGTAGATGCAGAAAACAAATATATTCAGTTTGCAACCTGATGGAGGTCAGTACAGATGGATTAATAGAGAAAGTCCCACACACTGCTAGAAGGCCAAATAGTTTTTCAGAGCTAGATGCAGAAAAAAATATATTCAGTTTGCAACCTGATGGAGGTCTGTATAGATGGATTAATAGAACAAGTCCCACACACAGCTAGAAGCCCAATATTTTTTCAGAGGTAGATGCAGAAAAAAATTATATTCAGTTTGCAACCTGATGGAGGTCAGTATAGATGGACTAATAGAACAAGTCCCACACACAGCTAGAAGCCCAAATATTTTTTCAGAGGTAGATGCAGATAAAAATTATTTTTAATTTGCAACCTGATGGAGGTCAGTATAGATGGACTAATAGAGAAAGTCCCACACACTGCTAGAAGGCCAAATATTTTTTCAGAGCTAGATGCAGATAAAAATTACTTTGAATTTGCAACCTGATGGAGGTCAGTATAGATGGACTAATAGAGAAAGTCCCACACACTGCTAGAAGCCCAAATATTTTTTCAGAGGTAGATGCAGAAAAAAAATATATTCAGTTTGCAACCTGATGGAGGTCAGTATAGATGGACTAATAGAACAAGTCCCACACACAGCTAGAAGCCCATATATTTTTTCAGAGGTAGATGCAGATAAAAATTATTTTTAATTTGCAACCTGATGGAGGTCAGTATAGATGGACTAATAGAGAAAGTCCCACACACTGCTAGAAGGCCAAATATTTTTTCAGAGGTAGATGCAGAAAAAAATTATATTCAGTTTGCAACCTGATGGAGGTCTGTATAGATGGATTAATAGAACAAGTCTCACACACAGCTACAAGCCCAATATTTTTTCAGAGGTAGATGCAGAAAAAAATTATATTCAGTTTGCAACCTGATGGAGGTCAGTATAGATGGACTAATAGAACAAGTCCCACACACTGCTAGAAGGCCAAATATTTTTTCAGAGGTAGATGCAGATAAAAATTATTTTTAATTTGCAACCTGATGGAGGTCAGTATAGATGGACTAATAGAGAAAGTCCCACACACTGCTAGAAGGCCAAATATTTTTTCAGAGCTAGATGCAGAAAAAATTATATTCAGTTTGCAACCTGATGGAGGTCAGTATAGATGGACTAATAGAACAAGTCCCACACACAGCTAGAAGCCCAAATATTTTTTCAGAGGTAGATGCAGATAAAAATTATTTTTAATTTGCAACCTGATGGAGGTCAGTATAGATGGACTAATAGAGAAAGTCCCACACACTGCTAGAAGGCCAAATATTTTTTCAGAGGTAGATGCAGATAAAAATTATTTTGAATTTGCAACCTGATGGAGGTCAGTATAGATGGACTAATAGAGAAAGTCCCACACACTGCTAGAAGGCCAAATATTTTTTCAGAGGTAGATGCAGAAAAAAATTATATTCAGTTTGCAACCTGATGGAGGTCTGTATAGATGGATTAATAGAACAAGTCCCACACACAGCTACAAGCCCAATATTTTTTCAGAGGTAGATGCAGAAAAAAAATATATTCAGTTTGCAACCTGATGGAGGTCAGTATAGATGGACTAATAGAGAAAGTCCCACACACTGCTAGAAGGCCAAATAGTTTTTCAGAGCTAGATGCAGAAAAAAATATATTCAGTTTGCAACCTGATGGAGGTCAGTATAGATGGATTAATAGAACAAGTCCCGCACACAGCTAGAAGCCCAAATATTTTTTCAGAGGTAGATGCAGAAAAAAATTATATTCAGTTTGCAACCTGATGGAGGTCAGTATAGATGGATTAATAGAACAAGTCCCACACACAGCTAGAAGCCCAATATTTTTTCAGAGGTAGATGCAGAAAAAAAATATATTCAGTTTGCAACCTGATGGAGGTCAGTATAGATGGATTAATAGAACAAGTCCCATACACAGCTAGAAGCCCAAATATTTTTTCAGAGCTAGATGCAGAAAAAAATTATATTCAGTTTGCAACCTGATGGAGGTCAGTATAGATGGACTAATAGAACAAGTTCCACACACAGCTAGAAGCCCAAATATTTTTTCAGAGGTAGATGCAGATAAAAATTATTTTTAATTTGCAACCTGATGGAGGTCAGTATAGATGGACTAATAGAGAAAGTCCCACACACTGCTAGAAGGCCAAATATTTTTTCAGAGCTAGATGCAGATAAAAATTATTTTGAATTTGCAACCTGATGGAGGTCAGTATAGATGGACTAATAGAGAAAGTCCCACACACTGCTAGAAGCCCAAATATTTTTTCAGAGGTAGATGCAGAAAAAAAATATATTCAGTTTGCAACCTGATGGAGGTCAGTATAGATGGACTAATAGAGAAAGTCCCACACACTGCTAGAAGGCCAAATATTTTTTCAGAGGTAGATACAGAAAAAAATTATATTCAGTTTGCAACCTGATGGAGGTCAGTATAGATGGACTAATAGAACAAGTCCCACACACAGCTAGAAGCCCAATATTTTTTCAGAGGTAGATGCAGAAAAAAATTATATTCAGTTTGCAACCTGATGGAGGTCGGTATAGATGGACTAATAGAACAAGTCCCACACACAGCTAGAAGCCCAAATATTTTTTCAGAGGTAGATGCAGAAAAAAATTATATTCAGTTTGCAACCCGATGGAGGTCAGTATAGATGGACTAATAGAACAAGTCCCACACACAGCTAGAAGCCCAATATTTTTTCAGAGGTAGATGCAGAAAAAAAATATATTCAATTTGCAACCTGATGGAGGTCAGTATAGATGGACTAATAGAATGATGCTATGCCCAAAAGATTTTGCTTCACTAGGTGCAGTAAAAAAATTGGTATTCTATACACAGGTGGTATATCTTGCAACACAGATAGGCTACTCCACTGACTAACACACTCTGCAATAGGCCAAAAAGGATTAGCTTTGCTAGATTCAGCCAAATGCTGTGAAAAAAACTTGCACAGCACTGGCACAGACCTGCCTGGCAAAAACTGATAGGAACTGATGTAACCTAGTCCTGAAAAGGACTGCAATTACAATTAGTCTTTACTCCCACAATCTATCTATTTACGAGCACAGACCTGCCTGATAAAAGTCGTAGGAAATGCTGTAACCTAGTCCTTAAAAGGACTGCAATCACAACTATTCCCTACTCCCAAGCTATCTGTAGATTTGTGCGAAAATTGGCTTGAAATTAACAAGGTATAGCGCACACAGCAACAGCGGTGCCGTCTAACACGCAGCTGCAGCAGTGAGAAAATGGTGGCGACGGGGAAAATGGCTGGGTCTTATAGGGCAAGGACATGTGACATACACTGCCAATGACACATGCCCTTGCTTGTGTGAAAAAAAGCACTTCGCTCCGTGTGTGCGCTGCTGATAGGCTGACAGATTGCACCTCCCCACTCTACATGCGGGAAAGAGAAAAAAAAATGGAGATCTTCATTATTCCTGCAGAGATCCATCCTCTGCCCCTCCCCCCGCCCCGCTGTACACTCAAACTGCGTATTAACATTAATTTTCATCATTACTGAGAAAAAATCCAGTTATGATTTTGGTGCACGAACAGTTATCAAACATAACCTCGAACAGCCGAATTTTTCTCAAATCGTTCGTGTTCGCCGAACGGCTCGAACACCGCCCAAAACAGCTCGAATTTGAGATTGGCGAACAATTCGAGTCGAACAACGCTCATCTCTACTCCTGACTTTCTGGTAATTGTGTGTCATCATCATCATCATCCACCTTTTGCGACAGTAATTGCACTTTCCCACCGTTGCCTTCGTGTGACCGTGGCTGCTCAAATATTTGGGCATTGTTACACGTGTTCTCCTCTTGACACACTTGAAGCTGGCCGGGCGAGAGGCCCGAATCTACAAATGGACAAGTGAACAGCTCTTCTGAGAGTCCTAGTGTGGGATCAGTTGTCTCCGGGTATGAGGAAGGAGGATCAGGGTGAGGAATATGCGGTCCAGGCTCATGGCTACTGAGACTTGACCGTGTGGAAGACTGGGTGGTAGTGGTGGAGGCAAAGTGACTGGAAGCATTATCTGATATCCAACCAACAACCTTTTGACATTGTTCTGTGTTCAATAGTGGTGTGCTGCGGTCCCCTAGCAATTGGGACAGGAAGGTCGGGCGACAAGATGTGGGTGTTTGTTGTGGCACAATTTCAGCTTGCCCACGGCCTTGGCCTCTGCATGCACCATCACATCCACTTTCCCGTCCCTTGCCACACTCCTTGCCCATTTTAAATGGAGGACAATATTTTACACATTTACTAGAAATGGTTGATTTTGGAACGCAGTTATATATGATACATCTGACAGAGAACCACGGTTTTAAATAGCAGGCCTGTAATTTACTAATACTATTCTCCACGGAGACCTAGTGTGAATAGCTTGACTGACACACTGCAACGAATTGGAAGGCAGAAATGGCTGGTTTTGAAACGCTGTTATATGTGATACGTCTGACAGAGAACCATGGTTTTAAATAGCAGGCCTGTAATTTAGTAATATTATTTTTCTCAGAGACCTAGTGTTAATATCTTGACTGCCACACTGCAACGAAATAGAAGGCAGAAATGGCTGATTTTGGAACACAGTTATATATGTGCTACATCTGACAGAGAAACACAGTTTTAAATAGCAGGCCTGTAATTTACTAACACTTTTCTTCACAGAAACCTAGTGTGAATAGCTTGACCGACACATTGCAATGAAATGGAAGCAAGAGATGGCTGATTTTGGAACACAGTTATATGTGAGATACGTCTGACAGAGAACCACGGTTTTAAATAGCAGGCCTGTAGTTTAGTAATACTATCCTTCTCAGAGACTTAGTGTGAATAGCTGGACCAACACACTGCAGCAAAATGAAAATGTAAGCCAATATTTTCCACGTTCAGTTCAAATTTCTGGATTTTTATCGCTGTAATATGGAAAAGATCTGGCTGTATTCTGCAGTGAGAACAAGCAAACGGAGCAGAAAAAATGTATACTCTGGATTGCTTTTTAAGCAAGTAATCAGGATTAAGATAAAAAAATTGCCCTGGCCCTTGATATATGGGGCTATGTCTACAAATATCTGTAAGAACAGCAGTAGCAGGAATGTGCTATGGACCCTCTTGCACTATATGCACTGCAGTCTGCCACATATGCTGCCTGCCTAACTCCTGCTATCACCTTCACCACTGAAAATATTCACCTGGCTTAGTCCTCAGAAAGGACTCTTAGTTCAGATGGATATATACAGTGGGTACGGAAAGTATTCAGACCCCTTTACATTTTTCACTCTTTGTTTCATTGCAGCCATTTGGTAAATTCTAAAAAGTTCTTTTTTTTTCTCATTAAAGTACACTGTGAGCTGTGAGGTCTTATATAGACAGGTGTGTGCCTTTCCAAATCAAGTCCTATCAGTTTAATTAAACACAACTGGACTCCAATGAAGGAGTAGAACCATCTCAAGGAGGATCACAAGGAAACGGACAGGATGCCCGAGCATCACGGTGCTCGACAAGCTTGGAACTCGGCGAGTATTTCCGGGTTGCTCGGGCGGGAGCTCGGGTCCCCACCCTGCATATTTGGCACTCTTTAGAGAGCCAATGAACATGCAGGGTTTGCTTGCCATGCACTGTAATGCTGTAGCCATGTTGGTTGTGGGCATTACAGTGATTGGCTGGCCACACAGCGTAATGAGGTCTATATAAGACTTGGCGATGCTATCCTCGTCACAGTCTACTCCAGAAACCGGCATAGTAGGGAGAGCTGCTGCTGAGTCAGGGAGAGATTTGCTTGTTTATAGTTAGTATAGGTATTCCACAACATATATACATATACTATATATATATATCCATCTGAACTAACAGTCCTTCTGAGGACTAATCTAGCTTCATATTTTCAGTGGTGAAGGTAAAAGCAGGAGTTAGGCAGGCAGGCAGGGTATGTGGCAGACTGCAGTGCATGATACAGCACAAGAGAGTCCATTGCAAGTTCAAATTCTGACTGATCTTGCTGTGACAAATATTTATATGCAAAGCCCCAGATATCTGGGGCCAGGGCTATTTTTTTTATCTTAATCCTGATTATTTGCTTAAAAAGCAATCCAGAGTACACAATTATTCTGCTCCATTTGCTTGTTAGCACTGCAGAATACAGCCAGATCTTTTCCATAATACAGCCATAAAAATCCAGAAATTTGAACTGAACGTGGAAAATATTGGCTTCCATTTCCATTTTGTTGCAGAGTGTCGGTCAAGCTATTCACACGAGGTCGTTGTGAAGAATAATATTAGTAAA
Source organism: Phyllobates terribilis (assembly GCF_046119375.1). NCBI lineage: Eukaryota > Metazoa > Chordata > Amphibia > Anura > Dendrobatidae > Phyllobates > Phyllobates terribilis. The sequence continues at coordinate 184,992,702 of NW_027362767.1, read as the reverse complement.
CTGGAGGCCTGCTATTTAAAACCATGCTTCTCTGTCAGATGAATCACATATAACTGCGTTTCAAAATCAACCATTTCGGGCTTCCATTTCCATTTTGTTGCAGAGTGTCGGTGAAGCTATTCACACAAGGTCTCTGTGAAGAATAGTATTAGTAAACTACAGGCCTGCTATTTAAAACCGTGGTTCTCTGTTAGACATATCACATATAACTGCATACCAAAATCAGCCATTTCTGGCTTCCATTTTCATTTTGTTGCAGTGTGTTGCTCAAGCTATTCACACATGGTCTCTGTGAAGAATAGTATTAGTAAACTACAGGCCTGCTATTTAAAACTGTGGTTCTCTGTCAGACGTATCACATATAACTGAGTTCCAATATCAGCCATTTCTGTCTTCCATTTCCATTTTGTTGCAGTGTGTCAGTCAAGCTATTCACACGAGATCTCTGTGTGTGAAGAATAGTATTAGCAAACTACAGGCCTGCTATTTAAAACCATGGTTCTCTCTCAGACGTATCACATATAACTGTGTTCCAAAATCAGCCATTTCTGCCTTTCATTTTGTTGCAGTGTGTTGGTCAAGCTATTCACATGAGGTCTCTGTGAAGAATAGTATTAGTAAACTACAGGCCTGCTATTTAAAACCGTGGTTCTCTGTCAGATGTATCACATATAACTTCATTTCAAGATCAGCCATTTCTGGCTTTGATTTCTATTTTGTTGCAGTGTGTCGGTGAAGCTATTCACACGAGGTCTCTGTGAAGAATAGTATTAGTAAACTACAGACCTGCTTTTTAAAACCGTGGTTCTCTGTTAGACATATCACATATAACTTCATTTCAAGATCAGCCATTTCTGGCTTCCATTTCCATTTTGTTGCAGTGTGTCAGTAAAGCTATTCCCATGACGTGTCTGTGAAAAATAGTATTAGTAAATTACAGGCCTATTATTTAAAACCATAGTTCTCTGTCAGACGTATCACATATAACTACATTCCAAAATCAGCCAATTCTGCCTTTCATTTTGTTGCAGTGTGTCAGTCAAACTATTAACACGATGTCTCTGTGAAGAATAGTATTAGTAAACCACAGGCCTGCTTTTTAAAATGTGCTTCTCTGTCAGATGTATCACATATAACTGCATTTCAAAATCAGCCATTTCGGGCTTCCATTTCCATTTTGTTGCAGAGTGTCGGTGAAGCTATTCACACAAGGTCTCTGTGAAGAATAGTATTAGTAAACTACAGGCCTACTATTTAAAACCGTGGTTCTCTGTTAGACATATCTCATATAACTGCATACCAAAATCAGCCATTTCTGGCTTCCATTTTCATTTTGTTGCAGTGTGTTGCTCAAGCTATTCACATGTGGTCTCTGTGAAGAATAGTATTAGTAAACTACAGGCCTGCTATTTAAAACTGTGGTTCTCTGTCAGACGTATCACATATAACTGAGTTCCAATATCAGCCATTTCTGTCTTCCATTTCCATTTTGTTGCAGTGTGTTGCTCAAGCTATTCACACGAGATCTCTGTGTGTGAAGAATAGTATTAGTATTACTAAACTACAGGCCTGCTATTTAAAACCATGGTTCTCTGTCAGACGTATCACATATAACTGTGTTCCAAAATCAGCCATTTCTGCCTTTCATTTTGTTGCAGTGTGTCGGTCAAGCTATTCATACAAGGTCTCTGTGAAGAATAGTATTAGTAAATTACAGGCCTGCGATTTAAAACTGTAGCTCTCTGTCAGACGTATCACATATAACTGTGTTCCAAAATTAGCCAATTCTGGCCTCCTTTTTCATTTTGCTGCAGTGTGTCAGTCAAGCTATTCACATGAGGTCTCTGTGAAGTACAGTATTAGTAAACCACAGGCCTACTATTTAAACCGTGGTTCTCTGGCAGACATATTACATATAACTTCATTCCAAAATCAGCCATTTCTGGCTTCCATTTTGTTGCAGTGTGTCAGTCAAGCTATTCACACGAGGTCTCTGTGAAGAAGAGTATTAGTAAACTACAGACCTGCTATTTAAAACCGTGGTTCTCTGTCAGACGTATCTCATATAACTGTGTTCCAAAATCAGCCATTTCTTGCAGCCATTTTGTTGCAATGTGTCGGTCAAGCAATTCAGACAAGGTCTCTGTTAAGAATACTATTAATAAACTACATGCCTGCTATTTAAAACTGTGGGTCTCTGTCAGACATATCCCATATAATTGTGTTTCAAAAATAAACCAATTCTGGCTTCCATTTCCATTTTGTTGCAACCGTGCTTCTCTGTCAGATGTATCACATATAATTGCATTTCAAAATCAGCAATTTCTGGTATCCATTTCCATTTTGTGGCAGTGTGTCGGTGAAGCTATTGACATGTGGTCTAACTGAAGAATAGTATAAGTAAACTACAGAACTGCTTTTTAAAACTGTGGTTTTCTGTTAGACATATCACATATAACCGTGTTTCAAAATCAGCCATTTCTGGCTTCCATTTCCATTTTGTTGCAGTGTGTCAGTAAAGCTATTCCCACGACGTGTCTGTGAAGAATAGTATTAGTTAACGAGAGGCTTGCTATTTAAAACCATAGTTCTCTGTCAGACGTATCACATCTAACTGCATTCCAAAATCAGCCAATTCTGGCTTCCATTTCAATTTTGTTGCAGTGTGTCAGTCAAGATATTCACACGATGTCTCTGTGAAGAATAGTATTAGTAAATTACAGGCCTGCTATTTAAAAGCGTGCTTCTCTGTCAGATGTATTACATATAACTGTGTTTCAAAAATAAGCCAATTCTGGCTTCCATTTTGTTGCAGTGTGTTGGGCAAGCTATTCACACGAGGTCTCTATGAAGAATAGTATTAGTAAACCACAGGCCTGCTATTTAAAACCGTGGTTCTCTGTCAGATGTATCACATATAACTTCATTTCAAGGTCAGCCATTTCTGGCTTCGATTTCTATTTTGTTGCAGTGTGTCGGTGAAGCTATTCAGACGAGATCTCTGTGAAGAATAGTATTAGTAAACTACAGACCTGCTTTTTAAAACCTTGGTTCTCTGTCAGACATATCACATATAACTTCATTTCAAGATCAGCCATTTCTGGCTTCCATTTCCATTTTGTTGCAGTGTGTCAGTAAAGCTATTCCCATGACGTGTGTGTGAAAAATAGTATTAGTAAATTACAGGCCTACTATTTAAAACCATAGTTCTCTGTCAGACGTATCACATATAACTACATTCCAAAATCAGCCAATTCTGCCTTTCATTTTGTTGCAGTGTGTCAGTCAAACTATTAACACGAGGTCTCTGTGAAGAATAGTATTAGTAAACCACAGGCCTGCTTTTTAAAATGTGCTTCTCTGTCAGATGTATCACATATAACTATGTTTCAAAATCATCCACTTCTGGCTTCCATTACCATTTTGTGGCAGTGTGTCGGTGAAGCTATTCACACAAGGTCTGTGTGCAGAATAATATTAGTAAACTACAGGCCTGCTATTTAAAACCGTAGTTCTCTGTCAGACGTATTACATACAGTACAGACCATTTTGGCTGATTTTGGAATGAAGTTAAAAGTAATATGTCAGACAGAGAACCACGGTTTTAAATAGTAGGCCTGTAGTTTACTAATACTATACTTCACAGAGACCTCATGTGTATAGCTTGACCGACACTCTGCAATAAACTGGAAAGGGAAGCCAGAATTGGCTGATTTTATAATGCAGTTATACTGTACAGACCAAAAGTTTGGACACACCTTCTCATTTAAAGATTTTTCTGTATTTTCATGACTATGAAATTTGTACATTCACACTGAAGGCATCAAAACTATGAATTAACACATGTGGAATTATATACTTAACAAAAAAGTGTGAAATAACTGAAAATATGTCTTATATTCTAGGTTCTTCACAGTAGCCACCTTTTGCTTTGATGACTGCTTTGCACACTCTTGCCATTTTCTTGATGAGCTTCAAGAGGTAGTCACCGGAAATGGTCTTCCAACAATCTTGAAGGAGTTCCCAGAGATGCTTAGCACTTGTTGGCCCTTTTGCCTTCACTCTGCGGTCCAGCTCACCCCAAACCATCTTGATTGGGTTCAGGTCTGGTGATTGTGGAAGCCAGGTCAACTGGCGTAGCACCCCATCACTCTCCTTCTTGGTCAAATAGCCCTTACACAGCCTGGAGGTATGTTTGGGGTCATTGTCCTGTTGAAAAATAAATGATGGTCCAACTAAACGCAAACCGGATGGAATAGCATGGTGCAGCAAGATGCTGTGGTAGCCATGCTGGTTCAGTATGCCTTCAATTTTGAATAAATCCCCAACAGTTTCACCAGCAAAGCACCCGCACTCTATCACACCTCCTCCTCCATGCTTCACGGTGGGAATCAGGCATGTTGAGTCCATCCGTTCACCTTTTCTACGTTGCACAAAGACACCGGTGGTTGGAACCAAAGATCTCAAATTTGGACTCATCAGACCAAAGCACAGATTTCCACTGGTCTAATGTCCATTCCTTGTGTTCTTTAGCCCAAACAAGTCTCTTCTGCTTGTTGCCTGTCCTTAGCAGTGGTTTCCTAGCAGCTATTTTACCATGAAGGCATGCTGCACAAAGTCTCCTCTTAACGGTTGTTGAAGAGATGTGTCTGCTGCTAGAACTCTTTGTGTCATTGACCTGGTCTCTAATCTGAGCTGCTGTTAACCCTTGATTTCGGAGGCTGGTGACTCGGATAAACTTATCCTCAGAAGTAGAGTTGACTCTTGGTTTTCCTTTCCTGGGGCGGTCCTCATGTGAGCCAGTTTCTTTGTAGCGCTTGATGGTTTTTGCAACTGCACTTGGGGAAACTTTCAAAGTTTTCCCAATTTTTCGGACTGACTGACCTTCATTTCTTAAAGTAATGATGGCCATAATGCAAATTATAACAGTCTACTCAGTAGGACTATCAGCTGTGTATCCACCAGACTTCTGCACAACACAACTGATGGTCCTAACCCCATTTATAAGGCAAGAAATCCCACTTATTCAACCTGACAGGGCACACCTGTGAAGTGAAAATCATTTCCTGTGACTACCTCTTGAAGCTCATCAAGAGAATGCCAAAAGTGTGCAAAGCAGTCATCAAAGCAAAAGGTGGCTACTTTGAAGAACCTAGAATATAAGACATATTTTCAGTTGTTTCACACTTTTTTGTTAAGTATATAATTCCACGTGTTAATTCATAGTTTTGATGCCTTCAGTGTGAATGTACAATTTTCATAGTCATGAAAATAAAGAAAAATCTTTAATTGAGAAGGTGTGTTCAAACTTTTGGTCTATACTGTATAACTGTGCTCTAAAATCAGCCATTTCTGGCTTCCATTTCCATTTTGTTGCAATGTGCCAGTAAAGCTAATCACATGAGGTTTCTGTAAAAAATAGTATTAGTAAACTACAGGCCTGCTATTTATAACCGTGGTTCTCTGTCAGATGTATCACATATAACTGCGTTCCAAAATCAGCCAATTCTGGCTTCCATTTCCATTTTGTTGCAGTGTGTTGGACAAGCTATTCACACGAGGGCTCTGTGAAGTATAGTATTAGTAAACTACCGGCTGACTTTTTAAAACCGTGCTTCTCTGTCCGACATATCACATATAACTTCATTCCAAAATAAACCATTTCTGGCTTCCATTTCCATTTTGTTGCAGTGTGTCGGTCGAGCTATTCACACGAGATCATTGTGAACAATAGTATTAGTAAACTACTGGCCTGCTTTTTGAAACTGTGGTTCTCTGTCCGACATATTACATATAACTTCATTCCAAAATCATCCGTTTCTGGCTTCCATTTTTATTTTGTTGCAGTGTGTCAGTGTAGCTATTCAAATAAGATCTCTGTTTGTGAAGAATAGTATTAGTAACCCACAGGCCTGCTATTTAAAATCTTAGTTCTCTGTCAGACGTATCACATATAACTGCGTTTCAAAATCAGCCAATTCTGGCTTCCATTTCCATTTTGCTGCAGTGTATCGGTCAAGCTATTCACACAAGGTCTCTGTGAAGTATAGTATTAGTAAACTACAGGCCTACTATTTAAACCGTGGTTCCATGTCAGACGTATCACATATAGCAGCGTTCCAAAATCAGCCATTTCTTCCTTCCATTTTCTTGCAATGTGTCGGTCAAGCTATTCACATGAGGTCTCTGTGAAGAATAGTATTGGAAAACTGGAGGCCTGCTATTTAAAACCATGCTTCTCTGTCAGATGTATCACATATAACTGCGTTTCAAAATCAGCCATTTCTGGCTATCATTTCAATTTTGTGGCAGTGTGTCGGTGAAGCTATTCACACGTGGTCTCTGTGAAGAATAATATTAATAATCCACTGGCCTGCTATTTAAAACCTTAGTTCTTTGTCAGACGTATCACATATAACTGCCTTCCAAAATCAGCCAATTCTCGCTTCCATTTCCATTTTGCTGCAGTGTGTCGGTCAAGCTGTTCTCAAAAGGTCTCGGTGAAGAATAGTATTAGTAAACTACAGGCCTGCTATTTAAAACCGTGGTTCTCTGTCAGACATATCACATATAACTGTATTCAAAAATAAGCCAATTCTGGCTTCCATTTCCAATTTGCTGCAGTGTGTTTGTCAAGCTATTCACACGAGGTCTCTGTGAAGAATAGTATTAGCAAACTACAGGCCTGCTATTTAAAACCATGCTTCTCTGTCAGATGTATCACATATAACTGTGTTTCAAAATCAGCCACTTCTGTCTTCCATTTCCATGTTGTGGCAGTCTGTCGGTCAAGCTATTCACACGAGGTCATTGTGAAGAATAGTATTAGTAAACTACAGGCCTGCTTTTTAAAACCGTGGTTCTCTGTCTGACATATTACATATAACTTCATTCCAAAAATCATCCATTTCAGGCTTCCATTTTTATTTTGTTGCGGTGTGTCAGTGAAGCTATTCAAATAAGATCTTTGTTTGTGAAGAATAGTATTAGTAAACTACAGGCCTGCTATTTAAAATCTTAGTTCTCTGTCAGACGTATCACATATAACTGCGTTCCAAAATCAGCCAATTCTTGCTTCCATTTCCTTTTTGTTGCAGTGTGTCGGTCGAGCTATTCACACGAGATCATTGTGAACAATAGTATTAGTAAACTGCTGGCCTGCTTTTTGAAACTGTGGTTCTCTGTCCGACATATTACATATAACTTCATTCCAAAAACATCCATTTCTGGCTTCCATTTTTATTTTGTTGCAGTGTGTCAGTGTAGCTATTCAAATAAGTTCTCTGTTTGTGAAGAATAGTATTAGTAAACCACAGGCCTGCTATTTAAAATCTTAGTTCTCTGGCAGACGTATCACATATAACTACGTTCGAAAATCAGCCAATTCTTGCTTCCATTTCCATTTTGCTGCAGTGTGTCGGTCAAGCTATTCACACAAGGTCTCTGTGAAGTATAGTATTAGTAAAGTATAGGCCTATTATTGAAAACCGTGGTTCTATGTTAGGCGTATCACATATAACTGCGTTCCAAAATCAGCCAATTCTGGCTTCTTTTTCCATTTTGTTGCATTGTGTCAATCAAGCTATTCACAGGTGGTCTCTGTGAAGAACAGTTTTAATAAACTACAGGCCTGCTATTTTAAACCATGGTTCTCTGTCAGAGATACTACATATAACTTCATTCTAAAATGAGCCATTTCTGGCTTCCATTTCCATTTTGTTGCAGTTTGTTTGTCAAGCTATTCACATGAGGTTTTGTGAAGAATAGTATTACTAAACTACAGGCCTGCTATTTAAAACCGAGGTTCTCTGTCAGACGTATCACATATAACTGTGTTCCAAAATCAGCCATTTCTGGCTTCCATTTCCATTTTGTAGCAGTGTGTTTGTCAAGCTATTCACACAAGGTCTCTGTGAAGAATAGTATTAGTTAACGAGAGGCTTGCTATTTAAAACCGTGGTTCTCTGTCAGACGTATCACATATAACTCAGTTCCAAAATCAGCCAATTCTGGCTTCCTTTTCCATTTTGTTGCATTGTGTCAATCAAGCTATTCACAGGTGGTCTCTGTGAAGAATAGTATTAGTAAACTACAGGCCTGCTATTTAAAACCTTGGTTCTCTGTCAGACATATTACATATAACTTCATTCCAAAATCAGCCATTTCTGGCTTTCATTTCCATTTTGTTGCAGTGTGTCAGTGAAGCTATTCAGACGAGATCTCTTTGTGTGAAGAATACTTTTAGTAAACCAGAGGCCTGTTATTTAAAACCTTAGTTCTCTGTCAGACTTTTCACATATAACTGCTTTAAAAAATCAGCCAATTCTGGCTTCCATTTCCATTTTGCTGCAGTGTGTCAGTCACGCTATTCACACAAGGTCTCTTTGAAAAATAGTATTAGTAAACTACAGGCCTGCTATTTAAAACCGTGGTTCTATGTCAGACGTATCACATATAACTGCATTCCAAAATCAGCCAATTCTGGCTTCCATTTCCATTTTGTTGCAGTGTGTCGGTCAAGCTATTCACACGAGATCAATGTGAAGAATAGTATTAGTAAACTACAGGCCTGCTTTTTAAAACCATGGTTCTCTGTCCGACATATTACATATAACTTGATTCCAAAATCATCCATTTCTGGCTTCCATTTTTATTTTGTTGCGGTGTGTCAGTGAAGCTATTCAAATAAGATCTCTGTTTGTGAAGAATAGTATTATTAAACCACAGGCCTGCTATTTAAAATCTTAGTTCTCTGTCAGACGTATCACATATAACTGCCTTCCAAAATCAGCCAATTCTGGCTTCCATTTCCTTTTTGCTGCAGTGTGTTGGTCAAGCTATTCACACAAGGTCTCTGTGAAGTATAGTATTAGTAAACTACAGGCCTATTATTTAAAACCGTGGTTCTATGTCAGACGTATCACATATAACTGCGTTCCAAAATCAGCCAATTATGGCTTCCATTTCCATTTTGTTGCATTGTGTCAATCAAGCTATTCACACGTGGTCTCTGTGAAGAATAGTATTAGCAAACTACTGGCCTGCTATTTTAAACCATGGTTCTCTGTCAGACATATTACATATAACTTCATTCCAAAATCAACCATTTTTGGCTTCCATTTCCATTTTGTTGCAGTTTGTTTGTCAAGCGATTCACATGAGGTTTCGTGAAGAATAGTATTAGTAAACTTCAGGCATGCTATTTAAAACCGTGGTTCTCTGTCAAACGTATCACATATAACTGTGTTCCAAAATCAGCCATTTCTGGCTTCCATTTCCATTTTGTAGCAGTGTGATTGTCAAGCTATTCACACAAGGTCTCTGTGAAGAATAGTATTAGTTAACAAGAGGCTTGCTATTTAAAACCGTGGTTCTCTGTCAGACGTATCACATATAACTCAGTTCCAAAATCAGCCATTTCTGGCTTCCATTTCCATTTCGTTGCAGTGTGTTTGTTAAGCTATTCACACTTGGACTCTGTGAAGAATAGTATTAGTAAACTACAGGCCTGCTATTTAAAAGCGTGATTCTATGTCAGACGTATCACATATAACTGCATTCCAAAATCAGCCAATTCTGGCTTCCTTTTCCATTTTGTTGCATTGTGTCAATCAAGCTATTCACAGGTGGTCTCTGTGAAGAATAGTATTAGTAAACTACAGGCCTGCTATTTTAAACCATGGTTCTCTGTCAGAGATATTACATATAACTTCACTCTAAAATGAGCCATTTCTGGCTTCCATTTCCATTTTGTTGCAGTTTGTTTGTCAAGCTATTCACATGAGGTTTTGTGAAGAATAGTATTACTAAACTACAGGCCTGCTATTTAAAACCGAGGTTCTCTGTCAGACGTATCACATATAACTGTGTTCCAAAATCAGCCATTTCTGGCTTCCATTTCCATTTTGTAGCCGTGTGTTTGTCAAGCTATTCACACAAGGTCTCTGTGAAGAATAGTATTAGCTAACGAGAGGCTTGCTATTTAAAACCGTGGTTCTCTGTCAGACGTATCACATATATCTCAGTTCCAAAATCAGCCATTTCTGGCTTCCATTTCCATTTCGTTGCAGTGTGTTTGTTAAGCTATTCACACTTGGACTCTGTGAAGAATAGTATTAGTAAACTACAGGCCTGCTATTTAAAAGCGTGATTCTATGTCAGACGTATCACATATAACTGCATTCCAAAATCAGCCAATTCTGGCTTCCTTTTCCATTTTGTTGCATTGTGTCAATCAAGATATTCACAGGTGGTCTCTGTGGAGAATAGTATTAGTAAACTACAGGCCTGCTATTTTAAACCATGGTTCTCTGTCAGAGATATTACATATAACTTCATTCTAAAATGAGCCATTTCTGGCTTCCATTTCCATTTTGTTGCAGTTTGTTTGTCAAGCTATTCACATGAGGTTTTGTGAAGAATAGTATTACTAAACTACAGGCCTGCTATTTAAAACCGAGGTTCTCTGTCAGACGTATCACATATAACTGTGTTCCAAAATCAGCCATTTCTGGCTTCCATTTCCATTTTGTAGCCGTGTGTTTGTCAAGCTATTCACACAAGGTCTCTGTGAAGAATAGTATTAGCTAACGAGAGGCTTGCTATTTAAAACCGTGGTTCTCTGTCAGACGTATCACATATATCTCAGTTCCAAAATCATCCAATTCTGGCTTCCTTTTCCATTTTGTTGCATTGTGTCAATCAAGCTATTCACAGGTGGTCTCTGTGAAGAATAGTATTAGTAAACTACAGGCCTGCTATTTAAAACCTTGGTTCTCTGTCAGACACATTACATATAACTTCATTCCAAAATCAGCCATTTCTGGCTTTCATTTTCATTTTGTTGCAGTGTGTCAGTGAAGCTATTCAGACGAGATCTCTTTGTGTGAAGAATACTTTTAGTAAACCAGAGGCCTGTTATTTAAAACCTTAGTTCTCTGTCAGACTTTTCACATATAACTGCTTTCCAAAATCATCCAATTCTGGCTTCCATTTCCATTTTGCTGCAGTGTGTCAGTCAAGCTATTCACACAAGGTTTCTTTGAAAAATAGTATTAGTAAACTACAGGCCTGCTATTTAAAACCGTGGTTCTATGTCAGACGTATCACATATAACTGCATTCCAAAATCAGCCAATTCTGGCTTCCATTTCCATTTTGTTGCAGTGTGTCGGTCAAGCTATTCACACGAGATCATTGTGAAGAATAGTATTAGTAAACTACAGGCCTGCTTTTTAAAACCGTGGTTCTCTGACCGACATATTACATATAACTTGATTCCAAAATCATCCATTTCTGGCTTCCATTTTTATTTTGTTGCGGTGTGTCAGTAAAGCTATTCAAATAAGATCTCTGTTTCTGAAGAATAGTATTATTAAACCACAGGCCTGCTATTTAAAATCTTAGTTCTCTGTCAGACGTATCACATATAACTGCGTTCCAAAATCAGCCAATTCTGGCTTCCATTTCCATTTTGCTGCAGTGTGTTGGTCAAGCTATTCACACAAGGTCTCTGTGAAGTATAGTATTAGTAAAGTACAGGCCTATTATTTAAAACCGTGGTTCTATGTCAGACGTATCACATATAACTGCGTTCCAAAATCAGCCAATTATGGCTTCCATTTCCATTTTGTTGCATTGTGTCAATCAAGCTATTCACACATGGTCTCTGTGAAGAATAGTATTAGCAAACTACAGGCCTGCTATTTTAAACCATGGTTCTCTGTCAGACATATTACATATAACTTCATTCCAAAATCAGCCATTTCTGGCTTCCATTTCCATTTTGTTGCTGTTTGTATGTCAAGCGATTCACATGAGGTTTCGTGAAGAATAGTATTAGTAAACTACAGGCATGCTATTTAAAACCGTGGTTCTCTGTCAGACGTATCACATATAACTGTGTTCCAAAATCAGCCATTTCTGGCTTCCATTTCCATTTTGCAGCAGTGTGTTTGTCAAGCTATTCACACAAGGTCTCTGTGAAGAATAGTATTAGTTAACGAGAGGCTTGCTATTTAAAACCGTGGTTCTCTGTCAGACGTATCACATATAACTCAGTTCCAAAATCAGCCATTTCTGGCTTCCATTTCCATTTCGTTGCAGTGTGTTTGTCAAGCTATTCACACTTGGTCTCTGTGAAGAATAGTATTAGTAAACTACAGGCCTGCAATTTAAAACCTTGGTTCTCTGTCAGACACATTACATATAACTTCATTCCAAAATCAGCCATTTCTGGCTTTCATTTCCATTTTGTTGCAGTGTGTCAGTGAAGCTATTCAGACGAGAGCTCTGTGTGTGAAGAATACTTTTAGTAAACTACAGGCCTGCTATTTAAAACCTTAGTTCTCTGTCAGACTTTTCACATATAACTGCTTTCCAAAATCAGCCAATTCTGGCTTCCATTTCCATTTTGCTGCAGTGTGTCAGTCAAGCTATATGCACAAGGTCTCTGTGAAGAATAGTATTAGTAAACTGCAGGCCTACTATTTAAAACGGTGATTCTCTGTCAGACATATTACATATATCTTCACTCCAAAATCAGCCAATTTTGGCTTCCATTTCCATTTTGCTGCAGTGTGTCAGTCAAGCTATTCACACGAGGTCTCTGTGAAGAATAGTATTAGTAAACTACAGGCCTGCTATTTAAAACCGTTGCTCTCTGTCAGACGTATCACATATAACTGTGTTCCAAAATCAGCCATTTCTGGCTTCCATTTCCATTTTGCTGCAGTGTGTCAGTCAAGTTATTTACACAAGGTCTCTGTGAAGAATAGTATTAGTAAACTACAGGCCTGCTATTTAAAACAGTAGTTCTGTCAGACGTATCACATATAACTGTGTGCCAAAATTAGCCAATTCTGGCTTCCATTTCCATTTTGTTGCAATGTTCCAGTCAAGCTATTTACACGAGGTCATTGTGAAAAATAGTATTAGTCAATTACAGGCCTGCTATTTAAAACCGTGTTTCTCTGTCAGACGTATCACATATAACTCAGTTCCAAAATCAGCCATTTCTGGCTTCCATTTCCAATTTGTTGCTCTGTGTCGGTGAAGCTATTCACACGAGATTTCTGTGTGTGAAGAATAGTATTAGCAAACTACAGGCCTGCTTTAAAACCGTGGTTCTCTGTCAGACGTGTCACATATAACTGTTTTCAAAAATCAGCCATTTCTGGCTTCCATTTCCATTTTGGTGCAGTGCGTCAGTCAAGCTATTCACACAAGGTCTCCGTGAAGAATAGTATTAGTAAACTACAGGCCTGCTATTTAAAGCCGTAGTTCTGTCAGACATATCACATATAACTGTGTTCCAAAATTAGCTAATTCTGGCTTCTATTTCCATTTTGTTGCAATGTGTCAGTCAAGCTATTCACACGAGGTCATTGTGAAGAATAGTATTAGTCAACCACAGGCTTGCTATTTAAAACCGTGGTACTCTGTCAGACGTATCACTTATAACTCAGTTCCAAAATCAGCCATTTCTGGCTTCCATTTCCATTTTGTTGCTGTGTGTCGGTGAAGCTATTCACACGAGATTTCTGTGTGTGAATAATGGTATTAGTAAACTACAGGCCTTCTATTTAAAACCGTTGTTCTCTGTCAGACGTATCACATATAACTCAGTTTTAAAATCAGCCATTTCTGGCTTCCATTTCCAATTTGCTGCAGTGTGGTTGTCAAGCTATTCACACAAGGTCTTTGTGAAGAATAGTATTAGTAAACTACAGGCCTGCTATTTAAAACCATGCTTCTTTGTCAGATGTATCACATATAACAGCGTTTCAAAATCATCCACTTCTGGCTTCCATTTCCATTTTGTGGCAGTCTGTCGGTGAAGCTATTCACACTTGGTCTCTGTGAAGAATAGTATTAGTAAACTACAGGCCTGCTATTTAAAACCTTGGTTCTCTGTCAGACGTATCACATATAACTGTGTTCCAAAATCAGCCATTTCTGGCTTCCATTTCCATTTTGTTGCAGTGTGTCAGTCAAGCTATTCACACAAGGTCTCTGTGAAGAATAGTATTAGCAAGCTACAGGCCTGCTATTTAAAACTGTAGTTCTGTCAGACGTATCACATATAACTGTGTTCCAAAATTAGCCAATTCTGGCTTCCATTTCCATTTTGCTGCAGTGTGTCAGTCAAGCTATTCACACAAGGTCTCTTTGAAAAATAGTATTAGTAAACTACAGGCCTGCTATTTAAAACCGTGGTTCTATGTCAGACGTATCACATATAACTGCATTCCAAAATCAGCCAATTCTGGCTTCCATTTCCATTTTGTTGCAGTGTGTCGGTCAAGCTATTCACACGAGATCATTGTGAAGAATAGTATTAGTAAACTACAGGCCTGCTTTTTAAAACCGTGGTTCTCTGACCGACATATTACATATAACTTGATTCCAAAATCATCCATTTCTGGCTTCCATTTTTATTTTGTTGCGGTGTGTCAGTGAAGCTATTCAAATAAGATCTCTGTTTCTGAAGAATAGTATTATTAAACCACAGGCCTGCTATTTAAAATCTTAGTTCTCTGTCAGACGTATCACATATAACTGCGTTCCAAAATCAGCCAATTCTGGCTTCCATTTCCATTTTGCTGCAGTGTGTTGGTCAAGCTATTCACACAAGGTCTCTGTGAAGTATAGTATTAGTAAAGTACAGGCCTATTATTTAAAACCGTGGTTCTATGTCAGACGTATCACATATAACTGCGTTCCAAAATCAGCCAATTATGGCTTCCATTTCCATTTTGTTGCATTGTGTCAATCAAGCTATTCACACATGGTCTCTGTGAAGAATAGTATTAGCAAACTACAGGCCTGCTATTTTAAACCATGGTTCTCTGTCAGACATATTACATATAACTTCATTCCAAAATCAGCCATTTCTGGCTTCCATTTCCATTTTGTTGCTGTTTGTATGTCAAGCGATTCACATGAGGTTTCGTGAAGAATAGTATTAGTAAACTACAGGCATGCTATTTAAAACCGTGGTTCTCTGTCAGACGTATCACATATAACTGTGTTCCAAAATCAGCCATTTCTGGCTTCCATTTCCATTTTGCAGCAGTGTGTTTGTCAAGCTATTCACACAAGGTCTCTGTGAAGAATAGTATTAGTTAACGAGAGGCTTGCTATTTAAAACCGTGGTTCTCTGTCAGACGTATCACATATAACTCAGTTCCAAAATCAGCCATTTCTGGCTTCCATTTCCATTTCGTTGCAGTGTGTTTGTCAAGCTATTCACACTTGGTCTCTGTGAAGAATAGTATTAGTAAACTACAGGCCTGCAATTTAAAACCTTGGTTCTCTGTCAGACACATTACATATAACTTCATTCCAAAATCAGCCATTTCTGGCTTTCATTTCCATTTTGTTGCAGTGTGTCAGTGAAGCTATTCAGACGAGAGCTCTGTGTGTGAAGAATACTTTTAGTAAACTACAGGCCTGCTATTTAAAACCTTAGTTCTCTGTCAGACTTTTCACATATAACTGCTTTCCAAAATCAGCCAATTCTGGCTTCCATTTCCATTTTGCTGCAGTGTGTCAGTCAAGCTATATGCACAAGGTCTCTGTGAAGAATAGTATTAGTAAACTGCAGGCCTACTATTTAAAATGGTGATTCTCTGTCAGACATATTACATATATCTTCACTCCAAAATCAGCCAATTTTGGCTTCCATTTCCATTTTGCTGCAGTGTGTCAGTCAAGCTATTCACACGAGGTCTCTGTGAAGAATAGTATTAGTAAACTACAGGCCTGCTATTTAAAACCGTTGCTCTCTGTCAGACGTATCACATATAACTGTGTTCCAAAATCAGCCATTTCTGGCTTCCATTTCCATTTTGCTGCAGTGTGTCAGTCAAGTTATTTACACAAGGTCTCTGTGAAGAATAGTATTAGTAAACTACAGGCCTGCTATTTAAAACAGTAGTTCTGTCAGACGTATCACATATAACTGTGTGCCAAAATTAGCCAATTCTGGCTTCCATTTCCATTTTGTTGCAATGTGTCAGTCAAGCTATTCACACGAGGTCATTGTGAAGAATAGTATTAGTCAACCACAGGCTTGCTATTTAAAACCGTGGTACTCTGTCAGACGTATCACTTATAACTCAGTTCCAAAATCAGCCATTTCTGGCTTCCATTTCCATTTTGTTGCTGTGTGTCGGTGAAGCTATTCACACGAGATTTCTGTGTGTGAATAATGGTATTAGTAAACTACAGGCCTTCTATTTAAAACCGTTGTTCTCTGTCAGACGTATCACATATAACTCAGTTTTAAAATCAGCCATTTCTGGCTTCCATTTCCAATTTGCTGCAGTGTGGTTGTCAAGCTATTCACACAAGGTCTTTGTGAAGAATAGTATTAGTAAACTACAGGCCTGCTATTTAAAACCATGCTTCTTTGTCAGATGTATCACATATAACAGCGTTTCAAAATCATCCACTTCTGGCTTCCATTTCAATTTTGTGGCAGTCTGTCGGTGAAGCTATTCACACTTGGTCTCTGTGAAGAATAGTATTAGTAAACTACAGGCCTGCTATTTAAAACCTTGGTTCTCTGTCAGACGTATCACATATAACTGTGTTCCAAAATCAGCCATTTCTGGCTTCCATTTCCATTTTGTTGCAGTGTGTCAGTCAACCTATTCACACAAGGTCTCTGTGAAGAATAGTATTAGCAAGCTACAGGCCTGCTATTTAAAACTGTAGTTCTGTCAGACGTATCACATATAACTGTGTTCCAAAATTAGCCAATTCTGGCTTCCATTTCCATTTTGCTGCAGTGTGTCAGTCAAGCTATTCACACAAGGTCTCTTTGAAAAATAGTATTAGTAAACTACAGGCCTGCTATTTAAAACCGTGGTTCTATGTCAGACGTATCACATATAACTGCATTCAAAAATCAGCCAATTCTGGCTTCCATTTCCATTTTGTTGCAGTGTGTCGGTCAAGCTATTCACACGAGATCAATGTGAAGAATAGTATTAGTAAACTACAGGCCTGCTTTTTAAAACCGTGGTTCTCTGTACGACATATTACATATAACTTGATTCCAAAATCATCCATTTTTGGCTTCCATTTTTATTTTGTTGCGTTGTGTCAGTGAAGCTATTCAAATAAGATCTCTGTTTGTGAAGAATAGTATTATTAAACCACAGGCCTGCTATTTAAAATCTTAGTTCTCTGTCAGACGTATCACATATAACTGCCTTCCAAAATCAGCCAATTCTGGCATCCATTTCCATTTTGCTGCAGTGTGTTGGTCAAGCTATTCACACAAGGTCTCTGTGAAGTATAGTATTAGTAAAGTACAGGCCTATTATTTAAAACTGCGGTTCTATGTCAGACGTATCACATATAACTGCGTTCCAAAATCAGCCAATTATGGCTTCCATTTCCATTTTGTTGCATTGTGTCAATCAAACTATTCACACGTGGTCTCTGTGAAGAATAGTATTAGCAAACTACAGGTCTGCTATTTTAAACCATGGTTCTCTGTCAGACATATTACATATAACTTCATTCCAAAATCAGCCATTTCTGGCTTCCATTTCCATTTTGTTGCAGTTTGTTTGTCAAGCGATTCACATGAGGTTTTGTGAAGAATAGTATTAGTAAACTTCAGGCATGCTATTTAAAACCGTGGTTCTCTGTCAGACGTATCACATATAACTGTGTTCCGAAATCAGCCATTTCTGGCTTCCATTTCCATTTTGTAGCAGTGTGTTTGTCAAGCTATTCACACAAGGTCTCTGTGAAGAATAGTATTAGTTAACGAGAGGCTTGCTATTTAAAACTGTGGTTCTCTGTCAGAGGTATCACATATAACTCAGTTCCAAAATCAGCCATTTCTGGCTTCCATTTCCATTTCGTTGCAGTGTGTTTGTTAAGCTATTCACACTTGGTCTCTGTGAAGAATAGTATTAGTAAACTACAGGCCTGCTATTTAAAACCGTGATTCTATGTCAGACGTATCACATATAACTGCATTCCAAAATCAGCCAATTCTGGCTTCCTTTTCCATTTTGTTGCATTGTGTCAATCAAGCTATTCACAGGTGGTCTCTGTGAAAAATAGTATTAGTAAACTACAGGCCTGCTATTTTAAACCATGGTTCTCTGTCAGAGATATTACATATAACTTCATTCTAAAATGAGCCATTTCTGGCTTCCATTTCCATTTTGTTGCAGTTTGTTTGTCAAGCTATTCACATGAGGTTTTGTGAAGAATAGTACTACTAAACTACAGGCCTGCTATTTAAAACCGAGGTTCTCTGTCAGACGTATCACATATAACTGTGTTCCAAAATCAGCCATTTCTGGCTTCCATTTCTATTTTGTAGCAGTGTGTTTGTCAAGCTATTCACACAAGTTCTCTGTGAAGAATAGTATTAGTTAACGAGAGGCTTGCTATTTAAAACCGTGGTTCTCTGTCAGACGTGTCACATATAACTCAGTTCCAAAATCAGCCAATTCTTGCTTCCTTTTCCATTTTGTTGCATTGTGTCAATCAAGCTATTCACAGGTGGTCTCTGTGAAAAATAGCATTAGTAAACTACAGGCCTGCTATTTAAAACCTTGGTTCTCTTTCAGACACATTACATATAACTTCATTCCAAAATCAGCCATTTCTGGCTTTCATTTCCATTTTGTTGCAGTGTGTCAGTGAAGCTATTCAGACGAGATCTCTTTGTGTGAAGAATACTTTTAGTAAACCAGAGGCCTGTTATTTAAAACCTTAGTTCTCTGTCAGACTTTTCACATATAACTGCTTTCCAAAATCAGCCAATTCTGGCTTCCATTTCCATTTTGCTGCATTGTGTCAGTCACGCTATTCACACAAGGTCTCTTTGAAAAATAGTATTAGTAAACTACAGGCCTGCTATTTAAAACCGTGGTTCTCTGTTAGACATATCACATATAACTACATACCAAAATCAGCCATTTCTGGCTTCCATTTTCATTTTGTTGCAGTGTGTTGCTCAAGCAATTCACACATGGTCTCTGTGAAGAATAGTATTAGTAAACTACAGGCCTGCTATTTAAAACCGTGGTTCTATGTCAGACGTATCACATATAACTGCATTCCAAAATCAGCCAATTCTGGCTTCCATTTCCATTTTGTTGCAGTGTGTCAGTCAAGCTATTCACACGAGATCAATGTGAAGAATAGTATTAGTAAACTACAGGCCTGCTTTTTAAAACCGTGGTTCTCTGTCCGACATATTACATATAACTTGATTCCAAAATCATCCATTTCTGGCTTCCATTTTTATTTTGTTGCGGTGTGTCAGTGAAGCTATTCAAATAAGATCTCTGTTTGTGAAGAATAGTATTATTAAACCACAGGCCTGCTATTTAAAATCTTAGTTCTCTGTCAGACGTATCACATATAACTGCCTTCCAAAATCAGCCAATTCTGGCTTCCATTTCCATTTTGCTGCAGTGTGTTGGTCAAGCTATTCACACAAGGTCTCTGTGAAGTATAGTATTAGTAAAGTACAGGCCTATTATTTAAAACCGTGGTTCTATGTCAGACGTATCACATATAACTGCGTTCCAAAATCAGCCAATTATGGCTTCCATTTCCATTTTGTTGCATTGTGTCAATCAAGCTATTCACACGTGGTCTCTGTGAAAAATAGTATTAGCAAACTACAGGCCTGCTGTTTTAAACCATGGTTCTCTGTCAGACATATTACATATAACTTCATTCCAAAATCAGCCATTTCTGGCTTCCATTTCCATTTTGTTGCAGTTTGTTTGTCAAGCGATTCACATGAGGTTTCGTGAAGAATAGTATTAGTAAACTTCAGGCATGCTATTTAAAACCGTGGTTCTCTGTCAGACGTATCACATATAACTGTGTTCCAAAATCAGCCATTTCTGGCTTCCATTTCCATTTTGTAGCAGTGTGTTTGTCAAGCTATTCACACAAGGTCTCTGTGAAGAATAGTATTAGTTAACGAGAGGCTTGCTATTTAAAACTGTGGTTCTCTGTCAGAGGTATCACATATAACTCAGTTCCAAAATCAGCCATTTCTGGCTTCCATTTCCATTTCGTTGCAGTGTGTTTGTTAAGCTATTCACACTTGGTCTCTGTGAAGAATAGTATTAGTAAACTACAGGCCTGCTATTTAAAACCGTGATTCTATGTCAGACGTATCACATATAACTGCATTCCAAAATCAGCCAATTCTGGCTTCCTTTTCCATTTTGTTGCATTGTGTCAATCAAGCTATTCACAGGTGGTCTCTGTGAAGAATAGTATTAGTAAACTACAGGCCTGCTATTTAAAACCTTGGTTCTCTGTCAGACACATTACATATAACTTCATTCCAAAATCAGCCATTTCTGGCTTTCATTTCCATTTTGTTGCAGTGTGTCAGTGAAGCTATTCAGACGAGAGCTCTGTGTGTGAAGAATACTTTTAGTAAACTACAGGCCTGCTATTTAAAACCTTAGTTCTCTGTCAGACTTTTCACATATAACTGCTTTCCAAAATCAGCCAATTCTGGCTTCCATTTCCATTTTGCTGCAGTGTGTCAGTCAAGCTATATGCACAAGGTCTCTGTGAAGAATAGTATTAGTAAACTGCAGGCCTACTATTTAAAACGGTGATTCTCTGTCAGACATATTACATATATCTTCACTCCAAAATCAGCCAATTTTGGCTTCCATTTCCATTTTGCTGCAGTGTGTCAGTCAAGCTATTCACACGAGGTCTCTGTGAAGAATAGTATTAGTAAACTACAGGCCTGCTATTTAAAACCGTTGCTCTTTGTCAGACGTATCACATATAACTGTGTTCCAAAATCAGCCATTTCTGGCTTCCATTTCCATTTTGTTGCAGTGTGTCAGTCAAGTTATTTACACAAGGTCTCTGTGAAGAATAGTATTAGTAAACTACAGGCCTGCTATTTAAAACAGTAGTTCTGTCAGACGTATCACATATAACTGTGTGCCAAAATTAGCCAATTCTGGCTTCCATTTCCATTTTGTTGCAATGTTCCAGTCAAGCTATTTACACGAGGTCATTGTGAAAAATAGTATTAGTCAATTACAGGCCTGCTATTTAAAACCGTGTTTCTCTGTCAGACGTATCACATATAACTCAGTTCCAAAATCAGCCATTTCTGGCTTCCATTTCCAATTTGTTGCTCTGTGTCGGTGAAGCTATTCACAGGAGATTTCTGTGTGTGAAGAATAGTATTAGTAAACTACAGGCCTGCTTTAAAACCGTGGTTCTCTGTCAGACATGTCACATATAACTGTTTTCAAAAATCAGCCATTTCTGGCTTCCATTTCCATTTTGGTGCAGTGCATCAGTCAAGCTATTCACACAAGGTCTCCGTGAAGAATAGTATTAGTAAACTACAGGCCTGCTATTTAAAACCGTAGTTCTGTCAGACATATCACATATAACTGTGTTCCAAAATTAGCCAATTCTGGCTTCCATTTCCATTTTGTTACAGTGTGTCAGTGAAGCTATTCAGACGAGATCTCTTTGTGTGAAGAATACTTTTAGTAAACCAGAGGCCTGTTATTTAAAACCTTAGTTCTCTGTCAGACTTTTCACATATAACTGCTTTCCAAAATCAGCCAATTCTGTCTTCCATTTCCATTTTGCTGCAGTGTGTCAGTCAAGCTATTCACACAAGGTCTCTTTGAAAAATAGTATTAGTAAACTACAGGCCTGCTATTTAAAACCGTGGCTCTCTGTTAGACATATCACATATAACTGCATACCAAAATCAGCCATTTCTGGCTTCCATTTTCATTTTGTTGCAGTGTGTTGCTCAAGCAATTCACACATGGTCTCTGTGAAGAATAGTATTAGTAAACTACAGGCCTGCTATTTAAAACCGTGGTTCTATGTCAGACGTATCACATATAACTGCATTCCAAAATCAGCCAATTCTGGCTTCCATTTCCATTTTGTTGCACTGTGTCAGTCAAGCTATTCACACGAGATCAATGTGAAGAATAGTATTAGTAAACTACAGGCCTGCTATTTAAAACCGTGGTTCTCTGTCCGACATATTACATATAACTTGATTCCAAAATCATCCATTTCTGGCTTCCATTTTTATTTTGTTGCGATGTGTCAGTGAAGCTATTCAAATAAGATCTCTGTTTGTGAAGAATAGTATTATTAAACCACAGGCCTGCTATTTAAAATCTTAGTTCTCTGTCAGACGTATCACATATAACTGTGTTCCAAAACCAGCCATTTCAGGCTTCCATTTCCATTTTGTTGCAGTGTGTCAGTCAAGCTATTTACACAAGGTCTCTGTGAAGAATAGTATTAGTAAACTACAGGCCTGCTATTTAAAACAGTAGTTCTGTCAGACGTATCACATATAACTGTGTGCCAAAATTAGCCAATTCTGGCTTCCGTTTCCATTTTGTTGCAATGTTCCAGTCAAGCTATTCACACGAGGTCATTGTGAAAAATAGCATTAGTCAATTACAGGCCTGCTATTTAAAACCGTGTTTCTCTGTCAGACGTATCACATATAACTCAGTTCCAAAATCAGCCATTTCTGGCTTCCATTTCCAATTTGTTGCTCTGTGTCGGTGAAGCTATTCACAGGAGATTTCTGTGTGTGAAGAATAGTATTAGTAAACTACAGGCCTGCTTTAAAACCGTGGTTCTCTGTCAGACGTGTCACATATAACTGTTTTCAAAAATCAGCCATTTCTGGCTTCCATTTCCATTTTGGCGCAGTGCGTCAGTCAAGTTATTCACACAAGGTCTCCGTGAAGAATAGTATTAGTAAACTACAGGCCTGCTATTTAAAACCGTAGTTCTGTCAGACATATCACATATAACTGTGTTCCAAAATTAGCCAATTCTGGCTTCCATTTCCAGTTTGTTGCAATGTGTCAGTCAAGCTATTCACACGAGGTCATTGTGAAGAACAGTATTAGTCAACCACAGGCTTGCTATTTAAAACCGTGGTACTCTGTCAGACGTATCACTTATAACTCAGTTCCAAAATCAGCCATTTCTGGCTTCCATTTCCATTTTGTTGCTGTGTGTCGGTGAAGCTATTCACACGAGATTTCTGTGTGTGAATAATGGTATTAGTAAACTACAGGCCTTCTATTTAAAACCGTTGTTCTCTGTCAGACGTATCACATATAACTCAGTTTCAAAATCAGCCATTTCTGGCTTCCATTTCCAATTTGTTGCAATGTGTCGGTCAAGCTTTTCACACGAGTTCTCTGTGAAGAATAGTATTAGTAAACTACAGGCCTACTATTTAAAACCATGCTTCTTTGTCAGATGTATCACATATAACAGCGTTTCAAAATCATCCACTTCTGGCTTCCATTTCCATTTTGTGGCAGTCTGTCGGTGAAGCTATTCACACTTGGTCTCTGTGAAGAATAGTATTAGTAAACTACAGGCCTGCTATTTAAAACCTTGGTTCTCTGTCAGACGTATCACACATAACTGTGTTCCAAAATCAGCCATTTCTGGCTTCCATTTCCATTTTGTTGCAGTGTGTCAGTCAAGCTATTCACACAAGGTCTCTGTGAAGAATAGTATTAGCAAGCTACAGGCCTGCTATTTAAAACCGTAGTTCTGTCAGACGTATCACATATAAACAATGGTGCAGCGGTCTCAGGGAGCGCCAAAGGAATACTGGACAATTTAATAGATGGCAACCGACTTTTATTCTTCCTCCAATACCACTGCCACAACGCGTTTCAATGGTCTAAGCCGTCTTCATCAGGTGGGGTAAACATTGTTTACTTGTGAGATATCTCCATACGGAGCCAAAGCGGCAGGAGCAGCCTGGTCTATTTGGATGTTTGAGGACCTGCGGTTATCCAGCCACCGGGTTAAACTACTGAGGACCTGCGGTGACGTAGTATCTGGTCCAGCAGGATCGTGTGACCACTTGAGGAGCACGGAGTTGCGAGGCAAACACCGACAGGACGGTACTACAAATAGAGGCGACCCGGAGCCTCATTAATCACACGCTTAATCTTGGTTGTGTAGACGTACACAACCATCACAGGTGAGTGTACTGGCACTTCTTAAATTAATTAAATAGCCCTGTGAGTCTACACATGCGCCCTTTCTTTTCTTTTCAGACGTATCACATATAACTGTGTTCCAAAATTAGCCAATTCTGGCTTCCATTTCCATTTTGTTGCAATGTGTCTGTCAAGTTATTCACACGAGGTCATTGTGAAGAATAGCATTAGTCAACCACAGGCTTGCTATTTAAAACCGTTGTTCTCTGTCAGACGTATCACTTATAACTCAGTTGCAAAATCAGCCATTTCTGGCTTCCATTTCCATTTTGTTGCAGTGTGGTTGTCAAGCTATTCACACGAGGTCTCTGTGAAGAATAGTATTAGTAAACTACAGGCCGGCTATTTAAAACCATGCTTCTCTGTCAGATGTATCACATATAACAGCGTTTCAAAATCATCCACTTCTGGCTTCCATTTCCATTTTGTGGCAGTCTGTCGGTGAAGCTATTCACACTTGGTCTATGTGAGGAATAGTATTAGTAAGCTACAGGCCTGCTATTTAAAACCTTGGTTCTCTGTCAGACATATTACATATAACTTCATTCCAAAATCAGCCATTTCTGGCTTTCATTTCTATTTTGTTGCAGTGTGCCAGTGAAGCTAGTCAGACGAGATCTCTGTGTGTGAAGAATACTTTTAGTAAACCACAGGCCTGCTATATAAAACCTTAGTTCTCTGTCAGACTTTTCACATATAACTGCTTTCCAAAATCAGCCAATTCTGGCTTCCATTTCCATTTTGCTGCAGTGTGTCGGTCAAGCTATTCACACAAGGTCTCTGTGAAGAATAGTATTAGTAAACTACAGGCCTACTATTTAAAACCGTGATTGTCAGACATATTAGCTATAACTTCACTCCCAAATCAGCCAATTCTGGCTATTATTTCCATTTTGCTGCAGTGTGTCGGTCAAGCTATTTACACGAGGTCATTGTGAAGAATAGTATTTGTCAACTACAGGCCTGCTATTTAAAACCGTGGTTCTCTGTCAGACATATCACATATAACTGAGTTCCACAATCAGCCATTTCTTGCTTCCATTTTGTTGCAATGTGTCGGTCAAGCTATTCACACGAGTTCTCTGTGAAGAATAGTATTAGTAAACTACAGGCCTACTATTTAAAACCATGCTTCTCTGTCAGATGTATCACATATAACTGTGTTTCAAAATCAGCCAATTCTGGCTTCCATTTCCATTTTGCTGCAGTGTGTCGGTCAAGCTCTTCACTCGTGGTCTCTGTGAAGAATAGTATTAGTAAACTACAGGCCTGCTCTTTAAAAAAGTGGTTCTCTGTTAGACATATCGCACAAAACTGCGTTCCAAAATCAGCCATTTCTGGCTTCCTTTTTCATTTTGTTGCAGTGTGTTGGTCAAGCTATTCACACCAGGTGTCTATGAAGAATAGTATTAGTAAACCACAGGCCTGCTATTTAAAACCGTGGTTCTATGTCAGACGTATCACATATAACTGCGTTCCAAAATTAGCCAATTCAGGCTTTCATTTCCATTTTGTTGCAGTCTGCCGGTCAAACTATTCACACGAGGTCTCTGTAAAGAATAGTATTAGTAAACTACAGACCTGCTATTTAAAACTGTGTTTCTCTGTCAAACGTATCACATATAACTTCATTCCAAAATCAGCCAATTCTGGCTTCCATTTCCATTTTGTTGCAATGTGTTGGTCAAGCTATTCACACGAGGTCAATGTGAAGCATAGTACTAGTCAACTACAGGCCTGCTATTTAAAACTGTGGTTCTCTGTCAGACGTATCACATATAACTGCTTTCCAAAATCAGCCATTACTTGCTTCCATTTCCATTTTGTGGCAGTGTGTCAGTGAAGCTATTCACACGTGGTCTCTGTGAAGTATAGTATTAGTAAAGTACAGGCCGACTATTTAAAACTGTGGTTCTCTGTTAGACATATCACATATAACTGAGTTCCAAAATCAGCCATTTCTGGCTTCCATTTCCATTTTGTTGCAGTGTGTCAGTCAAGCTATTCACACAAGGTCTCTGTGAAGAATAATATTAGTAAACAACAGTCCTGCTATTTTAAACCGTGGTTCTCTGTTAGACGTATTACATATAACTGCGTTCCAAAATCAGCCATTTCTAGTGAACGTGGAAAATATTGTCCTCCATTCAAAATGGGCAAGGTGCGGGTAAGGGATGGGGAAGTGGATATGATGAGAATGGTGAATGCAATGACCGAGGCAGAGGCCGTGGCCGTGGGCAAGCTGAAATTGTGCCACAACAAACACTCACATCTTGTTGCTCTAGTTTCCTGTCCCAATTCCTAGAGGACTGCAGAATAGTCACTATTGAAGACAGAGCAGTGTCAAAAGGTTGTTGGTTGGATAGAAGATAATGCTTCCAGTCACTTTGCCACCACCTTGTCTTCCACACGGTCAAGTCTAAGTAGCCGTGAGTCTGGACCGCATATTCCTCATCCTGATTCTCCTTCCTCCCACCATGCCGAGTGCCCGGAGACAACTGATCCCACACTTGGACACTCAGAAGATATGTTCACTTTTCCATTTGTAGCTTCGGGCCTCTCGTCCGCCCAGCTTCATGCGAGTCAAGAGGAGAACTCGTGTAGTGATGCCCACATTTTTGAGAAGCCACTGTCACATGAAAGCAATGGTGGGAAAGTGCACTTACTGTCTAAAGAGGTGGATGATGATGATGACACTCAATTGACAGAAAGTCAGGAGGAGAACCAGGGAGCAGAAGTGGAAGACGAGGTGGAGGATGATATAGTAACTGACCCAACCTGGCAGGGGGACATGCAGAGCAAAGACAGCAGAACACAGTGGGAGGGAGGCGTAGCACAATAACAGACAAGAACAAGCAGTGTGGTGGCCGCAGACACAAGGCGGGAAAGCGTTCCCCGTATCGCCAACACGACGGAAGTTGCACGTACAACTGTTAGGTCTTCCCGAGTCTGGTTGTTTTTTAAGGACTCTGCAGCTAACCCCAAAATGCCATTTGCAACACCTGCCTGCTCTGCATTAGCAAGGGTAGCAAAACTCGCAGCCTGACCACCACCAGCATGATCAGGCACATGTCAGCAAAGCACCCAACTTAGTGGGCCGAACCCCAGGGTCCAGAAACTGTGTCTTCGGGTGACACCACTGCTTCTTCCGCTGTTGTGTGTGCACTCCAATCTCCTGTCCATG
Organism: Phyllobates terribilis; assembly: GCF_046119375.1. Lineage (NCBI taxonomy): Eukaryota > Metazoa > Chordata > Amphibia > Anura > Dendrobatidae > Phyllobates > Phyllobates terribilis. The sequence continues at coordinate 184,965,454 of NW_027362767.1, read as the reverse complement.
GCACATGTGAAGATGCCTCCCACCCTTGTACACTGTCAACTAGCACCATCAGCAAGCATGTCCACCTCCTTTTCCCAGCGCTGTGTTCAGTTGTCCCTACCCCAGTCCTTGGAACGCAAGCACAAATACACAACCAACGCCCCGCAGGCCACACTACTAAATTCACATGTTTTGTGAATGCTTGCACTCAAAATGTTGCCTTTTAGGCTCGTAGAGATGGCAGCTTTCCACAACCTGATGGCTGCGAACGTCACTCGGTACTCAGTCCCCAGCCGCCACTATTTCTGCCGTTGTGCCATCCCTGTATTACACGAGCACGTGTCCCACAACATTAGCCGTGCCCTCAACAATGCAGTTACTGGGAAAGTCAACCTAACCACGGACACGTGAACAAGTGCTTGTGGGCAGGAAGGGCACATCTCACTGACGGCACACTGGGTTAATATAGTGAAAGCCGGCACCCAGTTGGAACTTTGGACGGAACACGTCCTCCCGACGCCAAGAATTGCGGGCCCTGGGTCAATCAGGGTTGCCCCCACATTCTACATTCTAAAGGCTCCTGTATCTCCTCCTCCTCCTCTTCAGACCACATCAGTCAGAAGCTGGAAGCACTGTACTTCTGTCTCGGCCAAGCAGCAACAGGCTGTGATTAAGCTAGTATGCTTAGGTGACAAACCGCAAAACGCTGAAGAGTTGTGGACAGTTCTGAAAGAGCACGCAGATTTGTGGCTGACACCACTAACCCTACAGCCAGGCATGGTCATGTGTGACAATGGCCGGAACCTGGTGGCGGCTCTGAGGCAAGGCAAGCTCACACACGTACCATGCCTGGCCCATGTGCTTAACCTCGTGGTTCAGCGGTTTCTCAAAACCTACTCAGATCTGCCGGATCTGCTTGTCAAAGTATAGCGCATGTGTTCCCATTTTAGAACGTCAGCTATAGCTTCCGCCGCCCTTGCCGTGCTTCAGCAGCGTTTGCAGCTTTCAGCTGACCAACTGGTGTGCGATATCCCCACGCATTGGAACTCAACATTCCAAATGTTGGGAAGGATTTTTGAGCAGAAGTGGGCAGTTGTTGACTACTAGCCTCAACAAGGCCGTCGTTATTCAGGTCAGACTCCACACATAACACTTCAGGAGTGGACATGGATGTCAGACATCTGTACCATCCTCCAAATCTTTGAAGACTCCACCAAGATGGTGAGCGGTGATAATGCCATGGTTAGCCTCACCATCCCGCTTCTCTGTCTGCTCTGCTCACAATTAAAGATGATGCGTTGCAGGAAGAGCACGATGAAATGGAGCAAGGAACCATACAGGGTGATTCCACACAGCCCAGCCTAGTCTCATCCCAACGTGGATTGGGTGACAATGAGGAAGAGGAGGAGGAGGAGGAGGAAGAACAAGAGCTAGTTTCCTGCGCTTAAGACGGTACTACCTGCACAACTGTAATACCGTCTGTTCAGCGTGGATGGCCTGAGGACAGGGAGGAGGAGGAAGAGGAGGAGGATGGTCAGTCGTCCTCTTGGTGAGGACACGAAGTCTTGCCTGTTAGCAGTCTGGCACACATGGCTGACTTTAAGTTATGTTGCATTTCCCGTGATCCTCGCGTTGTCCAAACTTTGGGTGACAGTCATTACTGGTTGGTGACACTTCTAAACCCACGCTACAAGGAGATCTTTCTGCCTCTTATTCCAGTGCCAGACAGGCCTAATAAAATGGTGCAGTACCAGAATGCCCTTGCTGCAGAATTGTTAAAAAAATTCCCATTTGAAAACACTGGCGGCAGAGGTCACAGTTTGTTGGACAACCAAGAAGTACAGGCGAGAGAGACACAAATCCAATCCAGCAGGGGCGGGGGAACACTATCAAAGTTCTGGGACAGTTTTCTCTGACCCTCCCATCACACAGGCCCTGATGCGCGGGGTACTCTCACAAGGAGGGAAACGTTTCGGAAGATGCTGAGGGAGTACCTTGCCGACCATACCAATGTCCTCCATGATTCCTCTGTATCTTATAATTATTGGATATCCAAGCTGGACACGTGGCATAAACTGGCTCTCTATGCCTTGGAGGTCCTGGCCTGCCCTGCCGCTAGCGTATTGTCAGAGCGTGTTTTTAGTGCCACTGGTGGAATTATAACCAATAGGCGCATCCGCCTGTCAACTGAAAATGCTGACAGGCTGACTCTTATAAAAATGAACAAGGGCTGGATTGGGCCAGACTTTTAATACCACCAAACGATAGCAGCGTAACAAAAACTCAAATACAGTGTCTTTTTTTGGGGAGGTCTAACTCTATTCCCAATCACCTGTGTCTTCACACCCAGACATGGGTATAAGCTTCCTGATTTTGTCTATTTGTTCTTGTCCTCCTCCTTCTCCTCATCCTTCACCACCATATCACCACCATATCTACCATATCACCCTATTTATGTCTCTTGCAAGGGGCATTGGAGCTCCTCCAAATTTTTGGCAGCTGTTACTTTCACTGCATAGGCAAACAGTATGGGAGACCCACTTCCTAATAATGGGAACATTGTTTTCAGGAGGCCCTCTGACCTCTAAGTCTCTTGCAAGGGGCATTCGAGTGCTTCCAAATTTTTGGCAGCCGTTGCAGTCACTGCATACCCTATAACTGGATAGCAGACGCGCTCCTTTCTAATGGGAACATGTCATTACTGTGGCCCTGCTCTTTGTGTCTTTAAATTGTTTTGGGGGTTTTTCCTAAATTTTGGCAGCCGTTGGACTCACTGCATACCCTATAACTGGATAGCAAACCCGCTCCTTTCTAATGGGAACATGTCGTTACTGAGGCCCACCTCTATGTGTCTTTAAATTGTCATTTAGGTTTTTCCTAAATTTTGGCAGCAGCTGTACTTGCTGCATACCCTATAACTGTAGATCAGACCCACATCTTTGTAATGGGAACATGCCGTACTTGTTTCTGAGGCCCACCTCTATATGTCTTTAAATTGTTATTAAGGTTTTTCCCAAATTTTGGCATCCCTTGCAGTCACTGCATGGGCATTAACACTATAGGAGACCCACTCCTTTATAATGGGAACATTTTTTTTTTGCTCAGTCCCTCTTCTATGTCTTTTCAAAGGGGTATTGGGTTGCGTCCAAATATTTGGCAGCCCTTGCAGTCACTGCATACGCATTAGTAGTATAGGAGAACCACTCTTTAATAATAGTAACAACAAAGCATAGCCTGCTGATGGCCCTTTAAGAATAGTAACGGTAGCCTGATGGCTCTATAAAAATAGGCTTTGTGACTTTCAGAGTCCCTCCTTCATAAATTAAACAGGATGTGCCTGATCATGTCTCACACACCACATGGCCAGATAAGGTAGAAAAATGTAAAAAATTACATTTACCAGTGAATGTATTTTTCACCCTTAAAAGCAAAGCAAAAGTGCAAAAACGCATCAAAAACGCTACGTGTGAACATAGCCCAAGGTGTGGAGAAGCATTTTTGTTTTTGGTTATTTATTTTGCCTTATATACAAGTCATTACCCTGGAAAGGATGTTCCTTAACATATTTCCCAGGAAAATCCATTTTGGTTTTGTTTTTGTATGTTTTATTGTGAGTTCGTAAAAGTGGCGTAATATTCTGACAACGTTGTTGACAGCAGTGACCTGGGAGTCAGAAATGCTTCCAGGGGTCTTCCCCATGCTGTTCCCATGTCATCTGTTCCCATCGATTTGAGCAATTTTTACGCCTTCTGCAGACCTCTGGAGGGGCCTGCCGAAAAAATGCTCGAGTTTCCCATAGACTTAAATTGGGCTCGTTGTTCGGACTGAGCACTGGAGCATTCCAATTTGCTCGACCCGAGCAACGAGTACCGGAGAATTTTAGTACTCGCTCATCACTACTCAAAATGGGTTCAGTACAGTCCTAGGGGACTTCAGAGTGTTATACACATATTTTCCTGTCAGATAGAGGCTTTTCAGTTTTACAAATTTGTTTGGAAAATTCGGTGAGGCTGATGGATGAATTCAAATCTGAAACGATCCGCCTAACTGTAGCAATACAAGCTATGATTGATAATCCAAATAAGGTTCAGTTGTACCTGGATTGTGTTCTTTTTCCTATGTACATTGTGTAAATGCCTCCTGATGACGCTGGAATGCAGTGAAATGCACATCCAGGGTGTTGGCTCTCTTTCTCTTTTACTTTGTTGCAGGGAGAGACTCTTGTTTTATTTGATGTAACACATGGATATCATGGCACAGAGATATTTTCAAGTGCAGCAAACGTGATTTATTGATGCAGCAATGTCAGAATTACCTTTATCAAGGCCTGCAAAAACATACATACAAAAGGAAGTTTTAGAACAAAGCAAAAGAAAGGAAAATAATATATTATAACATAAATTTAAATAATATGCTGCTGAGTCAAGAACAAGTGGAAATAAATAGTATAACAGTCAAAAGAAGAAATAATCAAGGAACATGTGTTAATAAAGTGACACAAGCTTTATGGGGGATATTATAGGATGAGGGATATTATAGGATAAATAATAGTAAAGTGAGAATAAAAATGAGAATAAAATTGAAATGAAAAATTTAAATATAAAGATGGAGGATGGGAGACCAATAAAATAGATAAAATAAATAATGTAAGAGATTCAGAGTAAACTAAGACTACAGTAAATAAAATAAAATAAAGACATTAAAGACGAAAGGGGACTAAATCAATTGAGAGAAGAAAAAGAAAAAAAGAGAGAATGTCAGATGGAATTAACAGGACCAAGAAGGAAAACAGAACCAAGAGGTAAAATAAACCATGTATGGAAAAAAGGAGGCTTTTACAAGCCTTCCCCATGGTTGTGGTTGAGTTTTTTACCTGCATTTTACCGCCGCGTTGTGATGCTGCGATGTTTACTTCTTTTTGGTGAGTTGTGTTTTAAATAAATCTTAGTTTTGGTGAACCTCTATTGAGAAAATCACGTGTGGACGACATGCATTTTAATACATTCCCACAGCGCAAATGCATTAAATGTAATAATGCACTAAAATGCACTATATAACACATATGGGTTTTTTACCTGTGAATTCTCCAAATGTAGTTCTATGGGGGGAATCTGCACAACTCTTACCTGTGAGAGAAATTGACATGTTGCACATGTGAGCCTAATTCCAGGGATTTGTCACTTACTAGGCTGTGTGTTGTAGTTTCAATACAATCAGTGTTTTATCAACATGAGATTATCACTAGAGGACTAGGTCTCACATGCACTGAAGTCCAGATAATCTGTGTTATACAAGAAAGCTGCTAATCAGTGGTGTGGGCGGGGTTATACAAGAAAGCTGCTAATCAGTGGTGTGGGTGGGGTTATACAAGAAAGCTGCTAATCAGTGGTGTGGGCGGGGTTATACAAGAAAGCTGCTAATCAGTGGTGTGGGCGGGGTTATACACAGCTCAGTATTCAGAGAACTGCTACTTCTACAACACAAAAAACAGGGATTTTATCAAAACTACACCAAGCAGTGCAGTAAGCGAAACATTGTTGGAATCAGGCTATTTTGCTTTATATTATGCTGCTCTCAGATTACATAGCAGAACCCTTCTGGCTGATTCACTTTAAGGTCTTTATAAGGGTGTGTTACTCTCGGGAATCTTTGGGGTATGTCCTTAGGCTGTTCTGCATAATGACCCTGTGAGCACAGCCCCCTTGTAAAGACCATAGGAAATAAAAAGGTCCGTATCTCTGGAACGGTTTTGAAATTTGTGTAGAACTGTGAATTTCAGGACATTCTACTTGAAATCCATTGTTCGCGAATCGACTAATTACTAGACAACTAATGCACATGCATATGGGTATAGTTTGCACCTTTACCTTCTAGTTTTTTTCTGCTTTTGGCTGAAACCCAGCATAAAATGTATAAAGGCTATGAAATGTGTGATTTAAAGCAATCACATGCTGCAAGATCCATAAGCGATTGCTCAAAATGACCTTAGAAAGCATGTTCCTATCCCTGACCCTGCCGTCATTATGATGGAGGGAAGCCCTGATCTAAAATGAAGATGTCGCACGACTGCACAGAGAAAAAACCCTGAGAACAGGACGGTGGGCGCGGGGGTGCCAGGACAGGTGAGCTGTGTAAGGTGAGTATTATATTTTTTTTAAGCAAAATGGTGGTGGCAGATTTCTGATTAGTTTAGCGTGCCTTGCACTTTCTTTTATCCCAATAAGCAAAATCCTAAAGTGCAAAATACCCCAAAACTCTGAACATAAGAACAGCAAAATGGTTTTACAATACAAATGACTGAGAAGAGACTTTCAAGCATTTTTGAGGGATTTTCAGATGTTTTTTTGGTGCAGACTGGCTCCACGAAACTCTTCAAAAACTCAGTGTGGAAAAACCCTAAGAAAAGTGCGTATCTGCTGTCGTTAAAGGTTAATCGGGTTTGCAATTCTGTTTTGATTACAGTCTTTTTTTTTCTTGCAATACATATAGGTTCGGCCAAATGAGCCTGTGAGATAAATTATTACTATTGCAAGTAACAATAAATTAGCTGATTTCCTTAAAGAAAACAAAACTGCATTTTAAGCCTTTTAGCTGGAACTTTCTTGTTTGACTGACTGTCTTTTAGCAAATCTGAACAAGAATACTGGGCGTTTTCTATCTGGCAATAGTTACTATTTACATTCCAATACTCTGACTCAGATCACTTAGCCGTGAAGGGAATAAAAGTATGTGCTGGGATCTCCTGAGATTTAGCACTGTAAATATTAATCAGGCCTATTTAAAGGGAATTTATCACCAGTTTTTTGCCACATAATCTGAGAGCAGCATAATGTAGAGACAGAGACCCTGATTCCAGTGATGTGTCACTTACTGAGCTGCTTGCTGTAGTTTTGATATTGCAGATTTATCAGCAGTAGATTATTATTGCAGGACTAATTAAACCTGCTTCTATGTAGTCCTCCATATTCATGAGCTCGTGTAATTCCTCCCCCAAAATTGATTGTCAAATTTCTGCCTATGCACAGTGTACACAGAAAGCTGTCATTCAATGTTGTGTGCGGGTAGCAAAAATCTGGTGACATTTTCCAAACATTACATTTATTTTATTCAGCAACCATTCTAAAGACACCCCTAAACTGCTAAGCAAAGGGGAACATGATTTTGAGAGGGGGGGACCTATAACTCCTGCAGCTTTGTTTGTGTATCTCTGTAGACATTAAGTAAGAGTGATTCTGCTTTAAGAGGACGGATCACAGTATGTCTGTGCCTGGTGTCTGCAAGGAGGGTCGGGCTTCTAAACCCTCTACTACATAATGACCAACCTATACAATGGCACTTAAATAAATATATAAACCTATAAAGATCCAGAATCTGAAGCCATCATAAAAAATAACAATCTTTATTTCATCAATCCAAAAGTATATAAAATTAATAAAAGGGAACAAAAAGCAGATCAAACACCAATGGCAGGTAATACCCATAAATCCCATCAGGGGAAATCGAAATACGTACATACTAAATGACTATATCCCATGTATAAAGTGCCCCGTACAATTAGCAGCTCAATCAGATTTACAAAGGCAAATGCCTCCTTATAAAGACCTCATGGTGATAGATACATAGTAATTATCCACTAATACCTAGGCTCAATATATATAAATACATAGCAAAGTGCAAAGAGTGCAATTAGCAGCATAATCAGGTTCACAAAGGCAAGTGCCTCCTTATGAAGACCTCATAAATATGTAAATGTACAAATAGTAAATCACTGATGCATAGGTACACTTATACAGAGTATAATGCAAAGTGCAGAGAGAGAAGTGATATAGGAATTATTCACTACCATGCAAGACAGAGCATATACAATGCAAAGCAGAGTGCTAGAGATAGAGGGCACGACGTGTTTCTGGTGTCACCGGCCCTGACGCGCGTTTCGTGGTTAGCTTCTTCCAGGAAAGGGGGGGGGGGGTGTCTCTGGTTCTAGTACGTGTGCACTTTATATCATTTAGCTTTTTATATTCCTTTTGGACATACTGATATATATGTATTTAGATTTCCCCTGAAGGGATTTATGGGTATTACCTGCAATTGGTGTTTGATCTGCTTGTTGTTCCTTTTTATTAATTTTTATATACTTTTAGATTGATGAAATAAAGATTGTTATTTTTTATGATGGTTTCAGCTTCAGGATCTTTGTAGGTTTATAAATAACAAAAAACAGAAAAAACCCTACACTAATAAAAAGACAGATATTACCACCATACAGTGACCATATAGTAGAAGATACCAGTTTTGCCAAAGATAGGGATTACGATTCAGGTATAGACAATATTGTCAGGTTTGGACTGCTCCAGAGGAGGACAGGTGAATCCCCCGGTGGGCCCCTGTGCAGGAGTAAGCCACTTACCCCCCAACATGAGCAGTCATTTTTCCAATACGTTTGATTCTCTATGTACAGACAAAAGCAGAATAGCATCATTCATCCAGCAAACTACCTAGTTTATAAATATATAAAGCATGGGTAAATGTGTAAATGAGGGTAATGTAATATTTGATTTAGTCTGAACAGTGAGCCCCCAAAATCAATCTTACTGGTGGACCCTTGCCACCCCAGTCCGACATTGAATATGACTTACAGGCAGGGGTGGATTAAGAGTAGCAAGGGCCCCGGGCAGTTTAGAAGGCGCGGCCCCCCCCCCACACACACACACCTGATGTATCACGTGACATGTCACATGCTCCCCTGTGATAGATCATGTGATAGTTCACGTGAAATTAATTTGCCACAATATTAATTATAATAATTTTTTTTAGGCTGTGTGCCAATGATCAGGGTCAAGAGTAAGAAATTCTTACTCTTGACCCTGATCATTGGCATGTGGTTATAATGACCTGCTCTCAAAATGCAGCATGTATGTTGATATACCATTTTTTCCACTACAAGCGGTTTATTATGGTTGAACTTTGTCTGTACCCTGTGAACAGCAATATAACGCGGACATGTTTCATTCATTGTTTTGTACATATGTATATATGTTTTCTATTTTTTGTACTTATTGTATATTTTTGTACATATTTTCTTACAGCGACATTGTGATCAAGGCCACAGTGTTGGCCGAAACGTCCACTAGTCGCCTCAAGCATCACCCTTTAAATAAAGTTTCACCTAAAGCATACCATACCTCTCTACGTGTGCAGTGATTTTTACAGTTTTTTTTATACACAGCGGGAGGCCGCACGGCGCCATCTATACACAGCGGGAGGCCGCACGTAGCCTTCTGTACACAGCGGGAGGCCGCACGGAGCAATCTATACACAGTGGGAGGCCGCACGTAGCCATTTGTACACAGCTGGAGGCCGCACGGAGCAATCTATACACAGCGGGAGGCTGCACGGAGCCATCTATACACAGCAGGGAGCCACACGGTGCCATCTATACACAGCGGGAGGCCACACGGAGCCATCTATACACAGGAGGGAGCCGCACGGACCATCTATACACAGCAGGGAGCCGCACGGAGCCATCTATACGCAGCAGGGAGCCACACGGTGCCATCTATACACAGCGGGAGGCCGCACGGAGCCATCTATACACAGCGGGGGGCCGCACGGTGCCATCTATACACAGCGGGAGGCCACACGGTGCCATCTATACACAGCGGGAGGCCGCACGGAGCCATCTATACACAGCGGGAGGCCGCACGGTGCCATCTATACACAGCGGGAGGCCGCACGGCGCCATCTATACTCAGCAGGAGGCCACACGCAGTCACGCACGCAGTCACGCACACAAACATATACAGACATATACATACACGCATAAACACATTTGAAACACAAAAATACATATAAACAGTCATCACACAATATCTGCCTGCACACACATACATACATACACATACACACACACACTCACTCTCACACGTACACACTCTCTCACACACACACACTCACCATCCCCCGGCTCGGCTCCAGTCCTCCTGGCTCCTGCTCCTCTCTGGTGTTAAGTGGCAGTGCAGGCCGGGGGCGCACTGCGTGTCGTCACAGCGCACCGGGCCGTGTCTCCTAGCAGTGACGCGGCCGGGCCAGCACACAAGGAAGTTAGCTGCTGCAGTGCTGGCCCGGCTGAAGAAGAAGCAGCGGCCGTGCACCGCTGCTGGGGGAGTGGTCCGGGGCCCCCCCCGCCACTGTCTGCCGGTATGTGCCGCGGGGCCACACATATAATGAGGGCAATCCGGCCATAGCCCCCCCGGAGCCCCGGGCCCCTGGAGACCCGAGGCCCCGGGCGGTAGCCCAGATTGCCCTCATTATAATCCGCCTATGCTTACAGGTGACGTTCTTTCTGATTGGGGTCATTCACTTTTCTCGTCTTTTTCTCGTCTTTTCCATCTGGTTCAGAATGACATAATGACATCTTCCAGCCATGACATGTATTTGCAGAGTTTATATGAGAGAACCTTTGACTTCTTCCATTTTCAGCACCATCCTCACCTATTCCCAATCCGCAAAATCCAGCCATGCTGTGCGCACCTGTGACGTGGAACAGTGATCCCAATATTGCAAAAATTGTGATTTTTCATTTTTCTTTTTTTTTATCTCATCCCCATCTTCCAAGAGCTATAACGTTTTTTTTCTGTCAATATGGCTGTATGAGGGTTTGTTTTTGCAGGACAAGTTGAACTTTTGAATGATACCATTGATTTTACCATATAGTGCACTGGAAAACGGAAAAAAACATCCAACTGCAGTGAAGTAGCAAAAAGAGTGCAATTCCACAATTCTTTTTTGGGTTTTTTATTTTATTTTTATTTATGTTTACTATATGGTAAAACTAATTTGGTAATATGATTCTCCAGGTCAGTACGAGTACGCAGATACCAAACAAGTACAGTTTATTATTTATTTAAGTGGAAAAAAAAATTCCGATATTTGTATGAAAAAAAGTTTTTGCATTTGTCACCATTTTCCGAGCCCCGTAACGTTCTCATTTTTCGTGATCTGGGGCTAAGTGAGGGCTTATTTTTTTGAGGCTTGAGCTGATGTTTTTATTGACACCTTTTTGGGGTAGATACGATGTTTTGATAAACTGTTATTGCATTTTACTACAATGTTGCGGCGGCCAAAAAAACATATGTCTGGTGTTTTGATTTTTTTCTCGTTACGCTGTTTACTGATTGGATTAATTTATTTTATATTTTTATAGATCAAACATTTATGAATGGAGCAATAACAAGTATGTGCATTTTTATTTTTTGCTATTTGTTTTATTTTTAAAGGGGCAAAAAGGGGGTGATTTGAACTTGTGTTTTATTATTGTTTTAATATTTTTTAAAACTTTTTTTTCACTTTTTACTTTATTTATTAGTCCCCTTAGGAGACTTGAAACAGGGATCATCTGACTACCTTTGCTACACATAGCAGGGCTGAAGTCCTGCTATGTATAGCAAAAATCACGATCTCCTATGAATCATAGAATCATAGAATGGTAGAGTTGGAAGGGACCTCCTGGGTCATCTGGTCCAACCCCCTGCTCAAAGCAGGATTCACTAGATCATCTCAGACAGATGTCTGTCCAGCCTCTGTTTGAAGACGTCCATTGAAGGGGAACTCACCACCTCTCGTGGCAGCCTGTTCCACTCATTAATTACCCTAACTGTCAAAAAGTTTTTTCTAATATCTAATCTGTGTCTCCTCCCATTTAGTTTCATCCCATTGCTTCTAGTCTTTCCTTGTGCAAATGAGAATAAAGATGACCCTTCTACAATGTGACAGCCCTTGACATATTTGTAGACAGCTATTAAGTCTCCTCTCAGTCTTCTTTTTTGCAAGCTAAACATTCCCAAATCCTGCAACCGTTTCTCATAGGACATGGTTTGCAGACCAGTCACCATTCTGGTCGCTCTTCTCTGAACTTGCTCCAGTTTGTCTATGTCTTTTTTAAAATGTGGTGCCCAAAACTGTACACAGTATTCCAGATGAGGTCTGACCAAAGAGGAGTAAAGACCGATAATGACTTCACGTGATCTAGACTGTATGCTTCTGTTAATACATCCCAGAATTGTATTTGCCTTTTTTGCTGCTGCATCACACTGTTGACTCATGTTCAGTCTATGATCTATTAGTATACCTAAGTCTTTTTCACATGTACTGTTGCTTAGCTCTATTCCTCCCATTCTGTATATGCTTTTTTCATTTTTATTGCCCAGATGTAGTACTTTGCATTTTTCCCTGTTAAAAACCATTCTGTTGGTTGCTGCCCACTGCTCCAGTTTATTTAGGTCTTTTTGAATCCTCTCTCTCTCTTCTCTAGTATTAGCTATCCCTCCTAGCTTTATGTCATCAGCAAATTTAATCAGTTTACCCTCAATTCCTTCATCTAAATCATTGATAAAGATGTTGAACAATACAGGTCCCAGGACGGAGCCCTGTGGTACCCCACTTGAGACATTCATCCAGCTGGATGTGAAGCCATTTACAACCACCCTTTGAGTCCGATCACTAAGCCAGTTATGAATCCACCTAACAGTTGCCTGGTCCATTGCATACTTGGTCATTTTTTCAATAAGGATGGTGTGAGATACTTTGTCAAATGCTTTGCTGAAGTCAAGATATACTATATCTACAGCATTTCCCTGATCCACCCAGTCAGTGATTCTGTCATAGAAGGAAATTAAGTTAGTCTGACATGACTTGTTAGTTACAAACCCATGCTGACTCTGGTTAATCACTTCATTCTTATCCATGTACTTACATACATGTTGTTTAATAATTTGTTCCAAGATTTTTCCTGGTATAGAAGTCAGACTCACCGGCCTATAGTTCCCTGGGTCCACCTTCTTCCCCTTTTTGAAGATAGGAACAACATTTGCTCTTCTCCAGTCTTCTGGGACTTCTCCTGTTCTCCAAGAATTTTCAAAGATTATGGAGAGTGGTTCTAAAATTTCTTCTACGATCTCCTTCAGTACTCTGGGGTGTAATTCATCTGGACCTGGAGACTTGAACTCATTTATGTTAGCTAAATATTCCCTCACAATCTTTCTGTTTACAGATAACTTGGATTCCTCTATTCCTTTAAAAGGACAGTGAAGATCAGTTGATGTTACATTTTCTTTCTGAGAGAAAACAGATGCAAAATAGGAATTAAAAAGTTCGGCCTTCTCAACATCCTCTCTTACCATTTCTCCATTTTCATCCTGTAGAAATCCTATAGCATCTTTGACTTTTCTTTTACTTTTGACATACCCCCAAAATCCTTTTTTATTGCTTTTGACATCTCTTGCAAGCCTTAATTCATTGTCAGCTTTAGCTAACCTGATACGTGCCCTACAGGATCTGCAGACTGCATTATAATCTTCTTTAGATATGCCTCCCTCTTTCCATTTAATAAACATTTTTTTCTTTCTTTTTAGCATGTGTTTAAGTTCTGTGTTCATCCATCCTGGTTTCCTTAAATGCTTCCCATTCTTCCTACTTTTCGGGATTGTTAACGATTGTGCTTTGAGAATCTCATTTTTAAAAATTTCCCATCCTTCCTGGACATTTTTGTCCTTAAGGACATCCAGCCATTGGATCCCTCCTATTCTCTTTCTGAGTCTCTTAAAATCTGCCTTTCTAAAATCTAACCTTGAAGTTTGAGTCTTCACATGTCTTCCTCCTCTAGTTATCCAAAATTCTATAATAGCATGATCGCTGCCTCCTAGGGTCCCAGCCACCTTTACCTCCTCAACCATTTCCTCCCTGTTTATAAGGATTAGATCCAAAGTAGCAGATCCCCTTGTTTTCTCCCCTACCTTTTGGAAGATAAAGTTGTCAGCAAGAGAGGATAAGAATTTGCTTGACCTGTTAGTTTTACTTGAGAGAGATTCCCAACAAATGTCTGGATAGTTGAAATCTCCCATGACCACTACGTCATATTTTTTGGAGAACTTGGTCATTTGATACATAAAGAGTTCATCCATATCTTCAGCTTGCCCAGGTGGCCTGTATTAAATGCCTACAATGGTGTCCTTTCCGTTGTTCTCTCCTTGTGTTCTTACCCAAACAGTTTCCACAGAACTCCCAGTCTCTGAAGCTTCAATGTCTGTGCAGATATACGCTTTTCTAACATACAATGCAACACCTCCTCCTCGTTTATCAAGTCTGTTTCTTGCAAATAAGTTGTATCCTTTTAGCCTTTTATTCCAATCATGTGTACCAGGAATGGGTAGTGATCTGTAGGTCTGAAGAGTCTTGATATCCTGTCAGACACATCTTTAATTTTTGCTTCTGGAAGACAGCACATTTCTCTTGAGGTTATGTCTGGTCTGCAGATAGCGGCCTCTGTTCCTCTTAGCAGGGAATCCCCCATGACCACCACTCTCCGTTTTTTCTTCACAACATTTTTCTTTCTCCATCCAGGAGGATTCTGAGGGCTTACAAGGTTATTCATTGCTGGCAAAGTCTTATCTTGCTGTATTTCTTCATGGTGCTCCTGCGAGAGAGCCTGGTACTGGTTCCTGAGCAGTATGGGTGCTGACGGCCTCTCGATCCTCCTGCTTCTGTGGGTCACATGCTTCCATTCCTCTGTTTCGTCAGGTGCAGTTCGAATTTCTTCTCTTTCTGAATCATGAAGAGATAATTCTGCTCTGTCTAAGAACTCTTCACCTTCCTTAATGATTTTCAAGGTAGTTAACCTCTCTTCTAGATTTCGCAACTTTTCCTCCAACAGGGACACAAGCTTGCATTTCTGGCATGTGAAGTTTGGCTTTTCCACTGGCAAGTCTGTGAACATGTAGCAGGATATGCAGCTCACCAAATGGCTCCTGGACTCTTCCATGTTCTTATTGTTAATGTTCTGAAAACAGTGAAAAAAGCTTAAAAAAAAAGCTTCAAAATGCGCGCGCCTACCGGCGCGCGGTTTACCGATGTCCTCTTTTCAGCTCAAACAGCCAAAATCCAGTGTTCTTTGAGCTCGCGGAGACTCTTCACTTACCCCAAAATGCAGTGGGAATATGCAAATTATCTCCTCAGGACTCCTCCCCTGGTTTGCCGATGTCCTCTTTTCAGCTCCAACAGCCAAAATCCAGTGTTCTTTGAGCTCGCGGAGACTCTTCACTTACCCCAAAATGCAGTGGGAATATGCAAATTATCTCCTCAGGACTCCTCCCCTGGTTTGAACACTGGCCACAGGCCGGCATTTACTGGAGATTCACAATAACAGGCACGGGGCTCTTCTACAGACCCCTAGCTGTCATGACAATCCATCGGCACCCAGCGATCACATGACAGGGGCGCCAATGGGCGGGACTTGTGATGTGGGACTTGTGTTAAATGCCGCTGACAGAGATCCACCCGCAGCTGTTAGAGGCACTTGATGGCTGATTAAATCAGCCATCAAGTACAGAGAAATATGCGGGTTCCAGCGCTGAGCCTGCATCAAAGGCAGGCACATGACAAATGACATATAAATACATCATTGGTTGTGAAGGGGTTAAAGTAATAATGCACCCGAAAAAAGCAATAATGCATCCTAAGTGCCCCAATGAAAACTAATAATTCCCCAATTTTAAACTAATAATGTTCTTTGAACGTCCTCACAGCTCCCAACAGCCCTCTATATAGAGTAAGTGTCATGCAAGGTGTGGGAAAGACTCAGTGCAACACAAAGGGAAGAGGGGAAGGAAACCCAAACACTAGGGAAAGTTGAAGTGGAGACCCCTTGGCTGATCTAATAATACCCTGCCAACCCTACTGTTCTGATATTGGTTCCACACCAATCCCCGAGCAGGAACCTAAACCCTGTATATCCCTAGAGCTAGGCCCTAGATAGGGAGGGGGAGGGGTAAGCAGTGGTCAGGCCCCACTACAAACTAAAGACAACAAAGAAGACAAATGTAAGAAAGTCCCTTACTGAGAACTGGAAGAGCTGGGAAAAGAGTGTAGACAATTCTTCAAAGCAGAGAATGAAGTTTATTCAGAGATAAGTGGCAGAACAGTTCAGAATTCAGGCAGGGAAAATACACTGGCACTCGCAGGTGACCAAACACAGCATTAGGATATCTGGCGATGGTCTGGCCATGGTGTGCCTTCGGTCACGCAATGGTCTGCCTTGGCGATGGTCTGCCCCGAACAACAGTATCGGAGCCTTTTTATGCATAGCTTAAACAAAGGAACTACATATTGCTGCAAAAGGCGTATACATGATAACATCACACTGCAGGGAAGACGGGGAAGACGTGTATTGTAGAACAACAAAGTGATAATGCAACATGACAATATTTATGACTATTTTTACCAAACTCCATTACAATCCATAAATCCCCATGTCTCTCTTAAGTAATGACATGAATCCTCATAATTCTCCCCATATTGACAACTGTATTGTCCTAATTTCCATACTCCAATTACAATGACACTTTACTACCATATAACACCATTTATTTACTTTCTAATTGACCTGCAGCTGCTCCCATTAACCTTTGTGTATACTGCCATACCTGATAATGACACTGACATAATTTTATGGCTGCATTGTGGGGAGAGCACATAGAACATTGTGACATACAGACGTAGTGCTGTTTCTTCCAAAGCATCCAGCAACTGTTACAAATAACACAAGAACAGGAGACAGGAAGTGTTGTGCTTCAGAAGCATCCAACAACTAGAGAGGTTATCACAGTCACAGGAGACAGGGAGTGTTTTAGCAGAGCCCCAGGGGGATTGTGGGGAACTTGTTACTGTAGTCTGGCTGAAGCCGCAGAGAAAGGTGGTGTGTTATCTGGATCTGACAGAAGGCAACTGAACAGGATTCAGATCAGGAGAGAAACTAAACACAGGTCAGATAAACTCCCTGAACTAGCGGTGCATAAAATTATCAGGTAGGAAGATAAGGACTGGAAGGAACTGTGTCACAGGGTTTATCTCCTTCATCAAACCCCCAACCCCCCCTCCATCTCCATGCAGGATAAAAAATGCTGTATACTATTGTGTCCTTGTGAAGCAAAAACCTGTGGTTGTGTATGCATAGAAGTGTGCTGCTAAGAGATCTAATCTGTGCTGAATTATGCTACTGAAGAGACTGTAATACTGTGACTTGTGAAGAAACTAGTGTATTGTTACTGGAGCCGGTTGCTCAAGAAACTCAGACTGTACTGTAATGAAGATTGTTGCTGTAATATCCCTGAATTGCACTGGCTGTGCTTCAGATTAAATTCCACTGTTAAACTATTGAAAAAAACTCTTGTCAGATGTGTCAGGTCAGCAGTTTAATCTATCATGTGCCTGAGAGAAGCTGCAGCCTATGGCCGCCCTGAGTAACGGTTCCCCCAGGATTCCAAAGAATTCATGAAACCTGTCTCACCCTATCTGAACCTAGCGGTGTGCATGTAACATTGGTGGCCCGTATGGGGAATCCTGAGCGGGAATTAGCATGTAGAGGGAGAAGAGGAAAAGTGTCTGGAAAAACACAGCAGCACAGCACCTCAACTCAACTCTGCTACACCAGTTAAAGGGGACCAGGCCTAAAGAAAACTCACTAGCAGCAATGGATGTGGAAATACAAATGGACAGAATTAGTGAGCTGCTTCTTCAGTTAACCTGTGAAGAATTGAGAACAGTAGCAGAACATACAGTACAGACCAAAAGTTTGGACACACCTTCTCATTTAAAGATTTTTCTGTATTTTCATGACTATGAAAATTGTACATTCACACTGAAGGCAACAAAACTATGAATTACCACATGTGGAATTATATACTTAACAAAAAATTGTGAAACATCTGAAAATATGTCTTATATTCTAGGTTCTTCAAAGTAGCCACCTTTTGCTTTGATGACTGCTTTGCACACTCTTGGCATTCTCTTGATGAGCTTCAAGAGGTAGTCACCGGAAATGGTCTTCACTTCACAGTTGTGCCCTGTCAGGTTTAATAAGTGGGATTTCTTGCCTTATAAATGGGGTTGGGACCATCAGTTGTGTTGTGCAGAAGTCTGGTGGATACACAGCTAATAGTCCTACTGAATAGACTGTTAGAATTTGTATTATGGCAAGAAAAAAGCAGCTAAGTAAAGAAAAACGAGTGGCCATCATTACTTTAAGAAATGAAGGTCAATCAGTGCGAAAAATTGGGAAAACTTTGAAAGTGTCCCCAAGTGCAGTTGCAAAAACCATCAAGCGCTACAAAGAAACTGCTTCTGAGGATAAGTTTATCCGAGTCACCAGCCTCAGAAATCGCAGGTTAACAGCAGCTCAGATTAGAGACCAGGTCAATGCCACACAGAGTTCTAGCAGCAGACACATCTCTACAACAACTGTTAAGAGGAGACTTTGTGCAGCAGGCCTTCATGGTAAAATAGCTGCTAGGAAACCACTGCTAATGACAGGCAACAAGCAGAAGAGACTTGTTTGGGCTAAAGAACACAAGTAATGGACATTAGACCAGTGGAAATCTGTGCTTTGGTCTGATGAGTCCAAATTTGAGATCTTTGGTTCCAACCACCGTCTTTGTGCGAAGCAGAAAAGGTGAACGGATGGACTCTACATGCCTGGTTCCCACCGTCAAGCATGGAGGAGGAGGTGTGATGGTGTGGGGGTGCTCTGCTGGTAACACTGTTGGGGATTTATTCAAAATTGAAGGCATACTGAACCAGCATGGCTACCACAGCATCTTGCTGCACCATGCTATTCCATCCGGTTTGCGTTTAGTTGGACCATCATTTATTTTTCAACAGGACAATGACCCCAAACACACCTCCAGATTGTGTAAGGGCTATTTGACCAAGAAGTAGAGTGATGGGGTGCTACGCCAGATGACCTGGCCTCCACAGTCACCAGACCTGAACCCAATCGAGATGGTTTGGGGTGAGCTGGACCGCTGAGTGAAGGCAAAAGGGACAACAAGTGCTAAGCATCTCTGGGAACTCCTTCAAGATTGTTGGAAGACCATTTCCGGTGACTACCTCTTGAAGCTCATCAAGAGAATGCCAAGAGTGTGCAAAGCAGTCATCAAAGCAAAAGGTGGCTACTTTGAAGAACCTAGAATATAAGACATATTTTCAGTTGTTTCACACTTTTTTGTTAAGTATATAATTCCACATGTGTTAATTCATATTTTTGATGCCTTCAGTGTGAATGTACAATTTTCATAGTCATGAAAATACAGAAAAATCTTTAAATAAGAAGGTGTGTCCAAACTTTTGGTCTGTACTGTATAAAGATGTCAGAATAACAGATTTCTAAAGCTAACAACTGCAGGCAACTGTTAGCTGCGATTAATGCAAAAGTGGATGAGCTGGGGGAGAAAGAAGCTGAAGACATCATAGGGATGTTCCTCCAGGAGCTAACACAGTTTTTCACCAGGTTGAAGTTGGAGGATGGAGGGGCGGCACCAATTAACAAAAGCGGGAATCTCCGGCCGCAGACAGAAGTACAGGAATTGAAAGAACAATTCAAAGCCCTAACAACAGCCCTGCAGAAATCGACCAAAACCTCTGAACGGGTGACAGACAGAACCTTTACCCTGCTTGGGTTAGATAAATCAGGAAGACAGTCATCTATAACACCACAAATCACCATAAGGAAAGAATTCAAGATCCTGGGACAGATTGGAGAGTGTGAACAGAAAGAAAAACTGTCTTATATGAACTTGTTGCACCAGATCGATGCTGGCTTACAGAAAGGCTACCAGCGAGATGAGATTGTTGAAGGGGTGGTGAAAGCGATCGACCCCAGGACTGAACCTCCGTAGTATGCTAGAATTGAAGAGTCAATTGACCTTGCAACAGCTGAAGATGATTTTAAAAGGGCACTATAAAGAAGGGAGTACTTCAGAATTGTTCCACCGACTCATTAACCTCTCACAGAAAAATAATGAATCACCCCAAAGTTTCTTGTTCAGAGCAATTGAACTGAAGGATAGACTGTTGTTTGCATACAGAGATGTAGAAGTGGAGAAGTTTAATGCTGTGCTAGTTCTGAAGAAGTTATTGAGATCATTGGGAACAGGGTTAATCAGCAAAGACATCAAGTTGCAGCTGAAACAATACCTAGAAGATCCTGGCATTCTGGATGACGTCCTAATTGAAAAAATAAATGAGGCAGCTAGTTTGGAGTCAGAGAGTGAACACAAGTCAGGGACGCTGGTGGTGGATGCAATTGCGACATCACTTGCCAAACCCAACGCCGTGGTGGAAAATGTGATTCATAGAGTAAAGAGAGCACATAATACAATGGACCTAAAAGGAAGTCAAGGTAAGCTGGCGCCCAACCATCATCCCTGCAAACCAAATGGTGGGGATGAGGTGTGGAGTCCGGGTAGAACCGGGAAGAAGAGTCCAGAAAAGACTTTTCATGCCAAAAGACTCCTCAGAACTTCCACCATCAAGGGTTTTTTGAAGAGTCCAGTAGACCCTTGACAGCATTTATCACACCGTGGGGGTTATATGAGTGGATCCGCATACCTTTTGGACTCAGTTCAGCTCCAGCAGAATTTCAGAGGAGCATGGAGACCTATTTGGAAGGATCGAGGGACAATATCTGCCAGTCATACTTGTATGACAATGTGGTACACAGCAAAACCTTCCATTAGCATGTTGAACACGTGAGGACCATATTACAGCGGTATCAACAACATGAAGTTAAGTTAACCGAAAAGAAGTGTGAACTGTTCAAAAGGCAAGTCAGATTTCTATGGAAAATTGTGTCCAGAGAAGGATATACCATGGACCCAGTAGAAATTGCTTCGGTACTGGCCTTAAAAGACAAACAGCCCTCTACTGTCCGGGAGTTGAGGCAGATCTTAGAATTACTCTCCTACTATTGTATTTACATTCGGAACTTCTCCAGGATTGCCACCCCACTATACATCCTCTTGGGGGGGACAAGAAAAAGAAGAACGCGGGGAGAACCTGGCTTAAAAGAAACAATGCCGTTTCGTCCCAACAGCCCATTCTCTGGACATCAGACCACCAGGAGGTATTGGAAGAACTAGTAGACTACCTGGTAAAGCCATCCATCTTGTGATATTCTGATTTCAATTTACCATTTGTTCTTCATTGTGACGCTTCCCAAGTTGGACTGGGAGCTGCATCAAGCATCAAGATGGAAAGTTGAGAGTCATTGGTTACGGTTCTAGAAAGTTGACAGATGCCGAGAAGCATTACCATCTACATTCCGGAAAACTGGAGTTCCTGGCATTGAAATGGGCTATCTGTGAACAATTTAGAGATTATTAGTGATGAGCGAACGCGCTCGCCACTACTCAGTACTCGCCCGAGCATCATGGTGCTCGACAAGCTGGGCGCTCAGCGAGTATTTCCGGGTTGCTCGGGCGGGAACTCGGGTCCCCTCCCTGCATGTTTGGCGCTCTTTAGAGAGCCAATGAACATGCAGGGTTTGCCTGCCATGCACTGTAATGCCGTAGCCATGTTGGTTGTGGGCATTACAGTGATTGGCTGGCCGCACAGCGTCATCAGATCTATATCAGACCTGGCGCCGCCATGCTCGTCACAGTCACTCTGGATCAGACAGTGTAGGGAGAGGTGCTGCTGAGCTAGGGAGAGATTTGCTTGTGTTTTAGGTAGTGTAGGGAGAAAAAACATATATTACACATATCCATCTTAACAAACAGTCCTTTTGAGGACTAACTAATCCATCTGCAGAGATATCAGGCAGGCAGTGTATATAGGCAGGCAGGGTATATAACAGACTGCAGTGCACATAGGACAAGAGGCTCCATTCCTATTCTGCCTTCTGCTGCTGTTAGATATTTCTATACAAAGGCCCAGGTCTCAGGGGCCAGGAAAAATTTTTTTTGCATCTTAATCCTCATAATTTGCTTAAAAAGCAATTCAGAGAACACCGTTTTTCCACGCCATTTGCTTGTTGGCACTGCAGAATACAGCCAGGTCCTTTTCATATTACAGCGCTAAAAATCCAGCTATTTAAAACTGTGTTTTCTCCATCATACGGATCACATATACATTTGCAGAAAATACTGCCATTTCTTGCCTGCATTAAAAAAAATTTCAGTGTGTCAGCACAGTTTTTGACACTGGTTTGCTGTATAAAAGTTACCTACAGGCCAGGTATTTAAAACTGTGTTTTCTTCGTCACACGGATCACATATACGTTTTCAGAAAATACTGCCATTTCTGGCCTCCATTAAAAAAAAATTTCAGTGTGTCAGTGAAGCAATTGACACCAGATTGCTGTTCAAAATAGTTACCTACAGGCCAGGTATTTAAAACTGTGTTTTCTTCGTCACACGGATCACATATACTTTTTCAGAAAATACTGCCATTTCTGGCCTCCATTAAAAAATTCTTTCAATGTGTCAGTGAAGAAATTCACAGCAGTTTGCTGTTCAAACTACTTACCTACAGGCCAGGTATTTAAAACTGTGTTTTCTCCGTCAAACGGCTCACATATAAGTTCGCTCCAAACTCAGTGATTTGTAGTGAGCGTGGAAGATACTATCCTCCATTTAAAATGGGCAAGGCATGTGGCAAGGGACGGGGAACTGCACGTGATGGTAATAGTGCATGCAGAGGCTGAGGACAAGGCCGTGGGCAAGCCGAAATTGTGCCACAACAAGCACCCACATATTCTCGTCTGACCTTCTTGTCCCAATTTCTAGGGGACCGCAGCACACCACTATTGAACCCAGAGCAGTGTCTAAAGGCTGTTGGTTGGATAGCGCACAATTCTTCCAGTCACTTAGCCACCGCCACCACCACCCTGTCTTCCACACGGTCAAGTCTCAGTAGCCGTGAGTCTCGACCGCATATTCCTCACCCTGATCCTCCTTCCTCCCACCATGCCGAATACCGAGAGAAAACTTATCCCACACTTGGACACTCTGAAAAGCTGTTCACTTTTCCACTTATAGATTCGGGCCTCTCGCCCGGTCCACTTGAGGCGGGGCAAGAGGAGATCGCGTGTAGCGATGCCCAAATATTTGAGCAGCCACGGTCACACGAAGGTGACGGTGGGAAAGTGTCACAAGAGGTGGACGATGATGAGACACAATTGCCAGAAATAATGAACAAATAAAGTAGCACACTGTAACACTGAGTATATAGATGTGAAATATGAAATATGAATAGCATAACTGCTGTAAAAAATAGAAATAAATGAAAAATTTTTTGAAAATTTTTTTTAGCGCATGAAATATGAAGTATGGAAAATGAATAGCATTACTGCTGTAAATAAATGAGAAATCTTAGCGCATAAATTGGCCAATTCATGTGTACCTGACAGCCGCGGTAAGGCGTTTCTCGATGTCAGGACCTACCAATGTGAATACCTCTCTAAGAAACCTCCGTCTGCTTATGTGTGGGAAAGACAGATCCTGATGCATTTAAAACCACCTGCGGCATGGGGGTGGGGGTGGAGTGCTCAGTCAACGCTAAATCTAGTAACAAAGAAAATGACGGCACTTCCACTACAAAAACTAGGTGTGAACAGGTGCTTACTAAGAGCAGCTACCTCCATATATAATGAACAAATAAAGTAGCACACTGTAACACTGAGTATATAGATGTGAAATATGAAATATGAATAGCATAACTGCTGTAAAAAATAGAAATAAATGAAAAATTTTTTGAAATTTTTTTTTAGCGCATGAAATATGAAGTATGGAAAATGAATAGCATTACTGCTGTAAATAAATGAGAAATCTTAGCGCATAAATTGGCCAATTCATGTGTACCTGACAGCCGCGGTAAGGCGTTTCTCGATGTCAGGACCTACCAATGTGAATACCTCTCTAAGAAACCTCCGTCTGCTTATGTGTGGGAAAGACAGATCCTGATGCATTTAAAACCACCTGCGGCATGGGGGTGGGGGTGGAGTGCTCAGTCAACGCTAAATCTAGTAACAAAGAAAATGACGGCACTTCCACTACAAAAACTAGGTGTGAACAGGTGCTTACTAAGAGCAGCTACCTCCATATATAATGAACAAATAAAGTAGCACACTGTAACACTGAGTATATAGATGTGAAATATGAAATATGAATAGCATAACTGCTGTAAAAAATAGAAATAAATGAAAAATTTTTTGAAAATTTTTTTTAGCGCATGAAATATGAAGTATGGAAAATGAATAGCATTACTGCTGTAAATAAATGAGAAATCTTAGCGCATAAATTGGCCAATTCATGTGTACCTGACAGCCGCGGTAAGGCGTTTCTCGATGTCAGGACCTACCAATGTGAATACCTCTCTAAGAAACCTCCGTCTGCTTATGTGTGGGAAAGACAGATCCTGATGCATTTAAAACCACCTGCGGCATGGGGGTGGGGGTGGAGTGCTCAGTCAACGCTAAATCTAGTAACAAAGAAAATGACGGCACTTCCACTACAAAAACTAGGTGTGAACAGGTGCTTACTAAGAGCAGCTACCTCCATATATAATGAACAAATAAAGTAGCACACTGTAACACTGAGTATATAGATGTGAAATATGAAATATGAATAGCATAACTGCTGTAAAAAATAGAAATAAATGAAAAATTTTTTGAAAATTTTTTTTAGCGCATGAAATATGAAGTATGGAAAATGAATAGCATTACTGCTGTAAATAAATGAGAAATCTTAGCGCATAAATTGGCCAATTCATGTGTACCTGACAGCCGCGGTAAGGCGTTTCTCGATGTCAGGACCTACCAATGTGAATACCTCTCTAAGAAACCTCCGTCTGCTTATGTGTGGGAAAGACAGATCCTGATGCATTTAAAACCACCTGCGGCATGGGGGTGGGGGTGGAGTGCTCAGTCAACGCTAAATCTAGTAACAAAGAAAATGACGGCACTTCCACTACAAAAACTAGGTGTGAACAGGTGCTTACTAAGAGCAGCTACCTCCATATATAATGAACAAATAAAGTAGCACACTGTAACACTGAGTATATAGATGTGAAATATGAAATATGAATAGCATAACTGCTGTAAAAAATAGAAATAAATGAAAAATTTTTTGAAAATTTTTTTTAGCGCATGAAATATGAAGTATGGAAAATGAATAGCATTACTGCTGTAAATAAATGAGAAATCTTAGCGCATAAATTGGCCAATTCATGTGTACCTGACAGCCGCGGTAAGGCGTTTCTCGATGTCAGGACCTACCAATGTGAATACCTCTCTAAGAAACCTCCGTCTGCTTATGTGTGGGAAAGACAGATCCTGATGCATTTAAAACCACCTGCGGCATGGGGGTGGGGGTGGAGTGCTCAGTCAACGCTAAATCTAGTAACAAAGAAAATGACGGCACTTCCACTACAAAAACTAGGTGTGAACAGGTGCTTACTAAGAGCAGCTACCTCCATATATAATGAACAAATAAAGTAGCACACTGTAACACTGAGTATATAGATGTGAAATATGAAATATGAATAGCATAACTGCTGTAAAAAATAGAAATAAATGAAAAATTTTTTGAAAATTTTTTTTAGCGCATGAAATATGAAGTATGGAAAATGAATAGCATTACTGCTGTAAATAAATGAGAAATCTTAGCGCATAAATTGGCCAATTCATGTGTACCTGACAGCCGCGGTAAGGCGTTTCTCGATGTCAGGACCTACCAATGTGAATACCTCTCTAAGAAACCTCCGTCTGCTTATGTGTGGGAAAGACAGATCCTGATGCATTTAAAACCACCTGCGGCATGGGGGTGGGGGTGGAGTGCTCAGTCAACGCTAAATCTAGTAACAAAGAAAATGACGGCACTTCCACTACAAAAACTAGGTGTGAACAGGTGCTTACTAAGAGCAGCTACCTCCATATATAATGAACAAATAAAGTAGCACACTGTAACACTGAGTATATAGATGTGAAATATGAAATATGAATAGCATAACTGCTGTAAAAAATAGAAATAAATGAAAAATTTTTTTTTTTGAAAATTTTTTTTAGCGCATGAAATATGAAGTATGGAAAATGAATAGCATTACTGCTGTAAATAAATGAGAAATCTTAGCGCATAAATTGGCCAATTCATGTGTACCTGACAGCCGCGGTAAGGCGTTTCTCGATGTCAGGACCTACCAATGTGAATACCTCTCTAAGAAACCTCCGTCTGCTTATGTGTGGGAAAGACAGATCCTGATGCATTTAAAACCACCTGCGGCATGGGGGTGGGGGTGGAGTGCTCAGTCAACGCTAAATCTAGTAACAAAGAAAATGACGGCACTTCCACTACAAAAACTAGGTGTGAACAGGTGCTTACTAAGAGCAGCTACCTCCATATATAATGAACAAATAAAGTAGCACACTGTAACACTGAGTATATAGATGTGAAATATGAAATATGAATAGCATAACTGCTGTAAAAAATAGAAATAAATGAAAAATTTTTTGAAAATTTTTTTTTTTAGCGCATGAAATATGAAGTATGGAAAATGAATAGCATTACTGCTGTAAATAAATGAGAAATCTTAGCGCATAAATTGGCCAATTCATGTGTACCTGACAGCCGCGGTAAGGCGTTTCTCGATGTCAGGACCTACCAATGTGAATACCTCTCTAAGAAACCTCCGTCTGCTTATGTGTGGGAAAGACAGATCCTGATGCATTTAAAACCACCTGCGGCATGGGGGTGGGGGTGGAGTGCTCAGTCAACGCTAAATCTAGTAACAAAGAAAATGACGGCACTTCCACTACAAAAACTAGGTGTGAACAGGTGCTTACTAAGAGCAGCTACCTCCATATATAATGAACAAATAAAGTAGCACACTGTAACACTGAGTATATAGATGTGAAATATGAAATATGAATAGCATAACTGCTGTAAAAAATAGAAATAAATGAAAAATTTTTTTAAAAATTTTTTTTAGCGCATGAAATATGAAGTATGGAAAATGAATAGCATTACTGCTGTAAATAAATGAGAAATCTTAGCGCATAAATTGGCCAATTCATGTGTACCTGACAGCCGCGGTAAGGCGTTTCTCGATGTCAGGACCTACCAATGTGAATACCTCTCTAAGAAACCTCCGTCTGCTTATGTGTGGGAAAGACAGATCCTGATGCATTTAAAACCACCTGCGGCATGGGGGTGGGGGTGGAGTGCTCAGTCAACGCTAAATCTAGTAACAAAGAAAATGACGGCACTTCCACTACAAAAACTAGGTGTGAACAGGTGCTTACTAAGAGCAGCTACCTCCATATATAATGAACAAATAAAGTAGCACACTGTAACACTGAGTATATAGATGTGAAATATGAAATATGAATAGCATAACTGCTGTAAAAAATAGAAATAAATGAAAAATTTTTTGAAAATTTTTTTTAGCGCATGAAATATGAAGTATGGAAAATGAATAGCATTACTGCTGTAAATAAATGAGAAATCTTAGCGCATAAATTGGCCAATTCATGTGTACCTGACAGCCGCGGTAAGGCGTTTCTCGATGTCAGGACCTACCAATGTGAATACCTCTCTAAGAAACCTCCGTCTGCTTATGTGTGGGAAAGACAGATCCTGATGCATTTAAAACCACCTGCGGCATGGGGGTGGGGGTGGAGTGCTCAGTCAACGCTAAATCTAGTAACAAAGAAAATGACGGCACTTCCACTACAAAAACTAGGTGTGAACAGGTGCTTACTAAGAGCAGCTACCTCCATATATAATGAACAAATAAAGTAGCACACTGTAACACTGAGTATATAGATGTGAAATATGAAATATGAATAGCATAACTGCTGTAAAAAATAGAAATAAATGAAAAATTTTTTGAAAATTTTTTTTAGCGCATGAAATATGAAGTATGGAAAATGAATAGCATTACTGCTGTAAATAAATGAGAAATCTTAGCGCATAAATTGGCCAATTCATGTGTACCTGACAGCCGCGGTAAGGCGTTTCTCGATGTCAGGACCTACCAATGTGAATACCTCTCTAAGAAACCTCCGTCTGCTTATGTGTGGGAAAGACAGATCCTGATGCATTTAAAACCACCTGCGGCATGGGGGTGGGGGTGGAGTGCTCAGTCAACGCTAAATCTAGTAACAAAGAAAATGACGGCACTTCCACTACAAAAACTAGGTGTGAACAGGTGCTTACTAAGAGCAGCTACCTCCATATATAATGAACAAATAAAGTAGCACACTGTAACACTGAGTATATAGATGTGAAATATGAAATATGAATAGCATAACTGCTGTAAAAAATAGAAATAAATGAAAAATTTTTTTTGAAAATTTTTTTTAGCGCATGAAATATGAAGTATGGAAAATGAATAGCATTACTGCTGTAAATAAATGAGAAATCTTAGCGCATAAATTGGCCAATTCATGTGTACCTGACAGCCGCGGTAAGGCGTTTCTCGATGTCAGGACCTACCAATGTGAATACCTCTCTAAGAAACCTCCGTCTGCTTATGTGTGGGAAAGACAGATCCTGATGCATTTAAAACCACCTGCGGCATGGGGGTGGGGGTGGAGTGCTCAGTCAACGCTAAATCTAGTAACAAAGAAAATGACGGCACTTCCACTACAAAAACTAGGTGTGAACAGGTGCTTACTAAGAGCAGCTACCTCCATATATAATGAACAAATAAAGTAGCACACTGTAACACTGAGTATATAGATGTGAAATATGAAATATGAATAGCATAACTGCTGTAAAAAATAGAAATAAATGAAAAATTTTTTGAAAATTTTTTTTAGCGCATGAAATATGAAGTATGGAAAATGAATAGCATTACTGCTGTAAATAAATGAGAAATCTTAGCGCATAAATTGGCCAATTCATGTGTACCTAATCTTTGTTACTAGATTTAGCGTTGACTGAGCACTCCACCCCCACCCCCATGCCGCAGGTGGTTTTAAATGCATCAGGATCTGTCTTTCCCACACATAAGCAGACGGAGGTTTCTTAGAGAGGTATTCACATTGGTAGGTCCTGACATCGAGAAACGCCTTACCGCGGCTGTCAGGTACACATGAATTGGCCAATTTATGCGCTAAGATTTCTCATTTATTTACAGCAGTAATGCTATTCATTTTCCATACTTCATATTTCATGCGCTAAAAAAAATTTTCAAAAATTTTTCATTTATTTCTATTTTTTACAGCAGTTATGCTATTCATATTTCATATTTCACATCTATATACTCAGTGTTACAGTGTGCTACTTTATTTGTTCATTATATATGGAGGTAGCTGCTCTTAGTAAGCACCTGTTCACACCTAGTTTTTGTAGTGGAAGTGCCGTCATTTTCTTTGTTACTAGATTTAGCGTTGACTGAGCACTCCACCCCCACCCCCATGCCGCAGGTGGTTTTAAATGCATCAGGATCTGTCTTTCCCACACATAAGCAGACGGAGGTTTCTTAGAGAGGTATTCACATTGGTAGGTCCTGACATCGAGAAACGCCTTACCGCGGCTGTCAGGTACACATGAATTGGCCAATTTATGCGCTAAGATTTCTCATTTATTTACAGCAGTAATGCTATTCATTTTCCATACTTCATATTTCATGCGCTAAAAAAAATTTTCAAAAATTTTTCATTTATTTCTATTTTTTACAGCAGTTATGCTATTCATATTTCATATTTCACATCTATATACTCAGTGTTACAGTGTGCTACTTTATTTGTTCATTATATATGGAGGTAGCTGCTCTTAGTAAGCACCTGTTCACACCTAGTTTTTGTAGTGGAAGTGCCGTCATTTTCTTTGTTACTAGATTTAGCGTTGACTGAGCACTCCACCCCCACCCCCATGCCGCAGGTGGTTTTAAATGCATCAGGATCTGTCTTTCCCACACATAAGCAGACGGAGGTTTCTTAGAGAGGTATTCACATTGGTAGGTCCTGACATCGAGAAACGCCTTACCGCGGCTGTCAGGTACACATGAATTGGCCAATTTATGCGCTAAGATTTCTCATTTATTTACAGCAGTAATGCTATTCATTTTCCATACTTCATATTTCATGCGCTAAAAAAAATTTTCAAAAAATTTTTCATTTATTTCTATTTTTTACAGCAGTTATGCTATTCATATTTCATATTTCACATCTATATACTCAGTGTTACAGTGTGCTACTTTATTTGTTCATTATATATGGAGGTAGCTGCTCTTAGTAAGCACCTGTTCACACCTAGTTTTTGTAGTGGAAGTGCCGTCATTTTCTTTGTTACTAGATTTAGCGTTGACTGAGCACTCCACCCCCACCCCCATGCCGCAGGTGGTTTTAAATGCATCAGGATCTGTCTTTCCCACACATAAGCAGACGGAGGTTTCTTAGAGAGGTATTCACATTGGTAGGTCCTGACATCGAGAAACGCCTTACCGCGGCTGTCAGGTACACATGAATTGGCCAATTTATGCGCTAAGATTTCTCATTTATTTACAGCAGTAATGCTATTCATTTTCCATACTTCATATTTCATGCGCTAAAAAAAATTTTCAAAAAATTTTTCATTTATTTCTATTTTTTACAGCAGTTATGCTATTCATATTTCATATTTCACATCTATATACTCAGTGTTACAGTGTGCTACTTTATTTGTTCATTATATATGGAGGTAGCTGCTCTTAGTAAGCACCTGTTCACACCTAGTTTTTGTAGTGGAAGTGCCGTCATTTTCTTTGTTACTA
This sequence comes from Phyllobates terribilis, assembly GCF_046119375.1. Classification (NCBI taxonomy): domain Eukaryota; kingdom Metazoa; phylum Chordata; class Amphibia; order Anura; family Dendrobatidae; genus Phyllobates; species Phyllobates terribilis. Next base: position 184,934,893 of record NW_027362767.1, on the reverse strand, counting down.
GATTTAGCGTTGACTGAGCACTCCACCCCCACCCCCATGCCGCAGGTGGTTTTAAATGCATCAGGATCTGTCTTTCCCACACATAAGCAGACGGAGGTTTCTTAGAGAGGTATTCACATTGGTAGGTCCTGACATCGAGAAACGCCTTACCGCGGCTGTCAGGTACACATGAATTGGCCAATTTATGCGCTAAGATTTCTCATTTATTTACAGCAGTAATGCTATTCATTTTCCATACTTCATATTTCATGCGCTAAAAAAAATTTTCAAAAAATTTTTCATTTATTTCTATTTTTTACAGCAGTTATGCTATTCATATTTCATATTTCACATCTATATACTCAGTGTTACAGTGTGCTACTTTATTTGTTCATTATATATGGAGGTAGCTGCTCTTAGTAAGCACCTGTTCACACCTAGTTTTTGTAGTGGAAGTGCCGTCATTTTCTTTGTTACTAGATTTAGCGTTGACTGAGCACTCCACCCCCACCCCCATGCCGCAGGTGGTTTTAAATGCATCAGGATCTGTCTTTCCCACACATAAGCAGACGGAGGTTTCTTAGAGAGGTATTCACATTGGTAGGTCCTGACATCGAGAAACGCCTTACCGCGGCTGTCAGGTACACATGAATTGGCCAATTTATGCGCTAAGATTTCTCATTTATTTACAGCAGTAATGCTATTCATTTTCCATACTTCATATTTCATGCGCTAAAAAAAATTTTCAAAAAATTTTTCATTTATTTCTATTTTTTACAGCAGTTATGCTATTCATATTTCATATTTCACATCTATATACTCAGTGTTACAGTGTGCTACTTTATTTGTTCATTATATATGGAGGTAGCTGCTCTTAGTAAGCACCTGTTCACACCTAGTTTTTGTAGTGGAAGTGCCGTCATTTTCTTTGTTACTAGATTTAGCGTTGACTGAGCACTCCACCCCCACCCCCATGCCGCAGGTGGTTTTAAATGCATCAGGATCTGTCTTTCCCACACATAAGCAGACGGAGGTTTCTTAGAGAGGTATTCACATTGGTAGGTCCTGACATCGAGAAACGCCTTACCGCGGCTGTCAGGTACACATGAATTGGCCAATTTATGCGCTAAGATTTCTCATTTATTTACAGCAGTAATGCTATTCATTTTCCATACTTCATATTTCATGCGCTAAAAAAAATTTTCAAAAAATTTTTCATTTATTTCTATTTTTTACAGCAGTTATGCTATTCATATTTCATATTTCACATCTATATACTCAGTGTTACAGTGTGCTACTTTATTTGTTCATTATATATGGAGGTAGCTGCTCTTAGTAAGCACCTGTTCACACCTAGTTTTTGTAGTGGAAGTGCCGTCATTTTCTTTGTTACTAGATTTAGCGTTGACTGAGCACTCCACCCCCACCCCCATGCCGCAGGTGGTTTTAAATGCATCAGGATCTGTCTTTCCCACACATAAGCAGACGGAGGTTTCTTAGAGAGGTATTCACATTGGTAGGTCCTGACATCGAGAAACGCCTTACCGCGGCTGTCAGGTACACATGAATTGGCCAATTTATGCGCTAAGATTTCTCATTTATTTACAGCAGTAATGCTATTCATTTTCCATACTTCATATTTCATGCGCTAAAAAAAATTTTCAAAAAATTTTTCATTTATTTCTATTTTTTACAGCAGTTATGCTATTCATATTTCATATTTCACATCTATATACTCAGTGTTACAGTGTGCTACTTTATTTGTTCATTATATATGGAGGTAGCTGCTCTTAGTAAGCACCTGTTCACACCTAGTTTTTGTAGTGGAAGTGCCGTCATTTTCTTTGTTACTAGATTTAGCGTTGACTGAGCACTCCACCCCCACCCCCATGCCGCAGGTGGTTTTAAATGCATCAGGATCTGTCTTTCCCACACATAAGCAGACGGAGGTTTCTTAGAGAGGTATTCACATTGGTAGGTCCTGACATCGAGAAACGCCTTACCGCGGCTGTCAGGTACACATGAATTGGCCAATTTATGCGCTAAGATTTCTCATTTATTTACAGCAGTAATGCTATTCATTTTCCATACTTCATATTTCATGCGCTAAAAAAAATTTTCAAAAAATTTTTCATTTATTTCTATTTTTTACAGCAGTTATGCTATTCATATTTCATATTTCACATCTATATACTCAGTGTTACAGTGTGCTACTTTATTTGTTCATTATATATGGAGGTAGCTGCTCTTAGTAAGCACCTGTTCACACCTAGTTTTTGTAGTGGAAGTGCCGTCATTTTCTTTGTTACTAGATTTAGCGTTGACTGAGCACTCCACCCCCACCCCCATGCCGCAGGTGGTTTTAAATGCATCAGGATCTGTCTTTCCCACACATAAGCAGACGGAGGTTTCTTAGAGAGGTATTCACATTGGTAGGTCCTGACATCGAGAAACGCCTTACCGCGGCTGTCAGGTACACATGAATTGGCCAATTTATGCGCTAAGATTTCTCATTTATTTACAGCAGTAATGCTATTCATTTTCCATACTTCATATTTCATGCGCTAAAAAAAAAAATTTTCAAAAAATTTTTCATTTATTTCTATTTTTTACAGCAGTTATGCTATTCATATTTCATATTTCACATCTATATACTCAGTGTTACAGTGTGCTACTTTATTTGTTCATTATATATGGAGGTAGCTGCTCTTAGTAAGCACCTGTTCACACCTAGTTTTTGTAGTGGAAGTGCCGTCATTTTCTTTGTTACTAGATTTAGCGTTGACTGAGCACTCCACCCCCACCCCCATGCCGCAGGTGGTTTTAAATGCATCAGGATCTGTCTTTCCCACACATAAGCAGACGGAGGTTTCTTAGAGAGGTATTCACATTGGTAGGTCCTGACATCGAGAAACGCCTTACCGCGGCTGTCAGGTACACATGAATTGGCCAATTTATGCGCTAAGATTTCTCATTTATTTACAGCAGTAATGCTATTCATTTTCCATACTTCATATTTCATGCGCTAAAAAAAATTTTCAAAAAATTTTTCATTTATTTCTATTTTTTACAGCAGTTATGCTATTCATATTTCATATTTCACATCTATATACTCAGTGTTACAGTGTGCTACTTTATTTGTTCATTATATATGGAGGTAGCTGCTCTTAGTAAGCACCTGTTCACACCTAGTTTTTGTAGTGGAAGTGCCGTCATTTTCTTTGTTACTAGATTTAGCGTTGACTGAGCACTCCACCCCCACCCCCATGCCGCAGGTGGTTTTAAATGCATCAGGATCTGTCTTTCCCACACATAAGCAGACGGAGGTTTCTTAGAGAGGTATTCACATTGGTAGGTCCTGACATCGAGAAACGCCTTACCGCGGCTGTCAGGTACACATGAATTGGCCAATTTATGCGCTAAGATTTCTCATTTATTTACAGCAGTAATGCTATTCATTTTCCATACTTCATATTTCATGCGCTAAAAAAAATTTTCAAAAAATTTTTCATTTATTTCTATTTTTTACAGCAGTTATGCTATTCATATTTCATATTTCACATCTATATACTCAGTGTTACAGTGTGCTACTTTATTTGTTCATTATATATGGAGGTAGCTGCTCTTAGTAAGCACCTGTTCACACCTAGTTTTTGTAGTGGAAGTGCCGTCATTTTCTTTGTTACTAGATTTAGCGTTGACTGAGCACTCCACCCCCACCCCCATGCCGCAGGTGGTTTTAAATGCATCAGGATCTGTCTTTCCCACACATAAGCAGACGGAGGTTTCTTAGAGAGGTATTCACATTGGTAGGTCCTGACATCGAGAAACGCCTTACCGCGGCTGTCAGGTACACATGAATTGGCCAATTTATGCGCTAAGATTTCTCATTTATTTACAGCAGTAATGCTATTCATTTTCCATACTTCATATTTCATGCGCTAAAAAAAATTTTCAAAAAATTTTTCATTTATTTCTATTTTTTACAGCAGTTATGCTATTCATATTTCATATTTCACATCTATATACTCAGTGTTACAGTGTGCTACTTTATTTGTTCATTATATATGGAGGTAGCTGCTCTTAGTAAGCACCTGTTCACACCTAGTTTTTGTAGTGGAAGTGCCGTCATTTTCTTTGTTACAATTGCCAGAAAGTCAGGAGGAGGACCAGGGTGCGGAAGTGGAAGACGAGGTGGTGGACGATATAGTAACTGACCCAACCTGGCAGGAGGACATGCAGAGCGAGGAGAGCAGCACACAGGGGGAGGGAGGCAGAGCACCCCAACAGGCAGGAAGAAGCAGTGTGGTGGCCGCAGACAGAAGGCAGGCAACCGTTCCTCGTGACACCAACACGAAGAAAGTTGCCAGTACAACTGTTAGGTCTTCCCGAGTCTGGTTGTTTTTTTAAAGACTTTGCCGATAACCCCAAAAAGGCCATTTGCACCACCTGCCAGGCCATCATCAGCAGGGGTGGCAAAACTACCAGCCTGACCACCACCAGCATGATCAGGCACATGGCAGCAAAGCACCAGCCTTGTGGGCCAAACCCCAGGGTCCAGGAACAGTGTCTGCGGGTGGCACCATTGCTTCTTCCGCTGTTGTGGATGCAAGCCAATCCCCTGTCCATGGTGCATGCGAAGATGCCTCCTGCCCTGCACTTGTTGTTGCACACTCTCAAGTAGCAGCATCAGGAAGCACGTCCATGTCCGTGTTCCAGCGCAGTGTTCAGTTGTCCATACCCCAGTCCTTGGAACGCAAGCGCAAATATGCAGCCAACGGCCCACAGGCCACACTACTAAATTCTAACATTGCTTGCGCTCGAAATGTTGCCTTTTAGGCTCATGGAGACGGAAGCATTCCGCAACCTGATGGCGGCGGCCGTCCCTCGGTACTCGGTCCTCAGCCGCCACAATTTCTCCCGGATTGCCGTCCCCACATTACACAAGCATGTGTCCCAAAACATTAGCTGTGCTCTCAACAACAGAGTTACCGGTAAAGTCCACCTAACCACGGACACGTGGACAAGTGCTTGTGGGCAGGGACGGTACATCTTGCTGACAGCACACTTGGTTAACATAGTGGAAGCCGGGACCCAGTCGGCCCTTGGGACGGAACACGTCCTCCCGACGCCAAGGATTGCGGACCCTAGGTCAATCAGGGTTGCCCCCACGGTTTACAGCTCCTGCACCTCATCCTCCTTAGTCTCCTCCTCCTCTTCAGCCTCCATGTCCGAAATGACCACATCAGTCACAAGCTGGAAGCACTGCAGCACTGCCTTGGCCAAGCGGCAACAGGCTGTGCTGAAGCGAATATGCTTAGGTGAAAAACCACACAATGCTGAATAGTTGTGGAAAGTTCTGAAAGAGCAGGCACATCTGTGGCTCACACCGCTGAACCTACATCCAGGCATGGTCATGTGTGACAATCGCCATAACCTGGTGGCGGCTCTGAGGCAAGGCGAGCTCACACACGTACCATGCCTGGCCCATGTGCTTAACCTCATGGTTCAGCGGTTTCTCAAATCCTACCCGGAGCTGCCGGATCTGCTTGTTAAAGTACGCCGCCTGTGTGCCCATTTTAGAAAGTCAGCTACAGCTTCCGCCACCCTTGCAGTGTTTCAGCAGTTTTTGCCGCTTCCGGCTCACAGACTGGTGTGTGATGTCCCCACGCGTTGGAACTCTACACTGCAGATGTTGGGAAGGATTTGTGAGCAGAAGAGGGCAGTTTTTGAGTACCAGTATCAACAAGGCCATCGCTATTCAGTTAAGACTCCACACATAAGACCTCAGGAGTGGATATGGATGTCAGACATATGTACCATCCTCCAAAACTTTGAGGACTCCACCAAGATGATGAGCGGCAATGACGCCATAAGTAGCGTCACCATCCCCCTTCTCTGTCTTCTGAAATGCTCTCTGCTCACAATCAAAGAGGATGTATTGCAGGTGGAGCACGATGAGATGGAGCAAGAAACCATACAGGGTGATTACACACAGCCCAGCCTCATCTCATCCCAACGTGGATTGGGTGACAATGAGGAAGAGGAGGAGGAGGAGGAAGAACCGGAGCTAGTTTCATGTGCTATAGACGGCACTACCTGCACAACTGTCTTACCGTCTGTTCAAAGTGGATGGCCAGAGGACAGAGAGAATGAGGAGGAGGAGAGCATGGTCAGTCATCCTCTTAGTGAAGACACTCAAGTCTTGCCTGTTAGTAGTCTGGCACGCATGGCTGAGTTTATGTTACGCTGCCTTTCCCATGACCCTCGCGTTCTCAAAATTTTGGGTGACAGCCAATACTGGTTATTGACACTTCTAGACCCGCACTACAAGGAGAACTTTATATCTCTTATTCCTAAGGCGGACAGGTCTACAAAAATGGGGCTGTACCGGAAGGCCCTTGTTGCGGAACTATTAAATAAATTCCCATCTGAAAACGCTGGCGGCAGAGGGCACACTTCGTTGGACAACCAAGGAGTACAGGCGAGAGACACACAATTCCAATCCAGCAGAGGCAGGGTAACACTGTCAAAGTTCTTGGAGAGTTTTCTCAGACCCTCCCATCGGACAGGCCCTGAGGTGTGGGGTACTCTCACTAGGAGTGCAAAGTTTGGGTAGATGCTGAGGGAGTACCTTGCTGACCGTACCAACGTCCTCCGTGATTCCGCTGTGCCTTATAATTATTGGGTATCCAAGCTGGATACATGGAATAAGTTGTCTCTCTATGCCTTGGAGGTCCTGGCCTGCCCTGCTGCCAGCGTTTTATCAGAGCGGGTATTTAGTGTCGCTGGTGGAATTATAACTCATAAGCGCATCCGCCTGTCAACTGAAAATGCTGACAGGCTGACTCTTATAAAAATGAACAAGGGCTGGATTGGGCCTGACTTCTCAACACCACTGAATGATAGCAGCGTAACATAAACTCCAATCCAGCGTCTTTTCTTGAGAGGTGTATTTCCATGCACCTTTTCACACCCATACATGGGTATACGCTTCCTGATTTTGGCTATTTGCTCTTGTCCTCCTCCTTCTCCTCATCCTCCACCACCATATCACTAGGGTGACCATGGTCCATGATGCAACACCCACCTAATTTTTTTAAAGGGTGTTTATGATGCCCGCAAAAATTTTTTTTGATACAGTATGTTCATATATACCCCCAGGGGTAAATGTTTGTCAGCCCATACACTTAGTGCATGGGCATTACAAGTATAGGAGGCCCGCTCCTTTCTAATGGGAACATTTTTTTATGAGGCCCACCTCCACGTCTCTTCCAAGGGGCATTGAAGTGCCTCCAAATTTTTGGCAGCCCTTGCATTCACTGCATAGGCCAACACTATGGGAGACTCTCTCCTTTCTAATGGGAATTTGTCGTTACTGTGGCCCTGCTATATTCTTTATTTTTTTATAATATTCTTTATTTTTATATAGCTCTAACATATTCCGCAGCGCTTTACATACATTATCGTCACTGTCCCCATCGGGGCTCACAATCTAGATTCCCTATCAGTATGTCTTTGGAGTGTGGGAGGAAACCCACGCAAACACAGGGAGAACATACAAACTCCTTGCAGATGTTGTCCTTGGTGGGATTTGAACCCAGGACCCCAGTGCTGCAAGGCTGCAGTGCTAACCACTGCGCCACCCTGCTGCTCTGTATGTCTTTAAATTCTTAGTGGGGTTTTTTCTAAAATTGGTCAGCTGTTGGGCTCACTGCATACCCTATAACTGTATAGCAGACTCTCTCCTTTCTAATGGGAACATGTCGTACCTTGTTACTGTGGCCCTGCTCTATGTGTCTTTAAATTCTTAGTGGGGTTTTTCCTAAAATTGTCAGCTGTTGGACTCACTGCATACCCTATAACTGTATAGCAGACCCTCTCCTTTCTAATGGGAACATTTTTTTTACTGAGACCCTCCTCTATGTCTCTTCAAAGGGGTATTGGGTTGCATCCAAATTTTTGGCAGCCCTTGCAGTCACTGGATACGCAATAACAGTATAGGAGACCCACTTCTTAATAATGGAAACAACAAAGCATAGCCGGCCGATGGCTCTCTAACAATAGCTAGGGCCGACTGCTGGCCTTTTAAGAATAGTAAGGGCCATCTGATGTCCCTATAAAAATAGGCTTTGTGACTTTCAGAGTCCCTCCATCATAAATGAAACAGGATGTGTTTGATGATGTGTCACACACCACACTGCCAGCTAAGGTTGTAAAATGTTAAAATGACATTTCCCGGTGAATGCATTTGTCTTAAAAAAAAGCTTAAAAAAAACAAAACAATAAGATCTTTCTTTACTATAAAAAACAGCGTCACCAATTTAACAACAATGTTATCACATTGTTCAGCTCATGCACCTCCTCCTCCATCTCCAAATGACCACATCAGTCACAAGCTGACAGCACTGCAGCACTGCCTTGGCCAAGCGGCAACAGGCTGTGTTGAAGATAACATGCTTAATGCTTAATTGACAAACCGCCCAGCGCTGCAGAGTTGTTGAAAGCTGTAACACAGCAGCCTGATCGGTGGCTCTCACAGCTGAACATACAGCCAGGCATGGTCATGTGTGACAATGGGCGGAACCTGGTGACGGAGAAATGACAGCCGGGGTAGATACGGTTTCCCTCTATGCCAGTTCTTTCACCGAGCTAAAGAATATGGCTGTGGTGAAATACAACTGCCACTGAGAAACTGTTTCAGATTGAAAAACATTGAGCCCACCAGAGGATTTGATTCTGAGGGCTAACCTTTCTCCCCCGCTCAAGAGCCCCATAGCAGCTGCAAAGTTAGCGCTATCATGAACTTTCCTGAGGTAGAAGCCAAGGCACACTAGAGGATTCTCTGGTGGGACCGTCCAACCCTGCCGACTAGCAATCCTGGCTAAGAAAAGTGTGTGGAAAGGTTCCCGGACACTCTATGGCTGCTTTTTTACTGAGGTGGAAACCCATGCAAACACGGGGAGAGCTTACAAAGTCCTTGCAGATGTTGTCCTTGCTGGGATTTTAACCCAGGATCCCAGCGCTGCAAGTCTTCAGTGCTAACCACTGATCCAATGTGCTGCCGTTCACCCTCTAATATCTAACAGGCTGGAGAAACTTGCACCTGCTGCCACTCTATCTTCAGCTCCTTTGTGAGAAAATGTATTTGGGCAGCCACTCAGTCTACCAAATAAAATTTCTGAGAAGGAAATTGGGGATGGCTTCGCTACTGGTACTGGGGGCAGTGCTAATACCATGGCATTGTGCCATAGTTTGCTGGAAATATTCCATGCTGGTAGGAGGCAAGCAAATTCCCCCAGAAAAATACCAGCAGTAATGTTCAGGGACCCGCGCTTGTAGAAGACAGAGACAACACTGGGAGAAATAGTGACGGCTGGGGACCGAGTATGGACACGAGGCATGAGGCATGTGGTTGTGAAAGCTTCCACCTCCACGAGCCTAAAAGGCCACATTTCAAGTGCAAGCAGCTTTACAGGTGTTCCTGTGAGAAATGACATGCAGGCTAGATAGGGTTTCCCTCTATGCCAGTCCTTTCACCGAGCTAAATACAACTGTCAGCAAAAAAAAGTTGTGGACTGGCTTTGTACCGTCTCTGGCCACATTCACCTGTCCACGTGTTTGTGGTTAGGCAGTCCTTCCCAGTAAGTGCACTGGGGAGGGCACGGGTAATGTTGTGGGACCCGTGCTTGTGGAAGGCGGAGGCGATACCGGGAAATATAGTGGCGGCTGGGGACTGAGTATGGACACCCGGCCGCCGCCGGCATGAGGTTGGGAAAAGCTTCCACCTCCACGAGCTTAATAGGCCACATTTCAAGTGTAAGCAGCTGTCATAAATTTGGCAGTATAGTATTGCAGCCTGTGGGTGGGTGGGTGGCTGGCTGCTTGCATACTTGCACTTGCATTCCAAGTAATGGGGTAGGGACAACTGAATGCTGCAGTGGGACAAGGATGTGGACGGTGATTGTTGCAAGTCTGCAACAACAGGTGCATGGCGGGAGACATCTTCACGTGCGCCAAGGATCACTTATGATGGGCACACTTTTAGGCAGTGACCTGGAAGTCAGACATGCTTCCAGAGGTCTTCCCCATGCTGTTCCCATGTCTTTTCAGCACTGTATGCATGTGTCTGATAATGTGTCACACACCACATGGCCAGATAAGGTTGTAAAATGTTAAAATTACATTTCCTGGTGAATTCATTTGTCTTGCTTGAAAGCAATGCAAAAGTACAAAAACGCATCAAAAACGCAACGTGTGAACATAGCCCAAGGTGTGGAGGAGTATTTTTGGTTTTCGTTATTTATTTTGCCTTCTATACAAGTCATTACCCTGGAAAGGATGTTCCTTAATATATTTCCCAGGAATATCCATTTTGGTTTTACTGTTGTATGTTTAATTGTGAGTCCGTAAAAGTGGCGTAATACTCTGACAACGTTGTTAACAGCAGTGACCTGGGAGTCAGAAATGCTTCCAGGGGTCTTCCCCATGCTGTTCCCATGTCATTTGAGCACTATTCCCATCGATTTGGGCAATTTTTAGGCCACCGGGTGAGCAGCCTGAAAAATGCTCGAGTTTCCCATAGACTTACATTGGGCTCGTTACTTGGGTCGAGCACCCGAGTATTCCAATTTGCTCGATCCGAGCAACGAGTACCCGAGCATTTTAGTGCTCGCTCATCACTAGAGATTATCTCTACTACAGCAAAGAGTTTGAGGTTGTACACTGACAACAACCCTTTGACCTATGTTCTTACTACAGCCAAATTGAATGGAATAGGTCAGAGATGGGTCCCTGAACTAGCTGACTTCAATTTCAGGAGTTCATGCAACATTGCTCAGAGGAAGTCAGTCTGGAAGCAATTGAGAGCACTACCCAAGCAGTGCAAGCTTATCAAGAGAAAGACACACCATTGTGGTGTCCGTTGAAGGTGGAAACTGTGACACCCCAGGGGTCTGGTTGCCACAGTGATAGAGATATTACGTCTGAGAGCAGGTGGGAGGTCTCTTGGCCAGGAATCCTGTGCATGCCACACCTCCTGCCCAGTCCTGGGAGGGGAAGAACTTCCCCTATATAAAACTGGGGCTGAGGCAGGGTTAGTTAGTAAAGAAGAGGAGCAGCTATAGGAAAGAGAGATCAGGAGCTCAGTGGGAGCAGTGCTACAAGGAATCAGGGGCTGGCAGCTGAAGAGCTCGCCCTGATTGAAGAATTACCACCGGACCCGGAGTCCGAGGCTGTGGGGACTAATCCTTACCCAGCAGCAGAAACCGACCGGCAGGGGATTTCAGGTCCTCTGGCCAAGAAACCCGAAGGCACGGTCACACGCGTGGGACCAGCACCGCCGTCGTGGAGCGGAAGCCACTAGAAGGCCCCGAGTCACCGGCCATACGGGTGAGCACCACACGGTACACTCAGGGACGTGGGCTACTTTTACCCGCCTCTAGCAAGGTAGCCAGAAGAGTACAATTAGTTGGGGAGTCCTACAACTCCGCCTGCCAGGGGAGATCCCATCTGCTCAAGGACTGACCAGGCCCCAATCGCTAGCCAGTACTCCGGGAGGGTCTATCTTTGTCACCAGTAAAGACCCTGAACTACACCGCATCGTCTCTGAGTGGTTCCTACTACCCCCATCATCCACGTCGGCTGCCCTGAGGCCATACCCCTCCCGTTGGGGGTTATCCCATCCACGCTGCACAACCCTTCCACCGGCCCCAGCGGTCTGCCCTGCAGCGGCAGCTCCATAGCTGCATTCAACGGGTGGCGTAGTCGTCCAACATCTACCGTTCAAAACACTGCCGTCCAGCTTGACTCCCTGGGCACGGACCGGGTCACCGCCACGAGACTACTACTCCCATCGGATCCGGCTCCGGGTAAGCCCCCGTGCGCGCGATGCCGCGCGACGAAGGCCCAGGGGCGCGTCAGCTTTTGGCGTAGTCGGCAGGATTTCGTGCCCGCAACCACCGGGTACTGCGTGCCTGAAAAAGACTGTTCAAACTTACCAGTGGTGAAGATTCCCGCCATCCGGCGCCATCTTCTGCCTTCTTCCCGCCATCCGGCGCCATCTTCTGCCTTCTTCCCGCCATCCGTGAAGTTTTCCCGCCATCCGGCGCCATCTTCTGCCTTCTTCCCGCCATCCGTGGAGTTTTCCCGCCGTTGGACGCCATCTTGAAGACGCCGCGCGGGAAGAAGAGGGGCGTGGACTCCGAAAGCGAGCGAGAACTGAAGCCCCGCCTCACGTCCAGACGTTGCGTAAGGTCCTGGAAGGAGCCCAGCAGACGCCGACGTCACAGGAGCGCGACGGAAGGTCCTCGACCCTGACGATCCACTGCGGAGCCGCGGCCTACGGAAGAGGATCATCGCAAGGTAGGCCACGGTCCACTAGGGGGGGAGAAAGATGTCGGATACGGAGGAGAGCTTCACTGCCTCAACCCCCACCAGCGCCACCGCTGCTGCAGTCATGCCTTTCACCATGCCCTATATCCCGGGAGCAGCCTGGCTACCCCAGTACTCAGGGGAGTCACATACCCTGAATGACTTTAAAGAAAAGCTGGATAGCCTCTTCCAGGTGTACCCCCTCACAGAAGAGCAAAAAGTGAGCATCCTGGTGGCCCAACTAACCGGGGCAGCCCAAAGGGAGGTAAAGTCCTGGCCACCTGGGAGGAGGACTTTCGCAGGGATACTAACCCGGCTGAGGGACACCTTTGATACCCGCACCTCAGCCGAGATTAAGCTTAGATTCTATGGGTGCAAGCAGCGAGCACATGAGAGTATAAGGGACTATGCGCTAAACCTACAAGAGGCCCTGAGAGCCATTAAGCAGACCGACCCTGACGGCGTGGGAAACGAGGACAGGCTGTTGACCGAACAATTTATAGAGGGATTATATTGCAATGCCCACCGAACCCAGTTGCGGGCAATGGCCTTACAGGATCCTCATCTAGACTTTGCACAGTTCAAGGACAGAGCCATCCGGGTGCTCCGAGAACCGGCACCGGGTGGCGTTGTGACCCACAGGCGCCCTACTACCGCTTACCACCAGGAGGCGGCGCCCTTGTCGGCAGGGCCTGTGGGGGCTGATGCGCAGGCTTTGAACAATGACCCGGCTCCGGACCTGCACCATCAGGTCCAAGAGCTAGCTAAAAGCGTTGCTGCGCTAACCCGAACTGTGCAGTCTTTACAGGTTTCCACTCCAGGGAAGATCCAGCTGGCATCCGGACCGGAGGACATCCCATGGCGTCGACCAAGGAGGACCCCACCGGCCAGAGGAAGACCCAGCGACCGATACAACGAGGACGGACAACCCATCTGCCGTCGCTGCAATCAACCCGGACATATGGCAAGGTACTGTCCTTTAAACTGGCACAACCTGGGGTAGAGGGCCAACCCCCAGGAAAAAGATCACCAGGCCCATCGAACTGGCGCGACAAATATGTGGGAGGACGTCCAGTCTTGCCTGTGGTACTGGATGGCATCCCTATGAGTGCCCTACTGGACACCGGGTCACAGGTCACCACCATCCCGTACGTGCTCTTCAAGCAGTACTGGAATGACTCGGATATAACCCGCTATCCAGACGACGACTTGAGTATCATCGCCAGTAATGGTCAGCCCGTGCCACAGATCGGATTTAAAGAAATGACCATTAAAATCGGTAGAGTCGAACTGGCAGCACAGGGACTGATCATTGTAGACATTGACAAGCGCGAGAGTCACCCAAAGATAACCCTAGGAACTAATGTGATTGAAAATTGTCTTGCAGAGGTGATTTTCATTTTACAGCAGGTTGCCAAGAACGCCAGCTCCGGCCAGCAGCGAGTGCTCCAGAAAGAGATCCGGGCACTGATGCGACGGCAACAGGTGGAACTCTCCGGTGGTGAGATTGGTAGCGTAAGAATGTGTGACCCTTTCCCTATTGCCATGCCCCCGAAAAGTGAAATGATGATTTGGTGCCGGGCAGCTATTGGTCTGAGAGGTAGAGATTACCAGGCCATGGTAGAACCAGTCTACTCAGACAGTAGGCCCACCATTTTGACAGCACGGGGGGTAGTTGATGTACGCCATGGGAGGGTGCCCGTTCGTATAATAAATATCGGGAAAAGGGAAGTATACCTGCCCCGGTATGCTACGCTAGCCAAATTATATACTATCAACCAAAATTCTATACAGTCTGTGGAACCCTTGCCTCCATCTCACCCGGAGGAAGGTAACGGCTCTACGAAAATAATGGAGGATTGGTGTCAGCAACTACATTTGGGTACTGACTCCACTCCCTCCCACCAGAAACAGGGAGTCTACCGGGTGGTTCGAGAGTACGAGAGAGTGTTTAGTAAACACCCGTTAGACTTCGGGCGAGTCAAGGGGGTAGAGCACCACATCCCCACGGGAGACCATCCTCCCATAAAAGAGAGGTATCGACCCGTACCCCCTGCACACTACCAACACGCCAAGGGGATGCTTAGAGACATGAAGGAGGCTGGGGTAATCAGGGATAGCTGTAGCCCCTGGGCAGCTCCACTAGTCTTGGTCAAAAAGAAAGACAACACCATGAGAATGTGTGTAGATTACCGAAAAATTAACCGTATCACACACAAAGATGCGCACCCCTTACCAAGAATAGAGGAGTCTTTGGCTGCTTTAAAATCTGCTAACTTCTTCTCCACCTTGGATCTCACTAGCGGGTACTGGCAGGTTCCTGTAGCAGAGGCGGACCGGGAGAAGACCGCATTCACCACCCCGATGGGACTTAGCGAGTTTACCTGCATGCCGTTCGGACTCTGCAACGCACCAGGAACCTTCCAGCGATTGATGGAATGCTGTCTGGGACACCGAAACTTTGAGACGGTCCTGTTATACCTGGACGATGTCATCGTCTATTCCAAGACCTACGAGGACCACCTGAAACACCTGGCGGAAGTGTTCGAAGCTCTGGCAAGTTACGGCCTAAAGGTGAAACCCTCCAAGTGTCACCTCCTGAAGCCAAAGGTGCAGTACCTGGGACACGTGGTGAGTGCTGACGGAGTGGCTCCCGACCCTGATAAGATCACCGCAATTAAGGAATGGCCAAGCCCCTCCAGCGTAAAGGAAGTGAGGCAGTTCCTCGGGTTGGTAGGCTACTACCGAAGGTTCATTCCCGGTTTCACCAAAAAGGCAGCTCCTATGCAGGACCTCCTGATAGGCCAGTCCAGGAAGGCCAAGAACCAGAAGCCACCCTTCAGATGGGAGAAGCTGGAAGAAGAGTCCTTCCGCCAGCTGAAGATGGCCCTCACGGGGGATGAAATCCTGGCGTACCCTGATTATAGCCAGCCCTTTATCCTCTACACCGACGCCAGTAACATCGGGCTAGGAGCCGTACTGTCCCAGATCCAGCAGGGGAAGGAACGGGTAATTGCTTACGCCAGCCGAAAACTGCGACCCACCGAAAGAAACCCTGAGAATTACAGCTCATTTAAGCTAGAGTTCCTGGCAGTGGTGTGGGCAGTCACCGAACACTTTAAGCACTACCTCGCTGCTTCCCGGTTCACCGTGTACACGGATAACAACCCGTTGACACACCTGGACACTGCAAGACTCGGTGCCCTAGAGCAGAGATGGATGGCCCGCTTGTCCAACTATGAGTTTACAATTAAATACCGGGCAGGACGCTCCAATACCAACGCGGACTTCCTGTCCAGGATGCCGAACCTACCGGACGTAGGGGAAGATTCAGAGGAACTGGAAGAAGTTGAACTCCCCGCGTTCCACCGTCATGGGACTATCCAGTATTCCCACCGTGTAAGGAGTAAGCAATCCGCTACGTTCAACCCATTACCTCATTACAACTGGGCGGAGACGCAAGACAGTGACCCTGCCGTCCGACTGGTAAAGGAGATGCTGACTCGGCCAGATGCACGCCTTGACCCAGACGCTCCGGAGGAAGCCAAGCAACTGTGGGCTGAGAAGAGTCCACTGTTCCTTTACAAGGGGAAGTTGTGCCGCAGAATGGTTAACTCCCGGACGCATGAACTAATCTGGCAAGTAGTGGTGCCAAGAAGAGACGCAGCTATGGTGATGGAGGCATACCACGACGGAGCTGGGCACTTCGGATGGAAGAAGCTGGAGTTCCTGCTGCGCGGGCGGTTCCATTGGGTAGGCATGAGAGGAACCATCGAGAGGTGGTGCAGAGACTGTGGCCCATGCAACCTAAGAAGGAGGGACCGTGCCAGCCAGAAGACTCCCCTGCAGTCCATCATCACCAGACAGCCGTTGGAACTGGTAGCCTTGGATCATGTAAAACTGACCCCAAGCAGAAGTGGCTACGTCTACGCATTAACCATCGTGGATCACTACTCCCGGTTCTTGGTTGTCATCCCCGTCAAGGACTTAACGGCTCAAACAGCAGCTAGAGCCTTCCAGCAGCACTTCTGCCGTCCGCACGGATACCCGGAGCAGGTGCTGATGGACCAGGGGCCTGCCTTTGAAGCGGAGGTCTTCCAGGAGTTCTGCACCCTGTATGGCTGCCAGAAGATTAGAACAACACCCTATCACCCGCAAACTAATGGACTTTGTGAGAAAATGAACCAGGTGGTGATAGATCTTCTGAAAACATTGCCCCTGGAAGAACGTAGTCTGTGGCCTGAAAAGCTGCCCGACCTGGTGGACCTATACAACCACATCCCTGTAGGTTCCACCAATTGTACCCCGGCTTACCTAATGAGGGCAAGACCTGGTAAGCTTCCTGTTGATCTGGAGATGGGAGTCCTGACACCCGAGGACACTTCACCAGAAGCAGACTGGGACACAGAGAGGCAGCAGCAGTACCGGAAAGTACAGGAGAGCGTGGAGCGAAGTCTCTGTCAAGCTAGGGAAAGACAAGAGAAAACTTACAACCAGTATGCTCCCGCTGTTCCCCTGGTGCCCGGAGAGCAGGTCTTGAAGAGGAAAAGACGGCTCCACAAGTTGGACGACCAGTGGGAGAAGGACCCGTACACCATACTGCCCTCAAGCCACGACAACCCAAAGATCTGTACAATCAGTAAAGACGGAGGGGAAACCACAGCCATTGTATCCCGGGATCACCTGAAGAAGTGTCCCGAACAGCTACGGAACCCTGAAGAGGAACAAGAAGACCCTCGACCCGTAGAGGAAAGGGAAGATATGATTAGTACTGTGCTAGGAGACTTCCCTCGGTCTTGGACTCAAGTCAATGGTGCTGTTGTGGTACCCGTCCTCACGTTCCTCCAACCAGCATCCCAAGTGCCTACGGAGACACAGGTAGAGCTGGAAGAACAGCCGGTCCAGGAGGCAGAAGACCCCACACAAGCAGACCAGGAGAATCAACCCTCTGCTTATAGTGAGCCTGCCATACCCCTAGTGAGCCAAAGAGTCCGTAGACGGCTGCCCAGTTTACCCTTGACAGCTCCTATACCCTGTAGCTCAGGACCAGTCAGCCAGCTCCGTAGGTCCACTAGGGTCACTAGAGGCCAGTTGCCCGTACGGTGGAGGATCTAAATGTTTAAACTGTTTATTTGTATTTACCTGTTTTCTGTTACTTGTAAATAATTATGTGTTTCTAGTTATTTCATAGGAGTCTTTGGTGGATTTACCGGGAATCCTTTTTGCATATAGTTGGAGCGTAACCCAGGATGGACTAAAAGACTGATAAGGACTCGGGGCAGGACAGACCCCTACCTGGTTACGTCTCCCTGTTTTTGGTGAAAAGGACACCTTTGTTTTCTTCAAAGACTGCACCCTGTTGCGGACATGCCGTGACCATCCTAATGTGTTTTTCTTTATTGTACTGTTTCTGTTTTTACTTGTCATGTTACAAAAATATGTTTAGTCCCAGAGTACTAAATTTCACTAGGGGGGAATGTGACACCCCAGGGGTCTGGTTGCCACAGTGATAGAGATATTACGTCTGAGAGCAGGTGGGAGGTCTCTTGGCCAGGAATCCTGTGCATGCCACACCTCCTGCCCAGTCCTGGGAGGGGAAGAACTTCCCCTATATAAAACTGGGGCTTAGGCAGGGTTAGTTAGTAAAGAAGAGGAGCAGCTATAGGAAAGAGAGATCAGGAGCTCAGTGGGAGCAGTGCTACAAGGAATCAGGGGCTGGCAGCTGAAGAGCTCGCCCTGATTGAAGAATTACCACCGGACCCGGAGTCCGAGGCTGTGGGGACTAATCCTTACCCAGCAGCAGAAACCGACCGGCAGGGGATTTCAGGTCCTCTGGCCAAGAAACCCGAAGGCACGGTCACACGCGTGGGACCAGCACCGCCGTCGTGGAGCGGAAGCCACTAGAAGGCCCCGAGTCACCGGCCATACGGGTGAGCACCACACGGTACACTCAGGGACGTGGGCTACTTTTACCCGCCTCTAGCAAGGTAGCCAGAAGAGTACAATTAGTTGGGGAGGCCTACAACTCCGCCTGGCCAGGGGAGATCCCATCTGCTCAAGGACTGACCAGGCCCCAATCGCTAGCCAGTACTCCGGGAGGGTCTATCTTTGTCACCAGTAAAGACCCTGAACTACACCGCATCGTCTCTGAGTGGTTCCTACTACCCCCATCATCCACGTCGGCTGCCCTGAGGCCATACCCCTCCCGTTGGGGGTTATCCCATCCACGCTGCACAACCCTTCCACCGGCCTCAGCGGTCTGCCCTGCAGCGGCAGCTCCATAGCTGCATTCAACGGGTGGCGTAGTCGTCCAACATCTACCGTTCAAAACACTGCCGTCCAGCTTGACTCCCTGGGCACGGACCGGGTCACCGCCACGAGACTACTACTCCCATCGGATCCGGCTCCGGGTAAGCCCCCGTGCGCGCGATGCCGCGTGACGAAGGCCCAGGGGCGCGTCAAAACCACCATAAAAGCGAGAGAGCAAGATCACCCCCTGTCCATTCAACAACTACCAAAAGGAAAAATCTATAGAGCACAACGGGAAGATCGGATAATTGGTGGAATACTACTTTATGTGGGCCAAAATTGGTTTCCAAGTAAACGGGAGACAGATAATGAGTCACCAGCAGTATCTGTTTTGGCTAAAGAATGGACGAAGCTCTACCTCAGTGAAGACGGTATCCTGTGTCATAAAGGAGGACAAAACCAGCAGTTGGTACTACCTAAAGTATTCCATAGGTTGGTCTTCAAAGAACTCCATGAAAACATGGGACACCTGGGAGTGGAAAGGACAACCAACTTGATCAGTGAAAGTTTCTTCTGGCCGTACATGCAGAGAGATATTGAGAGGTACGTGACCAGGGAGTGTGGGTGTCTGAAAGATAAACGTCCCAACAATTCAACCCAGGGACCTATGGTCAACATCCAAACTACGTACCCGTTTGAGATGGTCTCAATAGACTTTCTACATCTTGAGACGTGAAAGCGTGGTTACGAATACATATTGGTGCTGATGGACCATTTTACTCGATTTGCCCAAGCATATGCACCACCAATAAAGCAGGTCGAACAGCTGCAAAGAAGATCTTCAATGATTTTGCTTTGAGGTTTGAGTTCCCTATGAGGTTATACCACGACCAAGGAAGAGAATTTGAGAACCAGCTCTTTGCCAAACTAGGAAAGTACTGTAGAATTCAGAGATCCCACACAACTCCCTATCACCCAAAGGGTAATGGACAAGTGGAACATTTTAACTGAAATTATTGTTGATGTTGCTCCCTTTAACAGCTGATGAGAAGAAAGACTGGAAGAGTTCTTTGTCAAAAGTGGTACATGCCTATAACTGTACAAAGAGGGATGCAACGGGTTACTCACCCTTCTTCCTATTGGATGGACAATTGCCAAGACTGCCAATCAACATCCTGTTCGATACTCCGATGTCAGAGACTTACAGAACGTATCCAGAGTACGTTTGGAAATGGAAGGAATAGATGGCAGAGGCATACAACATAGCGTCCAAAGTGGTTACGAAAGGACTGAGCAAGAGTAAAGAGTACTATGATCGAAAATGTTATGAAGAAGAATTGGCACCGGAAAGCCGGGTGCTAGTCAAGAAGGTATGTGAGAATGGTGGTCCAGGAAAACTTTGTTTGTACTGGGAAGACAAGGTGTATGTGGTCGTAAAGAGGAAAGCCGATGACAGTCCAGTGTATGAAATCCAATTGAAAAGAGGGGACAAGAAAACCAGAATAGTCCATCGGAATTTATTACTACCCTGTGATTGTCTCCCACCACAACAAGATTTCCCAGAAGCAGACCGACATCGACCGAGATCAACTAAGGGACCACCACAGACTGAAGCTCCGGAGTTGGAAAGTGACCAGTAGGTTCCGATGAGGAAGACCAAACCGTTGAATTCACAGACCGGTAAGGAGAGGAACGTACCATCCTCAAGAGAGTGAACTAAGTCCCTAAGCACCAGAGTTTGTACCAAGGAGTACAGATGAAGTCCAATTCAAATCTGATGATCGAACACCAGTCACTGAAGAGACCGATCAACACTTAGGAGTAGTAGAATTACCAGACCAGGTGGAAATGGACAAGAGAAGTACAGGAACTTACAGAGGCAGTTCCAAGATCATCTGAGGAAGTATGAGAAATGAGTGCTGCAGAAGAAACTCCTGTAAATGAAGAACATGTGGTATCTGAGGAGCAACCCACCAGGAGGATGTCGGCTCGAGAAGTGAGGAGGCCCGTGATGCTGACATACGAGATACTTGGAGAACCGAGTCAAGTGCCAAGGACTGTCAACTGGAAACAGGTGTCTCTGAATGTGGACCCATGTAAGCCCACTTGAGTGGTATTCACCACCAAGAGACAGTATGGACCATGTTACCTGGTGGAAAGACTTGTTTTGGCCTAGTGAGAGAGAGAGCTGGTTGAAGACATACGAAAAGCTCCGGCGGAAGAGATGCTGATTGTTTTAATTGTGTTAATTGTTTATTTTTTACAGGAGTCCTACAAGAAAAAGGTTGTAAGAATAAGTTGTTATCAATGTTTATAAATGTTATACCAATTTGACAATAACAAATTTTAAATATATAGTTACTAAGCTTTCACCACTGTTTCAGAATTGGTCAGATTGACCAATTAAGAAGAATGTCGAGGACGACATTCAAAAAGAAGGTAAGAGTGTGACATGCAGAAGTAATGCTGTTGTTTCCAAAGCATCCAGCAACTGTTAAAAATAAAACAAGCACAGGAGAAAGGAAGTGTTGTGCTTCAGAAGCATCCAGCAACTAAAGGGGTTAACACTAGTGATGAGCGAGTACCGAAATATTCGTAATCGCTATACACATAACGAGTACTTTGTAATAATCACATATTCGTTCCGAATAGCGAATACAATGTAAGTCAATGGGAAATGCGAGTAATTTTCTGCTGGACCCTAAAAAGGAGTCTGGGGGCCTGAGGAAAAGGCTGAAATGGATGGGAAAGTGTTGAAACTGAATGGGAAGAGCCTGGAGAATGTGCCTGCATGCATTTCTGACTCACATATGGTTTCTGGGAATAAGTTTGTTGCAGTATTACGCCACTTTTACAGACACACAAGAACGACTACCAAACCTAACCTAAATTGCATTTAACGGGCAAAAAAGGTTAAAAAACTGTTTTTCCTGCATAATCACTTGTATATAAGGCCAAATAAACCAGAAAACCCCAAAAATATCCCTTTTAGCCTTTGTTCACACATACTGTTGTGGCTTTTTTACAATCGCCTTTTACAATTGGGAGGGCCCTGACTTATACATTTTGTAGGTCCCGCTGTCATACACCATTTTTAGTTCGCTATTCCCCAGCACTTTACAAGCACAGCTAGAACGTACCAGTAGATGTTGATCTTTGACCTGAGAGGCCTCAGGTGGCTCTGTAACATGCGTTTTTGAGGGACATCTATTACTTAGACATTTTGGCGGTCCCTCCATCATTGACACTCAGATAGTGGAATACATATTCCATAGCAGTTTACAATGTGCCCATTGTAGCATTGGGCTTGACCCTCCTCCTCCTCCACCACCATATAATACTGCGGCCCTAAATTCAAATGTTCAGAGGGCCTGCAGTAAGAAGGAAAGCTGAGTTTTGTGAGAGCCCTCGTGTGCCCTGTAACATACATTTTGAAGTGCCCTCCTCTAGAAATTTTGGAGGTCCCTCTTGTGTACATTTGAGAGTGCCCTCACTTATTCATATTCTATTATTTAACTCATTTAAGGGCAGAGACTACAGAGAAAAAGGCCAAGAGACATGGAGTACTAGAAGGTAGCAGTGAGTGCAGCCTGCGATCCTCAGGTATGGCTGAACTCTGTGAACCGGAAAAATAAAGCTGCACTAGTCAACTGGATGACGAGCTCAAATATATCACTTGTGCAAGTCAATGGACAAAGGATTTATGGTGCCCCCACTCCAGGATGGGTTTGAGAAGCTTCTCCAAATGGCTCAGAGATTTTGATTGTCAATATTCCCCAGATTATATAGCAAGAGAAGACTTCTTGATACTGTACTACTTGGTCCAGTGCAGAATGTGCACTGTATTTCCAAAAATTACTCCTGGGGGCTGTGTCATAGGTGCAGAAAGATTCCATGACAAGGGCCTCCCTTGACAAACATTATCTACGATGAAGTACTGTTGTAGTTGTGGCCCTCAATTCAAGTTTTCAGAGGGCCATCAGTCGGTCATCAACAGTCAGTGTAAATGTCTATTGAATATATATCCCCTATCTCAGTCACAATGTGACACAACCTGTAACAAGGGCCTCAAATGACAAATATTAGTTTGGTAGGACCACTGTACATTCCAGATTTGTGCACTGCACAATTTGCATAGGGTTTGTAAAATTAGCCCTATGGGCTGAGTCATGGTTGACCCAGGAAGCCACCATCTCAAGGGCCTCCAATCACAAATAGTAGTTAGGCTGGAGTAGGAATACTGTCCTGGTTTGTCCACTGCACAATGTACATAGGGTTTGTAAAAATTAGCTATGATTCACTCACTATTTTGGCTGTGACAGCTAGCTTGGCTTGTGCCATCAACATCTGAAAATCCGTCAACAAAACCCAAAATGCCAAAAATGCCTGTTGTTAAGGGTCGTAGACGTGGTGTTGTCAGTGGTGTGCGAGAAGGCACTCAGTCTGTGTCAGGTCAGAAGAAGCTTGATGCATCTACTATGTTCCTGGAAAAATTTCATGGTCCGGAACGTAAATGTGTGTGGAAGCCAAAAGAGCGAGAGCAGATTCTGTCTTGGATAGCAGACAAGGCCTCTACACATTTGTCAAGCAGCAACAAATCTTCCACGACCACACAGTCTACTGTGGATACACAGAAGGCTGTCCTATCCAATCATGAAGCTGGTTCTCCTTCCTCCCGCCATTATCAGTCACAGGAGACATATGACCCTAAGCTTGGCCACTCCGAGGATCTGTTTGGTACGTATCCTTTGGTTGGCTCTGGCTCATCACCGTGCAGCATTGAAGAGAGACAAGAGGAGGTGACGCTCGTTGATGCTCAAGTATTTGAGGACCTACGGCTAGAAGAAAGCCACTTGGAGGAACGTCATTTACTGCCTCCAGAGGTGGAGGCTGATGTTGATGAGACACAGTTGCCATCAGGTCAGCCTACAATGTCAACTGTGAAGGAGGATGAGATGGAAGACGAGGTGGTTTATGATGAGTCCACTGATCCGACCTGGACCGTTGGCACGCATAGCCATGACAGCAACACAGAGGAAGATGGATATGTAGCACCAACACAGCCACCAAGGGGTCATGGTTTGCCCAGAGTGACAACTGGGTCAACTGTTCCCAAGAGCACCCACGCTGTGTGCCAAGTCAGGGCAAGGGGGCATTCAGAGGGTGTGTGGAATTTTTTTTCTGAAAGTCCTTCAGAGAAAAACATTGTAGTCTGTAGCATCTCCCTTACCAAGTTGAGCAGAGGCCAGGGCAAAGGCAACCTGAGCACCACCAGTATGCAAAACCACATGGCAGCCAAGCACCTCAGTAGGTGGGCGGAACATCAGGGTACCAAATCTGTGTCTGCGGGTCAAACCAATGCCATGTCACCTGGGCTATGTCCTTCAGAATCTACTGTTCAGAAAGCAGACGCTCATACCTCCTGCCCACAAGCTGACACACAACAAACATCAACCACATACACTTCCTTGTCCCAGCGAAGCGTCCAATTGTCTGTGCCTGAGAACGTGGAAAGAAAGCGTAAATTCCCAGCCACGCACCCACAGGCACAAATACTTGACTCGCACATTGCCAAATTGCTAGCTGTGCAGTTGTTGCCGTTTAGGCTTGTGAGAACACAGTCTTTCCGTGATCTCTCGGCTGTGGCTGCCCCTCGATACAATGTTCCCAACCGCCACTAATTTGCCTGGTGTTCCGTCCCTGCATTACACAAGCACGTGTTAAACAATCTGAACCGTGCTCTCACCAATGCAGTAACCGGGAAGTTCCACCTAACAACAGATGCCTGGACAAGTTGTTGTGTACAGGGACGATACATTTCTGTCTGGGCACACTGGGTGAACCTGGTGAAGGGTGTGACAAAGTCGCAAACTGGAACATCACACATCCTACCCACACCAAGAATAGCGGGCCTAATTTCTGTCAGGGTTTCCGCCTCTTCATATTTCACTTCCTCTCTCCCCTCCTCCTGCTCCTCATCCTCTGCTGAATTACCCTCCCCATCACTGCCAAGCTGGGACCTGTGCAGCAGCGCATTGGCAAAGCGGCAACACGCTCTGCTGAAGCTGATCTGTTTAGGTCAGAAAGCACACACTGCAACAGAGCTGTGGCAAGCTTTAAATGAACAGACCAATCAATGGCTCTCCCCGTTGCACCTCCAACCCAGTCTGGTCATCTGCGATAATGGACGTAACCTGGTGGCGGCTTTAAAGGTCGGCAAGCTGGTACACGTACCATGCATGGCTCATGTGCGGAACCTAGTTGTTCAGAAATTTCTGAAAACTTACCGTGACTTGGCGTACCTACTTGAGAAGGTGCGCTTTATTAGTGCCCATTTCCGCCATTCCTCTACCGCTTTTGCTGCTCTTACAGCGCTGCAAAAGCGCTTGAATTTGCCAAGTCACCAACTCATTTGCGACCTGCCCGCGCAGTGAAACTCAACCTATCATATGTTGGCAAGGATTAGTGAACAGCAGAGGGCAGTAGCTGAATACCAGCTTCAATATGCCCGTCAGACTGAGAGTCGGCCACCACACATAACAACTGTTGAGTGGGTGTGGATCGCTGACATTTGTGAGGTTCTTGAGAACTTTGAGTACCGCACGAAACCTCGTAAGCGGTGATCAGGCTATTAGCAGTGTAACCATCCCGCTGCTGTGTCTCTGGAACAATCACTGCATAATCTCAAAAAGGAAGCTTTGAGTGCCCAGCATGTTGGTATGGAGCCAGATTTCCCAATGGGTGATAGTACCCAGCCCAGCCAATATTCTGAGGCAACATTGGGTGATGAGAAGGGAGATGAGGAGGGAGAGGACTTGTTTTTCTGTGCTACCGAGGGGACAACCCAAGCTTCATGTCTGTCCAGCCTGGATAGGCTGGAGAGGAGGAGGTGGAGGAGGAGGCGAGTCAGCGTGAGGAGAGGATGGGTACTGTTTCTACTGTTGGGGACACAGAGCATTTGCCTTTTTGCAGCTTGGCCCACATGGCACAGTTCATGTGTAAGTGTCTGTGGCAAGGCGTGATACACATTTTATCCAACAATAATAATAATAATTTTTATTTATATAGCACCAATATATTCTGCAGCACTTTACATTTAAGCGGGGACATGTACAGACAATAAATTCAATACAAAGTAAGACAGTTTAAACAGTTACATTAGGAGTAAGGTCCCTGCTCGCAAGCTTACATTCTACAAGGAAATGGGTGGACATAATAAGTGAAAAGTGCTTGTTATTTTAGGTCTGGCAATTATAATAAGTAGGGATTTTCATATGAAGCTGCATGATCTGGTCATCAGCCTGTATATATAAGTGCAATAATCAAGTATTGAGTGCAGTTATCGTGTTCATGGAGGGTGTGGAGACAGATGAATAGTAGGGTGCAGATTTTGAATAATATTTTGAAGGAGGGAACAGGAGAAAATTAGTTTACTGAGTAGTTGAGGTGGTAGTCTTGTTTAAAGTGATGGGGTTTTAAAGTGCGCTTGAAGATGTGGGGGTTAGGCATCAGTCAGATCGTCTGGGGTAGAGCATTCCAGAGAACTTGTTAGAATCTATGTTGTTTTATTTTTTAGCCACCTTTTTGTGGTTTGCTGGTGACGCGCCCCCTGGGCCGTGTGTGTGTGTAGGGATACCCGGAACCGGACCTGTTGTGGATGCTGGGGGTTGTAGTCTCCGTGGCGGTGATCTGGTCCGTGCCCAGGGCGGTCAAACCAAATGGCAGTCTATATGCTGAATGTCCGACTACGCCACCCGTGGATTGCGGTCAGAGTGAACCGCCGCTGCAGGGCAGACCGCTGAGGCTGGTGTTGTGGGTGCAGCTGAGGGTAGTATAACTCCCCACGGGAGAAGTATAGCCTCAGGCCAGTAAATAGGGATGTTGGTGGTGATGGTGCGCGGGAGCAGCAGTAACCACACGGAGTCTGTCATGCAATTCAGGGTCTTTACTGTTGATGGTATTAAGGGACCCGTCCGAAATACAGGTTAACAATGGAGGCCTGGTCAGACTGAGAGCAAATTGGAAATCCCACTGGTCAGGGGGAGTTTGTAGTCCTACCTTGCTGACTTCACTCTTTCTTGGCTATCCCGCTGTAGTGTAGTGGTAGCCCACGTCTCTGAGTGTACCGTGTTGTTCTCACCCGTATGACTGGCGACTCGGGCCTTCCGTACTTCTCACCCCTCATGGGCAGTAGTGGTCCCTTTCGTGTGGCTGAGCCTCCGGGCTTCCTTGGGCCAGAGGATTTGAAGTCCCCTGCGTGGTGGTTTTCTGCTGCTGGGCTTATAACCCTCACAGACTTGGACTCCAGTGTCCGGCTTTGTAAGTCTCTAGCCAGGACGAGCTCTGCTGGCTCCCCTCTTGGCCTTGTGTTCTTCCTCTGCCTACAGGGACTCCTCAGCCTGCTGTTGACCTGTCCCTATCTGCAACTTCACTGGAACTTGTCTGGAACTTCTCTCTAACTTGTCTCTAACTTGTCTCTCTAACCCCGCCCCAGATCCAGTTTATAAAGGGCAGATTTCTCCCCTCCCTGGACTGAGGCAGGAGGTGCTGCATGCTAATTGTCCCCAACCAGGGAACCTCCGACCTGCTCTCAGACATGACATTGCTGCCACTGTGGTGACCAGACCTGGGGTGCCACACTGGCTTCTAGTCTTTTCCTCTGGTGCTGGTTGTCTTGGTCACACGATCTCCTCACTCTTTATTACTCAGCACCTGTCTCCCATTCCTCGCTGGACATCAGTGTTGTTATGCTTGTGCTCTGGCTAAGTTGCCTTGTTAGTTCTTTGTGCTTAGTACAATTGGTATCCTGGGACTTCTTGTTCCACCAGTTTCCTTTTATCTTCTTTTCTGCAACTAACTTATCTTTTAGGAGGTCACCTGTTTTTGCTCCCAGTCCTTAGATGTTTTAGGGATACCCTTTCCCCTTCCTTCAGGTCTTTGTTTGAGTTCAGTGCAGGATCGTCGGTGGGGCTATTCACAAGGAATAGGACACCCATCCCAGCGTAGGGTTTAAGCAGAGTCTCAGTGCAGGGACATCTTTTCCCTCCCATTCCTTAGTTCTTAATTGCAGACTATAACAGTATGTCCAGCCCCGTTTAAAGTAATAATAATAAAAAAAAGTTTGTTTTTTTTCTCCTCTCCTCTTCCTGGGTATTCTTCAGTATGAGTAACGTCCAGGAGCTTGCTCAACGCTTGCAAGGGTTGACTCTGGAAGTTGCTGGTCTTCAGCAGTACGTGAGTAAATACCCTGCAGAACTCTATGAAGAACCTAAGGTAGGATTACCTGAGTGTTTCTCGGGGAAACGACAGGATTTTTTTTCTTTTAAAAATGCTTGTTTGTTGTATTTTCGGCTCAGACCTAGATCTTCTGGGAGTGAACTACAGCGTGTAGGGATTATAATGTCTCTATTGCATAAAGAACCTTAAATCTGGGCGTTTTCCTTGTCTCCTGATGATCATTGTTTGAGGTCTGTGGAGGCATTTTTTGATGCCATGGGTTTGCTGTTTGATGATTCAGATGGGGTTACATCAGCTGAGGCAGAGCTCAGTCGTCTCAAACAGGGTTTTCTTGATGCTGAGAGTTATTGCACCCTGTTCAGATGATGGTCTGCAGAGGTCAGGTGGAATGACCGTGCACTCAAGTTTCAGTTTCTGGCAGGCTTGAGTGATAGGGTTAAAGATTTACTCATTGCATTCCCTGCACCTAATACTTTGCAAGTTGCCATGCAGTTAGCTATCCGTGTGGATAGAAGCTTGAGGGCCAGACAGAATGCGGAGAAGTTTCCTATATTACTGGATTCTGCTTCTCACAATCCTGCCGACACTGGGTAACTTATGCAGGTGGGGGCAATGTCATCCCTTTCCAAGGAGAGGGACAGGAGGTTCTCTGAGGCACTTTGCTTGTATTGCGGTAAGGCTGATCATTTTTTAAAGCAATGCGAGGTTCGCTTAAGGAAAGAAAAAAAATGGTCAGTAGAAATAACACTCCCGTTTGCATTGTGTTTTTACGTTCTGCTGGAGTGTTTTTTCCTGATAATACTCCTGTCAGGGTCATTCGATTGAGTTTCAGGTTATGGTGGATTGTGGTTCTGCACTTAATTTGATTGATCAACAGTTTCTTGAAAAGTATAAGTTTGGTTCTGAACCTTTGTCGTCTCCTTTTCCTGTGGTGGCGATTGATAATACTCCCCTGGAGCATGGGAGCATTCTTCGAAAGGTCACTGGGTTTCCGTTTATTGTGAATATGGAACATCAGGAGCAGATTGACTTATTTGTACTTGCTAAATTGCCTTCCCCGGTCGTCCTGGGGCTGCCCTGGTTAAAAGTTCATAATCCTTTGCTGGACTGGTCGTCTGGTTCCATAAGATCCTGGGGTCAGGGGTGTTATGGTAAGTGTTGTAATGTTCACATTGCGGCTGTTGTGAAGGGGGAGTTACCTGAACCCATTCATGATTTTTGGTGGGTTTTTTCAGAGGTGGAGTCGAAAGCTGTACCACCTCATAGAGATTATGATTGCGCTGTTGAGTTCGTCCCTGATGCTAAGCTCCCAAAAAGTCGGTTGTTTAATCTGACAATTCCCGAGAGGGAGGCTTTGAAAGAATACCTTCAGACTAGTTTAGCTGAAGGTCCCATAAGATGGGGGTCTTAGGCCATGTCTGGATTTTCGGGAGATTAATAAAATCACTGTGCAAAATCCTTACCCGTTACCACTTATTCCGGATTTGTTTAACCAATTGACTGGAGCTAAATGGTTTTCTAAGATTGACCTTCGTGGGGCATATAATTTGCTGCGAGTGAAGTACGGAGATGAATGGAAGACAGCTTTTAACACCCCAGAAGGTCATATTGAGTGTTTGGTGATGCCTTTTGGGCTTACTAACGCTCCAGCATTTTTTCAAAATTTCATCAATGACATTCTGAGACCCTTGATCGGTAGGAATGTGATTGTTTATCTGGATGATATTTTGATTTATTCATCGGATCTTGAGTCTCATTGGCAGAGAGTCCGCAAAGTTCTTCAGATACTGAGAGATAACACACTCTTTGATAAATTGGAGAAGTGTCAGTTTGCTGTCCAGAAAATTAGTTTTTTGGGTTACTTTGTCTCTTGTGATGGTTTTGAGATGGACCCGGTGAAAATTCAGGCTGTGCTGGAGTGACCGAGGCCTGAAGGTTTGAAGTCCCTACAGAGGTTTTTGGGGTTTGCCAATTATTACAGGTAATTCATAAAGAATTTCTCTGTCATCACCAAAGCCATTACCGATCTCACCAAGAAGAATGCTAATACAGTCCAATGGTCCATTGAGGCTATTGAAGCTTTTGAGTATCTCAAGGAGAGGTTCAGCTCTGCTCCTGTTCTTATCCAGATGGATGAGACCAAGCTATTTTTGGTTGAGGTGGATGCCTCATCTATAGGCGTAGGGGCAGTTCTGTCCCAGGAGGGAGAGGATGGGGTGCATCCCTGTGCTTTCTTTCTAAAAAAAAATTCTGAGACAGAGCTCAACTATGATGTTGGGAATCGTGAGTTGTTGGCTATTAAACACGCGTTCGAGCATTGGTGACATTTTTTGGAGGGGGCTCGACATCCTATGCTGGTTTTCACTGATCATAAGAATTTGATTTATCTGGACGCAGCGAAACGTTTGAATGCCCATCAGGCTAGGTGGGCACTGTTTTTTGCCTGGTTCAATTTTTCTGTAACAGAATGTTAAGGCTGACGCTTTGTCTCGTAGTTTCTCTCCAGTGGTGAATGCTGTGACGGAGGAGTGTACTTTGCAGAGAGGGGTGGTGGTGGCCGCATTGGATTCTGAGTTGGAGAATAGCATCCTAGGAGCTCAGAGTGCGGCACCAACTAACACTCCATGTGGTAAATTGTTTGTGCCTAGAGCCTTGAGGAGAGTGTTGTTTGTTGAATGTCATGAGTCTCGGTTGGCGGGTCACCCAGGGATTTCAGAAACTAGGAGGTCTATCGGTCGGAGTTTCTGGTGTCTAGGGTGGCAAAGAGAAGTCATCAAGTGGGTGCGTCAGTGTTCTGTGTGCGCTAGGTCGAAGGCCTCTCACGCTCCAGCTGCGGGGTTGCTGTGCCCCTTGGAAGTTCCTAGTTTGCCATGGATGCACTTTTCCATGGATTTTATCACTTATCTGCCTGTATCGGAGGGTTTTTCTGTCATCTAGGTTGTTGTGGACTGGTTTAGTAAAATGTGTCATCTGGTTTTGTTCAACAAGTTACCTTGCGCCAAGACTCTTGCTAAGGCTTTTGTGAAGGAGATTATCAGGCTCCATGGTGTTCCCACGGACATTGTTTCCGATAGAGGACCACAGTTTGTGGCTCGCTTTTGGTGTTCTTTTTGTGACAGATTGAAAATTCATTTGTCATTCTCGTCGGGATATCATCCAGAGTCCAAAGGACAGACTAAAAGAAAGAACTAGGATGTCGAGCAGTTTTTGAGATGTTTTGTGGCAAACACTTGCGGAGTTTGCCCTTAATAATCATACTTCTTCCTCGGCTAGGTGTTCTTTTTTTTGTTGTACTGGCAGGTATATATCTTTTGGTCCATTTTCCAAAGTTGGGGCTGCTGTACCGGAGGAGGATAATTTTTCTGGTGATTTGGAGAGGGTTTGGACCAGTGTACGCCTGAATCTTAAAGAGGCTAACAGGAGATCAAAAAGGTATTTTGACAAAACAAGAAAGGAGTCCTTGTTTGCTGTTGGGGACAAGGTTTGGTTGTCCTCTAGGAATCTTCGTTTGAAAATTCCTTCTAAAAAACTGGGGCCTAAATTTGTGGGTCCGTTAAAGTGGTTCAGATTGTCAGCTTGTCAGCGGTGAGGTTGGGCATTCCCTCATCCTGGAAGATTAATTCTGTGTTTCATGTGTCGTTACTTAAGAAGGCGGACATGCGTGATAAGCAGGCGAAGCCTACTGTTCCTCCTGTTGATGAGTAGTGTTGAGCCACTACCCGTAGTGTTCGAGTTCGGTTCGGTTCGTCGAACACCTGTGTGTTCGCCGAACTGTTCGTCGAACTGTTCGTCGAACACCTTCGAACACCGTTAAAACCAATGGCAGGCAAACAAAAACACATAGAAACACATAGAAAACACCTTCAAAGGTGTCCAAAAGCTGACAAACTGCTCAGAAGACATAACTAACACATGGAAAAGTGACAAGTACATATAGTCATGCGAAAAGAAAAGAGGTGGAGGAGTAAAAGGAGGGGGAGACACAGATATAGGCATGTCATGCCCTTCTAAAATCCAAAAAGTGAGAAGCCGACACGGCCAGTCCGTTCCTGCCCGTGCCACCTCCTTGTCGCCGGGTTTGTGCCAGAGCCGCGGTGGACCCTGATGGCCAGCCCCCCTCTCCCAATACTGGTGCCTGTCCGCTGGTGAGTCGAGCCCCCCCGCGGTGGGGGGGGGAGTAACATCTGCAGAAGAAAGACCATCTTCCAGCCAAACTAAGATGTCGACTTCTTTTCGTGGACAACGTGATACGATCCCTTTCTTATGGACACGCCCATCGCCACAAATTCCAGATGAGGCACAAAAACAGCAGGTGCATCAGCGGATATCAAGTGCTCCTTCAACTGGGCTCTCCTCCCCCTCAATTTCAACATCACAAATACTCCAGTCCTCAGAGGTGTCACCCCAATCGCACTTGCTTCCTCACAGCTCCCAAGTCTCCAGCTGCCCGTCTGAGTATGGGGTAACACAGATGGTTGAGTCTGCAGAGCTGTTTACTCATACTATAGCCTGGGAAACTGAGGTCTGCTCCAGAGCTTCTGTTAATCCAGACGAGGAAATGATCTGCACTGATGCCCAGAATCTTTATAAGTCGGATCCAGGACCAGATAAAGAAGGTTCTGAGCATAATGTAGACCCTCGTTCCCAAACTGTAACTCCTGTTGGTGGAGACAATGATGAAGACGATGATGAGACTCAAATACCTGATTGGAGCGACAACTTGACTTTTCGGTCAGGGCAGGAAGAGGTTGGATTTGAGGACGACGGGTGTGATAACACACAGGGTGATGATGACGAGGTTGGAGATCCCACTTACTGTCAACCCACAGTCAGCCAGTCGATGAGGTCAGCGGAGGAGGTGGAGGAGGATGTGACTAGCCCAGGGGATGGGGATGACTCGGTACCCGGGCCTTTGCCTGGCCTTGGGAATGTCGCGGTGGTCGGCTCCCTGGCCCGTACCCTGGGGTCACTCTTTAAAAGGGTGGATAATTGTTAATTTTATAAGAGTTCGTGACGCCACCTGTGGTATCTGGTGAGAAGCACCGGCGCTGCAGCAGTCCACTGAGACCCGTGATAAGGCAGCTCGATGGTATAGCTCCCCACAGGTGGAGCTAGGTCTCAGGGCAGCGTATGCAGGGGGAATGCAGGACAGGCGAGACCCAGCTGGGTCAGAGCAAGAACGGGAACGGACACGGTAGTCACTTCAGTACCTTTTACTGGAGGAAATTCAGGCACATCCCGGAGCACAGTAGGGTGAAGGGTGCATATCAGGATCCTCCCCAATGAGCGGGTGTAGGGCCTCCTGTTTCTTGCCTCTGCGTAGTAAGTTTCTGACCTGCCTGGAGCTAAGCCTAACTTTGTCTCTGTCCTGCACTGGTTGACCTTGTGGTAGGGCCTTCTCTTGGAGTTCACACTCCCAGTATGCGGGGCCTAAGCGTCTCCTGGCTCTGTTACGTATCAGCACCTTAGCGATCCTGGGACTTGTAGTTCTCCAGGGATTCCGGTTATGCCTTACTGGGTCATAGAGATCCCGGTAAGCTCGGATCCGGTGTCCGGTAAATGCTTCGGGGTGAGCTGGTTAAGCTCCTCTGCCCCTTATGTACTAACTCGCCACTCGCCTTCGGCCTACTCGGGCCCTCACTAGGCTATACACACTAACGGCAGCTTGCCGCGCTTCACCGATCTTATGGCGCCGGCACACCTTAAGCTCTATCTGGGCTCCCTGAATCCAGCTAGCAGGAGCCTCGTGCTCCACTGCTGAACTATTAACTGAGTTCTCTAGACTAGACTGAGCTCCACTGCAGACTGACCTCTCTTAGGCTTCTCTACTGCAGGAACTCTTCAGAGGAACTGAACTGCCTAGCTCCATCTTCCCTATTTATATCCCTAACGGGCTCCATCTGCTGGTCTGAGGTGGAAGGTGGAGATGTGTGAATGTTTATGGGGGCCTCTTGTGGAGGATTCCATCAATGCACTCTTCTAGGATCTGTGATACCAAGCGCAGCTGGGCGTCACAGATGCTATTGACGACGAGGTTAGTTTGCGCCTTCCTGGACAGAGACGGAGTACTGGAAGCACGTCAACAACTGCATCCTCAACCACAACTCTGCCTCTGACCACAAGTCGTAGTGGCTCTTCAGGTCGCATGGGCTCTAAGCCTTGCATAGCCTGGGCATTTATTCAGATCGATAAGGATGACCCAACTCGTGTTATCTGTAATATTTGTCACCAAAAGCTAAGTAGAGGCCAAAAAATCCATAGTTTGAGTACTTCATGCATGTACCGTCACATAGATATGTGTAGCGCCGGCGTCCCTGCCCTCTGCTGGCAGGGACGCTGTTCCCCTCACCTCCCTGCTCCGTGCCCGGCGTCCTCCTCCCGCTCTGCTGGCAGCGCGCGCTCCTTCCCGGGCCACTGTGCTTAGGGCGCGCGCGCGCGCTCTCCCTCCCTCTTAAAGGGGCCGCGCGCGCCGTTCTAAGGAGTCCCCGGCCAATGGCCGGAGGACTTCACCATATATAAGGCACCTCCTCCAAAATGGAGGTGCCCGAGCAATGTTGTTGCACTGTTCACTACTCTGCTTCAGCCCTCAGGTCCCGTTGCCAGTTACCTGCCAGATACCTGCCAGATTCCTGCCAGCTTGCTGTCTTATTCCTGCCTGATATTCCGCTACCTGCCTGCTAGCCTGAGGTCCGACGGTCTGCCTTACAACTTCTGTCAGTCTGTCTAAGGACCAGCTTGCCCGCTCACCTGGGAGCGCACTTCAGCTATCTGCCTGCTTGCCTGAGGTCCGACGGTCTGCCTTCCAACTCCTGTCAGTCTGTCTATGGACCAACTTGCCCGCTCACCTGGGAGCGCACATCTGCTACCTGTCTGCTAGCCTACCTGGAGGCTCCGCCGTCACGTGCTGTGACCACCTGCCTGTCCAGTGACTCCTGTCCGCTCACCTGGGAGCGCTCATCTGCTGCCTGTCCGTTAGCCTACCTGGAGGCTCTGCCGTCACGTGCTGTGACCACCCGCTTATCCAGAGACTCTCGCCCGCTCATCTGGGAGCGCTCATCTGCCGCCTGTCTGTTGGTCTTCCTGGAGGCTCCACCGTCACATGCTGTGACCACCCGTTTATCCAGAGACTCTCGCCTGCTCACATGGGAGCTCAAGTCTACCATCAGCCGCCACAGGTCGTACCAACCCTTTACCCAGAGACTGCCCCGGTCACTTGCCGTGACCATCTGCCCGTTCTTCCAGAGACTGTCCCGGTCACTTGCCGTGACCATCTGCCCGTTCACCCAGAGACTGCCCCAGTCACTTGCCGTGATCTCCTGCCCGTTCTTCCAGAGACTGTCCCGGTCACTTGCCGTGACCATCTGCCCGTTCACCCAGAGACTGCCCCAGTCACTTGTCGTGATCTCCTGCCCGTTCTTCCAGAGACTGTCCCGGTCACCTGCTGTGACTGCCTGCCTGGTCGCCACCCGCTCCCTTACAAGGACCGCCCCCTTGTATAGTAGCTCAGAGGTTCCGCCTCCCAGACCCGTTACAGTTTGCTCGGGCCATGGAACCCGGTGGCACCCAAGCTCCCTCGCTCTCGGACCTCTGTCATGAACTGTCCCGTCAGAGGTCCCAACAGGAGTCCATCCTGGGTCACCTGCGGAATGTCAATTCTCGCCTGGACACTCTGACTGCTCCACCAGCAACCACCGCCAGTGCCATGACTCACAACCCGGCAGCTCCGCTGCCCACCAATACCATGGTATCCTACCCCGGACCCCGTCTTTCTGCACCTCCTCGCTTCGGAGGCGACTCCGCCCAGGCTCGGGGCTTCATTAATCAGTGCACCCTGCACTTTGAACTATTATCCCACCAGTTTAACTCCGACCGGGCCAAAATTGCCTTCATCATGTCCCATCTCACCGGGGAGGCCCTGGCCTGGCTAAATCCTCTATGGGAGAGAGGAGACCCCCTGGTGTCCGACTTGCCTGCCTTCCTCACGGCTTTCCGGAAAGTCTTCGACGAACCCGGACGGAAGACCTCATCCGCATCATCTCTGCTTCGCCTCCGTCAGGGAAGTCTCACCGTGGGCCAATATGCCATATGGTTCCGTACCCTTGCCTCGGAGCTGGCCTGGGATAACGACGCTCTGGTATCCGTCTTCTGGGAGGGTCTGTCCGGCCGTATTAAAGATGAACTTGCCGGTCGGGACGTTCCTACCACTCTCGATGACCTAATATCTCTTGCCACCCGGATTGACCTACGGTTCCAGGAGCGTGCCAAAGAGGTCACCCGTGAGAGGAGGTTTCCACGTCTAGCTCCTACTTTTCAGAAACCCGTCACTCCCTCCGTCTCTCCCCAGGTACACTCTCCTGAGCCTATGCAGGTCGACCAGACCAAGATGGTCAAAACCCGTCAGGACTTACGCCGTGCCGAGGGGAGCTGCTTCTACTGTGGCAGTAAGGAGCACCGGATCCGTGCCTGCCCAGAGAGGTCGGGAAACGCCTGTGTCTAGGTTCGCTCAGAGAGGTCGACCTAGACAAGAATAAATCCTCTCCATCTCTGCTGCTGTCAGTTTCAATCGTCTGCGGGGAGAACCGTTATTTCGAACTAGCCCAACTGGACTCTGGAGCAGCCGGGAATCTTATTTCACAGTCCCTGGTAGAGAAATACCGCATCCCCACCAAACCTCTGGCTGTACCCTTGTCTGTTGCTGCCGTGGATGGGGGCCTCTTACCACGCCCCATCCAACTCATCACCGAATCCATTACTCTGCAGGTGGGAATGCTGCATTCTGAGAGTATCTCCTTTCATGTTCTGCCTGGACTCTCTCATGCCCTCTTGCTAGGTCTACCTTGGCTCCAGAGACATGCACCCGTGCTTGACTGGCAGACCGGAGAAGTCCTTCGCTGGGGACAGGACTGCCATAAGACCTGTCTGGTTCCCGTCCATCCCGTCCGTCCTTCTCCTACCCCAGCTAATCTACCTGGACTTCCGATTCCTTATTGGTCTTATGCTGATGTCTTTAATAAAAAGGAAGCAGAGACACTACCCCCTCATAGACCATACGACTGCCCTATCGACTTGTAACCCGGTACTACTCCTCCCCGTGGGCGTATTTATCCATTATCCGCTGCTGAGACCCGGTCGATGTCCGAATATATTGAGGAGAATCTGGCCAGGGGATTCATCCGGAAATCTACCTCCCCGGCGGGAGCAGGCTTCTTCTTCGTAAAAAAGAAGGACGGCTCTCTCCGTCCCTGTATAGACTATAGAGGCCTTAACCAGATCACGGTGAAGAATAAGTACCCCCTTCCGCTCATTCCGGAGTTATTTGATCGTCTGAGAGGGGCTAGAATCTTCACCAAACTGGACCTCCGTGGGGCGTACAACCTGGTTCGTATCCGTCAGGGGGATGAATGGAAGACGGCATTCAACACCCGGGACGGCCACTATGAATATCTGGTAATGCCCTTTGGTCTCTGTAACGCTCCTGCTGTCTTTCAAGAGTTGGTCAATGACATCTTCCGGGACCTTCTCTACTCCTGCGTAGTGGTGTACCTGGACGACATCTTGGTCTTCTCTCCGGATCTCCAGACTCACCGGAGGGACGTTCGTCAGGTCCTGCTCAGGCTCAGGCAGAATCACCTCTTCGCTAAATACGAGAAGTGCCTCTTTGAGCAGACCTCGCTTCCATTTTTGGGCTACATTATTTCTCAGACCGGCCTACGAATGGATCCAGAGAAACTGTCTGCCATCGAGAAATGGCCTCGACCGGAGGGGTTGAAGGCCATTCAGCGGTTCCTGGGCTTCGCCAACTACTACCGCCTCTTCATACCACACTTCTCTTCCCGGACTGCCCCAATTTCCGCGCTCACCCGTAAGGGTACTGATCCCAAAGAGTGGCCGCCCGAAGCAGAGGAGGCCTTTCTTTCCTTAAAACAGGCCTTCTCTTCCGCCCCGGTGCTACATCGCCCGGACGGCAACAAGCAGTTCTTCCTGGAAGTTGACGCCTCCTCCTCTGGAGCCGGAGCGGTACTTACTCAAAAATCATCTTCCGGGAGGATGGTAACTTGCGGCTTCTTCTCTAAACTCTTCTCCTCCTCAGAGCGCAATTATTCCATAGGAGACCGAGAGTTATTGGCCATCAAACTGGCATTGGAGGAGTGGCGTTACCTGCTCGAGGGGGCTCTTCACCCGGTAATAATTTACACTGACCACAAGAACTTGGCTTACCTCCAGCATGCCCAGAGACTTAACCCGCGCCAAGCCCGGTGGTCCTTGTTTTTTGCTCGCTTTGATTTTGTTCTTCATTTTCGCCCGGCTGACAAAAACGTCAAGGCGGACGCCCTGTCTCGATCCTTTCTGGTGTCTGATCTCGAGGAAGATCCGAAACACATCATCGATCCCGCCAGAGTAATGCAGGTGGCTCCCGGGAGTCTAAATCGTCTCCCTCCCGGAAAGACGTTCGTATCAGTACCTGATCGGGAGAAGATCCTTCACTGGGGTCACTCGTCTAAACTGGCTGGCCATGCCGGTCAGAAAAAGACCCTCCAGCTTATTACCCGGCACTACTGGTGGCCTACCCTGCACAAGGACGTAATAGACTTTGTTTCTGCCTGTGTGTCCTGCGCCCGCAACAAGGTTCCGAGACATCTGCCAGCCGGTCGCCTCCTTCCGCTCCCAGTACCTGCTGCCCCCTGGCAGCATATAGCAATGGACTTTATAACTGACCTCCCAGTCTCTGCCGGTTGTACGGTCATTTGGGTGGTCGCTGACCGCTTCTCCAAGATGGCTCATTTCGTTCCCCTGCCAGGCCTCCCGTCTGCACCCGAGCTAGCTAAAGACTTTATTCATCACATCTTTCGTCTTCATGGCCTGCCCCTCCACATCGTGTCGGATCGTGGGGTACAGTTCACCTCACGCTTCTGGAGAGCCACTTGTAAACTGCTAGATGTCACCCTGGACTTCTCTTCCGCTTACCACCCACAGTCCAATGGTCAAGTGGAGCGGATCAATCAGAACCTGACCAGTTACCTCCGGCACTTCGTTAATGCCCATCATTCAGACTGGGTGGATCTCCTACCATGGGCCGAGTTCTCTTATAACAATCACGAGAGCGAATCCTCCTCCAAATCCCCGTTTTTTGTAGTCTTCGGTCAGCATCCTCGGATTCCTTTTCCTGTCTCCACCTCTGTGGACAACCCGGCTGCGGAATCTCTCGTTAGCAAATTTTCCTCCATTTGGGAGAGTACCCGATCCGCACTCCTTCAGTCGTCCGAACGGATGAAAAGACACGCTGACAAAAAACGCCTGGATCCTCCACAATTTCGTCCCGGAGATAAAGTCTGGCTCTCATCTAAATATGTCCGACTCAAGATACCTTCTTACAAGTTAGGGCCTCGGTTCATCGGTCCTCTGGGGGTCATCAGTCAGATCAACCCGGTGGCCTATAAATTAAAACTCCCGGCCAACTTACGGATCCCTAACTCCTTCCATGCATCTCTCCTCAAACCTGTGGTACTTAACTCTTTTTCCAAGTCTACAGGTACGCCTCCTGCTCCGGTTTCTGCTGAGGACGAGTTTGAGGTAGAGAACATTCTTGCCACCAAAAGGGTAAGAGGAAAGACCTTTTTTCTAGTAGATTGGAGGGGGTTTGGTCCTGAGGAGAGAACGTGGGAGCCCCGGGAGAACATCCATGCCCCTCTTATCCTAGCTAAATTTCTGTCTGGCCTAAAAAAGGGGGGGCCTAAAGGGGGGGGTACTGTAGCGCCGGCGTCCCTGCCCTCTGCTGGCAGGGACGCTGTTCCCCTCACCTCCCTGCTCCGTGCCCGGCGTCCTCCTCCCGCTCTGCTGGCAGCGCGCGCTCCTTCCCGGCCACTGTGCTTAGGGCGCGCGCGCTCTCCCTCCCTCTTAAAGGGGCCGCGCGCGCCGTTCTAAGGAGTCCCCGGCCAATGGCCGGAGGACTTCACCATATATAAGGCACCTCCTCCAAAATGGAGGTGCCCGAGCAATGTTGTTGCACTGTTCACTACTCTGCTTCAGCCCTCAGGTCCCGTTGCCAGTTACCTGCCAGATACCTGCCAGATTCCTGCCAGCTTGCTGTCTTATTCCTGCCTGATATTCCGCTACCTGCCTGCTAGCCTGAGGTCCGACGGTCTGCCTTACAACTTCTGTCAGTCTGTCTAAGGACCAGCTTGCCCGCTCACCTGGGAGCGCACTTCAGCTACCTGCCTGCTTGCCTGAGGTCCGACGGTCTGCCTTCCAACTCCTGTCAGTCTGTCTATGGACCAACTTGCCCGCTCACCTGGGAGCGCACATCTGCTACCTGTCTGCTAGCCTACCTGGAGGCTCCGCCGTCACGTGCTGTGACCACCTGCCTGTCCAGTGACTCCTGTCCGCTCACCTGGGAGCGCTCATCTGCTGCCTGTCCGTTAGCCTACCTGGAGGCTCTGCCGTCACGTGCTGTGACCACCCGCTTATCCAGAGACTCTCGCCCGCTCATCTGGGAGCGCTCATCTGCCGCCTGTCTGTTGGTCTTCCTGGAGGCTCCGCCGTCACATGCTGTGACCACCCGTTTATCCAGAGACTCTCGCCTGCTCACCTGGGAGCTCAAGTCTACCATCAGCCGCCACAGGTCGTACCAACCCTTTACCCAGAGACTGCCCCGGTCACTTGCCGTGACCATCTGCCCGTTCTTCCAGAGACTGTCCCGGTCACTTGCCGTGACCATCTGCCCGTTCACCCAGAGACTGCCCCAGTCACTTGCCGTGATCTCCTGCCCGTTCTTCCAGAGACTGTCCCGGTCACTTGCCGTGACCATCTGCCTGTTCACCCAGAGACTGCCCCAGTCACTTGTCGTGATCTCCTGCCCGTTCTTCCAGAGACTGTCCCGGTCACCTGCTGTGACTGCCTGCTTGGTCGCCACCTGCTCCCTTACAAGGACCGCCCCCTTGTATAGTAGCTCAGAGGTTCCGCCTCCCAGACCCGTTACAATATGAAGCATAAGTTGCAGTGGGAAGCTCACTGTGCTACAATGCGGCCTAGCAGGCTGGGCCAACCACCGTCTGCCCCATCTTGTGCATCCGCGGCCTCTTCATGCTCTGTGACTGGGGGGACAGCAGTCACACATGTTTTTGAACGCAGACCTGCCACCTCTTTACACGCAACAGCCAGTGTGATTGGCAGGTCGTCAGTTCATTGGGAAGTGGAAACACCTGCTGGTGTTGAGCGCTCTCTAACATCGAGAGCACCACCTTTGGATCAAGGCAACCTAACATGTCCGCCGGCATCTTCCTCACAGACCGGCAGTTTGCAGGGGACACCCTACTCAACCCCGTCTAAGCACAACAGCCAGCCCTCGGTCCCTCAGATGTGGAAAAGTAAAAGACCATTTCCTTCTAGCCATGAGAAAGCTAAGAGGTTGAATTTCACCATCTGCAAGCTGTTGGCTACAGAAATGCTGCCTTTCCGCCTGGAGGACACAGTGGATTTTCGAGACCTTATGTCCGTCGCAGTGCCCCAGTACCAGATGCCCAGTCGGCACTACTTCTCAAAGAAAGGTGTGCCTGCGCTCCACCAGCATGTCGCACACAACATCACCACTTCTTTGAGAAACTCTGTGTGTGACAGGGTGCATTTCACCACAGACACTTGAGCGAGTAGGCATGGACAGGGGCGTTACATGTCGCTGACTGGGCACTGGGTAACTATGGTGACAGCAGGACAAGGGGCTGCTGTCCAAGTCTTGCCGTCCCCACGAGTTGTACATCAATCCTCTTTATCTAGAAGTTCCTGCACTGCTTCTGCCTCCTCAACCTCCTCTCGGTCCTCCACCTGCACCCAAAGCCTGTCTGGTAATGCCACCTGCTTTCTAACTGCGCAGAAGGAATCCTGCACACCTCCTTGCTATGCTGGCAGCAGGGCTCAACGGCATCAGTGTTTACTTTGAAATGTCTGGGAAATGTGAGTCACACAGCTGAGGAGTTGTGGTCAGCTCTGGAGACCCAGTTTCATGAATGGTTGTCTCCACTGGACCTGCAACCAGGGAAGGCCGTGTGCAACAATGCTGCAAACCTGCGTGCGGCCCTTCGCCGGGGCAATGTCACACACGTGCCTTGTATGGCTCACGTGTTGAACCTGGTTGTCCAGCAATTTTTAGCCCACTATCCCGGACTAGATGGCCTTCTGCAGAGGGCACGGTCGCTGTGTGCTCACTTCCGCCATTCGCATCCCGCAGCTCAACGACTTACATCTCTACAGAAGTCGTTGGGCCTGCCAGTTCACCGGCTGAAATGCGATGTGTCTACACGGTGGAATTCAACTCTGCACATGTTGCAGCGACTGTGGCAGCACCGACAAGCCCTGGTGCAATACGTTCTGACGTATAGCCTGGGCCAACGAGATCCAGAGGTGGGGCAAATCACGCTGCAGGAGTGGTCTCAGATCAGGGACCTATGAAGTTGACGCGCCCCCTGGGCCATGGGGTACCCTGAGCCTGGCCGGTAGACGCTGGGGGTTGTAGTCACTGTGGCGGTGACCCGGTCCGTGACCCAGGGCGGTCAATCCAAGGGTAATTTGTATATATGGATTTTATAATGTCCGACTACGCCACCTGTGGAGTGTGGCCAAAGGGGCCGCCGCTGCGGAACAGTCCTCTGAAGCTGGTGGTTTTGCAGCAATGGTATTATTACTCCCCACAGGAAGAGTGTAGCTTCAGGGCAGTGTGGGTGGATGATGGTGGTTGTAGTGCAGGGAGTCAGTAATGAACACAGAGTCCGTGTGATGCCGTCCCAAGATCTTTACTCACAGTTGTTGCAGTCCAGATTACAGGTACCAGAGCAATCTCACCCGTCGTGCTGTGCGTACTCAGTGAGGGGCTCAGTCCACCCCCAGATAGCTCCGGAGTACTTAGCAGGACCCCCTTCTGTGTTTCCTTTCTCTGGCCTTCTCCCTGCACCTCACACCCAGTGACACTTCTATCCGGTATCCTCGGGCCTTGGCGGGCGACTTGTGTTCCGTCCCCTGGGTCCTATGTGGCTACCTTCTTAGTGAGTCTGGTGTGGAATTTTGCATGCAGTACATGAAATGCTGCAGCCTCCAGTTTCTAGTTGAGCCTTGCTGTTTCTCCGCTAGTTGAGGGACTGGTTCCCCTTATCTGGCCTGACCCCTCTACCTCCTGGTAGCAGCGGGAGTACGGATGGCCTTCTGCATGGCCCGTAGCCCTAGGGTCCCTTCGGTTCCTGGACCCTTCCTGCTCCCACTCCTCTCTTCTCTCCTTCAGTCCTGGGCCTCCCAGGCTAGGCCCGCCTCCGGAGCAGAGCTCATGCCGAGCCTCTGCTCCTGTCACTTTTCCTCCTCTGACTGGCTTGCTCTTTCTAAGATGTCTTCCTGTTTATACTCTCCCTGTCATGTGCTCCCCTAAGCTGCTCCCCTAAGCACCCACTACATAGGACCCTCCCACCAGCTAGGGACCTGGGACTGTGCTCTCCCTTAGGAGCAATCTCGCCCTACCCCCACTGCGGGTATGTGTTGGATGCAGGTGTTAGGGTCCCGAGACATACGTCTTCCTTACCTGAGGGTGAGATACCACACCTCTGGGTGAGATGCAGTAACTATGTGGCGACTGAACCCTCAGGGGCGCCACACACCCTTCTGCACAGTTTTGAAATGGCGACAAAGATGTTTAGTGCTGACGACGATGCCATTATCAGCATAACTATTCCGGTGATTTACATGCTGGAGCACACATTAAACAGAATTCAGAGTCAGGTGGTGGGACAAGAGGAGGTGGAGGAAGTAGAGGAGGAGTCGTATGCGGAAGGGAAAACATCTCCAAAGTCCAGACGGTTGGCAGCACCAAAGCGGCAGGCATGGGAGGGTGGGGGACAGGGATTAACCAGGGCGCATGGTAGCAGCCAAACTGTTGAGGAAGGTGCAGGAGCCGAGGAAGAAGTGGAGGACGAACTGGCGATGGGCATGGAAGACTCATCAGATGAGGGAGACCTTGATCACATTTCTGTTGTGCGAGGTTGTGGGGAGAGGGCAGAGGAAGGAAGCATGATTCTTACCTCGCTACCAACACAACAAGGACTTGGTCCTCCTGGATGTGCAAGACACATGAGTAGAGTTGAGCGTTGTTCTACTCGAACTGTTCGCCAATCTCAAATTCGAGCTGTTTTGGGCGGTGTTCGAGCCGTTCGGCGAACACGAACAATTTGAGAAAAATTCGGCTGTTCGAGGTTATGTTCGATAACTGTTCGTGCACCAAAATCATAACTGGATTTTTTCTCAGTAATGATGAAAATTAATGTTAATACGCAGTTTGAGTGTACAGCGGGGTGGGGGGAGGGGCAGGGGATGGATCTCTGCAGGAACAATGAAGATCTCCATTTTTTTTTCTCTTTCCCGCATTTACAGTGGGGAGGTGCAATCTGTCAGCCTATCAGCAGCGCACACACGGAGCGAAGTGCTTTTTTTGACACAAGCAAGGGCATGTGTCATTGGCAGTGTATGTCACATGTCCTTGCTCTATAAGACCAAGCCATTTTCCCCGTCGCCACCATTTTCTCACTGCTGCAACTGCGTGTTAGACGGCACCGCTGTTGCTGTGTGCGCTATACCTTGTTAATTTCAAG
The DNA here is from genome assembly GCF_046119375.1 of Phyllobates terribilis. Lineage (NCBI taxonomy): Eukaryota > Metazoa > Chordata > Amphibia > Anura > Dendrobatidae > Phyllobates > Phyllobates terribilis. Next base: position 184,890,437 of record NW_027362767.1, on the reverse strand, counting down.
CCAATTTTCGCACAAATATACAGATAGCTTGGGAGTAGGGAATAGTTGTGATTGCAGTCCTTTTAAGGACTAGGTTATAGCATTTCCTACGACTTTTATCAGGCAGGTCTGTGCTCTTAAATAGATAGGTTGTGGGAGTAAAGACTAATTGTAATTGGAGTCCTTTTCAGGACTAGGTTACATCAGTTCCTATCAGTTTTTGCCAGGCAGGTCTGTGCCAGTGCTGTGCAAGTTTTTTTCACAGCATTTGGCTGAATCTAGCAAAGCTAATCCTTTTTGGCCTATTGCAGAGTGTGTTAGTCAGTGGAGTAGCCTATCTGTGTTGCAAGATATACCACCTGTGTATAGAATACCAATTTTTTTACTGCACCTAGTGAAGTAAAATCTTTTGGGCATAGCATCATTCTATTAGTCCATCTATACTGACCTCCATCAGGTTGCAAACTGAATCTAATTTTTTTCTGCATCTAGCTCTGAAAAAATATTGGGCTTCTAGCTGTGTGTGGGTCTTGTTCTATTAATCCATCTATACTGACCTCCATCAGGTTGCAAACTGAATATAATTTTTTTCTGCATCTAGCTCTGAAAAAATATTTGGGCTTCTAGCAGTGTGTGGGACTTGTTGTATTAGTCCATCTATACTGACCTCCATCAGGTTGCAAACTGAATATATTTTTTTCTGCATCTACCTCTGAAAAATATTGGGCTTCTAGCTGTGTGTGGGTCTTGTTCTATTAATCCATCTATACTGACCTCCATCAGGTTGCAAACTGAATATAATTTTTTTCTGCATCTAGCTCTGAAAAAATATTTGGCCTTCTAGCAGTGTGTGGGACTTTCTCTATTAGTCCATCTATACTGACCTCCATCAGGTTGCAAATTAAAAATAATTTTTATCTGCATCTACAGTACCTCTGAAAAAATATTTGGGCTTCTAGCTGTGTGTGGGACTTGTTATATTAGTCCATCTATACTGACCTCCATCAGGTTGCAAACTGAATATATTTTTTTCTGCATCTACCTCTGAAAAAATATTGGGCTTCTAGCTGTGTGTGGGACTTGTTGTATTAGTCCATCTATACTGACCTCCATCAGGTTGCAAATTGAATATAATTTTTTTCTGCATCTAACCCAGCCAATAGTTTTGGCCTAATACCACAGTTTGGCCACTCAGCTCTGCTCGGTTACCATCCATTGTTTTTTTGTGCAAACAACTCCAGAGTTGTGAATTAGTTAACCACCAAAATGAGTGGAAAAAGGCCTGCTGCTGGTGGAAAGGGGAATAGGCGTGTTGGGAAGGGGAAAAAAGGTTGTGTCCATGGGGTAGGTGTTAAAGCAACAGTAACATCTGCAGAAGAAAGACCATCTTCCAGCCAAACTAAAATGTCTACTTCTTTTAGCGGACAATGTGATAAGATCCCTTTCTTACGGCCACGCCAATCGCTACAAATTCCAGATGAGGCACAAAAACAGCAGGTGCTTCAACGGATATCAAGTGCTCCTTTAAGTGGGCTCTCCTCCACATCAACTTCAACATCACAAATACTCCAGTCCTCAAAGGTGTCACCCAAATCGCACTTGCTTCCTCACAGCTCCCAAATCTCCAGCTGCCCGTCTGAGTATGAGGTAGAACAGATGGTTGAGTCTGCAGAGCTGTTTACTCATACTATAGCCTGGGAATCAGAGGTCGACTCCAGCGCTTCTGTGAATCCAGACGAGGAAATGATCTGCACTGATGCCCAGAATCTTTATGAGTCGGATCCAGGACCAGATGCAGAAGGTTCTGACCATAATGTAGACCCTCATTCCCAAACTGTAACTCCTGTTGGTGGAGACAATGAGGAAGACGATGATAAGACTCAAATACCTGATTGGAGCGACAACTTTAGTTTTTTGTCAGGGCAGGAACAGGTTGGCTCTGAGGACGACGGGTGTGATAACACACAGGGTGATGATGATGAGGTTGGAGATCCCACTTACTGTCAACCCACAGTCAGCCAAGAGATGAGGTCAGCAGAGGAGGTGGAGGAAGATGCTAGTGACGACGAGGTCAGGTTGCGCCTTCCTGGACAGAGACGTAGTACTGGAAGCACGTCAACAACTGCATCCTCAAACACAACTCTGCCTCTCACCACAAGTCGTGGTGGCTCTTCAGGTCGCATGGGTGCTAAGCCTTGCATAGCCTGGGCATTTTTTCAGATCGATAAAGATGACCCAACTCGTGTTATCTGTAACATTTGTCAGCAAAAGCTAAGTAGAGGCCAAAAAATACATAGTTTGAGTACTTCATGCATGAACCGGCACATGGACATGAAGCATAAGTTGCAGTGGGAAGCTCAGTGTGCTACAATGCGGCCTAGCCGGCCGGGCCAACCACCGTCTGCCATATCTTGTGCATCCGCGGCCTCTTCATCCTCTGTGACTGGGGGGACAGCAGTCACACCTGTTTTGGGGCGCAGACCTGCCACCTCTTTACCCGCAACAGCCAGCGTGATTGGCAGGTCATCATTTTCTTTGGAGGTGGGAACACCAGCTGGTGTTGAGCGCTGTCCGACATCGATAGCACCACCTTTGGATCAAGGCAACCTAACATGTCCGCCTGCATCTTCCTCACAGACCGGCAGTTTGCCGCGGACACCTTTATCAACCCCGTCTAAGCACAATAGCCAGCCCTCGGTCCCTCAGATGTGGACAAGTAAAAGACCATTTCCTCCTAGCCATGAGAAAGCTAAGAGGTTGAATTTCACCATCTGCAAGCTCTTGGCTACAGAAATGCTGCCTTTCCGCCTGGTGGACACAGAGGATTTTCAAGACCTTATGTCCGTCGCAGTGCCCCAGTACCAGATGCCCAGTCGGCACTACTTCTCAAAGAAAGGTGTGCCTGCGCTCCACCAGCATGTCGCACACAACATCACCGCTTCTTTGAGAAACTCTGTGTGTGACAGGGTGCATTTCACCACAGACACTTGGACGAGTAGGCATGGACAGGGGCGTTACATGTCGCTGACTGGGCACTGGGTAACTATGGTGACAGCAGGACAAGGGGCTGCTGTCCAAGTCTTGCCGTCCCCACGAGTTGTGCGTCAATCCTCTTTATGTCAAAGTTCCTCCACTGCTTCTGCCTCCTCAACCTCCTCTCGGTCTTCCACCTGCACCCAAAGCCTGTCTGGTCATGCCACAAGCTTTCTAACTGCGCAGAAGGGATCCTGCACACCTCCTTACTATGCTGGCAGTAGGGCTCAACGTCATCAGGCGGTTTTTACATTGAAATGTCTGGGAAATGTGAGTCACACAGCTGAGGAGTTGTGGTCAGCTCTGGAGAACCAATTTCATGAATGGTTGTCTCCACTGGACCTGAAATCAGGGAAGGCCGTGTGCGACAATGCTGCAAACCTGGGTGCGGCCCTTCGCCGGGGCAATGTCACACACGTGCCTTGTATGGCTCACGTGTTGAACCTGGTTGTCCAGCAATTTTTAGCCCACTATCCCAGACTAGATGGCCTTCTGCAGAGGGCACGGTCGCTGTGTGCTCACTTCCGCCGTTCGCATCCCGCAGCTCAGCGACTTACATCTCTACAGAAGTCGTTGGGCCTGCCACTTCACCGGCTAAAATGCGATGTGCCTACCCGGTGGAATTCAACTCTGCACATGTTGCAGCGACTGTGGCAGCACCGACAAGCCCTGGTGCAATACGTTCTGACGTATAGCCTGGGCCAACGAGATTCAGAGGTGGGGCAAATCACGCTGGAGGAGTGGTCTCAGATCAGGGACCTATGCACCCTTCTGCACAGTTTTGAAATGGCGACGAAGATGTTTAGTGCTGACGATGCCATTATCAGCATGACTATTCCGGTGATTTACATGCTGGAGCACATGTTAAACAGAATTCGGAGTCAGGTGGTGGCACAAGAGGAGGTGGAGGAAGTAGAGGAGGAGGAGTTGTATGCGGAAGGGCTAACATCTGCAAGGTCCAGATGGTCGGCAGCACCAAGGCGGCAGGCATGTGAGGGTGGGGGAGATGGTTTTACTAGGGCGCATGGTAGCAGCCAAACTAGTGAGGAAGGTGCAGGAGCCCAGGAAGAAGTGGAGGACGAACTGATGGAAGACTCATCAGATGAGGGAGACCTTCATCACATTTCTGTTGTGCGAGGTTGGGGGGAGAGGACAGAGGAAGGAAGCATGATTGTTACCTCGCCACCAACACAACAGGGACTTGGTGCTCCTGGATGCGCAACACACATGAGTGCCTTCTTGCTGCACTACCTGCAACATGACCCTCGAATTGTGAGAATTAGAAATAATCCTGACTACTGGGTTGCCACACTGTTAGATCCCCGGTACAAAAGTAAATTTGCAGAAATTATTCCTGCCATAGAAAGGGATGCACGCATGCAGGAGTATCAGCAGAGACTGTTGCAGAATCTTACATGTGCTTTTCCACAAAATACCAGTGGTGCACGTAGTGAATCTCACAGTTCCAACTTGCCAACCGTGGGACCGTCAAGTGTTCAGCACTCAAACCGTAACAGAACCACAGTATCTGCTGGTAACATCAATTTTGCGGAATCATTTCACCACTTTTTTAGCCCATCCTTTGCAAGGATGGGCTAAATTAGACACAGACACAGATTAGATATTAGAAAAAACTTTTTGACAGTTAGGGTGATTAATGAGTGGAACAGGCTGCCACGAGAGGTGGTGAGTTCCCCTTCAATGGACGTCTTCAAACAGAGGCTGGACAGACATCTGTCTGAGATGATCTAGTGAATCCTGCTTTGAGCAGGGGGTTGGACCAGATGACCCAGGAGGTCCCTTCCAACTCTACCATTCTATGATTCTATGATTCTATGATTCTAAGGCCACAGGAGACAAGAAGTCTGACACATAGTCAACGCCTAGAGACGATGGTACAGGAGTATCTCCAAGTAAACATTGAAGCCACGACTGTGTCACTGGACCCTTGCTCTTTTTGGGCTTCCAATCTGGATAAATGGCCGGAGCTAGCCACTTACGCCTTGGAGATCTTGTCATGCCCCGCAGCCAGCGTTCTGTCTGAACGTGTGTTCAGCGCTGCTGGTGGTGTGCTGACAGATAAGCGCACGCGGCTCTCCACTGATAATGTAGACAGACTCACGTTCATAAAGATGAACAAATCATGGATCCGAAACGACTTTTCTACCCCTGTGTCATCCTGGGGAGAGTAAAAGCTTGATGATTGGTTAAAATCACCCTACCAACCGTTTTAAGCTTTCAAATTACTAATCATGTTTATCTGTATCTTGACTGGAAAATAATTTGGGCTTTGTAGCAGTGTGCAGCACTGATCCTATTAGGCCATCTATACTAAAGCTTCACCAGATTTAAAATTAAAAATAATTTTTAGCTGCATCTAGCCCGGAAAATAATTTTGGGGCTCCGAGATGCGCAAGACACATAAGTGCCTTCTTGCTGCACTACCTGCAGCATGACCCTCATATTGTCAGAATTCGAAGTAATCATGACTACTGGGTTGCCACACTCTTAGATCCCCCAAACTTTTCGATCAACCTTTTCATTTTAATAAAGACCAAAAAAATGGTCATTTTTGAAATTATAAGCATTAGCAGGTTGTTAGAAACTGAAATCAAACAGTTTTCAACTCAAAACTTTATTGTAGGTGATGTTACATTTTCACATAGGACCCCTTGTTCGAAAGGAGCTTCTGAACTCTCTCGTCCATTGAATTTGTCAGGTTTTGGATGGTTTCTGCTTCAATTGTTTTGCATGAGGACAGAATACCCTCCCAGAGCTGTTGCTTAGATGTGAACTGCCTCCCGCCATCATAGACACTCCTTTTAATGATGCTCCAAAGGTTCTGAATGGGGTAGAGGTCAGGGGAGCATGGGGGTCACACCATAAGTTTGTCCCCTTTTATGCCCATATCAGCCAGAGATGCAGATGTTTTATGTGCAGCATGAGATGGTGCATTATCATGCAGAAAAATGATCTTGCTGTGAAATACACGGTTCTTCTTCTTGAACCATGGCAGGAAGTGCTGTTTGAGAAAATCCACATACATTATGGAGTTCATCTTTAGCGCCTTCAGGGATCCTAAAGGGGCCGACAATCTCTCTCCCCATGATTCCAGCCCAAAACATTACTCCACCTCCTCCTTGTTGGCGCTGTAGCCGTGTTTGCGTGGGGTGTCCATCAACCAGCCATCCTCCACTCCATCCATCTGGACCATCGAGCGCTGCACGGCACTCATCCGTGAACAAAACTGTTTTGAAATCAGTCTTCATGTAATGTTTGGCCCACTGGAGCCGTTTCTGCTTGTGTGAAGTGGATAGAGGAGGTCGACAGGATGGCGTATGCACAGCTGCAAACCTCTGAAGGACCCTGCATCTTGTTGTTCGGGGGACGTTGGAGGCACAAGCAGCTTCAAAAACTTGTCTGCTGCTATGACAAGGCTTTTTTGCCGCTGCTCTTTCAACCTGACGTAATTGCCTGTAGGAAAGAGTCCTCAATTTGCCCTTATCAGCACGCACACGTGTGTACTGTGAATCAGCTACATACTTCTTGATTGCCAAGACACTTCATCCTGATCATCGCACAATGTTGATTGTAGTCATGCCTTGACCTAAACACTCCACAATTTGTTGCTTCTCAGCAGCCAACACATCCTTTTTCTTTCCCATTTTGGCAGAAAATGTAGGCTGCTTAATAATGTGAGAGAGCCTTCTTAAGTAGTCTTGCCTTTCATTGGACACACCTGCCAAACTAATTAGCACAGGTGTCTGCAATTGCTTACAGTGATATAAAGAGCCCTGACACACATCACCATCAATGAGTTTAACTGACAAACAAACAAATTCTTCCCTTATCACTCCTAAACACTTTTTGCATAATAATTTGGAACACAGTGTACATGTGCTTTTCCACAAAACACCAGTGGTTCACGTAGTGAATCTTACAGTTCTAACTTGCCAACCGTGGTCTGTATGGAGTTGTTCAATAAAGGGCCCAAAATTAAGATAACATAGATGGGAGAGGTCTCTATGAATAGGAATTCCTAAGTATTTGATACCCTGTGAGGGCCAGGCAAAGGGAAAGTTGGACTGGATGGAATTCTATATGGATTTGGGGAGGGAGACATCGAGGGCCTCAGACTTCGCTGTATTGATTTTAAAATTTGATCATGTAACAAAGTGATCTATTTCAGCCATAACAGCAGGGATGGATATATGTAATTGAGTGATATATACTAGGACATCATCAGCAAATAGAGAGCACTTGTACTCGGTGCCTCCCACCTCAATCCACCTAATATTGGGGTTATGGCGAATTGATGAGAGCAGGTGCTCCGTCATTAGGATGTATAAGAGAGGGGACAGAGGACATCCCTGCCTTGTCCCATTGGTGATTGTGAAAGGTGATGAAAATGTTCTGACGCACCCCCTGGGCCTTGGGACACCCGGAGCCGGACCCTTTTTGGTGGATGCTGGTGGTTGTAGTCTTCGAGGCGGCGACCCGGTTCCGTGACTCAGGGCGGTCAAACCAGTGGCGGAACTATTTATGTGGTTTTGATGTTTAAATGTCCGACTACGCCACCCGTGGATTGCGGTCAGAGTGAACCGCTGCTACAGGTCAGACCGCTGAGGCTGGTGTTGTGGGTGCAGCAGAGCGTAGCATAACTCCCCACGGGAGGAGTATAGCCTCAGGGCAGTGTATGCGGAGGATGGGGGTGATGGTGCAGGGCAGCAGCAGTAACGACACGGAGTCAGTGATGCAGTCCAGGGCCTTTACTCACAGTTCTTATTATCCAGACCACGTCTGCAGGTAACGGCTGCCCACGTCGTACTGTGCTCACCAGGTGAGGGGCTCAGACAACTCCCAGATAACTTTGGAGCACTTCACAGGACCCCCTTTGTGTGTCCTTTGTCTGGCCTTTCTTACCAACACTTCTGTCCGGCTGCCTCGGGCCTCCTCTTGGTAAACTTGGCGCCAGTTTCCCTGACCCTATGTGGTGCCTTCCTAGCGGGTGTAGCGAGGGGCTGCGCCACATAAAATGTCAGAGCCTCCGGTTTCTAGCTGAGGGTCGTTTCCTGCCTCCACTAGTTCGGGGACCGGTCTCCCCCTTTGGCCTGACCCCTCCACGCAGGTGGATTCGGGCGTGCGGTGGCGACTCGCCCGTCCGCACCCCTGGGATCCCTTCATTCCTTGTTCCTGGAGCCTTCTCCGCTCCTCTTCCTTCCTTCTCCCTCTTCCAGGCCTGGGCCTCTGTTACTAGGCCCGCCTCCGGAGCAGAGCTCATGCAGAGCCCCTGCTCCCTGCCACTTCTGCTCAGACTTCTCTGCACTGAACTAAGATGGTGCCCACCTTTTATACTCCCTTCTCAATGCACCCAGGAACTGCTTCCTCCCTGCTCCTGCACTACAGGGTTCCCCTTCCTCAGTGTTCCCTCCCCCCACTCCAGCCAGGGACAGGGACTGTCGTGCCCATCTCAGGGGCATATTGGTTGCCCTGCCCCACGGCAATGTGGTGTAATGCATGCAGGTGTCGGGTCCTGATCCACACTCCATCCTTACCTGAGAGTGAGATATCACACCTCTGGGTGCTACAGTTCCATTTATCTTCAGCCTAGGTGACGTATTGCGATACAGGGCCGTGATTTTGGCTATAAAAGGGTCCCCTAGACCCCTACCTCAAGCTTTTTAAGAGAATCATATATGGCGTGCCAGGAGACTCTATGGAATGCTTTCTCAGCATCCAACGAGAGTATCTAATTACAAATTTTTAACTGCATCTAGCCCAGGAAATACTTTGTGCCTAGTAGCAGTGTCTGCTAGTCAGCGGATTATCCCGGCTGTTAAGCAAGCTACACCACCTGTAGTTTGGACACTTAATTTTTTCAAAGGAAATGATTCGGGACCATGGGATACTTAGTGAAGAGCATCAGGAGGCACCCCAAGGCATAGGGGCTGGGACTGGCAGTAGGATGCCTTGCGGTGGACAGCCGAGCTCGATCCTTATAAAAGCTTTTTAACTGCAGCAGCTTTAGTGGACGCTACTGGAGCTGGAATTACGCGGCTTCTGGCATGAGACTTGCCCTCCAATAGATCCTTGTAAATGGATTTAAAGTGTATTCATTCAAATTAGAGAGACAATTTAAATTAAAAAGCTTAGAGCTGCCTCCACCACAGGGGGGCTCGCTCGACCCACCAGCGGACAGGCACCAGTATTGGGAGAGGGGGGCTGGCCGTCAGGGTTCACCGCGGCTCTGGCACAAACCCGGCGACACGGAGGTGGCACGGGCAGGAGCGGACTGGCCGTGTCGGCTTCTCACTTTTTGGATTTTAGAAGGGCATGACATGCCTATATCTGTGTCTCCCCCTCCTTTTACTCCTCCACCACTTTTATTTTCGCATGACTATATGTACTTGTCACTTTTCCATGTGGTAGTTATGTCTTCTGAGCAGTTTGTCAGCTTTTGGACACCTTTGAAGGTGTTTTCTATGTGTTTCTATGTGTTTTTGTTTGCCTGCCATTGGTTTTAACGGTGTTCGAAGGTGTTCGACGAACAGTTCGACGAACAGTTCGGCGAACACACGGGTGTTCGACGAACCGAACCGAACTCGAACACTACGGGGGTGGCTCAACACTACACATGAGTGCCTTCTTGCTGCACTACCTGCAACATGTCCCTCAGATTGTCAGAATTCGAAGTAATCCCGACTACTGGGTTGCCACACTCTTAGATCCCCAGTTCAAAAGTAAATTTGCCGAAATAATTCCTGCCATAAAAAGGGATTGACGCATGCAGGAGTATCTGCAGACGCTGTTGCAGAATCTTACATGTGCACAATGTACAATTACAATTTCCACAAAACACCAGTGGTGCACGTAGTGAATCTCACAATTCTAACTTGCCAACCGTGGGACTGTCGAGTCTTCATCACTCAAACCGTAACAGAAACACAGTATCTGCTGGTAACAGCAATTTTGTGGAATCGTTTCACCACTTTTTTAGACCATCCTTTGCAAGGCCACATGCAAGGCCACAGGAGACAAGAAGTCTGACACATAGTCAATGCCTAGAGAGGATGGTGCAGGAGTATCTCCAAGTGAACATCGAAGCCATGACTGTGTCACTGGACCCTTGCTCATTTTGGTATTCCAATCTGGAAAAATGGCCGGAGCTCGCCACTTACGCCTTGGAGATCTTGTCATGCCCTGCAGCCAGCGTTTCTCTCTGAACGTGTGTTCAGCGCTGCTGGTGGTGTGCTGACAGATAAGCGCACGCGGCTGTCCACTGAGAATGTAGACAGACTCACGTTCATAAAGATGAACAAATCATGGATTCGCAAGGACTTTTCTACCCCTGTGTTATCCTTGGGAGACTAAAAGCTTGAGGATTTGGTAAAATCTCCTCACCAACCGTTTTAAGCAACTGTGGGGCAATTGATGCCACTTAACCCTAGAACGCATGACCATAAAAATCTACACTTTCATATACCTGGGGCCTTTTAGGCCCGTGTGCAAATAACATGGAATAACTCAAACTCAAATGACAAACAACTATATACATGAAGAATACCTAGAGTTTCAAAAATCTAACTAAAGTAATCTTGCAGAAAATAGAAAACAATTAACAGGGCGGGCCTGCGAGGCCCCAGGTATGCGTTCTAGGGTTAAGTGGTGTCTGTGCCACAATTTTGGGAAAAAATGGAGACTCTTTTTGGAGTCCCCTTGCTGTGTCTTACGTGATGTTGGCATCGTCAATTCCAGGTGGGTTGAGTCGCTCCCCCCCCCTTTTAACTGTAAGAAACTACATACACTATGGCTTGGGGTAACACAGATGGTTGAGTCTGAAGAGCTGTTTACTCAGAGGTCTGCTCCAAATCTTCAGTGTCTGCTAGTCAGCGTAGAATTTTTAACTGCATCTAGCCTAGGCAATACTTTGGGCGTAGTAGCCCAGCTGTGAAGCAAGCTGCACCGCCTGTGTATGTAATAAGAATTTTTAAATGCATCTAGCCTAGGCAGACTGTGGGGACCCCCAACCAAACCCAGACGCTCAGCCCCCCTACCGCCCCCCTTTCCTTGACAATACAATAATGTAACTCTTACAACTGGATGGGTGAGGATCGGTCACAGCTTTATTAACTCTTTTTACTCATTCCATTAGAAAGGCATTTTATTTCTAAAATAAATCAGCTTGTTGCAGCATGCCCTGGGTCTCCACTCCGGCAAGTTGGCCAACAAGTGTAACTCTCCAGCATGTCCTTTCTATTTCCAGGCCACGGAGGATCCTGCGTACTCCGCATGCAGGACTCTGACCCCCACCCATCACTCTTAACGCTTGTTCCACTCCGTCCTGGAGTCCTGACAGGATTATGTCCAGTACAATATCCATTAAGTGAACACCGTTGGGCCGTATGAGGCCTGCTTTATCTCCTTCCAGTTGTCGGTGTCGTACCACTACACCGCCTCTGTCTCTTCTAAATTTTGCCATCCGAATAATTATTACCCGCCTTGTCCGTTCGATGGCCGTGATGTCTCGCGCACCTTGCCATACCGCTATCGGCACAATCTCTGACCATACTATAGCTAGTTTTGTGAAAAATTCTCTGAAGCGCTCAGTGTCTAGTTTCATTATTGCCATTAGTTATGCACTCTTGTGATGACCTAGGTTGTTTCCCCTGGCCAGTATAACTAAGATGACCGGACATCTTGCCTCTCTCCCTACCCTGATTACCTCCATTAGTACCTGTGGCCATAGCAGGCCTCTAATACTTCTCCAGTAGATATATGTGTTATGAAACTCTAATCTCCTCCCGCCTGGGCGGACTTTCGCCCTTTTTTCTGCCCTATATATATACGAGTGACCTATCACCCACACTGTTGGCTTAGTGTCACCTGTAAAAGAAACAAACCACGTTAGGATAACAAGTCCTGTCTTATGTATCTCGCCAAACACATGGATCGCCATCTCCCTATCCTTTGATCTTCCGTTTCTGACAGTCCTGCTCTTGCTGCTTCCGTGGCCGCGCCTATGCGGAATGAGTGTGTCCCGTAATCTTTGGGGTGGTTCCCTGCCGATGTTATGCATTTATTAAATATAGCTTGGAACTGGTATCTTGATAATGGCGTTCCATCAATGTGTGATAGGAAGAAATTACTTTGTGATCTGATGGTTAGATATGTTTTTACTATTGTTACCCGACTCAGTGTACCGTTTGTGGGTTGTACAAGTACCCAAGTGCCCCTGCCCGCTGGAACTGTTTTCGATTTGTGTATGCGTAGACGTATTGCATTATTGGCTATGACTACATCCTGGTGTAATAAGCCTCCACTGGTGGTAATTTTGGATTGAGGGACTAATTCGCTTATGCATAGCGCCCCGAAGAAGGCGATCACAAATGCAGTAGACAGTAGTGTTGCTTCAAATTGTGAGTGTCATGTTAATGGTGTTAGGGATAAGATGTGAGAAATCAGTTTTAGTGACACGGGACGGGACGTCTACATTCCTGACTTGGCTGACCCCTTTTCCACCCTTTTATGGATTGTCTGATGATGAATCTTTGTCACATCTCCCCAATTCAGTAGTTGGAAGTGAAATGCTACTCCGGTCAGACACCGCTGCGCTGACGCCCCTGATATGCCCCTCATCATTAGCTGGTGGAGAAATTCTATGGTGACTTGTGATCTGGCTTGTTCACATTGGTCAACCCGTCTGCCTGCTACTAGTCGTGTCCACTCTTCCCATGCCTTACCGTATGCTTGCCACATCGACGGGGCAACTGACGCTCTGATTAATGGCATCAACTATTCGCCACTAGATCCCATAGGGAGGGTAGGCAACTGTTGCCCGATGGGTGGGCATTGTGGAAGAGCTCTGTGAAAATCTGCCAATTGAATTGTTATAAAGCGTTAGCAGCAGCTCTAGACCCCTCAGCATAGTGGCTAGCGCGGACCCATACATTGTGTTTTAGGCACAGGAATGCTAGCCTGGGTAGTAGGCCTAGCATTGGGAGAGACGATGATGCCATCTTATTAATGCAGTGCGCTAGGCTGGTGTTTTTTGTTATGAAGCGTATATTTTTGTAAGCCAGGCGCGCGCCCCATATTTCTATTGCTACCACTATTGGGAAGAAAAATTATTTTCAGGGCTAGATGCAGCTAAAAATTATTATTAATTTAAAAACTGGTGGAGGTCAGTATAGATGGACTAAAAGACCAAGTCCCACACACTGCTGGAAGCCCAAATATTTTTTCAGAGCTAGATGCAGATAAAAATTATTTTTAATTTGCAATCTGGTGGAGGTCAGTATAGATGGACTAATACAATGAGTCCCACACACTGCTAGAAGGCCAAATATTTTTTCAGAGCTAGATGCAGAAAAAAATTATATTCAATTTGCAACCTGATGGAGGTCAGTATAGATGGACTAATAGACCAAGTCCCACACACTGCTAGAAGCCCAAATATTTTTTCAGAGCTAGATGCAGATAAAAATTATTTTTAATTTGCAACCTGATGGAGGTCAGTATAGATGGACTAATAGAACAAGTCCCACACACAGCTAGAAGCCCAAATATTTTTTCAGAGCTAGATGCAGAAAAAAATTATATTCAATTTGCAACCTGGTGGAGGTCAGTATAGATGGACTAATAGAACAAGTCAGGGGCGGACACAGACTGTAGTGGGCCCCTGTGCAAGAAATTTTTTGGGGCCCCCCCCTGCCCTTCATAAGGCAACAAAGTTATGTAAACATAACCCCCCCATGTGCAGCTCTCATCCCATGTGCAGCTCACCCCCCCGTGCATCTCTCATCCCCCCGTGCATCTCTCACCCCCCCCGTGCATCTCTCACCCCTCGTGCATCTTTCACCCCCCCGTGCATCTCTCACCCCCCCGTGCATCTCACCCCCCCGTGCATCTCTCACCCCCCCGTGCATCTCTCACCCCCCCGTGCATCTCTCACCCCCCCCGTGCATCTCTCATCCCCCCCATGTGCATCTCTCATCCCCCCCCATGTGCATCTCTCATCCCCCCCATGTGCATCTCTCATCCCCCCATGTGCATCTCACCCCCCCATGTGCATCTCTCACCCCCCCATGTGCATCTCTCACCCCCCCATGTGCATCTCTCACCCCCCCATGTGCATCTCTCACCCCCCATGTGCATCTCTCACCCCCCCATGTGCATCTCTCACCCCCCCATGTGCATCTCTCACCCCCCCATGTGCATCTCTCATCCCCCCATGTGCATCTCTCACCCCCCCCATGTGCATCTCTCACCCCCCCCATGTGCATCTCTCACCCCCCCCATGTGCATCTCTCATCCCCCCCCCATGTGCATCTCTGATTCCCCCCACTCCTGGTTAATTAATTGTATTTAAAAAAAATAAAACTTGTTATACTTACCCCCATGCGATCCCTGCAGAATCCTGGCGCTCGTCCACATCGCTGCCACCACGTTCTCCTGACGTTCGGCCATGTGACGGCGCCACATACATAGCCATCAGCTTTTGTTTTGGCCAAAAGATTTTTAAAGCCGCCACCACGATAAGGTAGACTCTTCTGGCCGGGCCCTACTCTAACCTATTAAAATTTTCTTAAAATATCCAATACTCTTTTTAGATATATGTTTATTTAGTTTTCTTTAAGGGAATGTGTCATATACATTTTTTTTTAAAATGACCAATAATACCACATACAGGGAATACCGCCACACCATGACCAGACCACATATTACCACAACATAGTGACCGAATAATACCACACAGAAGGGAGAAAAACTGCCACACCATGACCAGACCACATATTACCACCACATTACTAATATTACTACCACATTACTAATATTACCATAAGTGTCATTATACACGGGAGCTCTATACATGGTATGTATAATGTAAGTGTCCAGGTAATCTAGTGATTTCCAGTGACATTATACACAGGAGCTCTGTATATAGTGTCAGTGTACAGGTAATACAGTGATCACCAGTGACATTATACACAGGAGCTCTGTATATAGTGTACAGGTAATACAGTGATCACCAGTGACATTATACACAGAAGCCCGGTACATAGTATATAGTGTAAGTGTACATGTAATACACTGACTCACTGGTGACGTCTCTAGGTGAAGTCCTTCAGCTACGCTTTTCTCCTTCATCCAGCACAGACCGCCATCACGTCTTCCAGCCAGGACTCGTCTCTGCATAAAATAACACAGTTATCTAGAGCACATTCCCCAACTTCTACATTACGCAGCTGAATACAGACGTGCATCCACCATCAATATATGGTTAGTTATTATGCCACCTACCATTCCAAATATAAATTGTAATCCACCATGGTGCCCCCATTAACTGTAAATAGGCACTCAATATATAATTTAATTAGAACCTCTACTCTTTCCGCCAATTTGTTACCAGTTACACTCCTGCATCCGCAACGCCCCCTACTCTATGCTTCCTGCTCCCCGCATTCATTATTTACATGCACCCCCTGCCCCAATTCATTATATCATGTCCGTGCTCTCCCCACCCCATCATCATTTATCATTTACTCTCCCCCACCCCACATTCATTATGTGCAGCTCATCCCCCTACTCCCAATTCCCCCATGTACAGCTCATTTTCTCCCAATTCCCCCATGTGCAGCTCTCAAACCCCCCCCATGTGCAGCTCTCAAACCCCCCCATGTGCAGCTCTCAAACCCCCCCCATGTGCAGCTCTCAACCCCCCCCATGTGCAGCTCTCAACCCCCCCATGTGCACATCTCTCACCACCCCCTATGTGCACATCTCTCATCCCCCTCCCCCACATGTGCCCCTCTCTCATCCCCCCCATGTGCATCTCTCATCCCCCCACATGTGCAGCTCTCACCACCCCCCCATGAGCACCTCTCGCACCCCCACATGTGCACCTCTCTCATCCCCCTCCCCCACATGTGCATCTCCCATTCCCCCCCCACACATGATGTGCATCTCCCATTCCCCCCCCACACATGTGCATCTCCCATTCCCCCCCCACACATGTGCATCTCCCATTCCCCCCCCCCACACATGTGCATCTCCCATTCCCCCCCCACACATGTGCATCTCCCATTCCCCCCCCACACACATGTGCATCTCCCATTCCCCCCCCACACACACATGTGCATCTCCCATTCCCCCCCACACACACATGTGCATCTCCCATTCCCCCCCCGCACACATGTGCATCTCCCATTCCCCCCCCACACACATGTGCATCTCCCATTCCCCCCCCACACACATGTGCATCTCCCATTTCCCCCCACACACACATGTGCATCTCCCATTCCCCCCCACACACATGTGCATCTCCCATTCCCCCCCACACACATGTGCATCTCCCATTCCCCCCCCACACACATGTGCATCTCCCATTCTCCCCCCACACACATGTGCATCTCCCATTCCCCCCCCCCCACACACATGTGCATCTCCCATTCCCCCCCCCACACACATGTGCATCTCCCATTCCCCCCCCCCCCACACATGTGCATCTCCCATTCCCCCCACTCCTAGTTAATTGTATTTTAAAAAAAATAAAACTTGTTATACTTACCCCCATGCAATCCCTGCAGAATCCTGGCGCTCGTCCAAATCGCTGACACCAGGTTCTCCTGACTTCCGGCCATGGACAGAAATACGACCCTGGATGCCGCATTCAGGATGGATTGGAGAGGAGAAAGTTTGGTAAGAGAAAGACCGATCAGAAGAGAGTTGCAGTCGTCCAGACGAGAATGAATAAGAGCGACAGTAAGAGTTTTAGAAGTTTTAAAGATGAGAAAAGGTTGAATTCTGGAGATGCTTTTATGGTACAGGTGACAAGAGCAACCTGTACTGGTTGGCTACCTTTCTCAATCCATGGTACAAGGAGAAATTTTCCTCTCTCCTTTTGGAGTCACCAAAGAGTTTTACAATGTAATCGTTCAAGAGGGACATTGTAGATCAGTTGCTGAAAACATCACCCTCAGACAATGCTGGTGGCAGAGGTACCGGCTCTTTTCAACACCATAGGATAATGGGGAAAGACACGAACACCAGCTCCAACAGATATAGGGGGAAAATGTGCACAAATTGGGCAATTTTCAATAAACCAGCAGAACAGCAAGGGCTATCTGTGCCTGTAACAATGCCAAGGAGGGATAAGTTGCATAACATGGTCAAGGGGTACTTAAGTGACCATACGTGCGTCCTTTCTGACACTTCAGTACCCTTTAATTATTGGGTGTCTAAGCTGAACACTTGGCCCGACCTCTCCTTATATGCCTTGGAGGTGCTGGCCTGCCCGGCTGCTAGTGTGGTGTCTGAGCGTGTTTTCAGTTCCGCTGGGGCAATCATCACTGATAGGCGCACACGCCTCTCCACGGAAAATGCAGACAGACTTACTCTGATTAAATTCAACAAGGACTGGATATCTCCACAGTTTATAATCCCTTCAGATGACAGCAAGCCAACCTAAATTCACCAAAAATGCAGACTCATGCTACTGCTGTTAACGTCACCCCCTTCCCATAAAAACCCGTTTCCTTCCTTCGTCAACCATGACACAGCCCATAGGGCTAATTTTTACAAATTTTATGCAGATTGTGCAGTGGACAAACCAGGACAGTATTCCTACTCCAGCCTAACTACTATTTGTGATTGGTGGCCCTTGGGATGGTGGTTTCCAAAATAGTGAGTTTAATGGCCTGATGCGTGCTTGGTAGAAGGCAACTGAACAGGATTCAGATCAGGAGAGAAACTAAAAGCAGGTCAGATAAACTCCCTGAACTAACAGTGCTGAGTATTGTCGGGCAGGAAGATAAGGACTGGAATTAATTTTGTCACAGGCATCATCTCTCTCATCAAACCCCCCCCTCTCCATCTCCATGCAGGATAAAGCATGCTGTATACTTTTGTGTCCTTGTGAAGGAAAAACCTGTGGTTGTGTATGCATAGAAATATGCTGCTAAGGGATCTAATCTATGCTGTACTGTAGTGAAGATTGTTGCTGTAATATCCCTGAATTGCACTGGCTGTGCTTCAGATTAAATTCCACTGTTAAACTGTTGAAAAAAACTCTTGTCAGATGTGTCTAGCCAGCAATTGAATCTATTGTGTGCCAGAGAGAAGCTGCAGCCTATGGTCACCCACAGTAACAGTTCCCCCAGGATTCCTAAGAATTCATGAAACCCGTCTCACCCTATCTGAACCTAGCGGCGTGCGTGTAGCAACATGCATCTCATTAGCTGCAAAACTTAGATAGCTCAAACTTCTGAACAAGATGGCTGCTAGGTTTAACATGGCTATTCAGAATATCAGGACTTCTCATTCTCAGTCCCCCTCGTGTACTCTTTCTAGAGTGAAACTTTACATTGATGTAATGTGCAAAGGTGAATTATTATAAACATGATTATTGCGGTAATTCATCATTTTATAAAGTTGTGTCTGGAGCAGCAAAATCCCTAAAAAAAAAAAATAATAATAATAATAATAATAATAATAAAAAGTCATTAAAGTATTAGTCCCAAAATAATAAGTCCCATAATAGTTAAGTCTTTTGATTCCTGTTGTTTTCTCTGTTTTCTTCTTATTCTTTGGATTCTGGATTTTCCTGGTCTTCTCCCCCTATCACACTATCAGATTCCCACTGTATAGTGTGAAACACTTCTCCCGATTATCCAGTAGGCTCATGGTCACAGGAGTCGAATATGAAAATCTTCGGCTGACCTGGGGAGAAAAAAAGGTGGAGTAGCAATCCTTACCAGAAATCTGAGTAAGATAATTAAGAAGTCAACACTGATCAATATAAACAATTTGAACACCTTTGTCCCTTGGTTTGTTAACCCTGCTCACTCCTAAAACTGTGGGGCCAATTATTTGAGCAACAACAAAGGGACCTTCCCAATTAGCTTCCCAGCTTCCTGAAATTTTTTTTAATCAGAACTTGGGCTCCTTTAATAATTTTAGACTTGTGGTATTTTTTAGTTTGGTCTATAAAATTAAGGGAGCAAATCCCACTATATATTTTACTTGATTCATTGTCCTGTGCACTCCCAGTAACTGTTTCATGCACAGAGTGAAACCTTTCTCCACGGGAGTGAGCAACCTAGAGTAGTAGCCTAAGGCATACCACTGACTGGACACTGGACACTTCAGGACTGTCTTTGGGCCACTTTTGTAAAAGCTCAGAGGAAATAGATAAATCACAGGTGTGGGCTTAGAAATAAATGGTCTGGGAAGGGGCAGGGTTAATTAATGCAGTGGGTGCCGTAAGGCCTTGCTTCAAACCTCCAAAAGTCCGTAAGGCTTCTCCAACTATAATGACAGGGGTGTTATCATTATCAACTTCTTTTAACAAATCATACAGTGGTTTAGCCAGATGAGCAAAGTCAAATTATCTGGAAAAACTAATAAGACCCCAAAATTTTCTATGCTCAATATTATTAGTTGGTATGGGAACAGCTTCAATAGCATTAACCCTGTCATGCATTTTTTTTTCTGCTGAAATTGACACCCAAAAAATGTAACCTCTGACTTCATCAATTGTACTTTGTCAGGCTCATTTTTAGTGTTGAGCCACGCCCGTAGTGTTCGGGTTCGGTTCGTCGAACACCCGTATGTTCGCCGAACTGTTCATCGAACTGTTTGTCGAACACCTTCGAACACCGTTAAAACCAATGGCAGGCAAACAAAAACACATAGAAACACATAGAAAACACCTTCAAAGGTGTCCAAAAGCTGACAAACTGCTCAGAAGACATAACTAACACATGGAAAAGTGACAAGTACATATAGTCATGCGAAAAGAAAAGAGGTGGAGGAGTAAAATAAGGGGGAGACACAGATATAGGCATGTCATGACCTTCTAAAATCAAGAAAGGCTGGAGTAAAAATCTAAAATCAGCCTACCAACACCCAGACGTCGTGACAAGAAAATTAAAAAAAGAAATATCTTTAGGTAGAATGGCGATTCCATTCAGAACACTTTCCTTACAAGACGTAGTGGTATCCCCGTTGGGAGTTGTGCCAAAAACGGAACCCAATACATTCGGACTAATCCACCATTTGTCATATCCAAGGGGCAGGTCAGTAAACGACAACATCGACGCGGAACCAAGTACAGTAGTATATACTGTACATCCTTCAACAAGGCAATCAGGCGGATCAAGAAGTTGGGAAGGGTCACCCTAATGGCCAAAACAGACATTGATGCGGCGTTCCGGTTACTTACTACCTGTGCCTCCGAATAGTGTCCACCTATTGGGCTGCTTCTGGGAAGGAGCATACTATATAGATTGCTGTTTGCCCATGTGGTGGTCCAGATCCTGCTCACTATTTGAGGCGTTTAGTTGTTTCCTCGAATGGGTTGTAATGGACGTTTCTAAGAGGGCACATATTATCCATTACCTCGACAACTTCTTATGCCTGGGCCCAAAAGATTCGCCACAGTGTGAATACACGCAGTAGTCCACCTGTGAGAAGGAGAGAGCTGGAGGGAGAGCGGACACCACAGAGCCGAGGGGTTAGATGGAGAATGGAAGAAGGAAAGAAGGCGAGGGAGGTAAGGGAGTGCAGTGGAAGGCCGACCTGAGCTCCCCCACATTCCTGCTGGACGGGGAACAGCCCTGGGAAGAATAGCCGCTTGCGCATCCCTTTGAGGTTACGGGCGCGAGCGGGCAGAGGGACTAGGCTGGAGTGCGATGCCGACACGGCCAGTCCGTTCCTGCCGTGCGACCTCCGTGTCGCCGGGTTTGTGCCAGAGCCATGGTGGACCCTGACGGCCAGCCCTCCTCTCCCAATACTGGTGCCTGTCTGCTGGTGGGTCGAGCCCCCCCGCGGTGGGGGGGGAGTAACATCTGCAGAAGAAAGACCATCTTCCAGCCAAACTAAGATGTCTACTTCTTTTCGTGGACAATGTGATACGATCTCTTTCTTACGGACACGCCCATAGCTACAAATTCCAGATGAGGCACAAAAACAGCAGGTGCTTAAACAGATATCAAGTGCTCCTTCAAGTGGGCTCTCCTCCATCTCAACTTCAACATCACAAATACTCCAGTCCTCAGAGGTGTCACCCCAATCGCACTTGCTTCCTCACAGCTCCCAAGTCTCCAGCTGCCCGTCTGAGTATGGGGTAACACAGATGGTTGAGTCTGCACAGCTGTTTACTCATACTATAGCCTGGGAAAATGAGGTCTGCTCCAGAGCTTCTGTTACTCCAGACAAGGAAATGATCTGCACTGATGCCCAGAATCTTTATGAGTCGGATCCAGTCTTTTCGGTCAGGGCAGGAAGAGGTTGGCTCTGAGGACGACGGGTGTGAGAACACACAGGGTGATGATGACGAGGTTGGAGATCCCACTTACTGTCAACCCACAGTCAGCCAGTCGATGAGGTCAACAGAGGAGGTGGAGGAGGATGTGACTAGCCCAGGGGATGGGGATGACTCGGTACCCGGGCCTTTGCCTGGCCTTGGGGATGTCGCGGTGGTCGGCTCCCGGGCCCATACCCTGGGGTCACTCTTTAAAAGGGTGGATAATTGTTAATTTTATAAGAGTTTGTGATGCCACTGTGGTATCTGGTGAGAAGCACCAGCGCTGCAGCAGTCCACTGAGGTCGGTGATAATGCAGCTCAATGGTATAGCTCCCCACAGGTGGAGCTAGGCCTCAGAAAAGCGTATGCAGGGGGAATGCAGGACAGGCGAGACCCAGCTGGGTCAGAACAAGAACGGGAACGGACACGGTAGTTACTTCAGTACCTTTTACTGGTGGAAATTCAGGCACATCCCGGAGCACTGTCGGGTGAAGGGTGCATATCAGGATCCTCCCCAATGAGCGGGTGTAGGGCCTCCTGCTTCTTGCCTCTGCGTAGTAAGTTTCTGACCTGCCTGGAGCTAGGCCTAACTTTGTCTCTGTCCTGCGCTGGCTGACCTTGTGGTAGGGCCTTCTCTTGGAGTTCACGCTCCCAGTATGCGGGGCCTAATCGTCTCCTGGCTCTGTTACGTATCAGCACCTTAGCGATCCTGGGACTTGTAGTTCTCCAGGGATTCTGGTCATGCCTTACTGGGTCATAGAGATCCCGGTAAGCTCGGATCCGGTGTCCGGTAAATGCTTCGGGGTGAGCTGGTTAAGCTCCTCTGCCCCCTATGTACTAACTCGCCACTCGCCTTCGGCCTACTCGGGCCCTCACTAGGCTATTCACACTAACGGCAGCTTCCCGCGCTTCACCGATCTTATGGCGCCGGCACACCTTAAGCTCTAACTGGGCTCCCTGAATCTAGCTAACAGGAGCCTCGTGCTCCACTGCTGAACTATTAACTGAGTTCTCTAGACTAGACTGAGCTCCACTGCAGACTGACCTTTCTTAGGCTTCTCTACTGCAGGAACTCTTCAGAGGAACTGAACTGCCTAGCTCCACCATCCCTATTTATATCCCTAACGGGCTCCCTCTGCTGGTCTGAGGTGGAAGGTGTAGATGTGTGAATGTTTATGGGGGCCTCTTGTGGAGGATTCCATCAATGCACTCTTCTAGGATCTGTGATACCAAGCGCAGCTGGGCGTCACAGATGCTATTGACGACGAGGTTAGTTTGCGCCTTCCTGGACAGAGACGGAGTACTGGAAGCACATCAACAACTGCATCCTCAACCACAACTCTGCCTCTGACCACAAGTCATAGTGGCTCTTCAGGTCACATGGGCTCTAAGCCTTGCATAGCCTGGGCATTTTTTCAGATCGATAATGATGACCCAACTCGTGTTATCTGTAATATTTGTCACCAAAAGCTAAGTAGAGGCCAAAAAATCCATAGTTTGAGTACTTCATGCATGAACCGTCACATGGATATGAAGCATAAGTTGCAGTGGGAAGCTCACTGTGCTACAATGCAGCCTAGCAGGCCGGGCCAACCACCGTCTGCCCCATCTTGTGCATCCGCGGCCTCTTCATCCTCATGTTTTTGGATGCAGACCTGCCACCTCTTTACCCGCAACAGCCAGTGTGATTGGCAGGTCATCATTTCATTTGGAAGTGGAAACACCAGCTGGTGTTGAGCGCTCTCCGACATCGAGAGTGTAACGGGTCTGGGAGGCGGAACCTCTGAGCTACTATACAAGGGGGCGGTCCTTGTAAGGGAGCAGGTGGCGACCAGGCAGGCAGTCACAGCAGGTGACCGGGACAGTCTCTAGAAGAACGGGCAGGAGGTCACGGCAAGTGACCGGGGCAGTCTCAGGATGAACGGGCAGATGGTCACGGCAAGTGACCGGGGCAGTCTCTGGGTGAACGGGCAGATGGTCACGGCAAGTGACCGGGGCAGTCTCTGGGTAAAGGGTTGGTACGACCTGTGGCGGCTGATGGTAGACGTGAGCTCCCAGGTGAGCAGGCGAGAGTCTCTGGATAAACGGGTCGTCACAGCATGTGACGGCGGAGCCTCCAGGAAGACCAACAGACAGGCGGCAGATGAGCGCTCCCAGGTGAGCGGGCAGAAGTCTCTGGACAGGCGGGTGGTCACAGCACGTGACGGCAGAGCCTCCAGGTAGGCTAGCAGACAGGCAGCAGATGAGCGCTCCCAGGTGAGCGGGCAGGAGTCACTGGACAGGCAGGTGGTCACAGCACGTGACGGCGGAGCCTCCAGGTAGGCTAGCAGGCAGGTAGCAGATGTGCGCTCCCAGGTGAGCGGGCAAGCTGGTCCTTAGACAGACTGACAGGAGTTGTAAGGCAGACCGTCGGACCTCAGGCTAGCAGGCAGGTAGCAGAATATCAGGCAGGAATAAGACAGCAAGCTGGCAGGAATCTGGCAGGTATCTGGCAGGTAACTGGCAACGGGACCTGAGGGCTGAAGCAGAGTAGTGAACAGTGCAACAACATTGCTCGGGCACCTCCATTTTGGAGGAGGTGCCTTATATATGGTGAAGTCCTTGGCCGGGGACTCCTTAGGACGGTGCGCGCGGCCCCTTTAAGAGGGTGGGAGAGCACGCGCGCCCTAAGCACAGTGGCCGGGAAGGAGCGCGCGCTGCCAGCAGAGCTGGAGGAGGACGCCGGGCACGGAGCAGAGAGGTGAGGGGAACAGAGAGCACCAACTTTGGATCAAGGCAACCTAACTTTTCCGCCTGCATCTTCCTCACAGACCGGCAGTTTGTCGGGGACACCCTACTCAACCCTGTCTAAGCACAACAGCCAGCCCTCGGTCCCTCAGATGTGGACAAGTAAAAGACCATTTCCTCCTAGCCATGACAAAGCTAAGAGCTTGAATTTTACCATCTGCAAGCTGTTGGCTACAGAAATGCTGCCTTTCCGCCTGGTGGACACAGAGGATTTTCGAGACCTTATGTCTGTCGCAGTGCCCCAGTACCAGATGCCCAGTCGACACTACTTCTCAAAGAAAGGTGTGCCTGCGCTCCACCAGCATGTCGCACACAACATCACCGCTTCTTTGAGAAACTCTGTGTGTGACAGGGTGCATTTCACCACAGACACTTGAGCGAGTAGGCATGGACAGGGGCGTTACATGTCGCTGACTGGGCACTGGGTAACTATGGTGACAGCAGGACAAGGGGCTGCTGTCCAAGTCTTGCCGTCCCCACGAGTTGTACATCAATCCTCTTTATCTAGAAGTTCCTGCACTGCTTCTGCCTCCTCAACCTCCTCTCGGTCCTCCACCTGCACCCAAAGCCTGTCAAGGTAATGCCACAAGCTTTCTAACTGTGCAGAAGGAATCGTGCACACCTCCTTACTATGCTGGCAGCAGGGCTCAACGGCATCAGGCGGTGTTTACTTTGAAATGTCTGGGAAATGTGAGTCACACAGCTGAGGTGTTGTGGTCAGCTCTGGAGACCCAGTTTCATGAATGGTTGTCTCCAGTGGACCTGCAACCAGGGAAGGCCGTGTGCGACAATGCTGCAAACTTGGGTGCGGCCCTTCGCCGGGGCAATGTCACACACGTTCCTTGTATGGCTCACGTGTTGAACCTGGTTGTCCAGCAATTTTTAGCCCACTATTCCGGACTAGATGGCCTTCTGCAGAGGGCACGGTCGCTGTTTGCTCACTTCCGCCGTTCGCATCCCGCAGCTCAACGACTTACATCTCTACAGAAGTCGTTGGGCCTGCCAGTTCACCGGCTGAAATGCGATGTGCCGACACGGTGGAATTCAACTCTGCACATGTTGCAGCGACTGTGGCAGCACCGACAAGCCCTGGTGCAATACATTCTGATGTATAGCCTGGGCCAACGAGATCCAGAGGTGGGGCAAATCACGCTGCAGGAGGGGTCTCAGATCAGGGACCTATGAAGTTGACGCGCCCCCTGGGCTGTGGGGTACCCGGAGACGGGCCGGTAGACACTGGGGGTTGTAGTCACTGTGGCGGTGACCCGGTCCGTGACCCAGGGCGGTCAATCCAAGGGTAATTTGTATATATGGATTTTATAATGTCCGACTACGCCACCTGTGGAGTGTGGCCAAAGGGGCCGCCGCTGCGGAACAGTCCTCTGAAGCTGGTGGTTTTGCAGCAATGGTATTATTACTCCCCACAGGAAGAGTGTAGCTTCAGGGCAGTGTGGGTGGATGATGGTGGTTGTAGTGCAGGGAGTCAGTAATGAACACAGAGTCCGTGTGATGTAGTCCCAAGATCTTTACTCACAGTTGTTGCAGTCCAGATTACAGGTACCAGAGCAATCTCCCCCGTCGTGCTGTGTGTAACGGGGCTCAGGGTGGTAGTCATGGGCGAGCATCGCTTCTTTGACACCCCGGCCCGCTACAGGAAATAGTGTACTGTGTGGCTGCATGTACAATGATGCTTTGAGATCTGAGATCTCCACAATCCCTGTTAATGCGCTGGGTGCAGAACTGTCCCGTTTAACCCTCTCAGTCAAGAAGCCAAACCAGCTGCTATAAACAGTGTTCTTTTTATGCACAGTCAAACAGGTGAACTTAGAGTTACAGGTTATGCATTCTTCATCACTTGCCACACAGTACTCAGGCTCCATTCTCAGAGTTACAGTCTGCACTTTGTTTCTGGCAACAGGTACGGCACAGTAGTGAGGAGAGATCTTAAATGCCTGCATTTTCTTAGGGGTAGAGTCATACAGGTCCACGTGTGTCGCTATGCCCTGATCCCCTGTGTCCTTGCTTATATCAGTCCCAGGGGCCCCTCGTAGAGACATGCTCCCTGTTTCAGTACCCACAGCAGGGCGATGCCTTGTCCCAAGGTCCCTTTCTCGCTGGACAGTACGCTTCAGTACCCACAGCAGGGTGCTATCTCATCCCAAGGTCCCCTTTCTCGCTGGACAATACGTTTCCTGGACTTCTAAGCTTTGCTCCTGCAGGTTTCCCCACTTGCCTGTGTCGTCCTGCTGCCTCTGTAACTAGATCCTTGTCCTCATGAGCCTTGTAGTTCCACACCAGGAACAATCTGTCTTTCCTCTTTCTCTTACTTTTTCTAGACTGACTAAAATGGATCCCTTCTCCCAAAAGCCACAAAGATCCCTCCCACTATGGGCTGTACTTCTAATTAACCCTCAAACTGTCTGTGTATCTGATGTCTGTATCTGGGCAGATTTCACCTACACTCTATACCAGAGTGAAAAGAAAGAGAGTGACATCTTGTGGCCTCCGGTCAACAGTGCAGCCCATAGGGAAATAACCATTAAATACATAGCAGTAACATGCATGTAAAATACATTCAACCAACAGAAAAATCAGAGGAGTGAGATGCCATCCTCACCACCCTTACACTGTGCGTACTCTTTGAGGGTCTCAGTCCACCCCCAGATAGCTCCGGAGTACTTAGCAGGACCCCCTTCTGTTTGTCCTTTCTCTGGCCTTCTCCCTGCACCTCACACCCAGTGACACTTCTATCCGGTATCCTCGGACCTTGGCGGGCGACGTGTGTTCGGTCCCCTGGGTCCTATGTGGCTACCTTCTTAGTGAGTCTGGTGTGGACTTTGGCCTGCAGTACATGAAATGCTGCAGCCTTTGGTTTCTAGTTGAGCCTTCCTGTTTCTCCGCTAGTTGAGGGACCAGTTCCCCTTATCTGGCCTGACCCCTCTACCTCCTGGTAGCAGCGGGCATACGGGTGGCCTTCTGCACGGCCCGTACCCCTAGGGTCCCTTCGGTTCCTGGAGCCTTCCTGCTCCCACTCCTCTCTTCTCTCCTTCAGTCCTGGGCCTCCCAGGCTAGGCCTGCCTCCGGAGCAGAGCTCATGCAGAGCCTCTGCTCCTGTCACTTCTCCTCCTCTGACTAGCTTGCTCTTTCTAAGATGGCTTCCTATTTATACTCTCCCTGTCATGTGCTCCCCTAAGCTGCTTTCTCCACCCACACCCACTACATAGGACCCTCCCGCCAGCTAGGGACCTGGGACTGTGCTCTCCCTTAGGAGCAATCTCGCCCTACCCCCACTGCGGGTATGTGTTGGATGCAGGTGTTTGGGTCCCGAGCCATACTCCTTCCTTACCTGAGGGTGAGATACCACACCTCTGGGTGAGATGCAGTACCTCTATGGCGACTGAACCCTCAGGTGCGCCACACACCCTTCTGCACAGTTTTGAAATGGCGACGAAGATGTTTAGTGCTGACGATACCATTATCAGCATGACTATTCCGGTGATTTACATGCTGGAGCACACGTTAAACAGAATTCAGAGTCAGGTGGTGGGACAAGAGGAGGTGGAGGAAGTAGAGGAGGAGTCGTATGCGGAAGGAATAACATCTCCAAGGTCCAGACGGTCGGCAGCACCAAGGCGGCAGGCATGGGAGGGTGGGGGGAGGGATTAACCAGGGCGCATGGTAGCAGACAAACTGTTGAGGAAGGTGCAGGAGCCGAGGAAGAAGTGGAGGACGAACTGGCGATGGGCATGTAAGACTCATCAGATGAGGGAGACCTTGATCACATTTCTGTTGTGTGAGGTTGGGGGGAGAGGGCAGAGGAAGGAAGCATGATTCTTACCTCGCTACCAACACAACAAGGACTTGGTCCTCCTGGATGCGCAAGACACATGAGTGCCTTTTTGCTGCACTACCTGCAACATGACCCTTGGATTGTCAGAATTCGAAGTAATCCTGACTACTGGGTTGCCACACTCTTAGATCCCCGGTACAAAAGTAAATTTGCCGAAATAATTCCTGCCATAGAAAGGGATTCACGCATGCAGGAGTATCAGCAGAGGCTGTTGCAGAATCTTACATGTGCTTTTCCACAAAACACCAGTCGTGCACGTAGTGAATCTCACAGTTCTAACTTGCAAACCGTGGGACTGTCGAGTCTTCATCACTCAAACCATAACAGAAACACAGTATCTGCTGGTAACAGCAATTTTGTGGAATCGTTTCACCACTTTTTTAGACCATCCTTTGCAAGGCCACAGGAGACAAGAAGTCTGACACATAGTCAACGCCTAGAGAGGATGGTACAGGAGTATCTGCAAGTGAACATCGAAGCTATGACTGTGTCACTGGACCCTTGCTCATTTTGAGATTCCAATCTGGAAAAATGTCCGGAGCTCGCCACTCACGCCTTGGAGATCTTGTCATGCCCTGCAGCCAGCGTTCTCTCTGAATGTGTGTTCAGCGCTGCTGGTGGTGTGCTGACAGATAAGCGCACGCGGCTGTCCACTGAGAATGTAGACAGACTCGCATTCATAAAGATGAACAAATCATGGATCCGAAAGGACTTTTCTACCCCTGTGTCATCCTGAGGAGACTAAAAGATTGAGGATTTGGTAAAATCACCTCACCAACCGTTTTAAGCAACTCTGGGGCAATTGATGCCACTTAAGTGGTGTCTGTGCCACAATTTTTGGAAAAAATGGAGACTCTTTTTGGAGTCCCCTTGCTGTGTTTTACGTGACGTTGGCATCGTCAATTACAGGTGGGTTGGGTCGCCCCCCCCTTTTAACTGTAAGAAACTACATACAATATGGCGTGGGGTAACACAGATGGTTGAGTCTGAAGAGCTGTTTACTCAGAGGTCTGCTCCAAAGCTTCAGTGTCTGCTAGTCAGCGTAGAATTTTTAACTGCATCTAGCCGAGGCAATACTTTGGGCACAGTAGCCCAGCTGCGAAGCAAACTGCACCCCCTGTTTATCTAATAAGAATTTTTAAATGCATCTAGCTTAGGCAATACTTTGGGCGTAGTAGCCCAGCTGCAAAGCAAACTGCACCGCCTGTGTATCTAATAAGAATTTTTAACTGCATCTAGCCTAGGCAATACTTTGGGCATAGTAGCCCAGCTGCGAAGTAAACTGCACCACCTGTGTATCTAATAAGAATTTTTAACTGCATCTAGCCTAGGCAATACTTTGGGCGTAGTAGCCCAGCTGCGAAGCAAACTGCACCGCCTGTGTATCTAATAAGAATTTTTAAATGCATCTAGCCTAGGCAGACTGTGGGGACCCCCAACCAAACCCAGACGCTCAGCCCCCCTACCGCCCCCCTTTCCTTGACAATACAATAATGTAACTCTTACAACTGGATGGGTGAGGATCGGTCACAGCTTTATTAACTCTTTATACTCATTCCATTAGAAAGGCATTTTATTTCTAAAATAATTCAGCTTGTTGCAGCATGCCCTGGGTCTCCACACCGGCAAGTTGGCCAACAAGTGTAACTCTCCAACATGTCCTTTCTATTTCCAGGCCACGGAGGATCCTGCGTACTCGTATGCAGGACTCTGACCCCCATCCATCACTCTTAACACTTCTTCCACTCCGTCCTGGAGTCCTGACAGGAATATGTCCAGTCCAATATCCATTAAGTGAACACCGTCGTATGAGGCCTGCTTTATTTCCTTCCAGTTGTCGGTGTTGTATCACTACACCGCCTCTGTCTCTTCTAAATTTTGCCATCCGAATATTTATTACCCGCCTTGTCCATTCGATGGCCGTGATGTCTCGCGCACCTTGCCATACCGCTATCGGTACAATCTCTGACCATACTATAGTTTTGTGAAAAATTCTCTGAAGCGCTCAGTGTCTAGTTTCATTATTGCCATTAGTTATGCGCTCTTTTGATGACCTAGGTCATTTCCCCCGGCCTGTATAACTAAGATGACCGGACCTCTTGCCTCTCTCCCTACCTTGATTACCTCCATAAGTACCTGTGGCCATAGCAGGCCTCTAATACCTCTCCAGTTGAAATATGTGTTATGAAACTCTAATTTCCTCCCGCCTGGGCGGACTCTCGCCCTTTTTTCTGCTCAATATATATACGAGTGGCCTATCACCCACACTGTTGGCTTAGCATCACCTGTAAAATTAACAAACCACGTTAGGATAACAAGTCCGGTCTTATGTATCTCGCCAAACACATGGATCGCCATCTCCCTATCCTTTGATCTTCCGTTTCTGACAGTCCTGCTCTTGCTGCTTCCGTGGCCGCGCCTATGTGGAATGAGTGTGTCCCATAATCTTTGGAGTGGTTCCCTGCCGATGTTATGCATTTATTAAATATAGCTTGGAACTGGTATCTTGATAATGGCATTCCATCAATGTGTGATAGGATGAAATTACTTTGTGATCTGATGGTTATATGCAGTTATATGAAAAAGTTTGGTCACCCCTATTAATCTTAAGCTTAATGTTTTATAAAAATTGGTGTTTTTGCAACAGCTATTTCAGTTTGATATATGTAATAACTGTTGGACACAGTAATGTTTCTGCCTTGAAATGAAGTTTATTGTACTAACAGAAAATGTGCAATCTGCATTCAAACAAAATTTGACAGGTGCATAAGTATGGGCACCCTTATCATTTTCTTGTTTTAAATACTCCTACCTACTTTTTACTGACGTACTAAAGCACTTTTTTTGGTTTTGTAACCTCATTGAGCTTTGCACTTCATAGCCAGGTGTATGCAATCATGAGAAAAGCTACTTAAAGTGGCCACTTGCAAGTTGCTCTCCTGTTTGAATCTCCTCTGAAGAGTGGCATCATGGGCTCCTCAAAACAACTGTCAAATGATCTGAAAACAAAGATTATTCAACATAGTTGTTCAGGGGAAGAATACAAAAAGCTGTCTCAGAGATTTAACCTGTCAGTTTCCACTGTGAGGAATATAGTAAGGAAATGGAAGAACACAGGGACAGTTCTTGTTAAGGCCAGAAGTGGCAGGCCAAGAAAAACATCAGAAAGGCAGAGAAGAAGAATGGTGAGATCAGTCAAGGACAATCCTCAGACCACCTCCAGAGAGCTGCAGCATCAACTTGCTGCAGATGGTGTTACTGTGCATTGGTCAACTATACAACGCACTTTGCACAAGGAGAAGCTGTATGGGAAAGTGATGCGAAAGAAGCCGTTTCTGCAAGCACGCCACAAACAGAGTCGGCTGAGGTATGCAAAAGCACATTTGGAGAAGCCAATTTCTTTTTGTTCTTTTTGGAAGAAGGTCCTGTGGACTGATGAAACCAAGATTGAGTTGTGTGGTCATACAAAAAGGCGTTATGCATGGCGGCAAAAAAACACAGCATTCCAAGAAAAACACTTGGTACCCACAGTAAAATTTGGTGGAGGTTCCATCATGCTTTGGGGCTGTGTGGCCAATGCCGGCACCGGGAATCTTGTTAAAGTTGAGGGATGCATGGATTCCACTCAGTATCAGCAGATTATTGACAATAATGTTCAAGAATCAGTGATAAAGTTGAAGTTACGCAGGGGATGGATCTTTCAGCAAGACATTGATCCAAAACACCGCTCCAAATCTACTCAGGCATTCATGCAGAGGAACAATTACAATGTTCTGGAATGGCCATCCCAGTCCCCAGACCTGAATATCATTGAACATCTGTGGGATCATTTGAAGAGGGCTGTCCATGCTCGGCGACCATCAAACTTAACTAAACTGGAATTGTTTTGTAAAGAGGAATGGTCAAAAATACCTTCATCCAGTATCCAGGAACTCATTGAAAGCTACAGGAAGCGACTAGAGGTTGTTATTTTTGCAAAAGGAGGATCTACTAAATATTAATGTCACTTTTCTGGTGGGGTGCCCATACTTATGCACCTGTCAAATTTTGTTTGAATGCAGATTGCACATTTTCTGTTAGTACAATAAACCTCATTTCAAGGCAGAAACATTACTGTGTCCAACAGTTATTACATATATCAAACTGAAATAGCTGTTGCAAAAACACCAATTTTTATAATACATTAAGCTTAAGATTAATAGGGGTGCCCAAACTTTTTCATATAACTGTATGTTTTTACTATTGTTACCCGACTCAGTGTACCGTTTGTGGGTTGTAGAAGTACCCAAGTGCCCCTGCCCGCTGGAACCGTTTTAGATTGGCGTATGCGTAGACGTATTGCATTATTGGCTATGACTACGTCTTGGTGTAATAAGCCTCCACTGGTGGTAATTTTGGATTGAGGGACTAATTCTCTTATGCATAGCGCCTCGAAGAAGGCGATCGCAAATGCAGTAGACAGTAGTGTTGCTTCAAATTGTGAGTGTCATGTTAATGGTGTTAGGGATATGATGTGAGAAATCAGTTTTAGTGACACGGGATGGGACGTCTACACTCCTGACTTGGCTGACCCCTTTTCCACCCTTTTATGGATTGTCTGATGATGAATCTCTTTGTCACATCTCCCTAATTCAGTAGTTGGAAGTGAAATGCTACTCCGGTCAGACACCGCTGCGCTGACGCCCCTGATATGCCCCTCATCATTAGCTGGTGGAGAAATTCTATGGTGACTTGTAATCTGGCTTGTTCACATTGGTCAACCCGTCTGCCTGTTACTAGTCGTGTCTACTCTTCCCATGCCTTACCGTATGCTTGCCACATTGACGGGGCAACTGACGCTCTGATTAATGGCATCAACTATTCGCCACTAGATCCCATAGGGAGGGTGGGCAACTATTGCCCGATGGGTGGGCGTTGGGGAGGAACTCTGTGAAAATCTGCCAATTGAATTGTGATAAAGCGTTAGCAGCAGCTTTAGACCCCTCAGCATCGTGGCTAGCGCGGACCCATACATTGTGTTTTGGGCACAGGAATGCTAGCCGGCGTAGTAGGGCTAGCACTGGGAGAGACGATGATGCCATCTTATTAATGCAGTGCGCTAGGCTGGTGTTTTTTGTTATGAAGCGCATATTTTTGTTAGCCAGGTGCGCGCCCCATATTTGTATTGCTACCACTATTGGGAAGAAAAATTATTTTCCGGGCTAGATGCAGCTAAAAATTATTATTAATTTCAAAGCTGGTGGAGCTTGGTATAGATGGCCTAATACAATGAGTACCACACACTGCTACTATGCCCAAAATTATTTTCCAGGCAAGATGCAGCTAAAAATTATTAGTAATTTGAAATCTGTTGGAGCTTAGTATAGATGGCCTAACAGAATGAGTACCACACACTGCTAATATGCCCAAAATTATTTTACAGGCAAGATGCAGCTAAAAATTCTTATTAATTTCAAAGCCGATAGAGCTTGGTATAGATGGCCTAATACAATGAGTACCACACACTGCTACAAGCCCAAATATTTTTTCAGAGCTAGATGCAGATAAAAATTATTTTTAATTTGCAACCTGGTGGAGGTTAGTATAGATGGACTAATAGAACAAGTCCCACACACTGCTACAAGCCCAAATATTTTTTCAGAGCTAGATGCAGATAAAAATTATTTTTAATTTGCAACCTGGTGGAGGTTAGTATAGATGGACTAATAGAACAAGTCCCACACACTGCTACAAGCGCAAATATTTTTTCAGAGCTAGATGCAGATAAAAATTATTTTTAATTTGCAACCTGGTGGAGGTTAGTATAGATGGACTAATAGAACAAGTCCCACACACTGCTACAAGCCCAATTTTTTTTTCAGAGCTAGATGCAGTTAAAAAATATTTTTAATTTGCTACCTGGTGGAGGTCAGTATAGATGAACTAATAGAACAAGTCCCTCACACTGCTACATGCCCACATTTTTTTTCAGAGCTAGATGCAGATAAAAATTATTTTTAATTTGCAACCTGGTGGAGGTTAGTATATATGGACTAATAGAATGATGCTATGCCCAAAAGGTTTTACTTGGCTAGGTGCAGTAAAAAAAATTGTATTCTATACACAGGTGGTGTAGCTTGCAACACAGATAGGCTACTCCACTGACTAACACACTCTGCAATAGGCCAAAAAGGATTTGTTTTGCTAGATTTAGCCAAATGCTGTGAAAAAAACTTGCACAGCACTGGCACAGACCTGCCTGGCAAAAACTGATAGGAACTGATGTAACCTAGTCCTCAAAAGGACTGCAATCACAACTATTCCCTACTCCCAAGCTATCTGTATATTTCAGAGAAAATTGGCTTGAAATGAACACTCAAAGTATAGCGCACACAGCAACAGCGGTGCCGTCCAACACGCAGCTGCAGCAGTGAGAAAATGGTGGTGACGGGGAAAATGGCTGGGTCTTATAGGGCAAGGACATGTGACATGCACTGCCAATGACACATGCCCTTGCTTGTGTGAAAAAAAGCACTTCGCTCCGTGTGTGCGCTGCTGATAGGCTGACAGATTGCACCTCCCCACTTTAAATGCGGGAAAGAGAAAAAAAAATGGAGATCTTCATTATTTCTGCAGAGATCCATCCCCTGCCCCTCCCCCCGCCCCACTGTACACTCAAACTGCGTATTAACATTGATTATCAGCATTACTGTGAAAAAATCCAGTTATGATTTTGGTGCACGAACAGTTATCGAACATAACCCCGAACAGCCGGATTTTTTTCAAATCGTTCGTGTTCGCCGAACGGCTCGAACACCGCCCAAAACAGCTCGAATTTGAGATTGGCGAACAGTTCAAGTCGAACACCGCTCATCTCTACTCATTTTGAGTCCTGCATCAAGTTTCAAGGGTCTCTTTGTGTTCATATTCAAATTATCCACATATTGTAAGACCTTGTCTCCGTAACCAAGTGGTTCTAAGACCTGAGCCAATGCCTGATGGAAATACACAGGGGAATTGTGGAATCCCATGGTCAACCGCGTGAACAAGTTCTGCACATTCTCAAAGGTGAATGCAAAGTGGAGGGCAGATTCAGGTGTTAGGGGTACTGAAAAAAAGCCATTTGCAATATCCAAACAAGAAAACACTTTACAATCACTCCTCAGCTGTGACATAACTTCAGAGACAGATGCAAAAAGGGGGTGCTGCTGAGGGAGTGTACTTATTCATGAGTCTCAAATGTACAACCATTCGAAAGCTACCATCATCCTTTTTTATAGGTAAAATGGGACTGTTACATGGGGAATTACCTTTTACAACAACACCATGTTTTTCCAATTCACTGACCGCGAACCTTATGCAAGGTATTGCATCCTTAGGAATTTGGTACTGACGCTGGAAAGGTGGTAGCTTCTCACCATCAATTTTTACTTGAGTTTGCATTAACCCACAATTCATTTTCTTTGAAATTCACAATTCAGAGAACCTTTGCTTCAATTCATTTTTCAGAACATCATTGTCAACATTTTCATAATTTTCATCAGTACATAAACCTAGACTGTCAATGGGTAATTTGTAACTCTCCAACTCCTCCACAGGTACAATTACAGAACAAATATTTGCTTATTTTTTCCACCACAGAACTTTGTTACGCAAATCAACAATAATCCCCATTGCTCCCAAAACATTGGTACCCAGAATAGTGGACTGTAATTGTGGATATACCCAAAAAGTGCATTGAAGACCCCTTTTCTTCGATCCCCCTGCGTTCTGAAATCTCATGTTCACTGGACAGCTTTTTACTGCTTGAATACAGGAGCCCTCAAATGCTACCAAACTGGTAGTCTCAAGTAGTCCAGGGGGTGACTGCAAATTGTGTCCTGTTACTGAAACTGAGGCTCCTGTATCGATGAGGATTTCTTCCCATGGAAGTCCCTCTATTCTCCCCCTGACATAAGGTCTTCCATCCTTGCCCAGGGAAAGAGGTACAAGGAGGGCAAGGGGAACAGGGGAAGCACCCATAGGCGGATTATAATGAGGGCAATCTGGGCTACCGCCCGGGGCCCGAAGCTCTGGTGGGGCCATGGCCAAACTACCCTCATTATAATGTTAGGTGCGCTGCTCGCAGGACAATGCAGCAGACACGAAAACACAGATCACTCTGCGTGTCCACATCTGCTGTATTCATGCACAGTGCCCCTGGGATTCCTGGCTGTTGTCTCCTGCACTGCAGCTCCCTGTGGTGCTCAGTGCTGGCTTTGCCTCCCTGCTCGTCTTGTGCTCAGTGCTGCCTTTCAATTCTTCCTGTTCCCTCCTTCTGGCAGCTCCTGGTGGTGGTAAGAAGCAAATAGCAACCTGTGAGAGAGTGACTTGGGCATGTCACCCTGTGGTCTGCAGGGTATGTGACCATGGGGGAGCCGCAAGGTATATGACCATGGGGAGGCCACAGGGTATATGACCATGGGGGGGCCACAGGGTATGTGGCCATGGAGGGGGAGCTGCAGGGCATGTGACCATGGGGGGCAGCAGGGCATGTGACCATGGGGGACAGCAGGGTATGTGACCATGGGGGGCCGCAGGGTATGTGACCATGGGGGGCCGCAAGGTATATGACCATGGGGGGGCCACAGGGTATGTGACCATGGACGGGGAGCCGCAGGGCATGTGACCATGGGGGGCTGCAGGGTATGTGACCATGGTGGGGCCGCGGAGTATGTAACCATGGGGGGGCTGCAGGGTATCTGACCATGGGGGGCCACAAGATATATGACCATGGGGGGGCCCTTATGGTCACATACCCTGTAGCCCCCACATATATGACCATGTGGGGGCTACAGGGTATGTGACCATAAGGGGCTGCAGGGTATGTGACCATGGGGGGGCGCAGGGTATGTGACCATGGGGGGGCCGCAGAGTATGTAACCATGGGGGGCAGCAGGGTATGTGACCATGGGAGGGCCACAGGGTTTGTGACCATGGGGGGGGCTGCAGGGCATGTGACCATGGAGGGCTGCAGGGTATGGGACCATGGGGGGCTGCAGGGTATGGGACCATGGGGGGCTGCAGGGTGTGGGACCATGTGGGGCTGCAGGGTATGTGACCATGGGGGGCCACAGGGTATGTGACCGTGGGGGTTGCTAGTGGCTGCATAGTATATTATCGTGGGGGCTACAGATTAATGTTATCCTGTGGGTTTGGGGGCTGCAAGGAGCTATGTGGGGGCTCATACTATATATTGGGAGCTATGTGAAGACTCATACTGTATGTATATGGCTGTGTGGGGGCTCATGTTGTATGTAGGGGGCTCATACTGTATATTGGGGGACTGTGTGGTGTCATTGTATGTAGAGGACTTTGTGTGGATCCATACTGTATAAAAGGAGTTATGTGGGTGCTCATACTGTATCTAGTATCTGGGGCTGTGTGAGGGTTCTTACTGTAGCTATGTAGGGGCTCATACTGTATATTGGGGGCTATGTGAGGACTCATACTGTATATTGTGTGCTGTGTGTGGACTCATACTGTATGTGGGGGCTCATACTGTATATAGGAGGCTATGTGGAGGCTCATACCATATATTGGGGGACTGTGTGCTGTCATATTGTATGTAGGGGGCTATGTGTGGATTTATACTGTATAAAGGGAGTTATGTGGTAGCTCATACTGTATCTATGGGGCTGTGTGAGAGCTCTTACCGTATCTAAGTAGCTATGTAGGAGCTCATACTGTATGTAGGGGCCTGTGTGTGGACTCATACTGTTTGTAGGGGGCTGTGTGTGGACTCATACTGTATGTAGGGGGCTGTGTGTGGACTCATACTGTATGTACAGGGCTATGGTGGCTCATACTGTATGTAGCAGGCTGTGTGTGGGCTCCTACTGTATGTACAGGGCTATGGGGGGCTCATACTGTATGAAGGGGGCTGTGTGTGGGTTCATACTATATATGGGGGGGCTGTGTGGGGGCTCGTATTGTATGTAGGGGGCTGTGTGGGGGCTCATATTGTATGTAGGGGGCTTTGTGGGTCCCTTTTTGCCTGACTTGTGTGCTGTTATTCTCATTGCAGTTCGGCTTATAGTCTCCTGTCCTGATTGAAGGAATTCCCTGATGGATCCCTGAATGACCAAAGGAGGACAAAAAATGTTGGAAGAAGACGCCATTAAGCTAAGTACACAACTGTTCAGGCCCTATAGGGTCTATATATATAGTGTTGCATCTGCTGTTAGACAGATGCAACACATGCGGGGATTGCCTGTTTGTTAAAGAGAACCTGTCACGTCCTAGCTGCCCTCTAGACTGCCCCCATAGCGGTGTTAGTGATGCAATGTGCATCTCTAACAATCTGTTTTCATGAAAATTGGTGCAGCTGTGTCACCCCAGGCCTGGGTGCCACAAATATTAAAGGCTGTGTCTGAGAGCAGGAGGGAGGTTCCCTGGTCAGGGACAATTAGCATACAGCACCTCCTGTCCCAGGCCAGTAGGGGGAGCTGGCTGCCCCTATAAAAGCTGGAACTGGGGGCAGGGTTAGAGAGAACTGGACGACCTAGCTCAGGACTGAGACTAGTCCCAGAGAAGGAGGGACAGTTCAGCTGTAGCCAAGGAGTCCGTGAGGCAGAGGAGAAGCTGCGAGCCAGGGACAGAGGCGACGAGAACCGGTCCTGGCCGAGAGATCTACACTACCGGACATTGGGGTCCGAGGCTGTCAGGGTTGCAAGCCCAGCAGCAGAGAACCAACCCGCGAGGGATTTCAGGTCCCTTGGCCTAAGAAGCCTGGAGGGACCGGTACAGCACCGAGAAGCAAAAGGTACCTAAGGCCCGAGTCGCAAGCCATACAGGCGAAGTACACGGCCAGCTCAGGGACGTGGGCTATTACACCACGAAAAGGGGGATAGTCAGCAAGGGCAGAGAGAGAACGGTAGGCCTTCACACTCACCCTGACCAGTGGGGCTCGCCCGAATGCTCTCAGACACCCAGGCCCATTCCAACCCGGTACTCCTGTTGGGTCATTAGTAATACCTGCAATAAGGACCCTGGACTGTTTGAAGCGGATTCTGAACTCTTATTATTGCGGCCTGCACTGTCACCCCCAGCATTCACATACGCTGCCCTGAGGCTACACTCTTCCCGTGGGGAGTTATCCTTACCTGTGCTGCACACCAACATCAGCCTCAGCGGTCTGACTTGCAGCGGCGGTCATCCCTGACCGCAATCCACGGGTGGCGTAGTCGGACATTCATAACTCTACAAATAGACTGCCACAGTATTTGGTCTGACCACCCTGAGCCACGGGATCGGGTTGCCACTAAAACCCCCATCATCGCACTGAATCCCAGTTCCGGGTGCCCCACGGCCCAGGGGGCGAGTCAGCTTTGGCGTAGTCGGCAGGATTGTGACCAACCCGCCACAAACGGGTATTGCACGCCTGAAAAGACTGTATATGTACCTTAAAAAGAGATTTCCCGCCGTCTTCAGTCGTTTCCCGCCATCTTCAGCTGTTTTCCCGCCATCGGACGCCATCTTCGGGACGCCGCGCGGGAAGAGGGGCGTGGACGTCAAAAATGTGCGAGACCTGAAGCTCCGCCCTACGCTGTGACGCTGCGCAAGGTCCTGGAAGGAGAGAGCGACGCTGACATCATCACCCCGCGACGCAAGGTCCTCACCGAAAGCATCGCGAGCGGAGCCGCGGCCTACAGAAGAGGATCGTCGGAAGGTAGGCCATGGTTAACTAGGGGGGAGGAAAATGTCGGTCGCGGAGGGACCCTCTACCACCAGCGTAGCCACTGCAGCTGTGATGCCGTTCTCCATGCCCTATATCCCCGGAGCGGCCTGGCTGCCCCTGTATGCTGGCGAGTCACATACCTTGGGCGACTTTAAAGAAAGGCTGTATAGCCTGTTCAAGGTTTATCCCCTGACAGAAGAACAGAAAGTAAGCATACTAATAGGGCAATTAACTGGTGCGGCCCAACGGGAGGTAAAGTCTTGGACAGCTGAGGAGAAAAGGACTGTAAAGGGGGTTCTGACCCGTCTGCGGGACACCTTTGACACCCGTACCTCAGCAGAAATCAAAATGCGGTTCTATGGCTGTAAGCAGCGAGCCCAAGATAGTATCAGAGACTATGCCTTGAACCTGCAAGAAGTTCTGGGAGCAATCAAGCAAGCTGACCCTGGAAGCGTGCAGGACACCGATAAACTGTTGACTGACCAGTTCATAGAAGGTCTGCTGTCCAGCGCCCACAGAACCCAGCTGTGCCTCATGGCCCTACAGAACCCCGACTTGACTTTTGCGCAGTTCAAAGATAGGGCCATCCGGGTGCTCCGAGAACCCGCACCAGGTGGCGCTGTAGCTTCCCGGCGCCCTGCCATCACTTACCACCAGGGGGCAGTGCCCTACCCCGCAGGCCTTGTGGGGGCTGATGCACAGGCCCTAAATCCATCCCAGCCTGCAAACCTGCACCATCAGGTCCAAGGATTAACAAAGAGTGTGGCTGCATTGACCAAGACCGTACAGTCGTTGCAGATGGAACCGTCAGGACCAATCAAGCTGGCTTCCAGTCCGAAGGGTGTCCCGTGGCGTCGACAGAGGAGGATCCTGTCGTTCAGAAGGAGGCCCGCCGACCGTTACACCGAGGATGGACAGCCGATTTGCCGCCGTTGCAGCCAGCCAGGACACATAGCCAGGTACTGTACTTTAAATGGGTCCGACCTGGGGCAGAGGGCCAACCCCCAGGCATAAGGTCATCAGGCCCATCTATTTGGCGCGATAAGTACGTGGGGGGACGCCCGGTCTTACCCGTAGTGCTGGACGGTATCCCCATGAGTGCACTGCTGGTCACCGGGTCTCAAGTGACTACCATCCACTACGTACTTTTCAAGCGGTACTGGAGTGACGCTGACATAACCCGCTATCCAGACGATGACTTAAGCATCATCGCCAGCAATGGCCAACCCATGCTGCAGGTGGGGTTCTTAGAGATGACCATCAAGATTGGTAAGGTTGAACTGCCGGCACAGGGAGTGATCATTGTGGACATTGACCGTCGTGAAAGTCACCCTAAAATAACCTTCCGTACTAATGTGATTGAAAACTGTCTTTCAGAAGTAATTGTGATTTTGCAGCAGGTGGCGATGAATGCGAGCTCCAGCCAACAGAGGGTCCTCCAGAAAGAGATAAGAGCCCTGATGAGACGGCAACAGGTAGAACTGTCTGGTGGTGAGATCGGTAGCGTGAGGATGAGCGACCCGTTCCCCATTGCCATGCCTCCCAAAAGCGAAATGATGATCTGGTGTCGGACTGCAATCGGCTTAAGAGGGAGAGACTACCAAGCCATGGTAGAACCTGTGTACTCAGACAGCAGGTCCACCATTTTGACAGCCCGGGAGGTGGTTGATGTCCGCCATGGAAGGGTGCCCGTCCGGATCTTAAACATCGGGAAAGGGAAGTACACATGCACCGGTACGCTACATTAGCCAAATTGTTTGCTGTCGAACACAATGCTCTCAGGGTCGTGGAACCCTTGCCTCCATCTCCACTGGTGGAGGATAATGGCTCCCAGAAACACAAGGAGGACTGGTGCCAGAAACTCCACGTGGGTGCTGACTCCACTCCCTCGCACCAAAAACAAGGAGTCTACCCGGTGGTTCAGGAGTACGGGAGAATCTTTAGTAAGCACCCGCTAGACTTCGGCAGAGTGAAAGGGGTAGAACACCACATCCCCACGGGGAGCCACCCACCAATAAAAGAGAGACACAGACCTGTACCTCTTGCACATTATCAGAACGCAAAGGGCATGCTAAGAGAAATGAAAGAAGCTGGGGTCATTAGAGGTAGCTGTAGCCCCTGGGCAGCTCCCTTAGTTTTTGGTAAAAAAGAAAGACCGTACCATGAGAATGGGCGTGGACTATAGACAAATCAATCGTATCACCCATAAGGACGATTACCCGTTACCTAGGATAGAGGAGTCTTTAGCCGCACTAAAATCAGCTAATTTCTTCTCTACTTTGGACCTTACTAGTGGGTACTGGCAGGTTCCTATGGCAGAGGCTGACAAGGAGAAGACCGCCTTCACCACCCCGATGGGATTGAGCGAATTCAACTGTATGCCATTCGGGCTCTGCAACGCACCCGGGACCTTCCAGAGGCTGATGGAATGTTGTCTAGGGCACCGAAACTTCGAGACGGTCCTACTTTACCTGGACGACGTGATCGTCTATTTGAAGACCTACGAGGACCATCTAAAACACCTGGCAGAGGTGTTCGAAGCCCTGGCAGGCTATGGCATGAAAGTGAAACCCTCCAAGTGCCATCTGTTAAAACCGAAGGTGCAGTACCTGGGACACGTGGTGAGTGCAGAAGGAGTAGCCCCCGACCCCGACAAGGTCACAGTAATCAAGAGCTGGCCAAGCCCCTCAAACATCAAAGAAGTGAGGCAGTTCCTCGGGTTGGTAGGCTACTACCGAAGGTTCATCCCCGGGTTCACAAAGATGGTGGCTCCCAGCAGGATCTCCTGATAGGGTAATCCAAGACCAGAAGCCAAAAGCCACCCTTCAAGTGGGACAAGCCGGAAGAGGAGTCCTTCCGCCAGTTGAAGATGCCCCTCACGGGGGATGAGATCCTGGCCTACCCCGATTATGGTCAGCCTTTCATCCTCCACACAGACGGCAGCAATGTGGGGCTGGGAGCCGTAATGTCACAGAATCAACAGGGCAGAGAAAGGGTGATCGCGTACGCCAGCCGGAAGCTGAGGCCCACTGAAAGAAACCCGGAGAATTACAGCTCCATCAAGCTAGAATTCTTGGCAGTGGTGAAGCCGTCACAGAAAGGTTTAAGCATTACCTGGCCTCCGCAAAGTTCACTGTGTACACGGACAACAACCCGCTGACACACCTGGACAATGCAAGACTAGGTGCCCTAGAACAGCGGTGGATGGCCCAGCTATCAAATTATGACTTCACAATCAAGTACCGGGCAGGCAGAACCAACGCAGACGCCATAGCGAGAATGCTCACCTACCCGAAGGAGAAGAAGACTCGGAAGAGCTGGAGGAAGTAGAGCTCCCTGCGTTCCACCGGTATGGGGCCACTCAGTATTCTCACGGGGTAAAAGACAAAGACCTAACCACCATCATGTTCAACCCCTTACCCCACCATGGCTGGGCTGAAACGCAAGATAGTGACCCTGCAGTTCGCCTGGTGAAAGACCTGTTAACCCAGGCAGACGCAAGCCCTGGCCCGGATGCTCCAGAGGAAGCCAAGCAGTTATGGAAGGAGAAAAGCAGGCTATTCCTCTACGAGGGTAAGCTGTGCAGAAGGCTTGTCAACCACCGGATGCACGAGCTGACCTGGCAGGTAGTGGTTCCAAGGCGAGATGCTGCAATGGTCCTGGAGGCCTACCATGACAGAGCGGGACACTTTGGGTGGAAGAAACTGGAGTTCCTACTGAGAGAGCGGTTCTACTGGAACGGTATGAGAGGCGCATTGATTGCGGCCCATGTCACCTCAGAAGGAACGACCGTACCAGCCAGAAGACACCCTTGAGGCCCATCGTCACCAGGCAGCCTCTTGAGATGGTAGCTCTGGACCATGTGAAGTTGGTTCCAAGCCGGTCCGGCTACATCTATGCCCTCACGATTGTGGACCATTACTCCCGGTTCTTGGTGGTGGTCCCGGTTAAAGACTTGACAGCCCAAACGGCGGCCAGAGCCTTCCAACAACACTTCTGCCGTCCACACGGGTATCCGGAACAGGTCTTGACAGATCAAGGTCCAGCGTTTGAGGCTGAAGTATTCCAGGAGTTCTGCAACCTCTACGGCTGTAGGAAGATTCGGATAACGCCTTACCACCCGCAAACCAACGGGCTGTGTGAGAAAATGAACAATATCGTCATTGATCTCCTCAAGATGTTTCCCCTGGAAGAACGCAGCCTGTGGCCGGAGAAGCTGCCAGACCTGATAGACTTGTACAACCATATCCCGGTGAATGCTACGAATTGAACCCCGGCTTACCTGATGCGGGCAAGATCAGGTAAGCTGCCGATAGACCTGGAGATGGGAGTCCTGACACCCGAGGACACCTCCCCAGATGCGGACTAGGATACGGAACGGCGGCTACAGTACAAGAAGGTACTGGAGAGTGTGGAGGGGAGTCTGGCTCAAGCAAGAGAAAAGCAGGAGAGGCTCTTCAACCAACACGCCCCTGCTAGTCCCCTGGAACCTGGAGAGCAGGTCCTGAAGTGGAAGAGAAGGCTTCACAAGCTGGACGACCAGTGGGAGAGAGACCCGTACACAGTACTGCAGTCCGACCACAACAACCCGAAGGTATGTGTGATTACCAAGGATGGAGGAGAAACCACTAGCACCGTCTCCAGAGACCACCTAAAACGGTGCCCCGAGCAACTACAGAGTCCAAGTGAAGATCAAGATGACCTTGAACCCGCAGAGGACAAGGAAGAAATGATCAGCACAGTTCTTGGAGAGTTCCCCCGGTCCTGGACTCGGATAAACGATGCTATAGTGGTACCCGTCCTACACTTCCTTAAGCCCACCCAGCAGGAGCCTACAGGAGAGCAGGAAGAACAAGAAGAACCCATGCCAGCAGCCCAAGAGAGTCAACCCTCTGCTGATAGTGAGCCTGCCATGCCTGCGGTAAGCCAAAGAACCTGCAGACAGCTGCCT
The DNA here is from genome assembly GCF_046119375.1 of Phyllobates terribilis. Lineage (NCBI taxonomy): Eukaryota > Metazoa > Chordata > Amphibia > Anura > Dendrobatidae > Phyllobates > Phyllobates terribilis. Next base: position 184,845,835 of record NW_027362767.1, on the reverse strand, counting down.
GCCCTGCCTGTGAACTCAGCTAGTAGCTGTACCCTTAATACTAGTGGGGAAAGCCAGGTTAGACCACCACCAGACAGTGGGTTACGGAGGTCAACCCGGATCACTAGGGGTCAAATACCAGCTCGCTGGAAGATCTAAATGCACAGTGTATATATTTAATGTTTTATGTTTGTACCCTGGTTACTAATACTGTTTTCCAGTTTCCCTAGATACAATGGACTGACAGGTTATGGACGGTGAATAACCGGAACTACCATGTAGATAGTTGCACTTGGTGCCCTCTTGCGAAGATGGCCACAGAAGAAAAACCTGTCCGGCGTGGCTCCCTTGTGGCCCAAAGTAGGTAGCCCAACCTTGTCGCCACGCCAAAGGCCAGGAACTTGGGGTTTATGGAGACAGGTCCCCACACTGTGGAAAACTTCACCTTGTTGGGTGATATGGACACCCGGTCACGGAAGAGCCGTGACCTTAAGGACAAAATGCACTTGTAAATATGTTATTGTTTATACCCTGTATTTGTGTTTCCTGTTAGTCCCGGAGTACTCAATTTTATTAGGGGGGAATGTGTCACCCCAGACCTGGGTGACACAAATATTAAAGGCTGTGTCTGAGAGGAGGAGGGAGGTTCCCTAGTCAGGGACAATTAGCATACAGCACCTCCTGTCCCAGGCCAGTAGGGGGAGCTGGCTGCCCCTATAAAAGCTGGAACTGGGGGCAGGGTTAGAGAGAACTGGACGACCTAGCTCAGGACTGAGACTAGTCCTAGAGAAGGAGGGACAGTTCAGCTGTAGCCAAGGAGTCTGTGAGGCAGAGGAGAAGCTGCGAGCCAGGGACAGAGGCGACGAGAGCCGGTCCTGGCCGAGAGATCTACACTACCTGACATTGGGGTCCGAGGCTGTCAGGGTTGCAAGCCCAGCAGCAGAGAACCAACCCGCGAGGGATTTCAGGTCCCTTGGCCTAACAAACCTGGAGGCTCTGCCACACAGAAGGACCGGTACAGCACCGAGAAGCAAAAGGTACCTAAGGCCCGAGTCGCAAGCCATACAGGCGAAGTACACGGCCAGCTCAGGTATGTGAGCTATTACACCACGAAAAGGGGGATAGTCAGCAAGGGCAGAGAGAGAATGGTAGGCCTTCACACTCACCCTGACCAGTGGGGCTCGCCCGAATGCTCTCAGACACCCAGGCCCATTCCTACCCGGTACTCCTGTTGGGTCATTAGTAATACCTGCAATAAAGACCCTGGACTGTTTGAAGCAGATTCTGAACTCTTATTATTGTGGCCTGCACGATCACCCCCAGCATTCACATACGCTGCCCTGAGGCTACACTCTTCCCATGGGGAGTTATCCTATCCCTGTGCTGCACACCAACATCAGCCTCAGCGGTCTGACTTGCTGCGGCGGTCATCCCTGACCGCAATCCACGGGTGGCGTAGTCGGACATTCATAACTCTACAAATAGACTGCCACAGTATTTGGTCTGACCACCCTGAGCCACGGGATCGGGTTGCCACTACTACCCCCACTGAAGCCCGGTTCCGGGTGCCCCATGGCCCAGGGGGCGAGTCACAGCTATAATGATTTTATAATATTTAATATACTTAGATCCTACCTGCCTTTTTAGTCATAGGGGTGTGCTTGTCATATTCAGTCATGGGCAGGCGCAGCCTTCACTCACTGCTGGCGCTGCCCATGTATTTGAATCCTGCTCCTGGCAAGCGCTATTATTGTGGGGCGCAGGCGCACTTGTATATGTCCGGCCGCCTGTGCAGTGAGGCTGTGTGATTATCAGCTTCACTGCACATGCGCGGGGAACATAGCGCGTCATAGTGCATGCTCAGTGAAGCTGGCAATCAACACAGCCTCACTGCGCATGCGCAGGGAATAGAGTGTCATAGCGCATGTGCAGTGAAGCTGGTAATCACACAGCCTCACTGCGCATGCGCAGGGAATAGAGCGTCATAGCGCATGCGCAGTGCAGCTGTGAACTCCACAGCTTCACTGCACGCAGCTCCCATCTTTCTGTCCTATCTCTGCTTGCTTTAGAGTTTCATCCAGCTTTTCTACTCTCTCTCTGAACACTGCCCCTCCCTGGGTGATCACATTAACATGCTGTCTTGCAGGAAATCTATCAATGGACTGATCAAAAGCAATAACTCTCTTACACAAAGCCACTGTTTGGCTACTATCTTTCCCTAATGCCCCTTTCTCATCTAGTTCCCTGCTTTATTTTGTTAACCATTGTATACATTTTAGCCAAGTGGATTCAACATTAACCCCCTCCAGCTGGGGTGTGCCAGTATGCTTATCTGCCTGCTTTCATAACCACTCCATACTGGAGGACTACAAGGACGCGTTTTCTCTGTTCTGGTATTAACAAGTGCAATTTAAGCAAAAGTTAGATACTCACACATCTCTGTCTGGAAGACCCTTTGCCGGCTTGAGTCGACCCAAAGAGGTGTTGCCGTGTTTCCAGCCTTTCTTCTTATGCTTGCTAGGCATCTCCCTCCACCTTTTAAAGCCTCCTTGCTACCAGACTCACAACGTCTTCTTCACGTCCTTGTAGATAACTCACGTAAAGGTTTCTTCTTGGTTGCACATATATTTTTATAGTCCTTCTCTTTTTTTTTGTAGTTTTCGTATAAAATCAGGTAGGCTTGGAGTGCTCTGCAGTGCCAAACACAGCCAGAAGTAGATTGACTGTCTATTAGTGTTGAGCCACCCCCGTAGTGTTCGAGTTCGGTTCGGTTCGTCGAACACCCGTATGTTCGTCGAACTGTTCGTCGAACTGTTCGTCGAACACCTTCAAACACCGCTAAAACCAATGGCAGGCAAACAAAAACACATAGAAACACATAGAAAACACCTTCAAAGGTGTCCAAAAGCTGACAAACTGCTCAGAAGACACAACTAACACATGGAAAAGTGACAAGTACATATAGTCATGCGAAAAGAAAAGAGGTGGAGGAGTAAAATAAGGGGGAGACACAGATATAGGCATGTCATGCCCTTCTAAAACCAAAAAAGTGCGAAGCCGACACGGACAGTCCGTTCCTGCCCGTGCGACCTCCGTGTCGCCGGGTTTGTGCCAGAGCCGCGGTGGACCCTGACGGCCAGCCCCCCTCTCCCAATACTGGTGCCTGTCCGCTGGTGGGTCGATCGAGCCCCCCTGCGGTGGAGGCAGGTCTAATCTTTTTAATTTAAATTGTCTCTCTAATTTGAATGAATACACTTTAAATCCTTTTACAAGGATCTATTGGAGGGCAAGTTTCATGCCAGCAGCCGCGTAATTCCAGCTCCAGTAGCGTCCACTAAAGCTGCTGCAGTTAAAAAGCTTTTATAAGGATCGAGCTTGGCGGTCCACCGCAAGGCGTCCTACCGCCAGTCCAAGCCCCTGTGCCTTGGGGTGCCTCCACGATTCTCTTCACTGAGTGTCCCGGGGGCCCGAACCATTTCCTTTGAAAAAATTAAGTGTCCAAACTACAGGTGGTGTAGCTTGCTTAACAGCTGGGATAATCCGCTGACTAGCAGACACTGCTACTAGGCACAAAGTATTTCCTGGGCTAGATGCAGTTAAAAATTTGTAATTAGATACTCTCGTTGGATGCTGAGAAAGCATTCCATAGAGTCTCCTGGCTTGCCATATATTATTCTCTTAAAAAGCTTGGGGTAGGGGTCTAGAGGACCCTTTTATAGCCAAAATCACGGCCCTGTATCGCAATACGTCACCTAGGCTGAAGATAAATGGAACATTTTCACCACCTTTCATAATCACCAATGGGACAAGGCAGGGATGTCCTCTGTCCCCTCTCTTATACATCCTAGTGACGGAGCACCTGCTCTTATCAATTCGCCATAACCCCAATATTAGGTGGATTGAGGTGGGAGGCACCGAGTAGAAGTGCTCTGCATTTGCTGATGATGTCCTAGTATATATCACTAAACCACATATATCCATCCCTGCTGTTATGGCTGAAATAGATCACTTTGTTACATGGTCAAATTTTAAAATCAATGCAACGAAGTCTGAGGCCCTCGATGTCTCCCTCCCCAAAATCCATACAGGATTCCATCCAGTCCAACTTTCCCTTTGCCTGGCCCTCACAGGGTATCAAATACTTAGGAATTCCTATTCATAGAGACCTCTCCCGTCTATGTTATCTTAATTTTGGGCCCTTTATTGAACAACTCCATACAGACCACGGTTGGCAAGTTAGAACTGTAAGATTCACTACGTGAACCACTGGTGTTTTGTGGAAAAGCACATGTACACTGTGTTCCAAATTATTATGCAAAAAGTGTTTAGGAGTGATAAGGGAAGAATTTTTTTGTTTGTCAGTTAAACTCATTGATGGTGATGTGTGTCAGGGGTCTTTATATCACTGTAAGCAATTGCAGACACCTGTGCTAATTAGTTTGGCAGGTGTGTCCAATAAAAGGCAAGACTACTTAAGAAGGCTGTCCCACATTATTAAGCAGCCTACATTTTCTGCCAAAATGGGAAAGAAAAAGGATGTGTCGGCTGCTGAGAAGCAACAAATTGTGGAGTGTTTAGGTCAAGGCATGACTACAATCAGCATTGCCAAGACACTTCATCCTGATCATCGCACAATCAAGAAGTATGTAGCTGATTCACAGTACACACGTGTGCGTGCTGATAAGGGAAAATTGAGGACTTTTTCCTACAGGCAATTACGTCAGGTTAAAAGAGCAGCGGCAAAAAAGCCTTGTCATAGCAGCAGACAAGTTTTTGAAGCTGCTGGTGCCTCCAACTTCCCCCGAACAACAAGATGCAGAGTCCTTCAGAGGTTTGCAGCTGTGCGTAAGCCATCCTGTCGACCTCCTCTATCCACTGCACACAAGCAGAAACGGCTCCAGTGGGCCAAAGAAAACATGAAGGCTGACTTCAAAACTGTTTTGTCACCAATGAGTGCCGTGCAACGCTCGATGGTCCAGATGGATGGAGTGGAGGATGGCTGGTTGATGGACACTCCATGCAAACACGGCTACGGCGCCAACAAGGAGGAGGTGGAGTAATGTTTTGGGCTGGAATCATGGGGAGAGAGATTGTTGGCCCCTTTAGGATCCCTGAAGGGGTAAAGATGAACTCCATAATGTATGTGGAGTTTCTTAAACAGCACTTCCTGATATGGTTCAAGAAGAAGAACCGTGTATTCCGCAGCAAGATAATTTTCATGCATGATAATGCACCGTCTCATGCTGCACATAACACATCTGCATCTCTGGCTGATATGGGCATAAAAGGGGACAAACTTATGGTGTGACCCCCATGCTCCCCTGACCTCAACCCCATTCAGAACCTCTGGAGCATCATCAAAAGGAGTGTCTATGATGGCGGGAGGCAGTTCACATCTAAGCAACAGCTCTGGGAGGGTATTCTGTCCTCATGCAAAACAATTGAAGCAGAAACCATCCAAAACCTGACAAATTCAATGGAAGAGAGAGTTCAGAAGCTCCTTTCGAACAAGGGGTCCTATGTGCAAATGTAACATCACCTAGAATAAAGTTTTGAGTTGAAAACTGTTTGATTTCAGTTTCTAATAACCTGCTAATGCTTATAATTTCAAAAATGACCATTTTTTTGTTCTTTATTAAAATGAAAAGGTAGATCGAAGAGTGTGGGGGATCTAAGAGTGTGGCAACCCAGTAGTCAGGATTATTTTGAATTCTGACAATCTGAGGGTCATGTTGCAGGTAGTGCAGCAAGAAGCCACTCATGTGTCTTGCGCATCTAGGAGCCCCAAAATTATTTTCCGGGCTAGATGCAGCTAAAAATTATTATTAATTTGAAAGCTGGTGGAGCTTAGTATAGATGGCCTAATAGAATCAGTACTGCAAACTGCTGCAAAGCCCAAATTATTTTCCAGCCAAGATACAGATAAACATGATTAGTAATTTTAAATCTGGTGGAGTTTAGTATAGATGGCCTAATAGAATCAGTACTGCACACTGCTACAAGGCCCAAATTATTTTCCAGCCAAGATGCAGATAAACATGATTAGTAATTTGAAAGCTTAAAACAGTTGGTGAGGTGATTTTAACAAATCATCAAGCTTTTACTCTCCCCAGGATGACACAGGGGTAGAAAAGTCGTTTCGGATCCATGATTTGTTCATCTTTATGAACGTGAGTCTGTCTACATTATCAGTGGAGAGCCGCGTGCGCTTATCTGTCAGCACACCACCGGCAGCGCTGAACACATTTTTAGACTGAACGCTGGCTGCGGGGCATGACAAGATCTCCAAGGCGTAAGTGGCAAGCTCCGGCCATTTATCCAGATTGGAAGCCCAAAAAGAGCAAGGGTCCACTGACACAGTCATGGCTTCAATGTTTACTTGGAGATACTCCTGTACCATCGTCTCTAGGCGTTGACTATGTGTCAGACTTCTTGTCTCCTGTGGCCTTGCAAAGGATGGGCTAAAAAAGTGGTGAAATGATTCCGCAAAATTGATGTTACCAGCAGATACTGTGTTTCTGTTACGTTTTGAGTGCTGAACACTCGACGGTCCCACGGTTGGCAAGTTGGAACTGTGAGATTCACTACGTGCACCACTAGTGTTTTGGGGAAAAGCACATGTAAGATTCTGCAACAGTCTCTGCTGATACTCCTGCATGCGTGTGACGCGCCCCCTGGGCCTGTGCTGTGCAGGGGGATACCCGGAGCCGGATCGCTGGGGGTTGTAGTTCTCCGTGGCGGTGACCCGGTCCATGCCCAGGGCGGTCAAACCAGTGGCCGCCTAAGTAATAACAATGTCCGACTACGCCACCCATGGATTGCGGTCAGTGGGGACCGCCGCTGCGCTGCCGACCGCTGAGGCTGATGTTGTTTGCGCAGCCGAGTATGGGATAACTCCCCACGGGAGAAGTATTGCCTCAGGGCAGCTAAGGTGGATGATGGGAGTGCTGGTGTGAGCGTCCCAGTAGTAATAGTGCTGGTGCGTCAAGGAATCACAGAGACGTGTGGTGCAGTTCAGGGTCTTTACTGATGGTATAAAGCAGACCCTCCCGGGACTACTGGTTAGCAGTAGGGGCCTGGTCAGTCTGTGAGCAAGCAGGATCTCCCCTGGCCAGGTGGAGTTGTATGCCTCCCCGACTATCTGCACTCTTTCCTGGCTACCTTGCTCTATGCGGGTAGAAGTAGCCCACGTCCCTGAGTATACCGTGTGGTGCTCACCCGTATGGCCGGTGACTTGGGGCCTTCCGTCAGCCTTCGCTTCACGATGGCGGTGCTGGTCCCTTGCTTGTGACTGTGCCTTCAGGTTTCTAAGGTCAGAGGACATGGAATCCCCTGCCGGTTGGATTCTGCTGCTGGACCTGGATGTCCCCACAGCCTCGGACTCCGTGTCCGGGTTAGTGTCTTCAGCCAAGGCGAGCTTTCTAGCTTCCAGCCTCTGGCACTCACTCCTGCTCCTACAGAGCTCCTGTTGTAACTTTCCCTGTGTCTGGAACTTCACTGTCCTAATCCCGCCCCAGACCCAGTTTATAAGGGCAGATTCCTCCCCTCCCAGGTCTGGGGGGGCCGTGTTGCATGCTTAGGGCTCCTGACCAGAGAAACCTCCCACTTGCTCTCAGACATAATATCTCTATTACTGTGGTAACCAGACCCCTGGGGTGCCACATTCCCCCCTAGTAAATTTTAGTACTCCGGGACTAAACACATTTTTTTTAAAGAAACATAAATACAGGGTATAACAATAATACAATAACATATTTACAAGAAGCTTTAGTTCTTTAAAGGTCACGGCGTGTCCGCAACCGGGTGTCCATATCACCCAAGGTGAAGTTTTAAGTGAAGTAGGGGACCTGTCCAAAGCAAACCCCTTGCGTTGGCCCTGGGCGTGGCTGCAAGGCTGGAGCTAACTACTTTGGGCCGCAAGTAGGCCACGCCAGACAGGTTTTCTCTTCCGTGGCCGTCTTCGCAAGAGGCACCAAGGTGCAACTATCTACAAAACTGTTCCGGTTATCCAGTGTCCATAACCTGTTAGTCCAAATAAATCTGCAGGGTAACTGAGAAACATAATTAATAACAGGCAACAAACATAAACCATAAACATTTTCAAGCAACAAGTAAATTTACAGTGCATTAGTTTAGATTCTCCAGCGAGCGGGCATCTGACCTCTAGTGACTCTAGTGGACTTACGGAGCTCACTAACTGGTCCTGCACTAAAGGGTGTAGGAGGTGTTATGGGTAAGCTGGGCAGCTGTCTGCGCACTCTTTGGCTCACTAGGGGCACGGCAGGCTCACTACAAGCAGAGGGTTGATTCTCCTGGGCTGCTGGTGTGGATTCTTCTGCCTCTTGGGCCGGCTGCTCTTCCAGCTCTACCGGTTCCTCTGTAGGCACTTGAGGGGCTGGCTGGAGAAAGGTGAGGACGGGCACCACGATAGCGTTGTTTACTTGTGTCCAGGACCGGGGAAAGTCTCCGAGTACGGTGCTGATCATTTCCTCCTTTTCCCCCACGGGTTGAGGGTCTTCCTGATCTTCATCCGTGCTTTGCAACTTCTCGGGGCACTTTTTCAGGTGGTCTCTGGAGACAGTGGCTGTGGTCTCTCCTCCATCCTTGCTGATGACGTACACCTTTGGATTATTGTGGCTTGAGGGCAGTACGGTGTACGGGTCCTTTTTCCACTGATCGTCCAACTTATGGAGCCGCCTTTTTCTTTTCAAGACCTGCTCTCCAGGTACCAGGGGAACAGTGGGAGCATGTTGGTTATAAGTCCTCTCCTGCCTTTCTCTTGATTGACAGAGACTTCGCTCGACGCTCTCTTGTACTTTCCGGTACTGCTGCTGCCGTTCTGTATCCCAGTCTGTCTCTGGTGAGGTGTCCTCGGGTATCAGGACTCCCATATCCAGGTCAACAGGCAGCTTACCAGGTCTTGCTCGCATTAGGTAAGCCGGGGTACAGTTGGTGGAACCTACCGGGATGTGGTTATACAGGTCCCCCAGATCGGGCAGTTTCTCAGGCCACAGACTGCGTTCTTCCAGGGGCAATGTTTTTAGCAGATCTATCACCACCTGGTTCATCTTCTCGCAGAGTCCATTGGTTTGGGGGTGATAGGGCGTTGTTCTTATCTTCTTGCAGCCATACAGGTTGCAGAACTCCTGGAAGACCTCCGCTTCGAAGGCTGGTCCTTGGTCCATCAGCACTTGGTCCGGGTACCCGTGTGGGCGGCAGAAGTGCAGCTGGAAGGCTCTAGCTGCTGTTTGTGCTGTTAAGTCTTTGACGGGGACCACCACTAAGAATCAGGAATAGTGATCCACGATGGTTAGGGCGTAGACATACCCGCTTCTGCTTGGAGCCAGTTTAACATGGTCCAGAGCGACCAGTTCCAGCGGCTGCCTGGTGATGATGGGCTGCAGGGGAGTCCTCTGGCTGGCACGGTCCCTTCTTCTTAGATTGCACGGGCCACAGTCTCTACACCATCTCTCAATGGCTCCCCTCATGCCTATCCAGTAGAACCGTTCACGCAGCAGGAACTCCAGCTTCTTCCATCCGAAGTGCCCTGCCCCATTGTGGTAGGCCTCCAGCACCATAGCTGCGTCCCGTCTCGGTACCACCACCTGCCAGATCAGCTCATGTGTCCGGGAATTGACCATTCTGCGGCACAACTTCTCCTTGTAGAGGAACAGTCTGCTCTTCTCCGTCCACAGTTGCTTGGTCTCTTCCGGAGCGTCTGGGTCTAGGCGGGCGTCAGCCTGGGTCAGCATTTCCTTCACCAGACGGACTGCGGGGTCACTGTCTTGCGTCTCCGCCCAGTTGTAGTGGGGTAAGGGGTTGAACATAGCAGATCGCTGGCCCCTTACACGGTGGGAATACTGGGTAATCCCATGACGGTGAAATGCAGGGAGTTCGATCTCGTGCAATTCTTCTGGATCCTCACCTTCGTCCGGTAGGTTTGGCATCCTGGACAGGGCGTCCGCGTTGGTATTGGAGCGTCCTGCCCGGTATTTGATCGTGAACTCAAAATTGGACAGGCGGGCCATCCATCTCTGCTCCAGGGCACCCAGTCTTGCAGTGTCCAGGTGTGTCAACGGGTTGTTGTCCGTGTACACGGTGAACCTGGAAGAGGCAAGGTAATGCTTAAAACGTTCGGTTACTGCCCACACCACTGCCAGGAACTCTAGCTTGAACGAGCTGTAATTCTCCGGGTTTCTTTCTGTGGGTCGCAGTTTTCGGATGGCGTAAGCAATCACCCGTTCTCTCCCCTGCTGGATCTGGGACAGTACGGCTCCTAGCCCGATGTTGCTTGTGTCCGTGTAGAGGATAAAGGGCTGGCTGTAATCAGGGTACGCCAGGATTTCATCCCCCGTGAGGGCCATCTTCAGCTGGCGGAACGACTCCTCTTCCAGCTTTTCCCATTTGAAGCGTGGCTTCTGGTTTTTGGCCTTCCTGGACTGGCCTATCAAGAGGTCCTGCATAGGAGCTGCCTTCTTGGTAAAACTGGGAATGAATCTTCGGTAGAAGCCTACCAACCCGAGGAGCTTCCGCACTTCCTTTATGCTGGATGGTCTTGGCCAATCCTTAATCACGGTGATCTTGTCAGGGTCGGGGGCTACTCTGTCAGCACTCACCACGTGTCCCAGGTACTGTACCTTTGGCTTCAGTAGGTGACACTTTGGGGGTTTTACTTTTAGGCCATAGTTTGCCAGGGCTTCAAACACTTCTGCCAGGTGTTCCAGATGGTCCTCATAGGTCTTGGAATAGACGATAACATCGTCCAGGTATAATAGGACCGTCTCGAAGTTCCGGTGTCCCAGACAGCATTCCATCAACCGTTGGAAGGTTCCTGGTGCGTTGCAGAGCCCGAACGGCATACAGTTAAATTAGCTGAGTCCCATCGAGGTGGTGAATCCGGTCTTCTCTCGGTCCGCCTCTGCTACAGGAACCTGCCAGTACCCGCTAGTGAGATCCAAAGTAGAGAAGAAGTTAGCAGATTTTAATGCAGCTAAGGACTCTTCTATCCTTGGTAACGGGTACGCATCTTTGTGTGTGATAAGGTTGACCTTCCTGTACTCTACACACATTCTCATGGTGTTGTCTTTCTTTTTCACTAAGACTAATGGAGCTGCCCAGGGGCTACAGCTGTCCCTAATTACTCCAGCCTCCTTCATGTCTTTTAGCATCCCCTTGGCGTGTTGATAGTGTGCAGGGGGTACGGGTCGGTATCTCTCCTTTATGGGAGGATGGTCTCCCATGGGGATGTGATGTTCTAACCCCTTTACTCGCCCGAAGTCTAGCGGGTGTTTACTAAACACTCTCTCGTACTCTTGAACCACCCGATAGACTCCCTGTTTTTGGTGTGAGGGAGTGGAGTCAGTACCCAAATGCAGTTGCTAACACCAGTCCTCCATTGGTTTCTTAGAACCGTTACCTTCCTCTGGTTGAGATGGAGGCAAGGGTTCCACGGCCTGTACAGAGTTCTGGTTGATGGTGAACAATTTGGCTAGCGTGGCATACCGGGGCAGGTATACTTCTCTCTCCCCGATATTGATGATGCGGACGGGCACCCTCCCATGGCGTACATCGACCACCCCCCGTGCTGTCAAAATGGTGGGCCTACTGTCTGAGTAGACGGGTTCTACCATTGCTTGGTAGTCTCTACCTCTTAGACCAATAGCTGCCCGGCACCAAATCATCATCTCACTTTTCGGGGGCATGGCAATAGGGAACGGGTCACACATTCTCACGCTACCTATCTCACCACCAGATAGTTCCACTCGTTGCCGCTTCATCAGTGCCCGGATCTCTTTTTGGAGCACACGCTGCTGGCTGGAACTGGCGTTCTTGGCAACGTGCTGCAAAATAAGAATCACCTCTGCAAGACAGTTTTCAATTACGTTAGTACCTAGGGTGATTTTTGGGTGACTCTCGCGACGGTCAATGTCCACAATGATAAGTCCTTGTGCCGGCAGTTCAACTTTACCGACCTTGATGGTCATTTCCTTAAATCCTATCTGTGGCACGGGCTGACCATTGCTGGCGATAATGCTCAGGTCGTCATCTGGGTAGCGGGTTATGTCCGAGTCATTCCAGTACTGCTTGAAGAGCACGTACGGGATGGTGGTGACCTGTGACCCGGTGTCTAGTAGGGCACTCATAGGAATGCCATCCAGTACCACAGGCAAGACCGGACGTCCCCCTACGTATTTGTCACGCCAGTTTGATGGGCCTGATGATCTTATGCCTGGGGGTTGGCCCTCTACCCCAGGTTGTGCCCGTTTAAATGAAAGTACCTTGCCATATGTCCGGGTTGATTGCAGCGGCGGCAGATGGGTCGTCCGTCCTCGTTGTATCTGTCGCTGGGTCTTCCTCTGGCCGGTGAGGTCCTCCTCAGTCGGCGCCACGGGACGTCCTCCGGTCCGGATGCCAGCTGGATCTTTCCTGGAGAAGAAACCTGTAAAGACTGCACAGTTCTGGTTAGCGTGGCAACGCTCTTAGTCAGCTCTTGGACCTGGTGGTGCAGGTCTGTTGCCGGGTCATTGTTCAAAGCCTGTGCATCAGCTCCCACAGGCCCTGCAGACAAGGGCGCCGTCTCCTGGTGATAAGTGATAGCAGGGCGCCTGTAGGTCACAGCGCCACCTGGTGCCAGTTCTTGGAGCACCCGGATGGCTCTGTCCTTGAACTGTGCAAAGTCCAGATCAGGGTCCTGTAAGGCCATTGCCCTCAACTGGGTTCGGTGGGCATTGCACAGTAGACCCTCTATAAATTGTTCGGTCAACAGCTTGTCTTCATTTCCCATGCTGCCAGGGTCTGCCTGCTTAATGGCTCTCAGGGCCTCTTGTAGGTTTAGAGCATAGTCTCTCATACTTTCATTTGCCCTTTGTTTGCACCCATAAAATCTTAGTTTTATCTCGGCTGAGGTGCGGGTGTCAAACGTGTCTTTCAGCTAGGCTAGTATCTCTCTGACAGTCCTCTTCTTCCCAGGTGACCAGGACTTTACCTCCCTTTGGGCTGCCCCGATTAACTGGGCCACCAGAATGCTCACTTTTTGCTCTTCTGTGAGGGGGTATACCTGGAAGAGGCTATCAAGTCTTTCCCTAAAGTCACTCAGGGTATGTGACTCTCCTGAGTACTGGGCTAGCCAGGTTGCCCCCGGGATATAGGGCATGGTGAATGGCATGACTGCTGCAGCGGTGGCTGTGGCAGTGGAGCTTCCCTCGGTGTCCGACATTCTCCTTCCCCCCTAGTGGACCGTGGCCTACCTTGCGATGCTCTTCTTCCGTAGGCCGCGGCTCCGCAGTCAATCGTCGGGGTCGAGGACCTGGCGTCGCGCTCCGATGACTTCAGCGTCGCTCTTCCTCCCTTCCAGGACCTTACGCAGCGTCGGAGCGTGGGGCGGAGCTTCGGATCCCGCGCACTTTCGGCGTCCACGCCCCTCTTCTTCCCGTGCGGCGTCCCGAAGATGGCGTCCGAAGGCAGGAAGCAGCTGCGGATGGCGGGAAGAAGGCAGAAGACGGTGGGAAACGGTCCAAGATGGCGTCTGATGGCGGGAATCGGCTCCGGATGGCGGGAAACGACTCCGGACGGCGGGACACTTCACCACAGGTAAGTTCAAAAGTCTTTTTCAGGCACGCAGTACCCGGTGGTTGCGGGCACGAAATCCTGCCGACTACGCCAAAGTTGTGCTGTGCAGGGGGATACCCGGAGCCGGATCGCTGGGGGTTGTAGTTCTCCGTGGCGGTGACCCGGTCCGTGCCCAGGGCGGTCAAACCAGTGGCGGCCTTAGGTAATAACAATGTCCGACTACGCCACCCATGGATTGCGGTCAGTGGGGACCGCCGCTGCGCTGCCGACCGCTGAGGCTGATGTTGTTTGCGCAGCCGAGTATGGGATAACTCCCCACGGGAGAAGTATTGCCTCAGGGCAGCTAAGGTGGATGATGGGAGTGATGGTGTGAGGTGTGAGCGTCCCAGTAGTAATAGTGCTGGTGCGGCAAGGAATCACAGAGACGTGTGGTGCAGTTCAGGGTCTTTACTGATGGTATAAAGCAGACCCTCCCGGGAGTACTGGTTAGCAGTAGGGGCCTGGTCAGTCTGTGAGCAAGCAGGATCTCCCCTGGCCAGGTGGAGTTGTAGGCCTCCCCGACTATCTGCATTCTTTCCTGGCTACCTTGCTCTATGCGGGTAGAAGTAGCCCACGTCCCTGAGTATACCGTGTGGTGCTCACCCGTATGGCCGGTGACTTGGGGCCTTCCGTCAGCCTTCGCTTCACGATGGGGGTGCTGGTCCCTTGCTTGTGACCGTGCCTTTGGGTTTCTAAGGCCAGAGGACATGGAATCCCCTGCCGGTTGGATTCTGCTGCTGGACCTGGATGTCCCCACAGCCTCGGACTCCGTGTCCGGGTTAGTGTCTTCAGCCAAGGCGAGCTTTCAAGCTTCCAGCCTCTGGCACTCACTCCTGCTCCTACAGAGCTCCTATTGTAACTTTCCCTGTGTCTGGAACTTCACTGTCCTAATCCCACCCCAGACCCAGTTTATAAGGGCAGATTCCTCCCCTCCCAGGTCTGGGGGGGCCGTGTTGCATGCTTAGGGCTCCTGACCAGAGAAACCTTCCACTTGCTCTCAGACATAATATCTCTATTACTGTGGTAACCAGACCCCTGGGGTGCCACACGTGCATCTCTTTCTATGGCAGGAATAATTTCTGCAAATTTACTTTTGTACCGGGGATCTAACAGTGTGGCAACCCAGTAGTCAGGATTATTTCTAATTCTGACAATTCGAGGGTCATGTTGCAGGTAGTGCAGCAAGAAGGCACTCATGTGTCTTGCGCATCCAGGAGCACCAAGTCCCTGTTGTGTTGGTGGCGAGTTAACAATCATGCTTCCTTCCTCTGCCCTCTCCCTCCAACCTCGCAAAACAGAAATGTGATCAAGGTCTCCCTCATCTGATGAGTCTCCCATCAGTTCGTCCTCCACTCCTTCCAGGTCTCCTGCACCTTCCTCACTAGTTTGGCTGCTACCATGCGCCCTGGTAAAACCATCTCCCCCACCCTCACATGCCTGCCGCCTTGGTGCTGCCGACCGTCTGGACCTTGCAGATGTTAGCTCTTCCGCATACTACTCCTCCTCCTCTACTTCCTCCACCTCCTCTTGTGCCACCACCTGACTCTGAATTCTGTTTAACACGTGCTCCAGCATGTAAATCACCGAAATAGTCATGCTGATAATGGTATCGTCAGCACTAAACATCTTCGTTGCCATTTAAAAACTCTGCAGAAGGGTGCATAGGTCCCTGATCTGAAACCACTCCTCCAGCGTGATTTGCCCCACCTCTGGATCTCGTTGGCCCAGGCTATACCTCACAACCTATTGCACAGGGCTTGTCGGTGCTGCCACAGTCGCTGCAACATGTGCAGAGTTGAATTCCACCGGGTAGGCACATCGCATTTTAGCCGGTGAAGTGGCAGGCCCAATGACTTCTGTAGAGATGTAAGTCGCTGAGCTGTGGGATGCGAACGGCGGAAGTGAGCACACAGCGACCGTGCCCTCTGCAGAAGGCCATCTAGTCCGGGATAGTGGGCTAAAAATTGCTGAACAACCAGGTTCAACACGTGAGCCATACAAGGCACGTGTGTGACATTGCCCCGAAGGGCCGCACCCAGGTTTGCAGCATTGTCGTACACGGCCTTCCCTGGTTTCAGGTCCAGTGGAGACAACCATTCATGAAACTGGTTCTCCAGAGCTGACCACAACTCCTCAGCTGTGTGACTCACATTTCCCAGACATTTCAAAGTAAAAACTGCCTGATGACGTTGAGCCCTGCTGCCAGCATAGTAAGGAGGTGTTCAGGATCCCTTCTGCGCAGTTAGAAAGCTTGTGGCATGACCAGACAGGCTTTGGGTGCAGGTGGAGGACTGAGAGGAGATTGAGGAGGCAGAAGCAGTGGAGGAACTTCGAGATAAAGAGGATTGACGCACAACTCGTGGGGACGGCAAGACTTGGACAGCAGCCCCTTGTCCTGCTGTCACCATAGTTACCCAGTGCCCAGTCAGCGACATGTAACGCCCCTGTCCATGCCTACTCGTCCAAGTGTCTGTGGTGAAATGCACCCTGTCACACACAGAGTTTCTCAAAGAAGCGGTGATGTTGTGTGCGACATGCTGGTGGAGCGCAGGCACACCTTTCTTTGAGAAGTAGTGCCGACTGGGCATCTGGTACTGGGGCACTGCGACGGACATAAGTCTCGAAAATCCTCTGTGTCCACCAGGCGGAAAGGCAGCATTTATGTAGCCAAGAGCTTGCAGATGGTGAAATTCAACCTCTTAGCTTTGTCATGGCTAGGAGGAAATGGTCTTTTACTTGTCCACATCTGAGGGACCGAGGGGTGGCTGTTGTGCTTAGACGGGGTTGAGAAGGGTGTCCCCGGCAAACTGCCGGTCTGTGAGGAAGATGCAGGTGGACTTGTTAGGTTGCCTTGATCCAAAGGTGGTACTATCGATGTCGGACAGCGCTGAACACCAGCTGGTGTTTCCACCTCCAACTCCAAAGAAAATGATGACCTGCCAATCACGCTGGCTGTTGCGTGTAAAGAGGTGGCAGGTCTGCGTCCCAAAACAGGTGTGACTGCTGTCCCCCCAGTCACAGAGGATGAAGAGGCCGCGGATGCACAAGATGGGGCAGACGGTGGTTGGCCCGGCCGGCTAGGCCGCATTGTAGCACAGTGAGCTTCCCACTGCAACTTATGCTTCATATCCATGTGCCTGTTCATGCATGAAGTACTCAAACTATGTATTTTTTGGCCTCTACTTAGTTTTTGCTCACAAATGTTACAGATAACACGAGTTGGGTCATCTTTATCGATCTGAAAAAATGCCCAGGCTATGCAAGGCTTAGCACCCATGCGACCTGAAGAGCCACCACGACTTGTGGTCAGAGTCAGAGTTGTGTTTGAGGATGCAGTTGTTGACGTGCTTCCAGTACTCCGTCTCTGTCCAGGAAGGCGCAACCTGACCTCGTCGTCACTAGCATCCTCCTCCACCTCCTCTGCTGACCTCATCTCTTGGCTGACTGTGGGTTGACAGTAAGTGGGATCTCCAACCTCGTCATCATCACCCTGTGTGTTATCACAGCCGTCGCCCTCAGAGCCAACCTCTTCCTGCCCTGACAAAAAACTAAAATTGTTGCTCCAATCAGGTATTTGAGTCTCATCATCATCTTCCTCATTGTCTCCACCAACAGGAGTTACAGTTTGGGAACGAGGGTCTACATTATAGTCAGAACCTTCTGCGTCTGGTCCTGGATCCGACTCATAAAGATTCTGGGCATCAGTGCAGATCATTTCCTCGTCTGGATTCACAGAAGCTCTGGAGCCGACCTCTGATTCCCAGGCTATAGTATGAGTAAACAGCTCTGCAGACTCAACCATCTGTGTTACCCCATACTCAGACGGGCAGCTGGAGACTTGGGAGCTGTGAGGAAGCAAGTGGGATTGGGGTGACATCTCTGAGGACTGGAGTATTTGTGATGTTGAAGTTGAGGTGGAGGAGAGCCCACTTAAAGGAGCACTTGATATCCGTTGAAGCACCTGCTGTTTTTGTGCCTCATCTGGAATTTGTAGCGATTGGCGTGGCCGTAAGAAAGGGATCTTATCACATTGTCCGCTAAAAGAAGTAGACATCTTAGTTTGGCTGGAAGATGGTCTTTCTTCTGCAGATGTTACTGTTGCTTTAACACCTACCCCACGGACACAACCTTTTTTACCCTTCCCAACATGCCTATTCCCCTTTCCACCAGCAGCAGGCCTTTTTCCACTCATTTTGGTGGTTAACTAATTGACAACTCTGGAGTTGTTTTCACAAAAAACAATGATTGGGAACCGAGCAGAGCTGAGTGGCCAAGCTATGGTATTAGCCCAAAAGTATTGGCTGGGTTAGATGCAGAAAAAAATTAGATTGAATTTGCAACCTGGTGGAGGTTAGTATAGATGGACTAATAGAACAAGTCCCACACACTGCTACAAGCCGAAATATTTTTTCAGAGCTAGATGCAGAAAAAAATTAGATTGAATTTGCAACCTGGTGGAGGTTAGTATAGATGGGCTAATAGAACAAGTCCCACACACTGCTACAAGCTGAAATATTTTTTCAGAGCTAGATGCAGAAAAAAATTATATTGAATTTGCAACCTGGTGGAGGTTAGTATAGATGGACTAATACAACAAGTCCCACACACAGCTACAAGGCGAAATATTTTTTCAGAGCTAGATGCAGAAAAAAATTAGATTGAATTTGCAACCTGGTGGAGGTTAGTATAGATGGACTAATAGAACAAGTCCCACACACTGCTACAAGCCGAAATATTTTTTCAGAGCTAGATGCAGAAAAAAATTAGATTGAATTTGCTACCTGGTGGAGGTTAGTATAGATGGACTAATAGAACAAGTCCCACACACTGCTACAAGGCGAAATATTTTTTCAGAGCTAGATGCAGAAAAAAATTAGATTGAGTTTGCAAGCTGGTGGAGGTTAGTATAGATGGACTAATAGAACAAGTCCCACACACTGCTACAAGCCGAAATATTTTTTCAGAGCTAGATGCGGAAAAAAATTATTTTGAATTTGCAACCTGGTGGAGGTTAGTATAGATGGACTAATAGAACAAGTCCCACACACTGCTACAAGCCGAAATATTTTTTCAGAGCTAGATGCAGAAAAAAATTTGATTGAATTTGCAACCTGGTGGAGGTTAGTATAGATGGACTAATAGAACAAGTCCCACACACTGCTACAAGATGAAATATTTTTTCAGAGCTAGATGCAGAAAAAAATTAGATTGAATTTGCAACCTGGTGGAGGTTAGTATAGATGGACTAATACAACAAGTCCCACACACAGCTACAAGGCGAAATATTTTTTCAGAGCTAGATGCAGAAAAAAATTAGATTGAATTTGCAACCTGGTGGAGGTTAGCATAGATGGACTAATAGAACAAGTCCCACACACTGCTACAAGCCGAAATATTTTTTCAGAGCTAGATGCAGAAAAAAATTAGATTGAATTTGCTACCTGGTGGAGGTTAGTATAGATGGACTAATAGAACAAGTCCCACACACTGCTACAAGCCAAAATATTTTTTCAGAGCTAGATGCAGAAAAAAATTAGATTGAGTTTGCAAGCTGGTGGAGGTTAGTATAGATGGACTAATAGAACAAGTCCCACACACTGCTACAAGCCGAAATATTTTTTCAGAGCTAGATGCAGAAAAAAATTATTTTGAATTTGCAACCTGGTGGAGGTTAGTATAGATGGACTAATAGAACAAGTCCCACACACTGCTACAAGCCGAAATATTTTTTCAGAGCTAGATGCAGAAAAAAATTAGATTGAATTTGCAAGCTGGTGAAGGTTAGTATAGATGGACTAATAGAACAAGTCCCTCACACTGCTACAAGCCGAAATATTTTTTCAGAGCTAGATGCAGAAAAAAATTATTTTGAATTTGCAACCTGGTGGAGGTTAGTATAGATGGACTAATAGAATGATGCTATGCCCAAAAGGTTTTACTTCACTAGGTGCAGTAAAAAAAATTGTATTCTATACACAGGTGGTGTAGCTTGCAACACAGATAGGCTACTCCACTGACTAACACACACTGCAATAGGCCAAAAATGATTTGCTTTGCTAGATTTAGCCAAATGCTGTGAAAAAAAACTTGCACAGCACTGGCACAGACCTGCCTGGCAAAAAGTGATAGGAACTGATGTAACTTAGTCCTGAAAAGGACTGCAATTACAATTAGTCTTTACTCCCAACCCATCTATTTAAGAGCAAAGAGCTGCCTGATAAAAGTGATAGGAACTGATGTAACCTAGCCCTGAAAAGGACTGCAATTACAATTAGTCCCTACTCCCAACCTATCTATTTAAGAGCACAGACCTGCCTGATAAAAGTCATAGGAAATGCTGTAACCTAGTCCTTAAAACAACTGCAACCACAATTATTCCCTACTCCCAAGCTATCTGTAGATTTGTGCGAAAATTGGCTTGAAATTAACAAAGTATAGCGCACACAGCAACAGCGGTGCCGTCTAACACGCAGCTGCAGCAGTGAGAAAATGGTGGCGACGGGGAAAATGGCTGGGTCTTATAGGGCAAGGACATGCGACATACACTGCCAATGACACATGCCCTTGCTTGTGTGAAAAAAAGCAGTTCGCTCCGTGTGTGCGCTGCTGATAGGCTGACAGACTGCACCTCCGCACTGTAAATGCGGGAAAAAGAAAAAAAATGGAGATCTTCATTATTCCTGCAGAGATCCATCCCCTGCCCCTCCCCCTGCACCGCTGTACACTCAAACTGCGTACTAACATTGATTATCAGCATTACTGAGAAAAAATCCAGTTATGCTTTTGGTGCACGAACAGTTATCGAACATAACCTCGAACAGCCGAATTTTTTTCAAATCGTTCGGGTTCGCCGAACGGCTCGAACACCGCCCAAAACAGCTCGAATTTGAGATTGGCGAACAGTTCGAGTCGAACAACGCTCATCTCTACTGTCTATAACACCTGACAGTATGATGTCCCCAAAGCCTCTATATATATCATGATGGCTCCCATAGCTCCCTATATACAATATGATATCCTCACAGCACCCTATATACAATATGTTGCTCTCTACATACAGTATGATGTCACCACATCCCAATATATACTGTACATACATATATATTTATATATATGTATATACAGTTGTGCTCAAAAGTTTACATAGCCTGGCAGAATTTTCCCTTTCTTGGCCTTATTTCAGAGAATATGAATGATAACAAAAAAATCTTTTTCTCCACTCATGGTTATTGGTTGGGTGAAGCCATTTATTGTCAAACTACTGTGTTTTCTCTTTTTAAATCTTAATGACAACTAAAAACATCCAAATGACCCTGATCAAAAGTTCACATACCCCATTTCTTAATACCGTGTATTGCCCCCTCTAACATCAATGACAGCTGGAAGTCTTTTGTGGTAGTTGTGGATGAGGTTCTTTATTTTCTCAGATGGTAAAGCTGCCAATTCTTCTTGGCAAAAAGCCTCCAGTTCCTGTAAATTCCTGGGCTGTCTAGCATGAACTGCGCGCTTGAGATCTCCCCAGAGTGGCTCAATGATATTGAGGTCAGGAGACTGAGATGGCCACTCCAGAACCTTCACTTTTTTCTGCTGTAGCCAATGACAGGTCGACTTGGCGTTGTGTTTTGGATCGTTGTCATGTTGGAACGTCCAAGTACGTCCCATGCGCAGCTTCCGGGCTGATGAGTGCAAATTTGCCTCCAGTATTTGCTGATAACGTGCTGCATTCATCTTTCCTTCAACTTTTACCAAGTTTCTTGTGCCTTTGTAACTCACACATCCCCAAAACATCAGCGATCCACCTCCGTGCTTTACAGTAGGAATTGTGTTTCTTTCATCATAGGCCTTGTTGACCTCTCTCCAAATGTAACGTTTATGGTTGTAGCCAAAAAGTTACATTTTGGTCTCATCACTCCAAATTACCTTGTTCCAGAAGTTTTGAGGATTGTTTCTGTGCTGTTTGGCGTATTGTAGGTGAGATACTTTGTGGCATTTGCGCAGTAATGGATTTCTTTTAGCGACTCGACCATGAAGCATATTTTTCTTCAAATGCCTCCTTATTGTGCATCTTGAAACAGCCACATCGCTAGTTTTCAGAAAGTCCTGAATTTCAGCTGATGTTTGTGGGTTTTTCTTTGCATCCTGAACAATTTTTCTGGCAGTTGTGGTCGAAATCTTTGTTGGTCTACCTGATCGTGGTTTGGTTTTAACAGTGGGAACCAGGCATGTAGAGTCCATCCGTTCACCTTTTCTGCGTCACACAAAGACACGGTGGTTGGAACCAAAGATCTCAAATTTGGACTCATCAGACCAAAGCACAGATTTCCACTGGTCTAATGTCCATTCCTTGTGTTCTTTAGCCCAAACAAGTCTCTTCTGCTTGTTGCCTGTCCTTAGCAGTGGTTTCCTAGCAGCTATTTTACCATGAAGGCCTGCTGCACAAAGTCTCCTCTTAACAGTTGTTGTAGAGATGTGTCTGCTGCTAGAACTCTGTGTGGCATTGACCTGGTCTCTAATCTGAGCTGCTGTTAACCTGCGATTTCTGAGGCTGGTGACTCGGATAAACTTATCCTCAGAAGCAGAGGTGACTCTTGGTCTTCCTTTCCTGGGGCGGTCCTCATGTGAGCCAGTTTCTTTGTAGTGCTTGATGGTTTTTGCAACTACACTTGGGGACACTTTCAAAGTTTTCCCAATTTTTTGGGCTGACTGACCTTAATTTCTTAAAGTAATGATGGCCACTCGTTTTTCTTTACTTAGCTGCTTTTTACTTGCCATAATACAAATTCTAACACTCTAGTCAGTAGGACTATCAGCTGTGTATCCACCAGACTTCTGCACAACACAACTGATGGTCCCAACCCCATTTATAAGGCAAGAAATCCCACTTATTAAACCTGACAGGGCACACCTGTGAAGTGAAGACCATTTCCGGTGACTACCTCTTGAAGGTCATCAAGAGAATGCCAAGAGTGTGCAAAGCAGTCATCAAAGCAAAAGGTGGCTACTTTGAAGAACCTAGAATATAAGACATATTTTCAGTTGTTTCACACTTTTTTGTTAAGTATATAATTCCACATGTGTCAATTCATAGTTTTGATGCCTTCAGTGTGAATATACAATTTTCATAGTCGTGAAAATACAGAAAAATCTTTAAATGAGTAGGTGTGTCCAAACTTTTGGTCTGTACTATATATATATATATATATATATATATATATATATATATATATATATATATATATTGTGAGGCAGTGACCAGGATCGTATACGAGGGACGTTATATATCCCCCAGAATGTGTACAGAGACCTATTAAACCCATTGGAGTGCATTGCAGTCACAGACACAGCTGCGGCTGCAACGCAGGAATGAAGGTGAGCAATGACCTGGTCAGGCTATCTGGCTAAGGCAGATTAAGTAAAACCCGGCAGGGCCTTCATTTCTTGGAGGAGGTCACAGGAGGCAGTGGGGCGGCCTACTCCCTCCAACCCGGGTTTTCCAGTGGCTCTTACCACAGATCCTTTAAAATCCCTGCACTAAGGATTAGTGTTGTTCTGTGTTGGAGCCTGCTAGGAGAATAGCAGGAAAGCTCAGCGGGACTCTGTATAGCTGAACCCACGCCTGGGAAGGCTCTGCACATGTCAGGCTTTGGGCAGCCCGGCGCGGCAGTTGCCCCCGGCAACCATTGTTTATGGACTCACGTTAACCCGTCTGCGAACCGGAGGACTTTCTGTTTACCCGTGAGTTGCTGAATAAAAGCTGTTTATGTTGGACTTGTTTGAGTCACTGCCTCAGTTACTGCATGGTTTGAACACCGCCGCCCTACAATATATATATACATTCCCCCAAAACACCCTATAAACCTATAAAATTTATGATGCCATCCTAAACACAGTATGATGGCCCGGCAGCTCCCTTTGTACATTATAATGCCTCCATAGCCCCTTAATTACAATTTGATTGTTCCCACCAGGGGTGGATTAAGAGTAGCCAGGGCCTCGGGCAGTCTAGAAGGCATGGCCTCCCCCCCAGCACCTGATGTGTCACGTGACATGTCACATGATCCCTTTTGATAAATCATGTGATAGGTCATGTGAGCAACACACTGGTGCTTTGGTGCATATCTGTAGATGGAAAAAAGCAGATAGCGCAAATCTTTCCCTTGTGTACAGCATTATACATAACATAGTGTTATACAAAATAGAGCAGCAGTGGGAGATCAATTTTCCCAAGGGGCCACATGAGAGACCGTGACTGTTGTAGAGGCCAAACAAATAGTCTGAAATTAATTCTGCACAATATTAATATTACTATATTCATTATAATTATTTGCTTACATTAATTGTATGACTTAATATAGAGCAGAATTAAGTATGCTGACATCCCCCTGGGATACCATCCTGGTATTTGTGCTGCCCACATCTTGGTATTTGTGCTGCCCCCATCTTGGTATTTGTGCTGCCCCCATCCTGGTATTTGTGCTCCTCAATCCTGTTCCTCCATCCTGTTATGTGCTGCTCTCATCAATATCCTGGTATGCATGGCACCCCTCACCCCGAATCCTGGTATGCACGGCACCCCTCACCCCCAATCTTGGTATGCATGGCACCCCTCACCCCCAATCCTGGTATGCATGGCAACCCTCACCACTAATCCTGGTATGCATGGCACCCCTCATCCCCAATCCTGGTATGCATGGCACCCCATTTCTAATCCTGGTATGCATGGCCCCCTCATCCAAAATTTGATATACATGGCACCCCTCATCCCAATCGTTGTATGTATGGCACCCCTCATGCCCCAATCCTGGTATGTATGCTACTAAATCCTTCATCCTGGTATGCATGGCTTCCTCATCCCCAATCCTGGTATGCATGGCACCCCTCACCCCCAATCCTGGTATGCACGACACCCCTCACCCCCAATCTTGGTATGCATGGCACCCCTCATCCCCAATCCTGGTATGCATGGCACCCCATCTCTCATCCTGGTATGCATGGCCCCCTCATCCAAAATTTGATATACATGGCACCCCTCATCCCAATCCTTGTATGTATGGCACCCCTCATACCCCAATCCTGGTATGTATGTTACTCAATCCCTCATCCTGGTATGCATGGTTTCCTCATCCCCAATCCTGGTATGCATGGTACCCTTCATCCCCTATCCTGGTATGCATGGCACTCCTCATCCCTATCCTGGTATGTATGATACCCCTCATCCTGGTAAGCATGGAATCCAATCCCCCATCCTGGTATGCATGACACCCCTAATCCCCAATCCTGGTATGCAAGGCATCCCTCATCCCCAATCATGGTATGCATGGCACTCCTCATCCCCAATCCTGGTTTGCATGGCACCCCTCTTTCCCAATCCTGGTATGCATGGCACCCCTCATCCCCAATCCTGGTATGCATGGCACCCCTCATCCCAATCCTAGTATGCATGGCCCCCTCATCCCAAATTTGATATACATGGCACCCCTTATCCCAATCCAGGTATGTATTGCACCCCTCATCCCTATTCTGGTATGCATGGTACCCCTCATCCTGGTATGCATGGCACCCCATCCATCCTCCTGGTATGCATGGTACCTCGCGTTCCTATCCTGGTATGCATGGTACTCCTCATCCCCAATGCTGATATGCATGGCACCCCTCACCCCCCAATCCTGGCATGCATGGCACCCCTCATCCCCAATCGTGGTATGCATGGCACCCCTCACCCCCCAATCCTGGTATGCATGGTCCCCTCACCCCCCAATCCTGGTATGCATGGTACCCCTCATCCCCCAATCCTGGTATGCATGGTCCCCTCACACCCAATCCTGGTATGCATGGTCGCCTCACCCCCCAATCCTGGTATGCATGGTCCCCTCACCCCCCCAATCCTGGTATGCATGGTCCCCTCACTCCTCAATCCTGGTATGTATGGTACCCATCATCCCCCCAATCCTGGTATGTATGGCCCCCTCATCCCCCAATCTTGGTATGTGTGGCCCCCTCATCCCTCATCCCCCAATCCTGGTATGTGTGGCCCCCTCATCCCTTTTACGCTACACACATTAAAAAAAACACTCATACTCACCTTTCTTCCCAGTGTTCCAGCGCTACTGTGCCCTGTTCTCCCCCCCGGAGGCCGGGGGAGGAGTGTGGCGCCGGAGTACGCGCGTGCCCATACTGTGCTGTCTGGCGCCATTGTGCTGAAGACACACTGCAAATGTGTCTTCAGTAAAATGGCGCCGGATAGCGCTATGCGCATGCGCCGATTCCAACGCCTTCACTCCTGCCCCGGTCTCCGGTGAGAAGAGAGGCGCCGCGGCAACGCTCCTCCCGGTCAGGTAAGTATGGGTCCGGAGATTGCGATATGCGCTCAGTGCCTACGCATACCACAATCTCCGGCGCCATACACACTCCTCTTACCTGTAACGGCTCCATACGTTCTTCTGTCTGGAGCCAGACTGCGCAGGCGTGTCGCGCTTGCGCAGTCTATAGAGGCTTTAGACAGAGGGACGCTTGTACGATTATATTATAGATGAGCCCCCCTATAGCTGGCTATATACAGTATGAGCCCCCATAGCTGGTTATATACATTATGAGCCCCCCCCTATAGCTGTTTATATACAGTATGAGCCCCCATAGCTGGTTATACACAGTATGAGCCCCCCCCTATAGCTGGTTAAATACAGTATGAGCCCCCCCTATAGCTGGTTATATACAGTATGAGCCCTCATAGCTTGTTATATATATATAACTAGCTGTGGGTTTAGTTTTCAAAATGGGGTCACTTGTGGCGGTTTCTGCTGTTTTGGCATGCCAGGGGCTCTGCAAATATGACATTGTGTCAACAATCTATTCCAGCAAAAATTGCGCTCCAAAAATCAAATAATATTCTTTCCATTCCAAGATTTGCCAAACATAAGTTTTTGACCACACATTGGGAAATGAAATGGAAACAAACATGGCTGCGGTAGGTGTTTGACCCTATCTCCTATACTGTGGCTGTTTTAGTTTTGAATTGGGCACGCTGCCTGGGCTGTCCAGTTCACAGTTATTGAGGAAGACAAGCGCCACTTTATTGTAGTCCAGTACTGTGCTCTGAACTACAGTTTCCCAGGTTGTCCAGGGCAGCGCCTGTGACAGGAGGTCATGGCAGCCGTGATAAGCACAGGCATCTCCGGCATTAGGGGCAGGCAGTCTAGGCATCTTCCTAGGGCCCCCACTCTCTCATGGGTCCCCGGCACGCCGTCGCCCTGCTGCTATGGGGCCCATGAGTCAGGTGAGTCAGGGGGGCTCCCTGAAGTCAGCGCCGCTCCCCCCCCAGCATCTCGTATTCATGACGCTCTCTCTCCCATCATTCCTCCTCTGCCTCTGACGCAGCATCATGATGTCATTGCTCCACACTGTGCAGGACAGTGGAGTTACTGCGACGCGCTGCTGATACCGGAGCTGCAGGGGAACGAGGAGGAGGGGTAAGTATTATATTTATTTTTTAACTCACTGGCGGCTACAGTATACTCTATGTGGGGGGCTGCATTATACTCTCTATGGGGGGCTGCATTATACCTGCATTATACCCTAAATGACTGCATTATGCCTGCATTATACAATAAATGCCTGCATTATACCTGAATTATACTCTAAATGGCTGCATTATACCTGCATTATACCCTAAATGGCCGCATTATACTGTATGAGGGCTGCATTATACTGTATTGAAGACTATGGAGTGCATTATACTGTATATAGGACTATGAGGATGCAATATAGTATGGGTAGTGCATTATAAAATATGGAGGACTATGGGATGCATTATACTATATTAAGTACTGGGGGGGTGCGTTATACAACATGAAGGAATATGGGCAGTGCATTATACTATATGGAGGACTATGGGGAGTGCATTATACTATAAGGAGGACTATGGGGAGTGCATTATACTTAATGGATGACTATGGGGAGTGCATTATACTTAATGGAGGTGCATTTTACTATATGGAGGACTATGGTGTGCATTATACTAAACTAGCAAAAATGCTGCCTATTTATCGAGTGATTGGATTGTTTATGCAGGAACAAAAATCACTGTTCTCAACAGCATATCGCCCGGTGTAGACTGCAGATGTTCTGCTGATAACATGATGCTGTATGGGGGCAGATTGATCTACTAGTGATAGTTCTGCGCCCATCATTCTTCCTCAGCCGGTGTAAAGAAGCCGGAAAACAAGCGCCGAACGACTTCAATATTGTCGATCACGGTCATTTAACGGCCTGAATTCAACATGTAAATACAACCGAAATGTTTCTGTGTGATGGTGCAATATGTGAGCATTTGGGGCCCCACTTTAAACTTTTGCCTAGGACCCCTTTTTGTCTAAAACCAGCCCTGAGCACAGGTCGGGCAGCCTGACATTGTACTACTAATACCAGGCTACCAACCGGCTCTCTCTGCTGGAAGAAGTCAACTCTACAGTCCTGTACTGAGCGTGAGAGCAGGGCTGTTGTGGTGACGTCTTCCAGCAGTGAGAACAGCTAGGTAGCCTGGTATTAGTAGTACAATGTCAGGCTGCCCGACCTGTGCTCAGTGCTGCTGTCACTGCTGCTCTTCAGAACACAGTAGTGTAACTATCACACTGCTGTGCTCTGGACACTGACTCAGCTCTGACACACAACTGAAGACTCAGTGAGCGTGGCCTTCCCCATAAAGTAGTTAGGGAACATCACAACTCTGTGCTTCCTGGTCATCCAGGTGGTAAGGTGGTAAGGCAACTGTGGACCTCCTTTCTTGTCGTTTTTGGTGGCCGGGGTTGCATCAGGATGTGGTTGAACATGTGTTTGCTTGCAGTACTTGCGCGCCTTCTAAAGTATCTCTCTTCTGCCACTGCCTATTCCTAGCAGACCATGGACACACTTGTCCATGGATTTTATTACTGACCTACCAGTATCTGCAGGCTTATGGTGGTTGTAGATAGGTTCAGTAGGATGGTTCATTTCATCACATTACCAGCACTTCCGAATGCCAAGACTCTTGCTTAGGTATTTATTAATGAGTTCATGCAGCTTCACAAGGTTTCTTCCGATGTGGTGTCAGATCAGGGGACCCAGTTCGTTTCTAAATTTTGGAGAGTTTTCTGTACTCGACTGGGGGTGCAGTTGTCTTTTTCTTCTGCCTTCCATCCTCAGTCGAATGGTCAGACTGAGCGCATTAATCAGAATTTGGAGACTTACCTCAGGTGCTTAATCTGAGAGAACCAGGAGGATTGGGCATCTTACTTACCATTGTCCGAGATTGCTAAAAACAATCATCGCCAAGAGTCAACTGGCAGGTCACATTTCTTTGGTGCATATGGTTTTAATTCACACTTTGGCACCTTTAGTGGTGGAGGGGTTTCAGGAGTTCCTGAGGAGGAACGTTTTGCTTCGTCGCTCTGAAAATCATGGGAGACAGATACAAAGTATAACTGACAGGAAACTCTGGCCAGGTCCGGACCTAAGTGTGAATGACTTTGTGTGGTTGTCCACCAGGAATATCAAGTTGAAAGTTCCTTTTTGGAAGCTGGGACCTAGATTTATTGGTCCCTATAAAATAACCGCCATCATTAACCCAGTAGCGTTTTGTCTTGAGTTGTCTCAGGCTCTTAGGATCCACAATGTGTTTCACAGGTCTCTGCTTAAGAAGTATGTAGTATCTCTTGAGCCCTCCCCCCTGCCACCAGCCCCCATTCATGGTTGATGGCAATTTAGTTCCAAATTTTGAAGATTGTGGATTCTCATCTTCTGCGTCGTTCCCTTCAGTACTTGGTGCACTAGAGGGGTTATGGTCCAGAGGAAAAGATGTGGGTTTCAGCATCGGAGGTGAATGTCCCTAGGTTGGTTCGTTCATTCCATGCCTCTCATCCAGAGAAACCTGGTAAACCACTTGTAGAAGGGGGGGGGGGGGACTGTCACGGGTGTCAGGTTTGACAGACAGTCATACGGGATCTGGCTGTAGACGATTACTGCGTTTGGCCTTGCAAACATCTTCCTGATTCTTTCATTATCCTTCTCTCTCTACGACCCAGCGGTGATCTTCACCTTGCTTGGGGATTATACTTTTAGGACCCAGCGGTGATCTTCACCTTCTGCTACTAATTACCACACCCTTGCTGGATCCTTAAATACACTCAGTTTCTCCAGTGAGTTGCCGGTGATAGAGTTTCCTCTTCTATTCAGGCCTGGAATTCTAGTAGTCGGATAGAATTTCCTTGGAGTTCCTTTGTGGATTATAGCCATGTTCTTGCCAGTGTCATCTTAAAGCTAAGTATTCCCTTGTTTGTTTCCCTGGTTTGTACTTTAGTTTGCAGTTGGGCTGACTAGTGCTCATCCCTTTCCTTCCCTATCTAGGGCCTAGCTCTAGGGTCAGCTAGGGGTAAGGTATCCTGCTCGGCAATAGGTGTGAAACCTATTTAGGGTCAATAATGGAGTCAGGGTGTCGTTAGATCTGCATAGAGGTCTCCACTCTCCCTTTCCTTAGTTGTAGGGTTCCCTCCCCTGTTCCCGTTGTTATACACTGGGTTCTCCCCATACCTAGCATGACACAATTGCCATAATGGGAAAAGGAAAGAGATTTGTTAAAATGACCTATTGTAAAGGACAGCAAACATCTGTAACTGGTCACAATGTCACTAGAGTTTTGTCTCCAAATTTGTCTGCAAATCAGCTATAATTTTTTTCCCTCAACTCACTCCAATGGCCAGCAGTTACCCCATGTTTGCAAACCAGGGGTACCTGCAGATTCCTGTAAAAATTGGCTGCTCCTGGGACCTGATAAGTCGAGTTACAAAGTCTGTCCAGGAATGACAATTTTTGAGTTGACATTCCTGATACTCTAAGAAATATTAGATTTTATGCTGCTTGATTTTCTCAAATAACGTAGTGTTGTTTGGGAAAGTGTTGGCTTTCTTTGATATGTGCAGATTTTTAGCAAATTGCAAGGATATTGTATATACTATTTGTGATGTGATAGGCTAAAATATCTAGGAATTATGCAAGTCTAATTTTGCATTGTTACAGTTTGAAGGATTTCTCGGCCCAAGTTGCATTTAGTAACCAACTAAAAAAGTAGAACAAGGCGGCCATTTGTATTTTTAACATTATAAAAACAGTTGTCTATGTTTATTTTATAGAACAGAAAAGAATAACAAGTTTTCTCTGATTGCAGTTCCATTAAAACCAGAAATAACATAAAATTATACCACAACGAGCGGCAACAATTCAACTGGCGACAGTAACTGAGCTGTGATACAATATGTCAGCTTACAGAACTACTGTGTTATAATCCATGTAGTTACAAAGCTATGATGGTGAATCGTTATATATCGCTCTCACTCACTAATGTTGCTTAAAACATCTTCCCCTCTTATTTTAGGGGAATATGTTCTTTTTTTTGTAAGTGACCTGGGCGTCTGTAATTGATCCCTTTGCGTTTGTGTAAAAACCTATCTAAAGCTATGTACAACTTTTTTTTTTATATATATATATGTATTTGCATCATTATAAAATTTAAGCTTCGTAGAAAAAACGATTCATTGTTGGAGCAGCATATATACAGACTGAAAATAATTTCTATCAACATATTTTGTTCATGTCGCATGTTCCATTGCATTCTAAGTAATAGGTATCAACTCCTGAGGAATCTCAATTTTGATTATTTTTCTAACTACAGGAAAGACATCACTGGAAAAAGTTATTGCCTATCCCATTAGGAAAATCCCTCCAGTATATTCAACAGTCTTTATGGAGACGGCTTTTAAAGGTATACTTCTCCTTTGCTTCAGGAGATGGCCATCAAATTAAGTGAAAGACAAACTTAGAAAATGGTATGACAATTCAATTAAGTCTAACACATCTAAAAAAATGGATATTTTAAAGGGATTCTTTCATCAAGTTTTTGCTCCCTAATCTGAGAGCAGCATAATGTAGGCAGAGACCCTGATTCCAGTGATGTGTCCCTTACTGGGCTGCTTGCTGTAGTTATGATAACATCACTGTTTTATCAGCCGGAAATTATCACTAGAGGACTAATAAACCTGCTGCCATGTAGTCCTCCATATTCATGAGCTCTGTATAACTCCGCCCCCACCACTGATTTGCAGCTTTCTGCCTATGCACAGTGTAAACAGAAAGAAGCCAATCAGTGGTATGGGCAGGGTTATACAGAGCTCACCATTCAGAGCCCTGCTCGATCTGTAGCTGATAAAACTGTGATTTTATCAAACCACAGTAAGCTTAGTAAGTGATACGTGGCTGGAACCCTTACATTATGCTACTCTCAGATGATGTAGCAAAATCCTAGTGTCACGTCCCTTTAACTACTTTACTCCATAGAAGCTAGTCTTCTGCCCATGATTAATAACTGACTTTCTTCCTGGGTCATAATTAAGTGCCATATTGTACTGGCTTTTTGTATGTTTTATATATATTTATAGACTGTTCCACGTTGTATAAAAAAGTGATTCTTCTCAAAAGCAATTTTTCAAGGGAATCCTGCCACAACGTTAAGCTATAGTAGGGATGGATCATTTAAGATAAAAATGTTTTAAAGGGAATCTGTCAGCAGGTTTTTGCTATGTAATCTGAGCGATGTGTCACTTATCAAGTTGTGTTCTGTAGTTTACTTACACTGAAGGTTTTATCATTAGGAGATTATCACTGCTGTGACTAGCTGGCACATGAGCAGTTGTTTGACCACACCCCCTCCTGTGATAAGCAGTTCACTGTTCATAAACGATGTACATAAAGAGTTTGATGTGTGGTGGGGTTAACTTTCTGAGCTCTGCTACATCTAAGAACTCTGATTGTGTCACAACTGCTGCACCCAGTAAACTAAGAGACACATCGCAGGAATCAGGGTCTCTGCCCCAACATTACGCTGCTCTCAAATGAGGTAGCAAAAATCTGCTGACAGATTCCCTTTAAATTAAATTAGAGCACATTGCTGTGTTTCCAATGGGGCGAGCAGAGTAAGCCGCTGTCAGACACTTGTCTGAGCATGCCCTTAAGTTGTCAGGGGTAGCCACATGGAAAACATAAACTTTACCGAAAATTATCTCAATGGTTTCCTCATGGAAGCGAAAAGAGTTACAAATATTTCAGTGAATTTGTTTCATCTTCAGTTTTCTTCTTTCGCATTTTTACCGCCTGGGTCTGTTGTAGTCATATTGCTTTTTAAGAACGAAATGTCTTTATTTAGTTCATATATACAATACACAGTCCCATTAGAGGCATTCCCAATGACTAGTTCTGATGTCTCTTCATGTGCAAGGCGAGATGGTCAGAGCGAGAGAAGCAGCGGCCGCAGGCTACACATTTAAAAGGCTTGGCGCCTGTGTGTTTGCGGTAGTGTCTTGTCAACTCATCAGAACGAGCGAATCGCCAGTCAC
Source organism: Phyllobates terribilis (assembly GCF_046119375.1). Taxonomy (NCBI): domain Eukaryota; kingdom Metazoa; phylum Chordata; class Amphibia; order Anura; family Dendrobatidae; genus Phyllobates; species Phyllobates terribilis. Next base: position 184,812,833 of record NW_027362767.1, on the reverse strand, counting down.
AGCTGTCCCAGGCACATTTATATGGCTTTTCACCTGCCCAAAAAAAATAAAAATTACAATTATTGTAAAATAAAGAAAGTTGCCAGAAATGCACAAAGTTACGCTGTGATTAAAATGTTACACTTTTAGTCTTTTCTCTCAATATACCTTTACAGTTATATCTTTGGTAATCTGGTCTCATAATACATGGTATTGCTTAGTTGTATCTAACCACCATCAGGCATAAAGGCAATAAAAATAAATCACTGGGAAAAAAATAACAAAAGTATAACCTTCCCCTAGTACACACATTGAATTACATTATTTTTTTTTCTGGAAAAGCAACCATAACTTATCTAAAATAGTTCACTAAACATCGGGTGTAGCTACCTGATTTGTAAAGTGGTAGATCATGTCTATTTAATGAACTATACCTCTTTTAGTGATATTTTTTTTACATTACCAACCCCTAGTTGATAATATTCAGTTTGTTGTTCTCTAGAGATGACTGAATTCACGGAGGATACACTTCCAGTTGAATTTCCTCAAATTTGCAGGTCACCGCAAATTGGAACAGTCTGCAATTGGATTCATGGGGGTTGTAAAAAAAATCCCGCTGCTGATGACTCAGAGAGCAAGCTGATGAAGTCCAACATGGCGGCACAAGCCTTCCCATAATACATTGCAGTTCTCATATAGCCTAGCGTAGCCAAACAGGGCATATCAAAGCATGTATTAAAGATGAGGGCCAACCAAAGAGCACTATATGATGGATAGAGAAAGGCCTATAAATAATATAGTGGTGTACTACTGCAATGGTTAAGCACATTTAAAACGGGAAATGGGAGTGCTAGACTCACGTCTGTGAATATTAATCTAAAAATTCAAGTGCTGGACCTGCATTTAATTGATCTTGGATGAATATAGTAACAGCACCTTAATAACAGACTATTTTTTTTCACACACTGCAAAAAAGTAGGCCATTTTAATATCCCTGTGTCCTAATTTTGCTACTAAACGAAAATCATGAAACCAAGTCTTGTGTGTCACAGAAAGTGTGCTTCCTGGGCTGTGTAATAATTATGGAGATTTTACGTTTGTATTAAAAAAAACAAAAGAAAAATCTCCATAAACCAGAAATGTTAACACAACTGTCTACTCACAAAGTGTGTGTTGCAGATAATAGTTGTTTTTTACACACTTCATTAATGTAGTAGGCCAATATAAAACCCATAAATGCTGCCTGAATACAACAGAATGTTACAACTGCTTGCTTTTGGGGTGTGAACCTTCCCCCAGCTTTTCTTGTACCGTCCTTTTTAGTAAAGGCCTGGGGTGTTTTTTTTATCCTTTAAAGAAAGGACACATTTTCGTTTTTGAATACCTGTTTTATTTGTCCAATGTAGCAACTGTACACCCCACCATAATACTATATGCTGTTGCTGCATGTTCATTTCTGGTCATAAACCTACCTCTAGCTACTTCTGAATGTAGCATTTCATTGATTCATAACTTATGTTGCATTTTTGCTCAAGGTAGTATAAATTTAAAAATCCTACCGTATTGAAGAGCTGATTATTTTCAGTTTAACCCACTAAGTTCTAAAATAGACCTCCATTGATTCCTATTCCCATAAAGAACTCCATACCGGCCGCTGCTTAAAAGTGGAAACAATGGCCACAGCAGCCTCTTTATTGAATTACCAACATCATTAACAACCAGTTAATAACTAACTGGTTCAAACTAAATAACACATATAAATGTTATATAAATAACATTATCAAAATACAGGAGGAGGTTTGGCAAGATTGTATTCCAGCAGTGTGGAGACCTCGCCTCAGTTGCTCTATGCTGACTCATGTGACATATGTCACGATTCTGCCACTCGCTGTGTCCTGGGGAAGCTGTGAGTGACAGCTCAGCCGCTGTCATGTAGTGACTAGGACAGTGGGCGCCTACTAAATCCCTTGAACTAGGGGGCGCCCTAGTCTATCGCTGTCCCCCCGATTACCCCGGAAGATGGAGACGCCGGTGTCATGTATCTTGCTATGCTCCTATATTAAACCTTATCTGTCCCCTCCTCCACCCAGGGAGGTGTGAGGCTGAAGTGTATAGGATTACACTAACCAGACAGACAAGAAAGACAGACAGGGATGAAAGAAAACTAAAATCATACAAATATATTCACAAAACAATGGAGTGGAACACAGGGGAGGAATAGGTAGGAGAAAACAAATAAGACGAGGATGAGGATAAGCATGCAAACCAACTCCAAGCAGAAATCTCCTGAACAACTCTCCAACCGAATACTCCAGTCACTGAATTTCTCCTCCAACACCTAACCAGGAAGTAAGAACAATCATTGGCAACTCCAAAGTGCCAGTGGTGAGCTTATATACCAGAGGGTGTAACGGGTCTGGGAGGCGGAACCTCTGAGCTACTATACAAGGGGGCGGTCCTTGTAAGGGAGCGGGTGGCGACCAGGGAAGACGGGCTGGAAGTCTCAGCAGGTGAACGGGACAGTCTCTGAGTGAACGGGACAGTCTCTGAGTGAACGGGCTGGAGGTCACAGCAAGTGACCGGGGCAGTCTCTAGGTATAGGGTTGGTACGACCTGTGGCGGCTGAAGACAGACGTGAGCTCCCAGGTGAGCAGGCGAGAGTCTCTGGATGAACGGGTGGTCACAGCATGTGACGGCGGAGCCTCCAGGAAGACCAGCGGACAGGCGACAGATGAGCGCTCCCAGGTGAGCGGGCAGAAGTCTCTGGACAGGCGGGTGGTCACAGCACGTGACGGCAGAGCCTCCGGGTAGGCAAGCAGACAGGTAGCAGATGAGCGCTCCCAGGTGAGCGGGCAGGAGTCACTGGACAGGCAGGTGGTCACAGCACGTGACGGCGGAGCCTCCAGGTAGGCTAGCAGGCAGGTAGCAGATGTGCGCTCCCAGGTGAGCGGGCAAGCTGGTCCATAGACAGACTGACAGGAGTTGGAAGGCAGACCGTCGGACCTCAGGCAAGCAGGCAGGTAGCTGATGTGCGCTCCCAGGTGAGCGGGCAGGCTGGTCCTTAGACAGACTGAGAGGATTAGTAAGGCAGACCGTCGGACCTCAGACTAGCAGGCAGGTAGCAAGTAATCAGGCAGGAATCTGGCAGGTAACTGGCAGGTAACTGGCAACGGGACCTGAGGGCTGAAGCACAGGTGAGACACAGGTGCAAACAACATTGCTCAGGCACCTCCATTTTGGAGGAGGTGCCTTATATATGGTAAAGTCCTCCGGCCATTGGCCGGGGACTTCTTAGGACGGCGCGCGCGGCCCCTTTAAGAGGGAGGGAGAGCGCGCGCGCGCGCCCTAAGCACAGTGGCCGGGAAGGAGCGCGCGCTGCCAGCAGAGCGGGAGAGGGACGCCGGGCACGGAGCAGAGCGGTGAGGGGAACAGCGTCCCTGCCTAGCAGAGGGCAGGGACGCCGGCACTACAGTACCCCCCCCTTTAGGCCCCCCCTTTTTTAGGCCAGACAGAAATTTAGCAAGGATGAGAGGGGCATGGATGTTCTCCCGTGGCTCCCACGTTCTCTCCTCAGGACCAAACCCCTTCCAATCTACCAGAAAAAAGGTCTTCCCTCGTACCCTTTTGGTAGCAAGAATGTTCTCTACCTCAAACTCGTCCTCAGCGGAAACCGGAGCAGGAGGCGTACCTGTAGACTTGGAAAAAGAGTTAAGCACCACGGGTTTGAGGAGAGATACATGGAAGGAGTTAGGGATCCGTAAGTTGGCCGGGAGTTTCAATTTATAGGCCACCGGGTTGATCTGACTGATGACCTCCAGAGGACCGATGAACCGAGGCCCTAACTTGTAAGAAGGTATCTTGAGTCGAACATATTTAGATGAGAGCCAGACCTTATCTCCTGGACGAAATTGTGGAGGATCCAGGCGTTTTTTGTCAGCGTGTCTTTTCATACGCTCGGATGACAGAAGGAGTGCGGACCGGGTACTCTCCCATATGGAGGAAAATTTGCTAACGAGAGATTCCGCAGCCGGGTTGTCCACAGAGGTGGAGACAGGAAAAGGAATCCGAGGATGCTGACCGAAAACTACAAAAAACGGGGATTTGGAGGAGGATTCGCTCTCGTGATTATTATAAGAGAACTCGGCCCATGGTAGGAGATCCACCCAGTCAGAATGGTGGGCATTAACGAAGTGCCGGAGGTAACTGGTCAGGTTCTGATTGATCCGCTCCACTTGACCATTGGACTGTGGGTGGTAAGCGGAGGAGAAGTCCAGGGTGACGTCTAGTAGTTTACAAGTGACTCTCCAGAAACGTGAGGTGAACTGTACCCCACGATCCGACACGATGTGGAGGGGCAGGCCATGAAGACGGAAGATATGGCGGATAAAGTCTTTAGCCAGCTCGGGTGCAGACGGGAGGCCTGGCAGGGGAATAAAGTGAGCCATCTTGGAAAAGCGGTCAGCGACCACCCAAATGACCGTACAACCGACAGAGACGGGGAGATCAGTTATGAAGTCCATAGCAATATGCTGCCATGGGGCAGCAGGCACAGGAAGCGGAAGGAGGCGTCCGGCTGGCAAATGTCTCGGGACTTTGTTGCGGGCGCAGGACACACAGGCAGAAACAAAGTCTATTACGTCCTTGTGCAGGGTAGGCCACCAATAGTGCCGGGCAATAAGCTGGAGGGTCTTTTTCTGACCGGCGTGGCCAGCTAGCTTAGACGAATGGCCCCAGTGTAGGATCTTCTCCCGATCAGGTACTGAAACAAACGTCTTACCGGGAGGGAGACGATTTAGACTCACGGGAGCCACCTGCATTACTCTGGCGGGATCGATGATATGTTTAGGTTCCTCCTCGAGATCGGACACCAGAAAGGATCGGGACAAGGCGTCTGCTTTGACGTTTTTGTCAGCCGGGCGAAAATGAAGAACAAAATCAAAGCGAGCAAAAAACAAGGACCACCGGGCTTGGCGCGGGTTAAGTCTCTGGGCATGCTGGAGGTAAGCCAAGTTCTTGTGGTCAGTGTAAATTATTACCGGATGAAGAGCCCCCTCGAGTAGGTAACGCCACTCCTCCAACGCCAGCTTGATGGCCAATAACTCTCGGTCTCCTATGGAATAGTTGCGCTCAGAAGAGGAGAAGAGTTTGGAGAAGAAGCCACAAGTTACCATTCTCCCGGAAGATGATTTTTGAGTAAGTACCGCTCCGGCTCCAGAGGAGGAGGCGTCAACTTCCAGGAAGAACTGCTTGTTGCCGTCCGGGCGATGCAGCACCGGGGCGGAAGAGAAGGCCTGTTTTAGGGAAAGAAAGGCCTCCTCTGCTTCGAGCTGCCACTCTTTGGGATTAGTACCCTTATGGGTGAGCGCGGAAATTGGGGCAGTCCGGGAAGAGAAGTGTGGTATGAAGAGGCGGTAGTAGTTGGCGAAGCCCAGGAATCGCTGAATGGCCTTCAACCCCTCCGGTCGGGGCCATTTCTCGATGGCAGACAGTTTCTCAGGATCCATTTGTAGGCCGGTCTGAGAGATAATGTAGCCCAGAAACGGAAGCGAGGTCTGCTCAAAGAGGCACTTCTCATATTTAGCGTAGAGATGGTTCTGCCTGAGCCTGAGCAGGACCTGACGAACGTCCCTCCGGTGAGTCTGGAGATCCGGAGAGAAGACCAAGATGTCGTCCAGGTACACCACTACGCAGGAGTAGAGAAGGTCCCGGAAGATGTCATTGACCAACTCTTGAAAGACGGCAGGAGCGTTACAGAGGCCAAAGGGCATTACCAGATATTCATAGTGGCCGTCCCGGGTGTTGAATGCCGTCTTCCATTCATCCCCCTGACGGATACGAACCAGGTTGTACGCCCCACGGAGGTCCAGTTTGGTGAAGATTCTAGCCCCCCTCAGACGATCAAATAACTCCGGAATGAGCGGAAGGGGGTACTTATTCTTCACCGTGATCTGGTTAAGGCCTCTATAGTCTATACAGGGACGGAGAGAGCCGTCCTTCTTTTTGACGAAAAAGAAGCCTGCTCCCGCCGGGGAGGTAGATTTCCGGATGAATCCCCTGGCCAGATTCTCCTCAATATATTCGGACATCGAGCGGGTCTCAGCAGCGGATAATGGATAAATACGCCCACGGGGAGGAGAAGTACCTGGTAACAAGTCGATAGGGCAGTCGTATGGTCTATGAGGGGGTAGTGTCTCTGCTTCCTTTTTATTAAAGACATCAGCATAAGACCAATAAGGGATCGGAAGTCCAGGTAGATTAGCTGGGGTAGGAGAAGGACGGACGGGATGGACGGGAACCAGACAGGTCTTATGGCAGCCCTGTCCCCAGCGAAGGACTTCTCCGGTCTGCCAGTCAAGAACGGGTGCATGTCTCTGGAGCCAAGGTAGACCTAGCAGGAGGGCGTGAGAGAGTCCAGGCAGAACATGGAAGGAGATACTTTCAGAATGCAGCATTCCCACCTGCAGAGTAATGGATTCGGTGATGAGTTGGATGGGGCGTGGTAAGAGCCCCCCATCCACGGCAGCAACAGACAAGGGTACAGCCAGAGGTTTGGTGGGGATGCGGTATTTCTCTACCAGGGACTGTGAGATAAGATTCCCGGCTGCTCCAGAGTCAAGTTGGGCTAGTTCGAAATAACGGTTCTCCCCGTAGACGATTGAAACTGACAACAGCAGGGATGGAGAGGATTTATTCTTGTCTAGGTGGACCTCTCTGAGCGAACCTAGACTCAGGCGTTTCCCGACTTCTCCGGGCAGGCACGGATCCGGTGCTCCTTACTGCCACAGTAGATGCAGGTCCCCTCGGCACGGCGTAAGTCCTGACGGGTCTTGACCATCTTGGTCTGGTCGACCTGCATAGGCTCAGGAGAGTGTACCTGGTAAGAGACAGAAGGAGTGACGGGTTTCTGAAAAGTAGGAGCTAGACGTGGTAATCTCCTCTCACGGGTGACCTCTCTGGCACGCTCCTGGAACCGTAGGTCAATCCGGGTGGCAAGATTTATTAAATCATCGAGAGTGGTAGGAATGTCCCGACCGGCAAGCTCATCTTTAATACGGCCGGACAGACCCTCCCAGAAGACGGAAACCAGAGCGTCGTTATCCCAGGCCAGCTCCGAGGCAAGGGTATGGAACCGTATGGCATATTGGCCCACGGTGAGACTTTCCTGACGGAGGCGTAGCAGAGATGATGCGGATGAGGTCTTCCGTCCGGGTTCGTCGAAGACTTTCCGGAAAGCCGTGAGAAAAGCAGGCAAGTTGGATACCAGGGGGTCTCCTCTCTCCCATAGAGGATTTAGCCAGGCCAGGGCCTCCCCGGTGAGATGGGACATGATGAATGCAATTTTGGCCCGGTCGGAGTTAAACTGGTGAGATAATAGTTCAAAGTGCAGGGTGCACTGATTTATGAAGCCCCGAGCCTGGGTGGAGTCGCCTCCGAAGCGAGGAGGTGCAGAAAGCCGGGGTCCGGGGTAAGATACCATGGTATTAGTGGGCAGTGGAGCTGCCGGATTGCGAGACATGGCACTGGCGGAGGTTGCTGGTGGAGTAGTCAGAGTGTCCAGGCGAGTATTGACATTCCGCAGGTGACCCAGAATGGACTCCTGTTGGGACCTTTGACGGGACAGTTCATGACACAGGTCCGAGAGCGAGGGAGCTTGGGTGCCACCGGGTTCCATGGCCCGAGCAAACTGTAACGGGTCTGGGAGGCGGAACCTGTGAGCTACTATACAAGGGGGCGGTCCTTGTAAGGGAGCGGGTGGCGACCAGGGAAGACGGGCTGGAAGTCTCAGCAGGTGAACGGGACAGTCTCTGAGTGAACGGGACAGTCTCTGAGTGAACGGGCTGGAGGTCACGGCAAGTGACCGGGGCAGTCTCTAGGTATAGGGTTGGTACGACCTGTGGCGGCTGAAGACAGACGTGAGCTCCCAGGTGAGCAGGCGAGAGTCTCTGGATGAACGGGTGGTCACAGCATGTGACGGCGGAGCCTCCAGGAAGACCAGCGGACAGGCGACAGATGAGCGCTCCCAGGTGAGCGGGCAGAAGTCTCTGGACAGGCGGGTGGTCACAGCACGTGACGGCAGAGCCTCCGGGTAGGCAAGCAGACAGGTAGCAGATGAGCGCTCCCAGGTGAGCGGGCAGGAGTCACTGGACAGGCAGGTGGTCACAGCACGTGACGGCGGAGCCTCCAGGTAGGCTAGCAGGCAGGTAGCAGATGTGCGCTCCCAGGTGAGCGGGCAAGCTGGTCCATAGACAGACTGACAGGAGTTGGAAGGCAGACCGTCGGACCTCAGGCAAGCAGGCAGGTAGCTGATGTGCGCTCCCAGGTGAGCGGGCAGGCTGGTCCTTAGACAGACTGAGAGGATTAGTAAGGCAGACCGTCGGACCTCAGACTAGCAGGCAGGTAGCAAGTAATCAGGCAGGAATCTGGCAGGTAACTGGCAGGTAACTGGCAACGGGACCTGAGGGCTGAAGCACAGGTGAGACACAGGTGCAAACAACATTGCTCGGGCACCTCCATTTTGGAGGAGGTGCCTTATATATGGTAAAGTCCTCCGGCCATTGGCCGGGGACTCCTTAGGACGGTGCGCGCGGCCCCTTTAAGAGGGAGGGAGAGCGCGCGCGCCCTAAGCACAGTGGCCGGGAAGGAGCGCGCGCTGCCAGCAGAGCGGGAGAGGGACGCCGGGCACGGAGCAGAGCGGTGAGGGGAACAGCGTCCCTGCCTAGCAGAGGGCAGGGACGCCGGCACTACAGAGGGGAGTGGCCAACACAGAACAGCTGAGACAATTCAGGATGGAGAGCTCCAGGAGATTGACTGAACTGATTAACCATTGCAATGACAGAGCAAGGAAAATACCTGCACTGTTTAATATGATGGTGAAGCAGTTCTAATCAGTGCAGGATTTTTTGTGACCAGACTCTGCTATCTTCTCTCCCCTCTCTGCCGCAGTATCCCTGTGACAGTAACCCCTCCTAAGAGGGACCTCCGGAACCTCAGAACCAAGTTTATTTGGTTGTGATGTGTGAAAAGACTAACCTGATTTCATGAACGTCAGACGCTGGTACCCACATTCTCTCCACAGAGCTGTAACCCTTCCAATGTACCAAAGAGAAGAGACCAACATACAATATGAGAATCATTAATCTTCACTATTTGAAATTCCAGATTCCTATTACCAATGACTGGGGAATGTGGTGGTGGAGATGGTTCAGAGGAAGAAATGTACTTTTTGAGAAGTGATCGGTGAACCACATTATGAATCTTGGCAAAGCAAGGCGAAACACTACTGGATTTACGACAGCAACAATCTTATAGGGGCCGACTTGGGTCCCAGATTCCAAGACGGAACCTTCAACTTAATGTTCTTCAAGGACAACCACACAAAATCACCAACACACAGGTCCGGACCCACCAAGCGTCTCCGATCAACCATACTCTTATATTTGGACCCCATCTTCTTCAAATTATTAAGAACTTTAGCGCTGCTGCCGGCGCCCCTGCATGGTACCCCCTTCCTACTCCATGCAGGGATGGAGGCTTATTCACTGCCCCGGTCCCTCGGCATCCTCCTTTCTCCTTCATGCTTGTAGTGTGCATGCCACAGTTCCCGGCGGCGTGTGCGCGCTGCCCTGTTCTTAAAGGGGCAGCACGCACATGGCAAATGCCCGCAACTAACAGCTGGGAGGCATTTATTTAATGTGTTCACCTGTAAGGTGTCTCCCAACCAATAGCTGGGAGGCATCTTGTATAAAAGGCACCCTTTCCAATAGGAAGGTGCCTGAGAAACCCCTATAGTTATGTTCGGTGGTTTGGTGAAGCAACTGTATGTTGCCAGGTTGACCGTCCCTAGTCTGTAAAAGTAACTCCTGTGTTCTGTTAGTCCAGTATAGTTTGTCAGTGTTCCTGTGAGCGCCTCGGCGGTGTACATATCCTGAAACTGCATCGGCGGTACGTGTCTGCTACCCTGGGCGCTGAGTGCCCAGGCCTTAACCTGTAACCACATCCGCGGTATCTGTACCCCATGGCCACCTCGGCGATACCAGAACTGTTATCTGAGACCGGTGAGTCTGAACTTGTCCCAGTTGCCGTCCTGTCTGCACAGTCTGAACCTGTCCCAGTGGCCGTCCTATCTGCACAGTCTGAATCTGCCCCAGTGGTCATCTTGTCTTAACATTCTGAACCTGTTCCAGTGGTCGCCCTGTCAACACAGTCTAAACCTTTCCCCGTAGCCATCCTGTCTGAACTTGTCCCAAGTGCCGTCCTGCCTTGTTTAAACAGTGTTGACCCTTGCGGTCATCTGCTACTGCCTGATACACCTTGGAGTATCACCTGGCAGCTACCTACCGCATATTAACTAGAGACTCCAGCAAACATCAAGGTAGCTGTTTAGTTACGCCCCTCCAGGGTAAGTCCAGTCTGTGGGACAGTGTTATGCTAGGAGCGTGACAAGAACACCTTGTCACACTGATGTATTAGATGAAGAAAACCGTTCCTCCTCAGGTACTCCTGAAGAACGATTCCTATTGAAGAAGCAGAATAGAAGATGAAAACCATACGCCCACGAAGACTGGGGACTTGCCAGTAGAGTCATGACAACTGTTATTCACAGTGAACTCAGCTAGATGTAAATACAAGAACCAATCCTCCTGATTCTCAGACACAAAGCACCTAAGATATGTCTCAAGATTCTGGTTCACTTGTTCAGTCTGAACATTAGACTAAGGATGAAAAGTGGATGAGAATGAAAGAAAAATCCCTAAGTGAACACAAAATGCTTTCCAAAATTTGGAAATAAATTGAACCTCCAGGTCGGAAACAAGATCTAATAGAATCCCATGTAATTTCACAATTTCTTTAATAAAAATTTGCGCCAAAGTCTTGGCATTTGGTAAAGCAGGTAGCACAATGAAATTAACACATCTTGCTGAATCTATCCACCACCACTAATATTACAGTGTTACCTGCTGATAGGGGTAGATCAGTGATAAAATCTCCAGATAAATGAGTCCATGGTCTACAGGGAATCGCTAGGGGCTGAAGAGCCGGATGAGTATGTGGGGTCTTAGAACGCACTTTAGAACTGCACGCACCTACTCCTGAATATCCTGATGAACCCCAGACCTCCAAAAATGACGAGCAAGAAGATCTGTGGTGGCTTTACTACCAGGATGTCAAGCAAAGACTGAATCATGATGTTCACTCAAAATTTTAAGATGGAGGTTCACATCCCCCTGAGCCTCTACGACCTCCTTCTCCAGATCAGAACATATTGTAGTAATAACTACACCTTTCTGTAATATAGGAACTGACTCACAATTACCTCCTCTCCCCGGAAAACATCGAGATAAAATATCTGCCTTAATGTTCTTATCCCCCGGCCTATAAAACAGTTGAATCTGGTTAAAAATAATGACCATCTAGCCTGTCTAAGAGTCAGACGTTTTGTAGATTCCAAATGCAAAATATTTTTATGATCGGTGATTACCATGACCGGATGGGCTGCCCCTCCAAAAAATGACGCCACTCCTCAAAGGCCCATTTTATTGTCAAGAGTTCCCTATTACCAATGTCATAGTTTCTCTCGGTGGACAACAGTTTCTTGGAAAAGTATGCACACAGATGCCGTTTACTTGGAGATAAACCCTACGATAATACAGTCCCAACCCCCACCTCTTACGCGTCAACCTCTATAATAAATGGATGAGTGACGTCAGGCTGTATAAGAATTGGCATAGAAGAAAAACATCTCTTTAAAATAGCAAATGCCTCACTGGCCGGACTGGACCATTTAGAAAAGTTCGTCCCTTTCCTGGTCATATCCGTCAGTGGTTTAGCCACGACCGAAAAGTTCTTGATGAATTTATGATAGTAAATTGGCAATCCCTAAAAGCCTTTGTAAAACCTTCAGGATGATGCCAATCCAGTACCGCCTGGACTTTCGCCAGATCCATGAAAAACCGGCGGACGATAATAAATAACCCAGAAAAGGGATCTCCTGAACCAAAAACATATAATTCTCAGGGCCGGTACCCTTAGGCTAGAATAATATAGAATTCAAATCTGTGTCTTTTTAGTAATGGCATCCAATCCATCTGCTGTCCTGGAGGATGTCTCTCATTCTCCTTCCAAAGTCTGTCTCAAGTCTCAATATGTCTCAGAAGCACATCTCCTTTCTACTTCTCTGGGCTCAGCCCCCTGAATGGCAGAACTTCTCTCACCCTCCTCCCCCAAAGCTAAGTGTGCATATCACATGTCAGAGGTAAAGGTGCAGGGCTCACCTGTTATTGAGCTAGTCTATTTACATAGTTGGTATCACAGGGGCTGTTGCAAATAGCTGGCTTTTAGTACAATTAGCATATTAGCAAATAACATTGTTTCCAACCCCAAGAGGAGACCACAATCAAGGTTAGACAAATACTAGTCTTACCTTTAGAAATACACAAACGTACACGACAATTTAAACACAATTGTGTAATTTAAACACAATAGTGTATTTCTCTTAACTTAACAAATCTAATATTCTGGCTTATTAAGATTTTACTCTGTATCGTCATAAATGTCATTTACAAATTGCTGAAACACGGCGGGAGCATAAGTCAACCCAAATGGCATAACAAGGTTTTCATAGTGTACCTCTGGTGTATTAAAAGCAGTCTTCCATTCATCACCCTCCCTTATATGGATGAGGTCCAGTTCAGAAAACCACTTTCCCCCAACGATTTGAATAAAGAGGTTCGGAATGAGAGGGAGAAGATATGGATCCGGAATAGTGATGAGCAAACCTGCTCGGTTAAGGGGTTATCCGAGTACGCACGGATGCTAACCGAGTAGCTTTAGCGTTCATGTCACCGCGGCTGCATGTCTCATAGCTGTTAGACAGCCGCAACACATACAGGGATTGCCTGCTTGTCAAAGAGCCGCAAATCATGCAGCCGCGGTGACGCAAACCTATTTTGCAAGCACGCCGAAGATAATAAGTTAGCACACAAGCGTGCTCGGATAACCCTTTATCCGAGCATGTTCACTCATCACTAATCCCTAACTGTGATCCGATTTAGTTCACAGAAAGTTAGGCAGGGGTGTAACCCCCCGTCTTTTTTCTTCACAAAGAAAAACCCTGCTGCATTGGGAGATGATGAAGGTCTCATGTGACCCTTAGCGAAACTTTCTGAGATATAGTCCTTCAAGGCCTGCCTCTCCGGACCTAAAACATTATACAACCTACTCTTAGGCAATTTGGCCTGAGCAATTAAATTAATGGCACAATCATAAGGATGATGAGGGTGAAGTTCTTGACACCCGTGTTCCGAGAACACATCCTCAAAATCAGACAGGTATTTCGGCAGAGACCGGTTATCAACCCTCCTTGGCTAAACGGGTGCCCAATCACTGTCTTTGACACTACTCGCTCCACCTTACTACCTCCTGTGTCTGCCAGTCCACCATGAGGTTGTGCAACGTAAGCCAGAACCATAGGGCGGGGCGAGCCCTCTAGCACATAACAATCACTTGATTCTGAGTGTATGGCACCTACCTGCAGCTGTATCTCTCGAATAACCTGAAAAAATACCCCAAGTTTGAGGGTGCAGAATCTATAGTGATTATAGGTATAGGTCTAAACAATTTATGTGGATTGAGACCCTGGTCCAGGATGAACCAGGCGGCAATCAGATTAAACCCCACCCCACAGTATAAAAAGACTGAAATAACCACCTTACTTTTGCCAAAATGGATTTCAGCCGGTAAAAAAGAATTGTGACCTACCCACAGAGGAAATATGTACAACTGGGTTGCTAACCTCCCCGCAACCCAGGCTCCTTAGCTTTCTGGTGGCTGTTTGTGGTTACGTATGGATGGACAAGTTACCCACAAAATGACCCTTCTTACCACAGAAAAAACACACTCCCTCTTTGCGCTGAACTGCAAAAGGACCAATAAAACAAGTCTTCCCCCCCAACTGCATGGGTTCCTTGGTAGACACAGACATAGGTTCCTTTAACCCCTGACCCCCCAAAAACTGAAGCGTCTTTTTATGTCTCTGACGTAGACGGCAGTCCACATGGATAGCTAGAGTAATGGCTGCCTACAGGGAAACCAGGATCTCATACAGAGCAAAGGCATCCTTTACCCTCAAAGAAAGCCCCTGACAGAACTGACTATGGAACGCATGGTCATTCTAATTAGTATCCATAGACCACCTATGGAACTCGGAGCAATTCTCCTCCACTGGCCTGTCTCCCTGCTGAAGTTGACGTAGATTAGATTCAGCCAGAGAGACATGGTCAAGGTCAAGACCCGGAGCCTGAAAAAATTCCTCAACCGTCGGAAGAGACTGGGAGTCAGATGGGATAGAAAATACCCAGGCTTGAAGGTCACTCTAGAGAAGAGAGATTATAATCCCACCCATTGCTCCTCAGTAATCGAGGAGTGAGTACGTAACCTAAAACAAAGTTTGCAGGCCTCCATGAAAGCCACAAACTTATTACGACCGCCAGAGAACCTATCCGGCAAAGCAATCTTAGGCTCCACCAGTGGTTGCCTGTGAGCCATGGGCCATAAGCATGGAGTTAATGGGTGCTGCAAAGCCACCTTCAGGCTGAGTTGTTGAAGCTGCTCTGCCAGAGTAACCACAGGATCCATAATGGATCAAAAAAAGATACAGCCAGTGATAATGTCATGTAGCGACTAGGGAAGATAGGCGCCTACCTTATCCCTCGAACTAGGGGCACCCAAGTCTATCCCTCTCCCCTGGATTGCCCTGGAAGGTGGAGACGCTGGTGTCACGTACCTTGCTATGCTCCTATCTTAAACCTTATCTGTTCTCTCCCCCACCGAGGGAGGTGTGAGGCCGAATTGTATAGGATTACACTAACTAGACAGACAAGGGTAGACAGACAGGGATGAAAGAAAACTACAATCATACAAATATGCTTGCAAAACAACAGAGTGGAACACAGAGGAGGGATAGGTAGTAGAAAACAAATAGGAGAGGATGAGGATAAGCATGCAAACCAACTCCAAGCAGAAATCTACTGAACAACTCTCTAACTGTTTACTCCAAACACTGAATTTATCCTCCAACACCTAACCAGGAAGTAGAACTATCACTGGCAAGTCCCAAGTGCCAGTGGTGAACATATACAGTATACCAGAGGGGATTAGCTGACACACAACAGCTGAGGCAATGCAGGATGGAGGGCTCCAGGAGATCGACTGAACTGATCAACCCTTGCAATGACAGAGCAAGGAAAAAACCTGCACTGTTTAATAGGATTGTGAAGCAGTTCTAATCAGTGCAGGATTTCGTGTGACCAGACTCTGTGATCTTCTGACCCCTCTCTGTCATGGTATCCTGGTGACAGCCAACCTATGGCTTGCAGGGGCTGGTTGGGCTTTCAGTGCTGTGAGTGACAGCTCAGTCGCCCTATGGATAACATGGGTATGTTGGGCTATTAGTGCTGTGAGTGACTGCTCAGCTGCCCTATAGATAGCAGTGGCGTGTTGGGCTGTCAGAGTTGTGTTTGGGTTTCCTCCAGGTGCTTTCCTTTCCGGATAATTGCCAGGCTATTTTACGGATCGGATTAATTTGTTCTATATATTGATAGATCGTGCGATTCTGAACGCTGAGATACCAAATATATGTATATTTGATTTTTTTTCTTGTTTTATTTTGAATGGTGTGAAAGGGGGTGATTTTAACTTTTTTTTATTTTTTTAATATTTTTAAAAACATTTTTTTTAACTTTTTGCATGCTTCAATAGTCTCCATGGGAGCTGAGATTGTCTGATCGCCTCTGCTCCACACAGGCGATGGAGCAGAGGCCTGCGATCGCCTGTGTGTAGCAGAATTGTTCACTTTCTATGAGCGCCGACCACTGGGCAGCACTCATAGCAATCTGGCAATAACAACCGCAGAGGTCTCCTGCAGACCCCGGATAGTCATGCCAACCCATTGCCAACCCGCGATCAAGGTTAGTGATGTGCTTCTGCAAGTTAAATTCTGCTGTCAGAGATTGACAGCGGCATTTAACTAGTTAACAGCCGTGGGTGGATCGTTATTCCACCCGCGGCTGTTAGGGGCACATGACAGCCATACAGATCAGCTGTCATGTGCCTGTAAAGGTGTAGGCTCAGCGCCGGAACCTGCACCAAAGGGGGGACCCGACATGTGTCGTAATAGTATGGCACATGTCAGAAAGGGATTAAAACATAAAACTTAGGGGTGATCTTATTACTATGTACAAGTATATGAGGGGACAGTACAAAGACCTTTCTACTGATCTTTTTACTCTGAGGCCAGAGACGGGGACAAGGGGGCATCTTCTACGTCTGGAGGAAAGAAGGTTTAATCATAATCACAGACGCGGATTCTTTACTGTAAGAGCAGTGAGACTATGGAGCTCTCTGCCGCATGATGGTGTAATGAGGGATTCACTACTAACATTTAAGAAGGGCCTGGATGCCTTTCCTGAAAAGTATAATATTACAGGTTATAAATACTAGATTCCTTGATAGGGCGTTGATCCAGGGAACTAGTCTGATTGTCGTATGGAGTCGGGAAGGAATTTTTTTCCCCAATGTGGAGCTTAGTGTTTGTCACATGGTTTTTTTTTTCCTTCCTCTGGATCAACATGTTAGGCTATGGGCTGAACTAGATGGACTTAGTCTTCCTTCAACCTTAAAAACTATGTTACTATGTTACTATGTTACGTACATAGTAGATAAAAGCAGTGATAACATCACAGAAAATTGCAAAGGAAGCATGACAGATCACCTTATACACAAATGACAGAAAAGAGTGCAGTCAATACATAACCAAAAGAATTACTGATTACACTGCAAAGTCAAGTGGATACTAGTGATGAGTGAGCACTAAAATGCTCGGGTACTCGTTGCTCGGGTCGAGCACATTGGAATGCTCGGGTGCTCGACCCGAGCAACGAGACCAATGTAAGTCTATGGGAAACGCGAGTATTTATCAAGCGGCTCCCCCCAGCGGTCTGCAGAGAGCCTAAAAATTGCCCAAATTGATGGGAACAGTGCTCAAATGACATGGGATCAGCATGGGGAAGACCCCTGGAAGCATTTCTGACTCCCAGGTCACTGCTGTGAACAACGTTGTCAGAGGTATTACACCACTTTTACGGACTCACAATAAAACATACAAAAACAAAACCAAAATTTATTTTCCTGGGAAATATGTTAAGGAACATTGATTCCAGGGTAATGACTTGTATATAAGGCAAAATAAATAACCAAAAACCAAAATACTCCTCCACACCTTGGACTATGTTAACACGTAGCATTTTTGATGCGTTTTTGCACTTTTGCATTGCTTTCAACCGTGACAAATGCATTCACCAGGAAATGTTATTTTAACATTTTGCAATCTTATCTGGCCATGTGGTGTGTGACACATAATCAGACACATCCTGTTTCATTTATGAAAGATGGACTCTGAAAGTCAAAAAGCCTATTTTTATAGGGTCATCAGGCGGCCTTTACTATTCTTAAAGGGCCAGCAGTCGGCCCTCACTATTCTTAGACAGCCATCAGCCGGCTATGCTTTGTTGTTCCCATTACTAAAGAGAGGGTCTCCTATACTGTTATTGCGTATGCAGTGAGTGGCAGGCCTGCCCAAAATTTGGATGCATCCCAATACCCCTTTGAAAATTTGGACGCACCCCAATATCCCTTTGAAGAGACTTAGAGGAGGACCTCCTGAAAACAATGTTCCCATTATTAGGAAGTGGGTCTCCCATAGTGTTGGCCTATGCAGTGAATGCACGAGCTGATAAAAAATTGTGAGGCACTTCAATGCCCCTTGGAAGTGACGTAGAGGGCCTCATGAAAAAATATTCCCATTATTAGGAAGTGGGTCTCCCATAGTATTGGCCTATGCAGTGAATGCAAGGGCTGCCAAAAATTGGGAGGCAATCCAATGCCCCCTGGAAGAGACGTAGACGGCCTCATGAAAAAATGTTCCCATTATTAGGAAGTGGGTCTCCCATAGTGTTGGCCTATGCAGTGAATGTAAGGGCTGGAAAAAAAATTGGGATGCACTCCAATGCCCCTTGGAAGAGACATAGAGGGCCTCATGAAAAATATTTCCTATTATTAGGAAGTGGGTCTCACATAGTGTTGGCCTATGCAATGAATGCAAGGGCGGCCAAAAATTGGGAGGTACTCCAATGCCCCTTGAAAGCGATGTAGAGGGCCTCATGAAAAAAAAATCCCATTATTAGGAAGTGGGTCTCCCATAGTGTTGGCCTATGCAGTGAATGCTAGGGCTGCCAAAAATTGGGAGGCACTCCAATGCCACTTGGAAGAGACGTAGATGGCCTCATGAAAAAATGTTCCCATTATTAGGAAGTGGGTCTCCTATAGTGTTGGCCTATGCAGTGAATGCAAGGGCTGAAAAAAAAATTGTGAGGCACTCCAATGCCCCTTGGAAGAGATGTAGAGGGCCTCATGAAAAAATGTTCCCTTTATTAGGAAATGGGTCTCCCATAGTGTTGACCTATGCAGTGCATGCAAGGGCTGCCAAAAATTGGGAGGCACTCCAATGCACCTTGGAAAAGACATGGAGGAGGGCCTATTAAAAAATGTTCCTATTATAAAGGAGCGTGGCTCCTATACTTATAATGCCCATGCACTAAGTGTATGGGCTGACAAACATTTACCCCTGAGGGGCATACATGAACATACTGTAAAAAAAATTTTTTTCGCGCATCATAAACACCCTTTAAAAAATTATGTGGGTGTTGCATCACGGACCACGGTCACCCTGGTGATATGGTGGTGGAGGATGAGGATGAGGAGAAGGAGGAGGACAAGAGCAAATAGCCAAAATCAGGAAGCGTATACCCATGTGTGGGTGTGAAAAGGTGCATGGGAATACACCTCCCAAAAAAAGACACTGGTTTTGAGTTTATGTTATGCTGCTATCATTTGGTGGTGTTGAGAAGTCTGGCTCAACCAAGCCTTTGTTCATTTTTGTAAGAGTCAGCCTGTCAGCATTTTCAGTTGACAGGCGGATGCGCTCATGAGTTATAATTCCACCAGGGGCACTAAAAGCTCGCTCTGATGAAACTCTAGCGGAAGGGCAGCCCAGGACCTCCAAGGTGTAGAGAGCCAGTTCATTCCACGTGTCCAGCTTGGACATTGGTACGGTTGACAAGGTACTCCCTCAGCATCTTCCCAAACTTTGCACTCCTTGTGAGAGTACCCCGCACCTCAGGGTCTGTGCGATGGGAGGGGCTGAGAAAACTCTCCCAGAACTTTGACAGTGTTTCCTTGCTTCTGCTGGATTGGGGTTGTGTCTCTCTCGCCTGTACTCCTTGGTTGTCCAACGAACTGTGACATCTGCTGCCAGCGTTTTCAGATGGGAATTTTTTTAATAGTTCCACAACAAGGGCCTTCTGGTACTGCCCAATTTTTGTAGACCTGTCCGCCTCAGAAATAAGAGATAGAAAGTTCTCCTTATAGTGCTGGTCTAGAAGTGTCATCAACCAGTAATGACTGTCACCCAAAATTTTGAGAATGCAAGGGTCACGGGAAAGGCAGCATAACATTAACTCAGCCATGCATGCCAGACTGCAAGACTTCCGTGTCCTCACCAAGAGGATAACTGACCATGCTCTCCTGCTCCTCCTCCACCGTCCTGTCTTCAGGCCATCCACGCTGAACAGATGGTATGACAGTTGTGCAGGTAGTACCGTCTATAGCGCATGAAACTAGCTCCTGTTCTTCCTCCTCCTCTTCCTCATTGTCAGCCAATCCACGTTGGGATGAGATGAGAGTGGGATGTGTGTAATCACCCTGTATGATTCCTTGCTCCATCTCATCATGCTCTTCCTGCACTGCAACCTCTTTGATTGTGAGCAGAGAGCATTTCAGAAGACAGAGAAGCGGTATGGTGATGCTAATTATGGCTTCATCTCTGCTCATCATCTTGGTGGAGTCCTCAAAGTTTTGGAGGATGGTACAGATGTCTGATATCCATGTCCACTCCTGAGGTCTTATGTGTGGAGTCTGAAATGAATACCGACAGCCTTGTTTATGCTGGTAGTCAACAACTGCCATCTTCTGCTCACAAATCCTTCCCAACATCTGAAGTAGAGTTCCAACTTGTGGGGACATCACACACCAGTCGGTGAGCCAGAAGCTGCAAACACTGCTGAAGCAGATTCCAGCCATTATCAGATACGACCATGCCTGGCTGTAGATTCAGCGGTGTCAGCCACAGATCTGCCTGCTCTTTCAGAGCTGTCCTCTACTCTTCAGCATTGTACGGTTTGTCACCTAACCATATTAGCTTCAGCACAGCCTGTTACCGCTTGGCTGAGGCAGTGCTGCAGTGCTTCCAGCTTGTTACTGATGTGGTCATTTCGGAGATGGAGACTGAAGAGGAGGAGGAAGCTGAAGAGGATGAGGTGCAGGAGCTGTAGACTGTGGGGGCAACCCTGATTGACCTAGGGCCCGCAATCCTCGGTGTCGGGTGGTTGTGTTAAATCCCAAGGTCCGACTGGGACCCGGATTCCACTATGTTAACCCAGTGTGCCGTCAGAGACATGTACCGTCCCTGCCCAAAAGTACTTGTCCACGTGTCCAGGGTTAGGTGGACTTTCCCAGTAACTACATTGTTGAGTGCATGGCTAATCTTGTGGAACAGGTGCTTGTGTAATTCAGGAACAGCACACCGGGAGACTTAGTAGCAGCTGGGGACCGAGTACCAAGGGGCAGCCACCACCATCAGCTTGCAGAAAGCTTCCATCTCCACGGGCCTAAAAGGCAACATTTCGAGCGCAAGCAGTTGCGAAATGTGTGAATTTAGTAGTTTGGCTTGTGGGGTGTTGGCTGCGTATTTGCGCTTGCGTTCCAAGGACTGGGGTATGGACAACTGAATGCTGCGCTAGGACAAGGACGTGGACATGCTTGCTGATGGTGCTAGTTGAGAGTGTGCAACAACCGGTGCAGGGCAGGAGGCATCTTTTCATACACTATGGACAGGCGATTAGCTTGCATGCACAACAACGGAAGAAGCAGTGGTGTCACCCTCAGACACTGTTCCTGGACCCTGGGGTTTGGCCTACAAAGTTGGGTGCTTTGCAGCCATGTGCCTGATCATACTGGTGGTGGTCAGGCTAGTCGTTTTCCTACCCCTGTTGATGCTGGCCTGGCAGGTGGTGCAAATGGCCTTTTGGGGTTATAGGCAAAGTCTTTAAAAAACAACCAGACTCAGGAAGAGCTAACAGTTGTACTGGCAACTTCCGTCGTGTTGGTGTTACAGGGAGCGGTTGCCCGCTTTCTGTCTGTGGCCACCACACTGCTTCTTCCTGCCTGTTGGGGTACTCTACCTCCCCCTGTGTGCTGCTGTCCTTGCTCTGCATGTCCTCCTGCCAGGTTGGGTCACTTACTATATCATCCACCACCTCGTCTTCCACTTTCGCACCCTGGTCCTCCTCCTGACTTTCTGGCAATTGTGTCTGATCATCGTCCACCTCTTGTGACACTTTCCCACCGTTGCCTTCGTATGACTGTGGTTGTTTCAATATTTGGGCATCGCTACATGTGATCTCCTCTTGCCCCGCTTCAAGAGGACCAGGTGAGAGGCCCGAATCTATAAATGGAAAAGTGAACAGCTCTTTGGAGTGTCCAAGTGTGGGATCAGTTGTCTCCGGTCACTCAGCATGGTGGGAGGAAGGAGGATCAGGGTGAAGAATATGCGGTCCAGACTCACGGCTACTGAGACTTGACCATGTGGAAGACAGGGTGAGGGTGGTTGTGGTGGCTAAGTGACTGGAAGCATTATCCACTGTCCAACCAATAACCTTTTCACACTGCTCTGGGTTCAATAGTGGTGTGCTGCGGTCCCCTATTAATTGGGACAGGAAGGTCAAGCGAGAAGATGTGGGTGTTTGTTGCGGCACAATTTCACCTTGCCCACGGCCTCGGCCTCTGCATGCACCATCATCACCATCACGTCCAGTTCCCGTCCCTTGCCATGCGCCTTGCCCATTTTAAATGGAGGACAGTATCTTCCACGCTCACTACAAATAGCTGAATTTGGAGCGAACTTATATGTGATCCGGACAAACCACAGTTTTAAATAGCTGGCCTGTAGTTAACTATTTTTAACAGCAAACTGGTGTCAATAACTTCACTGACACACTGAAACAAAATTTTAATGGATGCCAGAAATGGAAGAATTTTCAGTGCAATTATATATGGTCCATGTGACGGACAAACTACAGTTTTAAATATCTGGATTTTTAGCGCTATAATATGGAAAGGACCTGGCTGTATTCTGCAGTGCCAACAAGCAAATGGAGACTTTTTAAGCAAATAATCAGGATTAAGATAAAAAAAATAAATTATTCCTGGCCCCTGATACCTGGGGCTATTTCTACAAATATCTGCAAAAGCACCAGCAGACAGAACTGGAATGGACCCTCTTGCTATATGCACTACAGTCTGCTATATACCCTGCCTGCCTGCCTAGCACTGATATGTCTGCAGCTGGATTAGTCCTCAGAAGGACTGTTTGTTGAGATGGATATAAGTAGAGAATCTTGTAGAATACCTACACTAACTAATAAACAACCAAATCTCTCCCTAGCTCAGCAGCAGCTCTCCCTACACTGCCTGATTGCGGAGTAGACTGACAAGCATGGCGGCGCCAGGTCTGATATAGACCTGATGACGCTGTGCGGCCAGCCAATCACTGTTATGCCACAACCAACATGGCTACGGCATTACAGTGAGTGGCTGGCAATCCCTGCATGTTGATTGGCTCTGTAAAGAGCGCCAAACATGCAGGGAGGGGACCCGAGCATCCGCCCGAGCATCTCGGAAGTACTCGGCGAGCTCCGAGCATCTCGATTAGTGAGATGCTCGGGCGAGTACCGAGTACTTGCGAGTATGCTCGCTCATCACTAGTGGCTACAGAGAACGACTCTGGAAACAACATCACAAATTGTATAGAATGTAATCAGATTGCAAAGGCATACTTAGATGGAGGGAAAATGAGCCATGTAAAAAATATGTATCATGCTAATTAGTAAGGACAGACATTAAGGTACCTGTAAAATTCAGTAGACGTAAGAATTGAGTTAGGAATATCCTAGCCACATCTGTACACACTTGTCATAAATCTACCATGCTAATGGTGCATAAGTTGTATTACCTTCTTATGCCCGACACGTGTTTCGCCGGGCTGTGGCTTCATCCAAGGGCAAATCTTTTCAGACTGACTGCAGGATGATAATTGCCTCAACAGTTTCTTTTCATTCCCCCCAAGCCTGTGCAACAATATTGCAGTGAATTCCCAAAGTACCATGGCACAATACTGATGAATGACTGAGAAGTTCAGAGCCACAGTTGTGCAGTGTTCTGACCCGTTTATTAGGCTGTATTCCTCACTATTCTCATAAGGGCTGTGAATATGCATTCCAGATTTGATGGCTGGGTTCTTAAAGGACTAGTATCCGATATAACCTTTCTGCAAGCTCGGAAAAATACATAACTTGACAGATCATAACTGAGGCTATCACTAAGTCAGTTCATCCCCAGAAAATTCCCTTACATGTAGAAAAAAAAATTAAAGAGCAACTAGAACTTTCAAACTATTTTTATACATATATAGTCTAGAGCCGTTTAATTGCCGTCAGTTTGTTGTGGGGTCCTGGCTTTGACGCCCCCACCAATCACTCAAACCCCCACACATAGAGGTGCACAGCTTAGGCAACAGGAGCGCAGTTTTCCTGCCTGGACCGACTATGGATTAAATTTAATTTAAAAAAAAAAAGTTTGTAAGGCTTAGTTACTTATTAACTAACTCACCTTCTAACATTTCATAATAATCAGTTTAGGGTCCTGTCAGTTTCTTTTAACTCAGGATTCACAAAGAGCTTTAGTGAAATGATGAATTTCTGGCATTAAAATATTGTTAAGATGTATTTCCATTCAATAAACTGCATTACAGGCTTAACACTAATTATTAGCAAATATTGTTCCTTTATAGTTTATTAACTAGGCTCTATTGGTTCAGCTCTACATAATAATAAGCCGCTGGCACCTGTAGACGTGAGAACTCGAGTCGTGAGCATGAATAACATGTTTAACTTAGGGAAGTTCAATATTTGAGCACTGAATATTGGAATTTTCTAGGTTTTCAAATCCATTCGTTTTTACAAAAGGCAAAATGTGTATGAAAAAAAAGTACTAAACATTATAACTTCATTGACTTTATTATTGGTGGGGAAAAATATTGAACAATATGCTATAGTTACACCAACTGGAACCATA